>NW_027140322.1:1200000-1873652 GCF_036365525.1 Heterodontus francisci
CTCTTGTTGGAAATAGTAATTACCTGACACGCAGGTGGTGAGTATGTTCCTTTCTACCCATCAGCCCAAGTCTAAATAATGTCCTGATCTTGATGTAAGTGGGCATGAACTATTTCTTAATCCGAGGAATTGTGAATGGAATTAAAGACCATGCAATCATCAGCAAAAAGCCGAACTTCTGATATTTTGATGGTGGGAAGGTAACTGACCAAGCACCAGAAGATAGTTGGGCCTCAGAGAACAATTAGGAAACATATTTTCTATAATAACAGTGGAAATCTGGAACATTCCTTAACAACTTCCAAAGTAAAGAGCTGTGGATATTACATCTAATCTAAGTTTTCAAGACTAATATTGTTAAAATTTTGTTATCTCGGTGGATCAAGGAATCTGGTTCAAAGGCAGGTAAAGAGACTTGAAGAGCATATCAGGTATGATCTAACTGAATGATCGAACAGGCTGGTGCAACTGAAAGCTCTGTACTGATCATGTGGATATGTGTCCAATCCTGTCATATTTATCGGGTAAAATGCACACATTCTATCAATAACTTTGTAATCTTTCACTTCTGGCCTGATTGCACTGAGCAGTGCTAGAGTACAGCCGTTCTTTTATACCCTGCCATTCAGTAAGTTAACGTGGGCACAGTGGAACTTTGGTTAGCATCACAGCTCCAGTGACCTGGATTCAGTTCTGTGTGCTGTCTGTGCGGGGTTTGCACGTTCTCCCTGTGAATGCGTGGGATTCTGCCTCGTGCTCTTTTTTCATCCCACAGCAAAAGACTTGCAGGTCGAAAGGAAGTTGACCATTGTAAATTAACCCTACTGTGGGTAGGTGCTGGGAGAATTATAGGTAATGTAGGATTATTATAAATGGGTCGTTGTTGGTCGACAGAGACTCGGTGGGCCGAAGGACCTGTTTCACTGTTGTATGATAAGAATAATAACGTGGTCAGGGAGATTCAGAAGGCTATTGTAATGTCGGTTCATTCATGGTGTTCAGATTAAAGTATCGAATTAGGCCAGTGCATATTCATTTAGTCAACTCCCAACTGTTGCAGTCAATATTCAATTCTAAATATACATTCGGTGCAGTGGTAAACAAACTTGCGAAAATTTTGCTTCTTGCAGAATAAATTTTAAAATTTAGAACCATCCTGTTTACCAGTAATTGCGGGTATTTTGTACCACGTTACACCAAACCTATAGCAGTGATAGTAAGCTATAATGACTAGTTTAGATATGAACCTTTCAGACAGAAACATGGGAAATACACCTTCCTCAGTTTTCCAAATATAAGCAGGAAGTTGTCTGCTTTTCAGTAAGTCTGTACTCACCGGAACAGATCACACTGGCATCGTTCCTGTGGCTGCACTCCTGCTGGGTTCCTTGAAAAAGACGGCAGTCCAATAAACTGGTCTCGTTTCCAGTGCATTCAAAGATGTCAGTCCGTAAGAGGCCAGTGCCCTCTCCAAAATGGGCATATCTTGGCACAGACACGGCGACTCCACACTGAAGCTGACTACAGACCACATTGGCGTCTTTCAGATCCCAGTCAAGGTCACACACTGTACCCCAGTTTTCACCGTACTGGATCTCCAGTCTGCCTGAGCATGGAGAGTCTCCGGATGTTAGTCGAGGATATCTGTGATCTTAATAAGCATATTATATCATAATTAGCATAATACTTTAATAATCACAATAATGCAAATATTTACATTTCAATTCGCATCTGATTAATCACAGATCTGGCAACATTCGTTCTCAGATTCTGTTCAGAACAGATTATGCTGGATTTCCTGTATCACTACTGCTTATAATGTGACAGAACTATCATGTTTAAAATGTTCCTTTATTTATTTATAACTTCCCCAGTCGCCGTCACTGTAACTGAGAAACATGCACTGGATCAGCAGTTAGAACTGGGCAAGAGGTATTGTGTGACAAGAACTGGTGCTCGGAGTACTGTTGTTCATATTTAACATAAATGATTTCGACTCAGAAAAGGGACGTACAATCGTAATATTCACTAATGACATCTACTTGGAGCAATAGTTAATACAAAGGCAGATTGTGAGAAAAATACTTTACGTTAACGAAATTGTAAGTGAATTTTAATGCAGATAAATGCACACTTACACATTTGGGTAGGAAGAGTGAGAAGCCATATTCCTTGGACTATGATAATCTAAATTGCATCGAGGAGCAATGGGACTGAGGGGTACAGATACAAAAATCAATAAAATATCAATGCATGTTAACAAAGCTCTTGGAAATACAAAAAAAGATAGAGGTTTGTTCATGATTGATACGTTGAAAGGGGAGTCACACCCAGCACAAGGAAAGATTTGGTGTTGATTGGGAGTAGGTTGATTGGGTGCTAACTAGTCAGTGTTTCCCTGCTTTTCCAGGCAGTGTGTAACTGAGCAACTTTACACCATATCAGTTGAATACTAGTGCTGTAACTGCTGTAACTGTACTGGATCAGCTTGGCTAGAGTTGTCGCTAGTTTCAGAGCACAGATCTTCAGCACTACAGTTGCAGTATTATCGGGCCCTTAACGTTTGCTTTGTGCTGTGTGCTCAGCCGCTTCTTAATGTTGTGTGCCGTAATCTTCGGAATGGACCAAACAATAGAACGCATTTGCACAGCGCTAACCCATTGACATGAATTATCACATAATACTTCTCACCTTTTGTCAGTCTGAATAACTACCTTTAACCACACTTTGTTGATTGTTTTGTACCCAGTTTTCTACTGTCTGTCATGATCACCCTTCAAAGCCCTTCATATGAAATTAATTATCTTGAAACCACATTCACAGTTGTAGGTTTAAAAACTGGACAGACAGTTTATGACCAGCAAGATGCAGCAGTCAGCATATAATCATAGAATGTTCACAACACAGAAGGAGGCCATTCAGCCCGTTGTGTGCATGCTGGTTCTCAGTAAGAGCACCTCAGTTAGTCCTATGCTTCTGCCCTTTCCCCATAGACATGCGAAGATTTTCTCTTCAGGTGCTTCTCCAATTCCATATTGAAAGCCACAATTGAATTTGTCTCCATCAGACTCGCAGGCAGCACATTCCAGATCCTAAACACTCGCTGTATACATAACTTATTCCTCATGTCACGTTTGGTTCTTTTGCCATCCACCTTATAACAGTGTCCTCTGGTTATTGACCTTTCTGCCAACAGGAACTCTTGTTCTCTATCTACTCTTTCTTGACCCCTCATGATTTTGAACATCGCTATCAAATTTACTCGTAGCATTCTCTGTTCGAAGGAGAGCAACCACAGCTTCTCCAACCAATCAATGTAACTGAAGTCTTTCATCTCTTGAACCTTCCTTGTAAATCCTTTCTACACCCATTCTAAAGCATTCACATTCTTCTGAAGTGTCGTGCCCAGAATTGTACACAATACGCCAGTTGAGGTGAACCCAGTGTTTCACAAATGTTCATAATAACTTCCTCACTTTTGTACTCGATGCCTCTATTTAAAAAGGCCAACATTCCATTGCCCGATTAACCACTTTCTCAACCTGCCATGCTGCCTTCAATGATTTGATTAGAAATACTCCCAGGTCACTCTTGGCTGCAGTCACTTTATAATTGTACCCTTGAAAAGAGACCGGCAGCTAGCATTAAAAGAAATCCCAAAGTTTTCTCCGGACAGAGAAATAGTAAAAGGGTGGTAAAAGGAGGAGTGGGGCCGATTAGGGATCAGAAAGTGGATTTACATATGGAGGTAGCGGGTATAGTTGAGGTATTAACTGAATTCTTTGCGTCTTTCTTTGCCAAGAAAGAAGATATACCACAGGCAATAGTGAAAAAGTAGGTAATTCTGATACTATAGGGGTTTAAAATTAATAAAGACAATGTATCAGATATACCCTGTTATATATGAAGATATGCGTGAACATACAAATTAGGAGCAGGAGTAGGCCACTCAACCCCTCGAGCCTGATCCACCATTCAATAAGTTCATGGTTGAACTGATTACTCCACATTTCCACCTACGCCAGATAACCTTCCAGCCCCTTGGTTATCAAGAATCTACTTACCTCTGCCTTAAAAAAATCAAAGACTCTGCTTCCACTGCCTTTTGAGGAAGAGAATTCCAAAGAGTCACGACCCACTGAAACAAAGAAATTCTCCTCATCTCTGTCTTAAATGGACGACCCCTTATTTTTAAACAGTGACCCCTAGTTCGAGATTCTCACACGAGGGGAAACATCTTTTCCACAACAACCCTGTCAAGTCCCCTCAGGATTTTATATGTTTCCATCATGCCGCCTCTTACTCTCCTAAATTCCAAAGGATGCAAGCCTAGCCTGTCAAATCTTTCCTCGAATGACAGGTCACCCATTCCAGATATTAGACCAGTAAACCTTCTCTGTACTACCTCCAACGCATGTACATCATTCCTTAAATAAGGAGACTAGTACAGTACACAATATTCCAGATGTGGTCTCACAAATACCCTGTGTCGCTGAAGCATAAAATCCCCACATTTGTATTCAATTCCACTCGCGATAAATTATAACATTCTCCTAGCTTTCTTAATTACGTGCTGTACCTGCATACGAACGTTTCGCGTTTCATGCACTAGGACACCCATATCCCTCTGTATCTCAGAGCTCTGCAATCTCTCAGCATTTAGATAATATGCTTCCCTTCTATTCTTGCTGCCAAAGTGGGCAATTTCACACTTGCACACATTATACTCCATTTGCCAGGTCTTTGCCCACTCAATTAACCTAATTATATCTGTTTGCAGACTCCTTGTGTCCTCTTCACAAGTTACATTCTTACCTATCTTTGTGACATTAGCAAATTTAGCAAGCATACCGTCGGTCCCTGCATCTAAATCATTTCTATAAATTGTGAAATGTTGAGGTCCCAGCACAGATCCCGATGGCACACCACTCATTACATCTTGTCAACCAAAAAAATGACCCATTTATGCCTACTCTCTGTTTCCTGTGAGCTAACCCATCTTCCATCCATGTTAAATTGTTACCCCCTCCACCATGAGCTTTTATTTTCTGCAACGGCCTTTGGTGTGTCAACTTATCAAATGCCTTCTGGAAATCTAAGTACAATACATCTACCAGTTGCCCTTCATCCACAGTACATGTAATTCCCTCAAAGAACTCCAATCAATTGGTGAAACATGATTTCCCTTTCACAAAGCCATGTTGACTATACCTGATTACCTTGAATGTTTCTAAATGCCCTGCTATAACATTTTTAATAATAGCTTGTAACATTTTCCCTAAGGCAGGTGTTAAACTAATTGACCTGTAGTTTCCTGCTTGCTGTTTCCCTCCCTTTCTGACTAAAGGAGTTGCAATCGCTATTTTCCAATCTAAATGAACCTTCCCCGAATCTAGGGAATGTTCGTAAATTAAAATTAACGCATCAACTACCTCACTTGCCACTTCTTTTGACACCCTAGGATGAAGTCCATCAGGTCCCGGGGACTTGTCAGCCTGCAGCTGCAACAATTTGCTCAGTATCTTTTCCCTGGTGTTTGCAATTTTCTTGAGTTCCTCCGTCCCTTCCATTTCCCGACTTACAGCTAAAACTGGGATGTTACTTTTATACTCAATAGTGAAGACCGATGCCAAATATATGTTCAATTCATCTGTCATCTCCTTATTTTCCATTATTAACTCCCCAGACTCACATTTTATAAGTTCAACGCTCACGTAGTTACCTCTTTTCTTTTTTTTAAATGTATATATATTTATATATATATAAACTCTTACTATCTGTCCTTATATATCTATCTAGCCTGCTCTCGTCCTCCAATGCTACCTGACTTATCAATGTTTTTGTCATCCTTTGTTTTTTAAAAATATTCTGTTCAATCTTTTGACCTGCCTCCCATCTTTGCGCAATTACAAGCTTTTTCTTTAAGTTTGATCCGACCTTTGGCTGTTATACTTAACCACGGATGGTGGGACCCACTCTTGAAATGTTTCTTTCTCGTTGAAATATGAGAAATTGTGTATTCTGAAATATTCCCTTAAATGTCTGCCACTGAAACTCTATTGACCTATCCCGTAACCTGATTTGCCAGTTCACTTTAGCTAGCTCTACATTCATGTCCTCATAATTGCCCTTATTTAAGTTTAAAATATTAGTCTTGGACCCACTCTACTCTCCCTCAAACTGAATGTAAACTTCAATCATATCATGATCGCTGCTACCAAGGGGCACCTTAGCTGTGCGGTCATTAATTATTCCGACCTCATTGCACAATACCAGGTCTAGTATATCCTACTTTCTGGTTGGCTCCACAAGGTATTGTTCCAAGAAATTATCCCGAGAATATTCTATGCAGTCCTCATCTAGGCTATCTCTGCCCATCTGACTTTTCCAGTCTAAATTTAGGCGAAAATCCGCCCCTAATTATCACTGTACCTTTCTGACAGGCTGCCATTCATTTATTCATTTACAACCCGCCCCACAGTGTGGTTAATGTCAGGTGGTCTGTACACCACTTCTGACAAGCAAATTCTTGCCTTAATGATTTTTCATCTCTACCCGAACAGCTTTTACATCCTGGTCTCCTGATCTTAGGTCATCCCTCAACATTGTGCTAATACCATAATTAATTAACAGAGCTACCCCTCCACCTGTTCCTAGCTTCCTGCCCTTCCTAAATGCCATGTATCCTTCAATCTTCAGGTCCCTGTCTATATATATAAGTGAATTAGACCTTGGTGTACAGGGCACAATTTCAAAGTTTGCAGATGATACAAAACTTGGAAGCATCGTGAACTGTGAGGAGGATAGTACAGATCTTCAAACGGACATTGGCAAGTTGGTGGAATGGGCAGGCAGTTGGCAGATGAAGTTCAATGCAGAGAAATGTGAAGTGATTCATTTAGGACGGACTGACATGAAGATAAAATATAAAATGAAGGGTTCAATTCTAAAGGGGTTACAGGAGCAGAGGGACCTTGGTTTAATAGTGCATAAGTCATTGACGGTGGCAGGCTAGGTTGAGAGAGCGTGCAATAAAGCATACACGGCCCTGGACTTTATTAATAGGTGCATAGAGTGCAAGAGCAAGGAAGTTATGTTGAACTTCTTTGAGACACTAGTTCGTCCTCAGCTTGAGTAATGCATCCAGTTCTGGGCGCCGCACTTGAGGAAAGATGTGAGGGCATTGAAGAGAATACAGAGACGTTTCATGAGAAACGTCAAGGTTCCAGGGATGAGGAATTTCAGTTATGAAGATAAATTGGAGAAGTTTGGATTGTTTTCCTTGGAGAAGAGAAGGCTGAGAGGTGAATAGACAGAGGTATTCAAAATAATGAGGATTCTGAATGGAGTTCGTAGAGAGAAACTGTTTCCACTGGTGAAAGGATCGAGAAGGAAATGGCACCGATTTAATGCATTTGGTAAGATCAGCTGAAGTGACATGCGAAAAACGTTTTTCATGCAGCGAGTGTTTAAGATCTGGAATGTTTGTCTGAGAACGTGGTGCAAGCAGGTTCCATTGCAGCATTAAAAATGGAACTAGACAGTTCTATGAAAAGGAAGAATGTGCAGAGTTATGGAGTGAAGGCCGGCGAATAGAACTGAGTGAATTTCTCTTTCAGAGAGCCCATGCAGTCATGATGGGCCGACTAGTCCCCTTCTGCACTGTAACAGTTCAGTGCTTCTGTGATATTGCCTCTCCTCCGTGTTCCAACCAAAATGCATCAGTTCACACTTCTCTGCAAGAAATTTCATCTGCAACCTGTCCGCCCATTTCACCAGCCTCGCTTTATCCTCTTGAAGACTGTTGCTATCCTCCTTACTGGCCATGTTTTCAGGCAAACTCGCCTCTTTTCTTCCATTAGTTCAACTGTGTTGAGTTTAATCGTTGCAGCTACTTCCTGAACTATCTTAGCTCCTTTGTTTAATATTCTGTGCATTTTACTTTCTCAATATTTCCTAAAATTTAAAAGACAATGCGCAGGCAGCGGTGGGATCTTAACGCGCAGTTTCCTCTTGTGATACCCACAATAACTGCGGACCCATTACTTCAGCTCCCCGAGGCTGCGAAACCTGCCTCCCTCCCTCCCCTGCTCCCCAGTCTCAGCTTCACAATCTGTGTAATACATCAGATCTGAGGCCAAGCGATGATTGCAGGCGGACAGCCGGTCTGACAGTGCATGCCAGGTAGCGGCTGATGGGTTGATGAATGGAGAGTTGGATTGAGGTTCTGACATTTCCAGCCGTTCAGATAATTCACTGCGGATCAAGGGAAAATCTCAATGGAAACTGCACTGTCTGTATTGTAAATGTGCTGAGTATCAGGTATTTGCTGCTGCCGGTGGAGAATCTTTATTTAATATGGTGCTAATGATATAATTTTAAACAGTGATCCGAACATTAACATTAATTCTAACCGGAGATTACTGGAATTATTAACATCTGACTTTCCAGGTACCGACCATCCCGGATTGTTTTACTTTTGCTTCTTCCCAGATTCTATCAGCCGCGGTGGGAGACGGGAGACTGAGAAAGATTTTTACCTGAGCAGATGGCACCGGCATCATAGGAGTGTGAGTAGGAATAGTGATCCCATTGAGCTGACTCACAGTCCCGCAGAGCGGCCTCGGTCCCGCTGCACTTTACACTCAACGTCACAATGGGTCCGGACCCTTCCCCAAAGTGAGCCAAGCTTGGTGCAGAGACCGCAGTTCCGCAGCCCAGCTCCCGACACACAACAGCGGCGTCCTGCAGGTCCCAGTACGAGCCATACACAGTCCCCCACTGTCCCCTGTAGTGTATCTCCACTCTCCCAGCGCACCGACTGCCCCCATTCGCCAGTCTCAGCTTCACCATCTCTGTAAAACATCAGAAATATCATCAAGCGCTTATAGTGTGTTAAACCCACAAGTTCCCAGCGCACCGACTGCCCCCATTCACCAGTCTCAGCTTCACCATCTCTGTAAAATATCAAAAATATCAGCAGGCGGTTAGAGTGTGTTAAACCCACAGGTTCCCAGCGTACGAACCCTCCCCATTCGCCAGGCATGAATAGATAGGAACATCAGTCTGCACTCAGAACCCTAATAAAACCCGAAGTAAATATTACACATAAAAGAAAAAGGAAACTGAAATACTAATAAACGGTGCAAACGAGCAGGGAACCAGGAGACAGCCGGATATTCCCACCAACACAACTGCTCCAATGGGAACGAGGTGGCGACAGGCTCAGAGTCGATTTAACCGGCAGAAGTGGGGAGATGGGCGTGGCTGTAATGATCTCATATTTAAGTGCTCAGTACTGATTGGGCGAACACAGTGAGATCCCAGCACCACGAAAGAGCAGGGGAAATTGCCCCCTCACCCAACACAGCCAATAAAGATAGGGCTGGATGATGATGTGATCAGGATGTCAGCACAGATTGGTGAGGTGGACCTTTGGACCGGCAACAATGTCAGTGGAGGTGATTCTTCACACTCTGCTCTTCAGAGACCCTTAATTATTGTCCCACCACATGAAGACAGCAGTCATCTCTTAGCTAGGTAACAGTGTGAGTGGAGCTGATTATTCTCACTCTGCTCTGCAGAGACCCTCAGTTACTGTCTCTCCACATGAAGGCAGCAGCCATCTGTCAGCTAGAATTAAAGATCTTTACTATCACAATGAGCTGCACACTCCCTTTCTGAGTAGCAACAGGGCAACATGATCAAAAAGGTGCTGAGACTGTCGCCCAAGCTTAATATTTAATGGGATGGGTTGGAGCAGAGAGATAGCAGATAGTGTGAAAAAAAAGGCGATTACCTGACGGGCCAGCCTTACTGTTCCCAGGTCTGCCTGAAATGAGAAGTTAACAATTAGAGTTCACTGGGAAAAGAAATGAATGAAACTGTCAGAAAGAAAAGACACAAATGCAACTAACTGCAGGGTCATTATTCCCAACACTTTGCGGAAGAAATTATAAGGGATATGTGATTTCATTCCTTAAAACAGAAAATACAGTTTCTGCATCAAATTAATATTGGTAATGGGCCTAAATGTATCCAGAATTGTTTTCACATATACACACACTGACACCCGGATACACTCTTCCCTTGTGGCGGTGGGTGGACCTTATGTATTACCAGTGTGAAGGTGCCTGAGAAGGAGGTGGTGATGATCCTCTCCCTTATAGAATTTTACAATGAAACAGCACAGAGGGATGCCATTCGGCCCTTGGTGCCTATGTTGTCTCTTTGTCAGTGCAGTCTAATTAGTCCCACTCCCTTTCCCCATCGCCCTGTAAATGTGTGCTGATGGTGCTCTGACCATTGATGACCTGTGTAGGTGCCCTGAGAAGAGAGTGGTGATGGATCTGCTTTTCAACTCACTGGTGATGGCACGCTCAGTGAATTCAGTATTCTGATCTAAAGTTCGAGAAGGAATGGGAACATTTAAATTCTATTAAAGATTTTCCGATCCTGTGGTAGATTCCGATGCCTTTTAATTTACTGCAAAGTCTTCCACCTGTAACTTTCAAAGTTTCTATAAAGGTTTAATTGGGCATTTCTGCTGTTCAATAAAATATATAGCTTCCTCAAACAAAACAAAACAAGATGAAGGATCTGTCAGTCTCCTAACTCCCTGCTGACTGTGTCTTACTAAGTTGCTGCTGTTCCGATTCTCTTGTCACCTGCCTCGCCGACGTGCCATATTCTTTTACCCGTTAATGATGTTCGATCAATGGTCCTCCCGTTTACTGGTTAAGTGTTCATGCTTTTTAAAAATGCAGTCTGTCGGTTGACTCTCCCAATCCCCCTGATGACAATTTGTCTCACAGATCTCCAGGTGTTTTTCTATTAACACATTATATACGATGGAGGGTGTATTGAGCTGCTCCCCATCTCGCTGATCGCAATGTGTCTCACAGATCTCTCGGTCTTTTTTTAATTCTCAACATTACATACTATAGAGGGTGTGTTGACCTGCTCCCAATCCCCCTGATCACAATGTGTCTCACAGATCTCCAGGTGTTTTTACGATTCTCAACATTATCTACTATAGACGGTGTGTTCATCTGTACCAATCCCCCTGATCACAATTTGTCTCACAGCTCTCCGGGTGTTTTTCTATTCACAACGTTATATACTGCAGACAGTGTGTTGACCTGCTCCCCAACTCCCTGGTGAAAATATATCTCCCATGTATTGTTGTCTCTTTGTATACTCTGGTGATATATTATTGCCAACGGGACACCAATTCCTGTCCTCAGCTGTGCCTTCTGAGGAATCTTGAATGTGTTACATTTTCCCAACTATTATCTCATTGGTCTCTTTATGCTCCTAATTCGATAATGTAAATAGTGTGTGACTTCCTCCCAGTAGGAACCTTAGCATTCCTACCAACTTTCCGTGATAATAGTCAGTTCCCAGACATCCCCTTTTCCAGTGACCCAATGACAGACGAGGGGGAATAATCTTTCAGTATTTACTGATAAACGGTTCCAATCTCAGTGTTTCTGTAGAGTCTGTGAATCTTCTTCAATCCATTCAGTCATTTCACCTACTCTTCATGCATTTATCATTTCAGCCTGTAACCACCCATGTAACACTGGACTTTTTTTTCCAGATAATCCAGTGGTTCAAGGAGAAAACCCACGAGTACCTTCTTAGGGAAACTAGGGATAGACAACACATGGGTGCAGAACAATATCGCCAACATGACGATAGTGCTTCAAGAAAACACCCCGCCATCCCATCTGGCTAAGTAGGGTTGTTCTGGAAATTCTGGCTAGCCAGCGAGCTCATATCCCGAAAATGAATCTAAACAATCTATAACCGAGATTCCCATATTTGTCTATTCGACCAGTTTATTTCTTACCATCTCAGATAAATGTTCAGTCGTTCCCCTTTCTCAATCATTACTATATTTCCATTTATCTGCACTACTCATATCTGCTGACTCCACCATTTGGCTCTCTTATCCTTCCTCACAATTTGTAACCGCTCTCATTATTTTTCTTGAAAATGTTTGAATGCATTTCTTTGTGTACCGTTTTCCAAATCACCTCCACATACAGGGAATATACCCATTATTCCCAAACTCTTCTGGTCGGCCTCCATCCCGAGGTAAACTTCAACTGATCTAAAACTCTGCTGCTGTTATCCTGGCTCGGACAGTCCCGCTCACCCGTTTCCCCAGCTCTCACCGACAAGTGGTAACTCCCGCTTCCCACACCTCAGATTTCGGCGGTCGCACCATTACCTTCCTGATGTTTAGACTAATGGGTTTGGTGCAAAACTGTTAAGTTATTTTAACATTTTATACTTATGTCAACTTGCTATTGTACCGTATTACTACAAACAGTAACATGGAAATATTAATTATAAATAACAATCAACTCAAAGGAGGTGAACTGAAACGAGATAAACGTGGGATATACAAAGACCAGAATTTAAACTCTTGAATGTGTCACAAAACCAGGGATGGAGTGGTTTAGGGATTACAAAATACAGTCAGTACAAAGAGTTTATAAGTACATGCTTGTCACGGCAGATTATTAGGTGGGTCAAGAATCAAAATAATTATATTTAATCAAACTATTTTAGTTCCAATTTGAACTACTTCCACAATTAGGTGAGCTCTTGTAGATTTCAGAAGCAAATTAATTGATAGAATTACAGTTATTGTAGCTTACACTCACAAGCAAAGCACTGGACAGAAGAAACTCATATCAAACAATCCGGATTCTGTGCGTCAATAGCATTATCTGTAAGTTTTAGCAATCACTATCCATAACACATCAGCTAGTGTCTGAAGAAACGTTGCCACGGTTAGAAATAACCAAACACGCATCAAAAATTTACAGTACCGAGACAATTTGTTCTGGGCCCTGTCTATTGAATTGAAATATGCAAACGAATTCAGGGTTTCT
Organism: Heterodontus francisci; assembly: GCF_036365525.1. NCBI lineage: Eukaryota > Metazoa > Chordata > Chondrichthyes > Heterodontiformes > Heterodontidae > Heterodontus > Heterodontus francisci. Next base: position 1,212,909 of record NW_027140322.1, read on the forward strand.
TCCACAGGTGATCAGAGTATGGGACATGTGGAAGGACATTAAAGAATTTAATAGGAGTAGGATTAGGCCAGACTGCCTATGCAGCCTACTCCGGCATTCAGTAAAATCATGGCTGATCTCCTGCCCCAGATCTACTTTCCCACCTTTACCCAGAGACTGGGAAACAACTCCAGATCTTTCATTAAACACTGCATCGCACCATATAAAAAGTATGGGGCATGTGGAAAGAGATTCAGAAACGCGTCTGGATATTAAATATTACATCAAATGTATGAATCATATAGAAAGAGACTGAGAAACACTAATTATTACACAACACCGTGCACCTAAATGTATGAAATAGAAAGCATGATTTAATGTGAAAAGGCTTTGTTTTGAAGATTGTCGGTGACTAAATAAAACTGTTCATACGTCAAATCCCCTGAAAACAATAGCATCATTTCTGGAGGGTGTAATTGATAACTCTAATAATAATCAGTACAAATGTAGCAATATTGATTGCACCTCCTGTTAATATATTATACAATATTCATTGTCCTTTCTGAACGTTCCAAATTCTGTAAGAACTATTTAATCTAATTCTCTGTATCACACGGCACTTCACTGAGAAATTCTGGGGACAGATATCTCAATGTGGGATGAGTCGGCTAGATGCAGATCGCAGTATACTGCAGTTCTGACTCCCATACACTCGATTTTAACACTGAGCAATTTCTACTTCCAGGAGTCTCGTTTTAAACGCCTCATTAGAATCTTAACTCCAGTCTTCAACGTCTGTACGACAGCCATAGGAAACAATATAAAACCAACTCTTGCGGCATTTATGTTCAATTTTGGTACTAAAACTGAATTTAACTCAATTCTCCTCTGGAAATACAATTAAATGTTAATCAGATGACAAATATTAGATCCGCTTTTGCTGTCAGCGACAAAAGTGGATAACAGTTGCCTATTTGAATTTGATGAACTTAAAATCAAACAGGACAAAATGTATTTAATGACAAATTTATAAATTAAGGAAACTGTTTCAATATTCACTTTATACGATCTCAATAAATGACAAATTAAAATAAATATGCACATTTCGTATAAATTGATTTTGATCTGGGGCCAATTGCTAAAAAAAAAAGATTCAGGGAGTCAGATAGATTTCATACTTTCTCTTTGTTCTTTGGCTTGCAGAAAATACTCTTAAATGACCTTCAAATTCAGGATTTTAGAATACAATCCATTTTACAAAAACAAAAGACAATTCATCATGGAGGTATGCAATAACATTTAGGGAGAGTTTTCCTGTCGTGAACCAGCATTTGTTGTCGATAGACATTGACAAATGTAACCAAACCCGCACTGGAAACAATGAGAAACTGAATCGAATCATCCACTGAAAAACTCTGCAAAAATATCGAGCAGGTGGAAGGAGACTATTCAAGATATCTCATTAAACAATTCGCGGTGTTTTACATAAAAGGAGCATGTGGAAGGATACTTTGCCACAATTATTATTACTTGACACAGTACATATGAATATGTGAAATAAGTTGAGAATTTACAATGCAAAGTTCTACAGTTGCAAGGTCATCATTAAGAAAACAATAATAAATGGAAAATCCTCCGGAGATTTTGGAATGTTCAGTAACATTATCTTTTGGAGAGGCACGTCACAATTACAGTAATAACTAATGCTAATTGAAACAATATTGGTTCTGCCTCCAGTTAATATTATGCAATATGATAAGATCATGTACAACACTCTAACGTGGAACAAACTCTTTAAATTATTTCAGTTCCATTCAGTATGTCGCACAGGGTCAGACAACACTTCTACTGTGAAATACCTGGGACAGAAATGCCCATGTGGGTTCATTCGGCAGTAGATTTAGCTTTGACTGCTGTTCTATAATCCCTGCATTACCATCGAACCCCACACCCCAAACCGCGAGACCTTCTACTCTCTCAGTGATCACGTTCTACTGCTAGATTGCTGTGTTTAAATCATCTGCTGAGAATTTCAACACCAGTCAGTTGTGTCGGTACAAGAGCATCAGAGGACCAAATAAAACAAATTGCCACGGTATTTGTTTTCAATTTTGGATTTAAATCAAAGTTTTACACATGTCCCTCCTGGGGATTTAGACGACGTGTTAATCAGATGCAAGCTATTATAAAAACAATGTTTTCTGATAGCAAAAGAATGAATAATTGTTCCCTATTTAAGACTGATGGAATGTAAAATCAAACCATCAGCTCAAGCTCCGTATTCAATGTGAATTCTACAAATGTGATAAACTATTTCAATATTCTCTTCATATGATAGCAAAGAATAACATTGTTTTTTGTCATAAAGCATGCCTGCTTTTAAAAATGATTCTGAGCAACTAACGATTGGGGAAAAGGCTACAGGGATTCATACTTGCTTAAATGTTTATAGTTTCTGTGGTTTGAATAAAGTTTTCTTTAAATAATCCACAAAACAGGATTTTACTCACCAATTATTGCATATTCATGGAAATATAATTCGTTAAATACAGAAAGTATCTGATAACACTGGGACTACGTTGTCCTGTCAGTAAACCAATAAAGTATTTTTATAGACAGAGATTAATAAATGGAACCAAACACACACGGGAAATAGTGAGAAACAGGATGGAATCATCAATGGAATAACACAACAAACATCGAGCCGTTGGAACAATAATAAAGAACAATATCGCTAACTCATTACACACTACATGGCACTGTGTAAAAATATGTGATTGGGAAAATTGAACTATCTTTAGGCACTGTACAAAAATGAGGAAATAGTAGAATTAATTTAATATAAAAGATATTGATCTTGAAGATCATCACTAACTGGTCAATAATACAGAGCAAATTCCCCAACGATTTAGGAACTTTCAGTAACATCATTTTTTGCAGAGTGCTCGTGAAAATTATACTAACAATAAAAACGAATTGAAAAATATTGGTTCCATCTCCAGTTGAGTGGTTATTATAGAATGAATATAACACTTCAACACTGAACAAATTACTTTAAAACATTTAGTTTCATGAACTGTATCACTAGGACAGCAGACAGCACTTGTATTGAGAAATATCTGTGACAGGAATGTGTGTGGCAGTTCATGTGGGCAGTTGATGTAGTTTTGACTGATGTTCAACACTCAGTGAAATAACTTACACACAGACCTCGAAACACTCTATTCAAACAAAGACGGCGCTCTACTTCTATCAGACGCGCTTTAAATACTCAGATTAGAATTTCTATTCCAGCTGGCTGTGTCAGTATAAGAAACACAGGGGGAAATATAAAACAAACTCCCACAGTCTTTGTGTTCGATACAAATTCAACTGGGAATTCAAAATACCCGTTAATTCGATGTAAAATATTCCAAACTCGTTTCATGTAACCAAAACAATATTACTGTCAGCAGCAGCTCAATTGCCAGCACTCTGGCCTCTGAGTAAGGAGATGGTGGGTTCAAGTCTAATTCCAGAGACTTGAGCACAAAATCTGGGCTGTCACTCCAATGCAATACTGAGGGTGTGCTGCACTGCCCAAGTGCTTTCCATCGGAGGAGAAGTTAAACCGAGGCTCCGTCAGCCCTTTCAGGTACACTATTTGGAGGAAGGGCAGGGGAATTATCCCTAGTGCTCTGGCGAATGTTGATCCCTCAATCAACATCACACACACAAAAAAAGTATTCTGGTCATTATCACATTGCTGTTTGTCGGCGCTTGCTGTGTGTAAATTAGCAGCCACGTTTCCTATATTACAGTATGGACAACACTACAAAACAATATCGAATTGACAGCAAAGCCCTTTGGGACGTCCTGACGTCGTAAAATGCGCTATATGAGCGCAAGGCATTTTTATATAAATGGAGGTTTATTCCTATTTGTAGTTGAAAGAACTTAAAATTGAAACATTCAATCCAAAATTTGTAGTAAATGAAACTACTACAAATTATATTGCACAGTATCCATTTCATACCATCCCAATGAATGACAACTGAAAATAAAATAGATCCGTTTTACGTAAATTGATCTCAGACACTGACATATTCTATTCTAACAGCGAAGTGTCTCTTTTTCCAACAGACCCTGCTTAAATCGACCCATGAGATTTTCAACGCCAGTCTGCTCTGTACGAGCGGCTGGTAGAAGGCAATAAACAAGTGCCAATATTTCATTAAACTCTACACAAGAAAATTAAAATGTATAAAGCATTATTTACTTTCCACATCTCCTGAATGGGTTCTGTATTAAAGATGATAATTAGATTAATAATATACATCTTGTAATAATAATCAGTGTATCAGTAAATAACATAATGCATTCAAAAATCTGTAACTTACAGTTCAAAAGCTGCAGTAGAGACAGGGTCAGGAAGGTTTGCATCATGGTTCTGGCGCTGGCTACAGCGATGAGAACAGAACATTACCCGAACGCAGTTCTCAGACACGAAGAGCTCCTTACAGCAGCTTCTGAAACTTTGGCTGTTGTGGAAATTAATTCTTTGAGAGAAGTTTCTGCAGAAACCAATGTTTCCTTCCAAATAACCAATAGATTTTGACTTGTATGAACCGTGAATTACAAGCTGGTAAAATACACCAATGAGACGAAATGTGACCATTAATGGATAAAATGAACCCAGGTTCCAACTACCAGCCTATCCTGCGAGGATAATGACGTGTGACAGTGTGAAAAGTAAATGAATCACTGATCTGGCGTCCAGATCATAGATTCATAGATGTACAGGAAAGGCCATTCGGCTACTTTAGTCAGAGTCGTCCCTTTGAAAGAGCTGTCTAATTTGTTGTCACATATGTAGCTTTTTCTCGTAACCCTGCAAATTATTCCATTGCAAGCACTTGTTTAATTGTCTTTATAAATTCCTCTGGAATCTGAATTCATCACTCTTTCGGGTCGTACTTTCCAGATCTAAACAAGCCTCAGTGTGAAGAAATGTCTCTTCACTACCTTTCTAGTTATTCTGCCGGTTCTACAGAAGGTGTCGGACCCTTGCCCATCTCTGGAACTGCAGAGAAGAGGTAGCTGAGGCAGGGTCACCAGAGCAAGTACGCAAGGCCCCGGTGAGAGGGCCTGGGTAGTTTTCTTGTGGTGCAGGAGGAGGGCGGTCCCGGGGAATGAACTGGTTCCTGGTGGGGGTGCTCTGTGCGTCACACATTGGCCATGAAGGAGGCAACGCCCCACCCCACCCACAAGGCCACAGGGAGAATGCTTAGTTTTACAAGGTGTCCTCTCCATTTGGTGGAGGACATCGCTGCTGGTAAGATCCCAGCGGGGGTGGAATGATCCCATAATTGTCCCTTAATTGGCCACTGAAGATCCTCAATCTGCCATTGGGGGAGAAGGCTGTTGTAGGCCTATCCTGCCTCCAGGATCACTGGAAGACGGTGAGGCGATGGGATCTCCATCCTGCCAAATCCCTTGTCACATACCACATTTCTCCGTGCCCCCTCTCCACCCCTCCCAGCTTCCAATCACGCCTCTGGGGGCCAGTAAAATCATGGCCATGATCTCTGATGACAAACGTATTCATGAGAGGAAATAATTTCCTCATTCTTACTCTACCATAACCCCTCATTATTTTGAACTCTGTTAGATCTGGGATGGCGGGACTGACGTATGAGGAGAGATTGAGTCGGTTAGGATTATATTTGCTGGAGTTCAGAAGCGTGAGGAGGGATCTCATTGAAGCGTACAAAATTCTAACAGGACTTGACAGGGTAGATGCAAGAAGGATGTTCCCGATGTTGGGGGAGTCCAGAACCAGGGGTCACAGTCTAAGGATACAGGGAAGCCTTTCAGGACAGAGTTAAGGAGAAATTTCTTTACCCAGAGAGTGGTGAGCCTGTGGAACTCGTTACCACTGAAAGCAGTTGAGGCCAAAACATTGTATGATTTTCAAGAAGGAGTGAGATACAGCTCTTGGGTCTAAAGGGTTCAAAGGGTATGGGGCGAAAGCGGGAACAGGTTACAGAGTTGGATGATCATCCATGATCATAATGAATGGCGGAGCAGGTTCGAAGGGCCAATTGGCCTACTTCTGCTCCTATTTTCTATGTTTCTATCCCACTGAACCTTCCCTGCTCCAATAAGAAAAATCCAAGCTCCTGAATTCTCTCCATGTAAATGAATTCCCTCACCCGTGGTGCCTTCTTGATAATCCTCATTTGTACGTTTTGCAGGGCCTTGAAATTCTTCCAAGGTATTCATGCCCGGAATTGTACATAGGACGCCAGCTGAGTCATAACAATTGATCAATCAAGTAGTAGCTTGATGCCCGTTATGTTTGAATTCAATAACCCCATTTTCAAAGCAAATATCTCGTACATTTTCTCAATCAGCTTCTCTACTTGCCCTGTAATCCTTAAAGATTCATGAACATGCATTCCCCTGTCCCTCTGTTCTTGCACCTCCTGAAAATGGTACTATTTATGTTATATTGACATGATGTTTTCACAATGAACATCACTTCTGACTTGACCACAATAAGTTGCATCTACCGTTGATTTGCCATTTTCAGCAGACTGTCTACCCTGAAGTCTGCTATAATAATATTCACGATTTAATGCAGAGCCATGTTTTTCACCATCCACAAATGTAAAAATTATACATTCTAAACCCAAGTCTATGTAATTTGCATGTCGAAGGAAAAAACAGTAGTCTTAAGACCAACCCCCGGGCAACAGTCACTCTCGCCTGTCAGAAGAGCATCCATTCACCACTGTTCTCTACCTCCTATCTCTTACCCAATCGACTGCTCGAGCTGACATCGTCCCTTTAATAATATGCATTCTCATTTTCTGAATAAGTCTGTTATGAGGTACTTCGTCAGCATTGGATGCCCAAATACACAAGGCCTACTTCAGTCTCTTACTTGATTAAAGAACTCAATCAGTTAAGTTACACACGATTGGCCTTTTATAAATCCGAGATGTTTTTCTCATCTTATCTCATGCTTCTGCAAGTGAGAATTAATTTTGTCCTTGATGAAGGCCTCTAGTAGATCTCTCAACTTTCACTGTGGTTAGACAGATTAGCGTGTAGTCACATGGTTTACCCTCTCCTCTCGTTTTGAAAAGGAGTCTAACGTTTGCCAAATTCCAGTCCTTTGGCCCCAGTGCGATATACAAGGAGGATTGAAACATTGTGGTCAGACCTGCTCTTATCTCTACCCAGCTTCCTTTATCTCCCAGAATGCTTCCCATCTGGACCAGGGGTGTTGTCGACATTTAGTGACAAACTGTTTTAGCAACGCGTTCCCATCTATTTTATCCTATGCAGGATATCTACATCCCTCTCCTCGATTGGGACATTAATTTCAGCCTCTTCTTTTTTGAAGCCAGTTGCAAATTACTCATTCTGTACCTCAGTCACGACCTCTGCCTCGACAGGAATATTTATTTGCTTCTCCATAATCGGCTGCACCATTCCTTTATTTTTACTTGTATATGTTTTACAAGATTTCTGATCCCCTTTACTGTCAGCTGTTAATCTTTTCTATGCTTTCCCTTTGTCCTTCTTGTATTCTTTTCCAATTCTCCCTGTACACTCTGCTTTCTGTTTGGTTCGAGATTATATTCTTGAATTGGAATTTGTAATGAATCCCTCCTTTCTCTTTTCCTTGAACTGACAATTCATTTTTCATCCAGTGAGTGCAGCATTTAATTCCCCATCTTCACCTCTCGACTTGAGTATTCCAATGCATTCCTGGCCAACCTCCCTGTTTGCATCCTCAGTCATCCTGAGGACATCCAAACCTCTGCTGCCTATATACAACTCTCGCCAGGAGACGTTCATCCATCACCTCTGCAATCGCATTAGCTTCTGGTCATGCACCTTAACAATATTGAAATTCCCACGTTTATTTTATAATCTCCCCATGAGCTCTTCTCTCCCTATCTCTGTAATCTCTTTCAGCCCTATCAGATATTTGTCCTCCTTCAATTCCGGATACCTGAGCATTCCCAAATTTAATCGCTCCACCACTGGTGGTCTTATTTGCATCTGCCTAGATCCGAAATTCTGGAATTATCTCCATAAACCTCTGCCTCTCTACATCTTTTTCCTCCTTTAAGATGCTGCTTAAAACTTACCACCTTGACGAAGCATTTGGTCATCTGACATAATATATGTTAACGCTGCTCACTATCAAATTGTGTTTGATAATATGACTTGGAAATTTTAACTGTGTAAGGACACCTCATCAATAAGAAGTTGTTGATCTTGTTTTCCACCTTCTCCTTTACTCTTCTCCAGTTAGAAGTGTGCTTTAGAATGAAGTGTATTTAGCTCTCGGTGGCTGAAAGGGCCTTTGAACCTTTCCATTCCAGTTCCACTATTATTCCTTCCATCCTTCCTTAACTGTAATGAAGTTGCCCTTACCCTCAACTTTCACTCCACCAGACTCTACATTCAATGAAATATCCTCCATCACTTCTGCCAACTTCACCACAATGCTCCCACCAGACATCCTCTACTCCATTTTCAGCATTCTGAATGTACAGCTTGACCCACTGTTCCTTCACTCAAAACACCCACTACTCTTCCAATGTCACCTTCCATGCAAGTGTTGGTGATGCATGACCTGCCCTTTTACCTTCTCTCCTTCAACTGTCAGGACCACAAACAGTGATTTATTTGCATTTTTGTCTTTGTTTAATCAATGTATTAATTCTTAACAATTGTCCTCCACACCATGGAGATGAAGCATACCTTCTGCAATTACTTTGCTGAGTACTTCCTTTAAGTCCCTTAGCTTCCATTCACATGCCATTGTAATTCGCTGTCCCACTCACAGCTGACCTCTCTGTACTCAGCCTCCTACATTGTTCCAATTTTTCTGACTCAGCATCAACTTCAAAAATAAACACGTGGGAACTACTGCCACCATTTGTTTTTGACAGCAGGTTCTGGTAATGATTCTGTTCTTCATTTAATCGCTACTGCCTTCCACCCCATCACAGTTTCTCTCTTTATCTCCTTCCTCTGTTCCCATTTTCCCAGCCTCTGTCCTTACTGAAACACTGCTACAGCACAAACCTTTCCTGTTCTGAAGAAAATTCGCTTTCTCAAAATGCTGCCTCGCCTACTAAGTAGTTCCAATATTTTCAGTTCATGATTTAGATTTCCAGCATCTGCAGTATTTTGACTTTTTAAAGAAGTTGATGTCATAGAGAAATGTGGTTAGGTTGCAATTGAATATAAATACATACACACAATAGATAAATAACTTCGGAGAGAGTGGCAAATGGGAATATGATGGGATCAGGAAAGTAATCTTCTTCGGCACACACTTGGTCAAATGTTGACTTGTTGCCCAGGGTAGTCACCTCGATTGCCATGACCACCATTACCAGCAATACAGCAATCACTGCTTTCCTGTTCAGTTTTGCTGTATTTGCCCACTGTAGAACAGCAGAGTGTATCTGAGCCATTCCTCTCAAAACTGCTGCACTCCATATAAGGACTTTGCAGCTTTATTGGGAAAACTGCCAAATAATTGAGGAAATGTGATCTCTAATTGAGACTGTCGAGAGACGCAGAACACACTGAGACACTGAGTGGTCATCATAAGTTGTGAATGTTCACCATCGTTGAACTATACAGGGAGGGATGTGATGTGTTTCCTCTAAAACAAAGGAATCTGTTTTCTGGAAGGTGATCACTTGGAATCAGGAACGGCTTTCCATTGCCGAAATATGAGAAAAGCAGCTCACAGTCTGCAGAGCCTCAGAACAGCCACTGCGTGTTTTTCTGTTCTGTTGAAATGAGAGGAAGCACCTGGCGTTGTGGTGATTTCTCTGCTTCCGTTTTTCTTGCCTGCTGCTCTGCAATGTCAAGAAACTGCAGCAGCATATTAAAACTCGGAATTTGAAATTACGTTGTTTAAAATCCAGAAGGCCAAATTATCGGGGGAAGCATTTCTGGGCAATATCATTAATTCATTGGAAATATTTGACAGCTTAGTGTCTGCAAATAAACGTAACTCATCACAAAAACTGAATCACAGCACAGAATATCTGTAATCTGTGTACAATTTCCAAATGTATAACACACAATATCAACAGGCCATGATAAATCACTCTGAGTCCAAATCAATCAGCAAAGTCAGATACACCAAAGCATCAATTCTCGCTGAGGTTTTAATTTAAAATAGAAGAACCCATGAGATGTTGCCTGTATAGGTTAATGAAGCAGGAATACTGTTAAGAATCAAATACAATCAGGAGGATTGAGCCTGTGTTAATGTAAAGTGTTAACTCGCTGCGATCCGATCACTGGAAATGCAGCCTGTGTCAATGTCAGTAGTTAACTTGCTGTGATTCAATTCAAAGAGGGGATCTGAAGGTAGACAGTTGCTTCAATAAATTGTCCACTGTACCTCAATAAATAACATTTAATGTCAGCCTGATTTCTCTGGGAATGAAAGTAAATCTGGGTAATGAAAAGAGTCTGAAGAACTAAAACAGATCAATAAATGAACACAGCTGAGCAGCCACTGTAAAGTTATCACAGGTAGAAAATGTTCAAATGATTAATTCCTCCGGATCTCACATGGAATGAAACAAAAACTCCCCAGAAATGGACATTTAATAAAATAATTCCACATACCGCATTGTCAATCTAGACAAAAATGATTTGAAACAAGGTAAATCCCCCATAACACTGCCACACACTCATTGGTTTCTGAGGATATGTCCGGTCCTTTCCCAATATGATAGACTTGTCCCCCTGAGGTGTGTTTTGCAGATATCACAGACTGACAATTTCAGTATGAGCCAAGGGTGTTGACAGCAACTGGTTGTCAGAGAAACTTGAAACACACGCACAGAATGGTGGTGATTGAAGATATTTGGGTCAATCTCTCGTATCTGTGAGGAGCTAATCGATCCTGAAAACAGTGGCACTTATACATGAACATACTGAGAAATGGTAGCACTAACCAAGGAAATTGCAGTAAGCACTGATACTCAGCAATGAACCTGGATAAATTATGTTCCACATGCAAGATCTCCTCAGACTTTTTCAAATACTTAAGAGAATGCAGTATGAAAGTAGAGATCTGAGGATCTCTCTGCCAACACTGTCATTTTCTGGGATCCCTGTTAATAATGTGACACTCAGGCAACCTAATAAACACTGACGTTAAATTAGAAAGTGATGGAAATACTCAGCAGATCTGACAGCATCTGTGGAGACAGAGTTAGCATTTCAGGTCTGTGACCTTTCATCAGAACTGGAAAAGGTTAGACATGTAATAGTTTTTTTTCCAAAGTGAAAAGGAGGCGGCAAGCAGAAATAAAATTAAGATGTGTGATCGGACGGAGAGCAGGAGAGATTTTTTGTTCTTGTTGTTATTATTCATTCATGGGGAGTGGGCATCCTTGGCGAGACCAGCATTTATTGACCATACTTGATTGCCTTTGCGATGGTGTGAGTTGCCTTCTTTAATTGCTGCAGTCCTTGGGGTGTAGGGACACCTACAGTGCTGTAAGGAAGGGAGTGCCAGAACTTTAATCCAGCGACAGTGAAGGAACGACGGTCTTGTTCTTAGTCAGGATGGTGAATGGCTTGGAGGGGAATATTAAGGTGGTGGTGTTCATCTGCATCTGCTGCCCTTGTTCTTCTAGGTAATATGGGTAGCGGCTTTGGTAGCTGCTTGGTGTGTTGCCACAGTGTACATTGTTCTTGATACACGCTGCTTCCACTGTGTGTCTGTGGTGGAGGGAATGAATGCTGGAGGTTGTGAATAGGGTGACAATCAAGCGGACTGCTTTCCTGGATGGTGTCGAGATTCTTGTGTGTTGTTTGAACAGCACCCATTCAGGCAAGTGTAGAGTATTCCATCATACTCCTGACATGTGCCTTGTAGATGGTGGACAGGCACTGGGGAGACAGGACATGAGTTACTTGCGGCAGAATTCCTAACATCTGACTTGTGTCTGTAGCCACAGTGTTTACCTGGCTGGTCCAGTTCAGTTTCTGGTCAACGGTTATCCACTGGGTATTTATAGTGGGGGATTCAACAATTCTAATACCAGTGAACATCAAGGGGAAATGGTTAGATTACCTCTTGTTTGAGATGGTCACTGACTAGCACTTGTCTGGTGCGAATGTCACTTGCAACTCATTAGCACAAGGCTTGAAGTTGTCCATGTCTTGCTGCATATGAACACAGGCTGCTTTAGGATATTATGAGTCACAAATGGGGTTGAACATTGGACAATCATCAGAAAATATCCCCACTTCTGGCCTTATAATGGAGGGAAGGTCATTGATGAAGCAGCTGAAGATGGTTGAGCCGAGCACACTGCCCTGAGGAACTCCTGCACTGATGTCCTGGTGCTGAGATAATTGTCGTCCAACAACCACAACCAACTTCCTTTGTGCTAGATACTACTCTAACCAGTGGAGAGCGTTCCCTCTGATGTCCTTTGGTTCCAGTTTTGCTTTGGCTTCTTAATGCCATGCTCAGTCAAATGTTGCCGTGATGTCAAGAGCAGTCACGCTCCCCTCACATCTAGCATTCAGCTCTTTTGCCCATGTTTGGACCAAGGCTGTAATGAGATTAGGAGCTGAGTGGCCCTGGCGGAAACTAAACTGAGCGTCAGTGAGCATATTGTTGCTGAGCAAGTGCTGCTTGAAAGCACGATTGATCACCCCTCCCATCTCTTTGCTGATGATCAAGAGTAGACCGATAAGGCGGCAATTGGCCAGGTTGGATTTGTCCTGCTTTTTGTGGACAGGACATACCAGGGCAACTTTCCACATCGCCAGGTAGATGTCAATGTTGTAACCGTAATGCAACAGCCTGGTTCGGCGTATGGCCAGCTCTGGAACACAAGTTATCAGTACTATTGCCAGAATATTGTCAGGGCCCAGAACATTTGCAGTATCCGGTGCCTTCGGCTATTTCTTGATATCAGGTGGAGTAAATAAGATTGGCTGAAGACTGACATCTGTGATGCTGGCGACCTCAGCATGAGGCAGAGATGGATCATCCACTCTGCACTTCTGGCTGAAGATGGATGTAAATATTGCAGCCTTGTCTTTTGCACTGAAGTGCTGGGCTCCACTATTAGTGAGGATGTGGATATTTGTGGAACCTCTTCCTCCTGTTAGTTGATCATCTGTCCACCACCATTCGTGACTGGATGCGGCAGGACTGCAGATCTGTTTCAGTGTTATTGGACCTGCACTCCTCCAGGCAAGTGAGTGGGGACAGTATCAAGAATGATTTTTTAACTGTTAGCTTGTAGGTTGAAGAGCGTCCACAAAGCTTGTGGGAGGGCGGGGTGGGGGGGGGTGGGGGTGGCGGGTGGTGAGGAGTTTTATATGAACTGTGGGAAAAATGGAGTTCATCGACCAAAGGACTTACCTGTTTTCTCTACAAGTTAATTTATCTGGTGTGTTCTGTGGCTGGACGCCTTGCCTGATTCAACAGGCTGGATTTTTCAATCCTTTTGGAGATGGCCTGGGAGTCAGGATGGTTGGCAATACGGGTGGGGAAGGCATCGGGTTGGGAGCTGATCTGTGTGTTGTGGAATTGTTTAACTCTGTCTATCACATGTTGCTTCCTCTGCTGGGCATGCAAGTAGTTCTGTGTTGTAGCATCACAAGGCTGACACCTCATTTTTAGGTATGCTTAGTGCTGCTCCTCGGAAGCCCTCCTACATTCTTATTGTACCAGGGTTGATCCCACGACTTGATGGTCATGGTAGAGTGGGGGATATGCCGTGCCATGAAGTTACACATTGTGGCTGAATATAATTCTGCTGTTGCTTCTGTTGCCTATGGCACAAAGCGTCTCGTGGATACCCAGCTTAGAGTTGCTAGATCTGTTTGCAATCTCTGCCATATAGCAAGGTGGCAGTGCCACGCACTACAATGGTGAGTATACCTCAATGTAAAGACAGGACCTTGGCTCCAGAGGGACTGTGCGGTGGTCAATCAGAGAGCCATAGAGCAATACAGCACAGAAACAGGCCCTTTGGCCCAACGTGTCTGTGCTGACCATCAAGCACCTAACTATTCTAATCCCACTTTCCAGTACTTGGCCCGGACCATTGTATGCTATGGCGTTTCAAATGCTCATCTACATAATTCTTAAATGTCGTGAGGGTTCCTGCCTCTACCACATCTTCAGGCAGTTCGTTCCAGACACCAACGACCCTCTGGGTTAAAATTCTTTTCCTCAAATCCCCTCTAAACTCCCTGCCCCTTACTTTAAATCTATGCCCCCTGGTTATTGATCCCTCAGCTGAAGGAATACGTTTCTTCCTATCTAACCTATAAATGCCCGCAGAATATTGTATACCTCAATCACGTCCCCCCTCAGCCTTCTCTGCTCTATGGAAAACAACCCGAGCCTTTTCAGTCTCTCTTCATATCTGAAATATTCCAGCACAGGCAACATCCTGGTGAATCCCCTCTGCAATCGCTCCAGTACTATTACATCCTTCATATAAGGTGAAGGCTAGAACTGTACACAGCACCCTAACTGTGGCCTAACTTATATTTTATACAGCTCCGTCATAACCTCCCTGCTCTTATATTCTATGCGTTGGCTAAAAAAGGCAAGTATCCCATGCGCCTTCCTAACCACCTTATCTACCTTTGCTGCTGCCTTCAATGATCTATGGACAAGTACACCAAGGTCCCTCTGACCCTTTATTTCCTAGGGTCCTACCATCCATTTTATATTTACTTGCCTTGTTAGCCCTCCTATGCATCACCTTTTCAGGATTAAACTCCATTTGCCACTGCTCCGCCCATCTCACCAGCACATCTATATCGTCCTGTAATCTAAGGCTTTCCTTCTTCTCTATTTACAATACCATCAATTTTAGTGCCATTTGCAAGCTTACTAATCATACTTCCTATATTCACATCTGAATCTTTAATGTACACTACAAACAGCAAGGGTCCCAGCACCGATCCCTGCGGTACAACACTGGTCACACGTCTGCACTCCCAAAAACAACCCTCAGCCATCAGCCTCTACCTCCTGCCACTCAGCCAAATTTGGATCCAATTTGCCAAATTACCCTGGATCCCATGGGCTCTTGCCTTCTTAACCAATCTCCCATGCGTGGCCTTAGCAAAAGCCTTACTGAAGTTCATGTAGACTACAGAATCCACTTTACCCTCATCGACACATCTATTCACCTCCTCGAAAAATTGCAATCAAGTTTGTTAGACAGGATCTTCCCCTGACAAAGCAATGCCGATTACCGCTGATTAATCACTGCCTCTCCAAGTGAAGATTAATCCTGACCCTCAGAATGTTTTTCCCAATAGTTTCCAAACCACTGATGTAATTATCTTTAAGATCCCTGCTCCCCTTCCCACATTCAGTGGCCTCTAGTCCTCTGGAAACTCTCCTGTTTCCAGAGAGGATTTTAAAATTTGTGTCAGGGCCCCTGCTATCTCCTCTCTTGCCTTATATAACAGCCTGGGATGCATCTCGTCTGGGCCTGGGGATTTATCCACGTTAAATCCCACTAAAACAGCTAATACTTCCTCCGTTTCAATGCTAATTTGTACAAGTATATCACAATCCCCCTGCCTGATATCTATGCCTACATCCTCCTCCTCCATCGTCAAAGCAGATGAAAACTAATCACTTAAAACCGTACCTATATCCTCCGGCTCTCCACACAGATTGACACTTTGGACCCTAATGGGCCCGACTCTTTCCCTAGTTATCCTCTTGCCCTTAATATACTTATAAAACGCCTTGGGCCTTTCCTTTCCCTACACATTCTACCGAGCTTGAGGGGCAGAATAGCCTGCTCCTGCTCCTATTTTCTATGTTTCTATTCTCCTCTATGGCCTCCACTGTTTTTAGCGCTCGAAATATGCCACAAGCCCCCTTCTTTGCTGATCCAATCCTCGAGATCCTTTGACATGCAGAGTTCCCTGGGCTTGTTAGACCTACCCTTCATCTTTACGGGTACGTGCTGGCTCTGAACTCTCACTATTTCCTCCTTAAATGACTCCCAATGGCCTGATGTAGACATTCCTTCTATTAGGTGCTCCCAGTCCACTTTAGCCAGATCCTGTTTTTCATATTGATATTGGCCTTCTCCCAATTCAGTACTTTTATTTCCGGTCCCTCCTGGTCCTTTTCCATAGCTACCTTGAATCTTACAGATTTATGACCACTAAGCCCGAAATGCTCCCCCACTGGTACTTCTATTACTTGTCCAGCTTCATTCCCCAGGATTAGGTCCAGTACTGCCCTTTGTCTTGTCGGACGTTCTGCGTACTGGCTCAAAAAACTCTCCTCTATGAATTTTAAGAACTCCGCCCCCATTCAGCCATTTCCACAAAGAATATCCCAGTTAATATTGCTGGAACATGAACTCCCCTACTATAGCCCTATCAGTGTTATACCTGCCTGAGATTTGCCTACGTATCTGCTCCTCTACCTCTCCCTGACTGTTTGGAGGCCCGTCGTACACTCCCAGCCAAGTGTTTGCCCCTTTTTTTGTTTTGAAGTTCTACCCATATGCCCTCATTTGAGGATCCCTCTAAGATATCATCCCTCCTTACTGCAGTAATTGACTCCTTGATCAACAGTGCAATGCCACCTCCTCTTTTACCCCCTCGTCTGTCTCGCCTGAAGATTCCATACCCTTGAATACTGAGCTGCCAGTCCTGCCATTCCCACAAATATGTTTCTGTGATAGCATTAATATCAAAATCCCATGTGTTAATTAATGCCATCAAATCATTTGCCTTGCTAGTAAGACTCCTCGCATTAAAAAAATAGATGCAATCCATCCTTGCATTATTCGCTCGTGCCTTAACAGGTCTGTATTTGCTCTGCCTTCCAAACTCACTTAGATTTTCTTCTTTATTTGACTGCAACATCCCGACTGTACCTCCAGCCTTATATCATTGCGCTGCCAAATTAGTTTAACCCCCAACAGCAACTCCCCCCCCCCAACCCCAACAGCACTAGCAAATCTACCAGCAAAGAGGTTGATAAAACACACACACAGGCACACACACACCGATCAGACCCCAGGCACTGAGCGAGACAGATATATAACCACATACACAGACTGACAAAGGGAGCAACACACACACACCGACCAGACCCCAGGTTCTGAGCCAGACAGATATACAAACACACAGACAGAGAGATACACACAAACACACACACACACACAAACACACGGTGGGATGGGAACCTTTGCAAAGAGTCAGAGGAGGGACGATCAAAGACAAGGACAAAAGACAGTAAGAGGAATAGGAAAAGTGAAAGGCAGAGAAATCAAGCGCCAGAATCAAACATGGCCACAGTGAAAAATAGTGGGAAGGGGCCAACTAATGTTTTAAAAACAAGCTGTGTTCCTTAACACGTGGGGCATTCACAATAAAGTGGATGAATTAATCGTGCAAATAGATATAAACGAGTATAATGCAGACGGGATTATGGAGACATGGCTGCAAGGTGATCAGGGATGGGAAATGAACATCCAGGGCTATTCAGTATTTTGGAAGGACAGACAAAAAGCAAAAGGTGTTGGAGTTGCATTGCTGGTTAAAGAGCTTTTTAATGCAATAATCAGGAAGGATATTAGCTCTGACGATGTGGAATATGTATGGGTAGCGCTGAGAAACTCTAATGGGCAGAAATGGTTAGTGGGGGTTCTATATAGATCCCCGAACTGCAGTAGTGATGTTCGGAATGGCATTAAACAGTAAATTGGAGAAGCATGTATTACGGGAACATTTGTATTTTCGGGTATCTTTAATCAAACTATAGAGTGGGCAAATCAAATTAGTCACAATACTATAGAGGAGGATTTTTGGAGTATAAACGGGATGGTTTTCTGGACCAATACGTTGAGGAACCAACTAGGCAAGAGGCCATCCTAGACTGGGTATTGTGTAATGACAGAGGAATAATTGACACTCTGGTTGTGCGAGACCCCATGGGGAAGAACGACCATAATATGATAGAATTCTTCATCAAGATGGGGAGTGACATAGTTGATTCTGAGACGAGGGCCCTGAATCTTAGTAAAGGAAACTATGAAGGTATAAGGCGCGAATTGTCTATGAGAGACTGGGAAACGTTACTTAAAGGGACGACGGTGGAAAAGCAATGGCAAACATTCGAAGTGTGCATGGATGGACTGAAACAATTGTTTATTTCTGTCTGGCGCAAACGTAAAGCGGGAAAGGTAGCCAATTCATGACTTACAAGGGAAATTAGAGAAAGCATTCGATCCAAGGGAGATGCATATAAATTCGCTAGGAAAAAAACAACAAACCTTCGGATTGGGAGCAGTTTCGAATTCAGCAAAGGAGGACCAAGGGATTGATTAAGAAGGGGAACATAGAGAATGAGAGCAAGCTTGTGGGGAACATAAAAACTGACTGTAAAGGTTTATATAGATATGTGAAGATAAAAAGATTAGTGAAGACAAATGTAAGTCCCTTACAGTCAGAAACAGGGAATTTATTATGGGGAACACAGAGATGGCTGAACAACTAATTGTATACTTTGGTTCTGTCTTCACAAAGGAGGACACAAATATCATACAAGCAACGTTGGGGAACACAGGGCTTAGTGAGAGATGGGAACTGAAGGAAATCAGTATTAGTAGAGAAATGGTGTTGGGAAATTGGTGGGATTGAAGGCTGATAAATTCCCAGGGCCTGATGGTCTGAATCCCACAGTACTTAAAGAAGTGCCCTAGAAATGGTGGATGCATTGGTGGTCATCTTCCAAGATTTGATAGGCGCTGGAACAGTTCCTACAGATTGGAGGGTAGCTAATGTAGCCCCACTATTTAAAAAGGGAGGTAGATAGAAAGCAGGGTATTATAGACCAGTCAGCCTGACGTCGGTTGTTGGGAAATTTCTAGAGTCCATTATCAAAGATTTTATAGCAGAGCACTTGGAGAACAGTGGTAGAATCGGCCAGAATCAGCATGGATTTATGAAAGGGAAATCATGCTTCGCAAATCAACTGGAATCCTTCGAGGATGTAACTAGCAGAGATGATGGGGGTGGGGGGGGGGGGGGGGTGGGTTGGGGGAGGTAGCCAGAGGATGTGGTTTACTTGGACTTTCAGAAGGCATTTGAAAAAGTCCCACATAAGAGATTAGCATTTAAAATTAAAATTCATGGGATTGCGATGGATAGAAAATTGGTTGGCATACAGGAAAAAAGGAGTAGGGATAAATGGGTCTTATTCTGAATGGCAGGCAGTGACTAGTGGGGTACAACAGGGACCAGTGCTTAGACCCCAGCAATTCACAATATATATTTATGATTTAGATGAGGGAACTAAATGTAGTATCTCCAAATTTTCAGATCACGCAAAACTGGGTGGGAGGATGAGTTGTGAGGAGGATGCAGAAAGGCTTCAGGGTGATTTAGACAAGTTGAGTGAGTGGGCAAATGCATGGCAGATGCAGTATAATGTGGATACATGTGAGGTTATCCAATTTGGCAGCAAACGAAGGAAGACAGATTATTATCCGAACGGCTACGAACTGAGAGAGGGGAATATGAAATGAGTGCTGTGTGTTCTCATACATCAGTCGCTGAAGGTAAGCATGCAGGTCCAACAGGTGGTAAAAACTGCAAATGGTATGTTGGCCTTCATAGCGAGACGATTTGAGTACAGGAGCAGGGATGTCTTGCTGCAATTATACAGGGCCTTGGTGAGGCCCCACCTGGAATATTGGGGGCAGTTTTGGTCTCCTTATCTGTGGAAGGATGTTCTTGCCATAGAGGGAGTGCAGCGAAGGTTTACCAGACTGATTCCTGGGATGGCGGGACTGATGTATGAGGAGAGATTGAGTGGGTTAAGATTATATTCGCTGGAGTTCAGAAGAGTGAGGGGGGATCTCATAGAAACCTATAAAATTCTAACAGGGCTTGACAGGGTAGATGTAGGAATGATGTTAACGATGGTGGGGGAGTCCAGAACCAGGGGTCATCGTCTAAGGATACGGGGTTAACCGTTCAGGACTGAGATGAGGAGAAATTTCTTCACCCAGAGAGTGGTGAGCCTGTGGAATTCGCTACCACAGAAAGCAGTTGAGGTCAAAACATTGTATGTTTTCAAGAAGGCATTAGATATAGCTCTTGGGTTTAAGGGGATCAAAGGATATGGGGCGAAAGCGGGAACAGGTTACTGAGTTGGGTGATCAGCCATGATCATAATGAGTGGCGGAGCTGGCTCGTAGGGCCGAATGGCCTACTCCTGCTCCTACACACATACATACACCGATCATACCACACGCACTGAGCCAGAAAGATATACACACACACACATGCACTGATCAGACTGCAGGCACTGAGCTAGAGCGATATACATACACACACTCACAAAGAAACAGACAGACACAAACACACAGCACACATGCATACATTAACACACACACACATACGCACAGGCACACACGGATCAGACCACAAGCACTGAGCCAGACAGGTATGCAAACAAACACACAAACACACAAGCACTGATCAGACCCCAGGCACTGGGCTGGAGCGATATACAAATAAATGCACACAAACAGAGACTGACACTACACACCCACAGACACTCACCAAACAGACCGGGGGCACTGAGGCAGACAGTTATACAAACAATTAGACACAAACAGAGACATACACAAACACACACACACCGATCAGAACACAGGCACTTAAACGGACAGATGTACAAACACACACTTACCAAGAGAGACAGACAGGCACACACACATAAACACACACACACACACAAACACTCAGCAGACTCCAAGCACTGAGCCACACCGATATAGAAACACATACAAACACAGACACACACAACACACCCACAAATGCACACCGATCAGACCCCAGGCACTGAGCCAGACAGATATTCAAACACACAGGCACACACAAACAAACACACAGATCAGACAACTGGCACTAAGCCAGACTGATATAGAAACACACACATTCACCCACACACAAACATAGACAGACAGACAAATACTCACCATACACACACCAATTAGACCACAGGCACTGAGCCAGACAGATATGGAAACACATACACATAAACACATACACACATATACACAATCGCACACACACACTTATCAGAGCCCAGGCACTGAACCAGACAGATATACAACCACATACACACAGAAAGACAGAGAGACACACACACACACTATCACACCAGTCAGAACCCAGGCTGAAAGCCAGACAGATAGACAAAGACACACACACACACATTTACATATACATACACACACACACATCAATCAGACTCCAGGCACTGAATCAGACAGATACACAAACACATAGACACAAACAGAGACAGACAGACTCACACACAAACACACACATGCACACCGATCAGAACTCAGGCAGCAAGCCAGACAGATATGCAAACACAGACACACGCCACACACACACCAATCAGAACCCAGGCACCGAGCCAGACAGATATACAAAAACACACACACACACACAATCACACCAATCAGAACACAGGCTGTGAGCCAGACAGATATACAAAGACACACACATACTCACACCGATCCGACCCCAGGCACTGAATCAGACAGATGTACAAACACATAGACACAAACAGAAAGAGACAGACTCACACACAAACACACACACGCACACCGATCAGAACCCAGGCACCAAGCCAGACAGATCGACAAAGACAAATACACACACACACAAACATACACCAACTCAATCAGGGGTGGGAGGAAAGGGTATGGGTAGCATTTCAATACATCCAACATTTAATAACTTGTTCTCAGACTTCTCATGTTACTCGCTGCTTCACCATGCAATGCCAGGCACCACATGGTCAGCTTTTGGTGTGGTCTCCAATTCTGCCTGCACGATGACAGTGCAGTGACTGGCACGATAGAGCCATCTCTCAGTGTGGACTCCAGGTCTGGCTGCTGAGCCAGGGCAGTGGGAGGGAAATATAAAATATCTGTCAAAGAGGAGAAGTGCTTTTGTCATCCCCCAATGTGATGTCCCTGTCTCACTGCAGTTGCTGTCTCCTCATCACTATCTCCATCTGCTGGTGTCCCCATCTCTTTTCAGTTACTGTCCTCTCCCACCATTTCCATCTGCTGGCGTCCCTGTCTCAGTGCAGTTACTGTCCCCCTCTCACCATCTCCATCTGCTGGTGTCCCTATCTCTTTACAGTTACTGTCCTCTCTCACCATCTCCATCTGCTGGTGTCCCTGTCTCCCTGCAGTTACTGGCCCCTCTCACCATCTCCATTTCTGGTGTCCCTGTCTCACTGCAGTTACTGACACCTCTCACCATGTCCATCTGCTGGTGGCCCTGTCTCACTGAAGTTACTGTCCCCCTCTCACTATCTCAACCTGCTAGTGCCCCTGTCTCACTGCACAGTGACATAAAACCACACCGCAACTACTCTCCATCCATCCATCTATCTATCTATCCCCGGGTATTGTCTGTACCAGTACATCTGAGGGATACTGGTGCCATCCACGGTGCATTTCCGCTTCACCTGCTCGGCAGGAAATTTGGAGACAGCGGTGGGAGTCTGGTGGATCGTCTGTGAGTTCACATCTGGGAAAGAGACAGTGAGAGGAGGAGATTGGTAAACAGGGACATTCAGTCCAGTGGAGAGAGTTAAAGAAAGAATGAGAGAAAGAGGGAACAAGTGAAGAATTAAGTGGAGCTATTGTTGAAACAAACCCCTTATGATGAACCTGGGTGATCAGAGTCAGTAACAGATACATGTTTTACTTTCAGTTGCCCTCTGAATCAGCAAAGGGGAGAGAGCAGGAATGATGAGTGTTGTCAATAACCAACCCACTCCTTACAAGTAATTGGGATGAACAGGAAGAACATTAGGAAGTGAGGCAGAGATGGTGACCTTCATTTTCCACGTCAACAAATCAGAATGCAGAAGATTGTCAATGCCTCTCTTTCTCTCTTTCTTTCTCGTTTTTTCTGACAGTGAACTTGTGGGAGTGAAAGGAAGATTGGGAGAGGAAAGGAAAGTTATTAGCAATATTTTTGTACGTCACACTCACTTACAATGAAACAGGATTATCAGACCCAGTAGCAGATACATCGTTCACTTCAAATTGTTCTCTTAATAGACATCGGAGTGAGAGCAGGAGCTTAGAGTCTTGTGAGGGTCCAACTTCACTCTCTACAAATCATTGGGAGGAACATGAAGAGCATTAGGAAGTGGTACAATATTGGAGACGCTCATTCCTCCGGTCAACAAATCAGAATTGAATTGGTTGCCAATCTCCTTCTCTCTCTCTCTCTCTCTCTCTCTCTCTCTCTCTCTCTCTCTCTCTCTCTCTCTCTCACTCAGTTTTACTTCCGCTCTCTTGCTCTCTCTCTGTCTCTGTCGCTCTCCTCATGTATCTAGGGTTATGTCTCCCATTCTCCCCCTCTCTCTGACTCTCTCTCTTCTCTCTATCTATCTCAGTCTATCTTCGCTCTCTTTCTCTCTCTGACTCTCCCTTTCTCGTGTATTTAGGGTTATATCTCCCACTCTCTCCTTCTCTCTGACTCTCCCTCTCTCTTACTCTTGCTATCTCTTCAGTTCTTTCTCTGTCCCTGTCTCTCTCTAGCTCTGTCTCCCTATCTGTCTCAGGCTCTTCATCTCAGTCTCTCTTTCTCTCCTTCTCTCTCTCAGTGTCCCACTCTCTCTCTCTCTCTCTCATTACGTGTCTCTTACTGTCTCGCTTTCTTTGCCTGTATCTCTGTCTCTCTCTCTGTCTCAGTCTCTTTAACTCTGTCTGTCATTTTTCCTCTCACTGTCCTCTCCCTCTCTAGATCTCTCTCTCTCACACACACACACACAATCTCTTTCTCTCTCTGACGAAGTGGGTGTCCTTGTACTGTTGATGTGTATCAAGCTGGAGGTCTGCATGATCTCCTGCTCTTTCAGGTTTCACAGTAAATCCTTCCCGAAGCCACTCTTCATTCTCTGGTCCTATAGCGGTCCCTGTGGAAAAGGAAAACACAGGGTCAGTGCATAAAAACCCATCTTATTGTCATTGATTCGTGATAGTTACAATCTCAGTTCTGGTGGCATCCTTATGAATCGTTCTTTTCCCCTTTCTCCACTGCCTGCATCTCTAATCTCTCACTGCCACTCTAACTGTCTGTTCTTAGGCATGACGTCCTGCAGTTACCTCCTGCAACCCTTCCCCCTCACTAAATGTAAAAACTAGTCCCTGCCATTAGAAAACGGACAGCTCGTTTCAGCCCTAACTCTATGGGAGGGTGCAGGAAACATTTGCATGGAGGATAGGAGAAATGTGTGGGTGTGCCAGGTCCAGAGGGGCTGAATGGCCTCCTCCTGTTTATTGTGTTCTTGATAAACACTGTACCAGACGGTTGCATCTTTCCTCATCCCAGGGAAAGAAGACACTGTTCCAGTGGATAAAATCCAAATCTTTTTGCTGATATTCTCTCCTGATAGTTACAACCTTTCAGTTCCACTATCATCCTTGTTAATCATTAATATAAAGATAGAAAGCTTTGCAATGCAGAAGGAGGGCATTCCTTGCATCTTCGCCAGTGTCTCAACATTTAGTTTCTGAGTTTTATTCTAACCGTCTCTTATTGTCACAAAAACGGTCGCCCTGCAGCTCCCAGTCCACTGATGGCTCGTGCGTAGATTTCTCATCCTCAGACTCAAATCCCTCATTGACTTCGGCCTTCACTACCTCTGAACCACCTCCAACCAAACACCCCTCCGAGATAGTGTCTGCATGTTTGTTGGTGTGTCTGTCTGTGTGTGTGTGTACATATGCATGTTTGTGTCTGTTCTTGTGTAACTGTACTGAGGGAGCGCTGCACTTTAATATGTTGGCACTTTTCCAACAACTATCCATAGTTTATTTGCACCACATGTAAACGCCTCTCATTGAAGCAATCAGTCACCAGGTAAATAAAACCTCAGGTATATCAGCAAAACACAATTGGCCCTTTTACCCCTTCTTGTTTGCTGTCACCAATGAACTCAGGCCTTGTTAACTGTTCAGGGGCCGTATTTAGAGACACATCACTCTCGGAGAGAAATAATGAATGAACACAATGTTGTGAGGGGCGCTGTAAGGGGGCCTGGGGAATAAAGGCTCCCTCGACAAATAATTTATAAAAGGGGCCTGGGGTTAAAGGCTTCCTTTAAAAACAAACGGGGTGAGATACAGAATAAAGCTCCCTCTCCGCTGTTCCCATAAAAAAGAAAGAGAAAGCGGGGTTGGCTGTTGCTTGATTGAATGTGCTGACTGCTGGTTGCAGCAACGAACCTCAGCTAAAGAAGAAAAAAGGGGCGCTATATTAAACTGGAGCTGGGCCCTACTGGGAGATTACAGCACCATCGGAGGTGCAGTAAGGAGAGGGTGATGTACTCTCGGGAAGCAGTGTTGGGGGAGAGCTTCACAATCAGAGCATCATTCTTCCCACATTGCAGTTGCACAGGGTCCAGGAGTACTGTGTACAGTTTTGGTCTCCTTATTTAAGGAATGCTATGTATGCATTTGAGTGAAGATTCACTAGGGTGATTCCTGGGATTTCGGGATTATTTTATGAGCAGAAGATGAGAGGTCTAGGTTTATGTTCCCCATGGTTTAAAACAATGAGAGGATTTCTCATTGAAACAAAGACAATTGTTAGGGTGTGGTAGATGCAAAGAGTACCTTTCCCCTGGGATAGAGAGTCCAGATCTAGGGAGTCACAATTTCAGGATAAGGCGTCGGCCATTTGGGAATGAGATGAGGAGAAAACAATTCCTTACTCAGAGGGTTGTAAATCATTGGAATTCTCTACCCCTGAGAACTGTGGTTGCTCAGTCGTTGAGTACAGTTAAGACCGAGATTGATAAATCTTTGGATTCGTAGAGAATCCAGGGATATGAGGATTGGATGAGAAGGTGGAATTGAGGTTGAGGATCAGCTGTGAGCCTATTGAATGGTGAAGCAGGTTCGATGGGCTGATTGGCCTGTTCCTGCAGCAGTTTAATGAGTTATATGCTCCCCTGCCCATCCTGTTCTCCATTGCTCTCTTGCCCTCCGCCTTTCCATTCCCCCTCCTTCTCTCACTCCTCCCTCTGCTCTGTGTGTGGACAGTGAGGGGGTTCAGTGACAGAACCTTTCCTGAGCTCAAACGTTGAGCTTAATCTCGTTTGGTCTGGAAACCGTGAGAGCAAAGGGTTTCTCCATATCTGCTCAAATTAATCCACCAATCATCTAAAACACCTCAATTAGATGACACTTTATTGTTTTATACTGAAGGGAATGCCAGTCTAGTTCCACCAAAATGTCCTGATCATTGAACTCCTTCTGCTCAGGTATCATTGCAGTGAACCTGAACAGCACCCCTTCCAAGGACGATGCTTTCTGAGCTCTGGTGTACAGAACTGAATGTAGTTACTCCACATGGGGTTTAGTCAGAGTTTCCCAGAATTGTGGTATATCCTTGACCCCTTTTCATCACAGCCCACTTGTGATTTAGAAAGCGTCTGGTGGATCTGCTCAGGTTTATTTTGGCAGCGGTTAATTCAACAGGAGTTGAACTTAAATCACAGTGTGTTTGTCATCCTGTCAGACGTACATTGTGAACATTAGACTGCCAACTGTTGGTGTTCGAAGCAGCAGAGACTGATCAAAGGTAAAGTATAAATTATAATCACAGAGAAAATGGGTGGAATATTTCATGGTGCCAGCTGATCGTAGATGACATTGTATAAGGACATGTAGAGAATTGTAAAATGTATTCTTGGGATGCAGGTAACCCTGGCATGGAGCAGCACTCTCTCAGTACTGACCCTCCGACAGTGCGGCACTCCCTCAGTACTGACCCTCCGACTGTGCGGCACTCCCTCAGTACTAACCCTCCAACAGTGCAGCACTCCCTCAGTACTAACCCTCCAACAGTGCGGCACTCCCTCAGTACTAACCCTCCAACAGTGCGGCACTCCCTCAGCACTGAGCCTCCGACAGTGCAGCACTCCCTCAATACTAACCTTCCGACTGTGCGGTGGTCTCTCAGTACTGCCACTGCGACAGAGCGGCCCTCCCTCAATATTAACCTTCTGACAGTGCAGTGCTCCCTTGATACTGACACTCCAGCAGAGCGTCCCTCCCTCAATACTAACCCTCCAACAGTGCGGTGCTCCCTCATGTACTGACACTGCGACAGTGCGGCAGTACCTGAGTATTGACCCTCTGACAGTGTGGCGTTCCCTCAGTTCTGACACTCCGACAGCACAGTGTTCCCTCAGTACTGACCCTCCGACAGTGTGGAACTCCCTCAGTGCTGACCCTCTGACGGTGCAGCACTCCTTCAGTACTGACCCTCTGACAATGCAGCACTCCATCAGTACTGACCCTCCAACAGTGCAGCACTCCCTCAGTACTGACCCTCTGACAGTGCAGCACTCCCTCAGTACAGACGCTTTGACAGAGAATCACTGCCTCTGTACTAACTGTGCAGCAATCTCCTCCTGCCCCTTCCATCCTCCCATTTTCTGTAACCTCCTCCAGCACCTATGACTCTCATTATCTCTATAACTTCCTCCCGCCCTTGCAACTCTTCCTGCCTCTGTAATCTCCTCCAGGCCCTACAACACATCCTGTCTCTGTAACCTCCTCCAGCCCCTAAAACCTTTTCGATCTCTGTAACCTCTTCCAGTCCCTACAACCCTCACTTTCTCTGTACCCTCCTGCAGCCCTTATGACATTTCCTTTGTCTGTCAACTCCTCCAACATCTACAACATTCCCTACCTTGGTAACCTCTTCCAGGCCCTGCAATGCCCCCTATCTCTGTAACCTGCTCCAACCCCTACAATCCTCCCCATCTCTGTTGCTGTAACCCTCCCTGTCGCTGTAACCTCCTCCAGCCCAATACAACCCTTGTTATCACTGTCACGCTTACAAGAATTGCACTGATTAAACATAATGGCCTAAAACTGAGGAGTTATAAAAACCGGACGTTACTATTGTTCAAAAAAAATTGGACAGTGTGCAAAACATCGCTGCTTGTGTATTCAAACATGGCCACACTGTCTGTTTAGAATGAAAAATCCCTTCAAACCGAGAGATGTCAATTACACCCAGCCTACACCCATTCTAAA
Organism: Heterodontus francisci; assembly: GCF_036365525.1. Taxonomy (NCBI): domain Eukaryota; kingdom Metazoa; phylum Chordata; class Chondrichthyes; order Heterodontiformes; family Heterodontidae; genus Heterodontus; species Heterodontus francisci. The sequence goes on from NW_027140322.1 coordinate 1,241,063, forward strand.
ACATTCCAGAATAGAATGCTTTCTTCTGAAATAAAGAAGTGGTAAAGTAGTCATTGCCGGTCACTACAGGGTAGAAAATCCCTCTTTCCCAGCAGAGGTGAGAGGTAACAAACATTTACCTTAAAAAGGCAGCTCCAGAAAGAGTCTATCTCTGTCTCCCTATCTGTCACTTTTGTCTCTCTCTCTCTCTCTCCCCGTCTCTCACTCTCTCTATCTCCCTGTCTCTCTCCCTCTATCTCGATCTGTCTCGCCCTCTCTCTCTGTCGCTCTCTCGCTCTCTCTCCATCTCTCTCTGTCTCCCTGTCTCTCTCTCTCTCTCTCAGTTTCTATCACTTGATCTCTATCTTTCTCTCTGTATCTTTGTCACCCTATTTCACTCTCTGTCACTCTCGCACTGACTGGGTTTTCAATTGGACACTCTGCCCTTTGCTGACCTCATCGCTTTGCTCTCTCTTTCAGGAATTGGAGTGTGCTGGCAGATCCCACAATGCGGACTCTCTGCTTGTTCATGTTGGTGCTGTTCTGGATCCCTGAGTCAGATGCGGCTGCGCTAAATGGCAATGTCTTGGCTGAAATTGTCTCACAGTAAGTGTATTTTACGTCAGCCTTGTTAAAGCCGCTGGGAGAGCTGGTGACTGCTCCCAGTCACAGGGTTCAGCCTCACCCGCCTTGCCTGGGGTAGGCTGGAACTTAACTGGAGAATGACAGCTGGTACAGGGAATGGTCTGGAGCTGTGACAAGGGCCCAGGTCTATTATCCTGGGAGGAGTCTCCACTCTGTCACAGTGAGGAGGGGGAGCAGGGCCGAGTCCAGTGAAATTGAAAGACAATGAAACAACAGAGAGGGGAAGGAGAGAGAGAAAGGACTCAAAGTCTTGATCAATAATCTTACTCACTGACCCCACTCAGTGACTCCACTAACGGACCCCGCTCACCGACTCCACTCACTACCCCGCTCACTGACTCCGCTCACTAACCCCGAACACCGACTCCACTTACAGACCCCGCACACTGACTCCACTCACAGACCAGGCTCACCGACTCAACTCACAGACGCCCACTCACTGACCCCACTCACTGGCCCCACTTACTGACCTCACTCACTGACCCCGCTCACTGACCACACTCACTGACCATGCTCAATGACTCCACTGACTGACCCCACTCACTGACCCCACTCACTGACCCCACTTACTGACCCCATGCACTGACCCCACTCACTGACTAAACTCACTGGCCCCACTCACTGACCCCGCTCAAAGATTTCACTCACTGACCCTACTCACTGACCCCGCTCACTGGCCCCGGTCAATGACTCCACTCACTGACCCCGCTCACTGACCCCACTGAAGTACTCCACTGACTGACCTCACTCGCTGACCACACTCACTGACCCCACTCACTGACCCCGCTCACTGACCCCGCGCAATGACTCCACTTACTGACCCCGCTCACTGACCCCACTCATTGACTCCAGTCACTGACCCCACTCATTGATCCCACTCACTGACCCCATTCATTGACAAAACTCTCTGATCCCACTCACTGACTCCACTCATCATTCCACTCACTGACCCCACTCACTGACTCCACACACTGGCTCCATTCACTGACCCCACTCACTGACCCCACTGACTGACCCCACTCACTGACTCAACTCACTGATCCCGCTCAATGACTCCAATCACTGACCCCCTCACTGACCCCACTTCTTTCTCGCTCGCTCCCTCTCCTCTCTCTCCTCGCTCTCTCTCTATCTCTCTCTTGCTCTCTCTCTCTGTCTGATGTTCTATTTATCTCTGACTTCCTGCCGCTATTAATCTCTCACTCTCTTTCTCCTCACTCATCTCTCTCCCCGCTCAACAGCCTGTCCATCTCTCTCTCCCCTGTCTCTCTTGCTCTATCCTTTTTCGGTTTATCGCTGCATCTGTTCCCTCTCTCTGCCTCTATTTGTAAATGTCTCCATCTTGTTCTCCCTTTTTCTGTCTCTATCTGTTTCTATGTACCTGTCTCCAGAGCTCTGCCTCATGACTACTGTATTGAGTGTCCTGACTGGAAACAATAGCAGATGGACGATTCCCAGGAAAACAGTGCAAATGATTCTATTACTCTAGAAATCTATCTACCTCCATTTTCTTCTGTTAATAATACAGCTTTCTGCAGATCACTCTCTATAATAATCCCTCATTCACCAGATCACTTTCTATAATAATCCTTCATTCTCCAGATCACGTTCTATAATAATCCCTCATTCTCCAGATCACGTTCTATAATAATCCTTCATTCTCCAGATCACTCTCTATAATAATCCCTAATTCTCCAGATCACTCTCTATAATAATCCCTCATTCTCCAGATCACTCTCTATAATAATCCCTCATTCTCCGATCACTCGCTGTTATAATCCCTCATTCTCCAGATCACTCCCTATAATAATCCCGCATTCTCCAGATCACTCTCTATAATAATCCCTCATTCTCCAGAGCACTCTCGATAATAATCCCTCATTCTCCAGAGCACTCTCTATAATAATCCCTCATTCTCCAGATCATTCTATATAATAATCCCTCATTCTCCAGATCATTCTATATAATAATCCCTCATTCCCCTGATCACTCCCTATAATATTCCATAATTCACCAGATCAATCCCTATAATAATCCCTCATTCTCCAGATCACTCTCCATAATAATCCCTCATACTCCAGATCACTCTCTATAATAATTCCTCATTTTCCAGGTCACTCTCTATAATAATCTCTCATTCTCCAGATCACTCTCGATAATAATCACTCATTCTCCAGAACACTCTCTATAATAATCCGTCATTCTCCAGATCAATCTCCATAATAATCCCTCATTCTCCAGATCACTCGTTATAATAATCCCTCATTCTCCAGATCAATCTCTGCAATAATCCCTCATTCCCCAGATCACTCTCTATAATAATCCCGCATTCTCCAGATCACTTTCTGTAATAATCCCTATTTCTCCAGATCACTCTCTATAATAATCCCTCATTCCCAGATCACTCTCTATAATAGTTTAGTTTAGAGATACAGCACTGAAACAGGCCCTTCGGCCCACCGAGTCTGTGCCGACCATCAACCACCCATTTATACTAATCCTTCACTAATCCCATATTCCTACCAAACATCCCCACCTGTCCCTATATTTCCCTACCACCTACCTATTCTAGTGGCAATTTATAATGGCCAATTTACCTACCAACCTGCAAGTCTTTTGGCTTGTTGGAGGAAACTGGATCACCCGGAGAAAACCCTCGCAGACACAGGGAGAACTTGCAAACTCCACACAGGCAGTACCCAGAATTGAACCCGGGTCGCTGGAGCTGTGAGGCTGCAGTGCTAACCACTGCGCAACTGTGCCGCCCAAATAATCCCTCATTCCCCAGATATCTCTCTATAATAATCCCTCATTCTCCAGATCACTCTCTGCAATAATCCCTCATTCTCCAATCACTCTCTATAATAATCCCTCATTCTCCAGATCTTCTTTTGCCTCCTTGTCTCGGGAGACAATGGGTAAACGCCTGGAGGTGGTCAGTGGTTTGTGAAGCCGCGCGTGGAGTGGCTATAAAGGCCAATACTAGAGTGACAGACTCTTCCACAGGTGCTGCAGATAAAATTGGTTGTCGGGGCTGTTACACAGTTGGCTCTTCCCTTGCGCTTGTCTTTTTTCCTGCCAACTGCTAAGTCTCTTCGACTTGCCACGCTTTATGGCTGCCTGCCAGCTCTGGCGATCGCTGGCATCTGACTCCCACGACTTGTGATCAATGTTCCAGGACTGAATGTCGCGTTTGCAGACGTGTTCAAAGCGGATACTTGGACGGCCGGTAGGACTGAATGCAGTGGCGAGCTCGCTGTACAATGTGGCCCTGGGGATCCTGCCACCTCCCATGCGGCTCACATGGCCAAGCCATCTCAAGCGCCGCTGACTCAGTAGCCTGCATGAGCTGTGGATGTTGGCAGCCTCGAGGACTACTGTGTTGGAGATGCGGTCCTGCCACCTGATGCCAAGGATTCACCGGAGGCAAGCGAAGATGGAATGAATTGAGACTTCGCTCTTGGCTGACATACGTTGTCCAGGCTTCGCTACCGTCGAGCAAGGTACTGAGGACACAGGCTTGATACACTCGGACTTTTGTGTTCTGTGTCAGTGCGCAATTTTCCCACACTCTCTTGGCCAGTTTGGACATAGCAGTGGAAGCCTTTCCCATGTGCTTGTTGATTTCTGCATCGAGATACAGGTTACTGGTGATAGTTGCGCCTAGGTAGGTGAACACTTGAACCACTTCCAGAGCGTGGTCGCCAATATTGATGGATGGAGCATTTCTGACGTCCTGTCCCATGATGTTCGTTTTCTTGAGGCTGGTGGTTAGTCCAAATTCGTTGCAGGCAGCCGCAAACCTATCGATGAGACTCTGCAGGCACTCTTCAGTGTGAGATGTTAATGCAGCATCGTCAGCAAAGCGCAGCTCCCTGATGACAATTTTCCTTACTTTAGTCTTAGCTCTTAGGCAGGCAAGGTTGAACAACCTGCCACCTGATTTATGTGCAGAGGAGAATTCCTTCTTCTGAAGACTTGAACGCATGTGAAAGCAGCAGGGAGAAGAAAATCCCAAACTGTGTAGGTGCGAGAACACAGCCCTGTTTCACGCCACTCAGGATAGGAAAGGGGTCTGATGAGGCGCTGCTATGTTGAATTGTGCCTTTCATATTGTCATGGAATGAGGTGATGATACTTATCAGCTTTGGTGGACATCCGATCTTTTCTAGTAGTCTGAAGAGACCACGTCTGCTGACAAGGTCAAAGGCTTTGGTGAGATCTATGAAAGCAACGGAGAGGGGCATCTGCTGTTCACAGCATTTCTCCTGTAGCTGCCGAAGGGAGTACAGCATGTCAATGGTCGATCGCTCTGCTCGAAAGCCACACTGCGCCTCCTGGTAGACACGCTCGGCCAGCTTCTGGAGCCTGCTTAAAGCGACTCGAGCGAAGACTTTCCCCACGATGCTGAGCAGGGAGATTCCATGGTCGTTGTTGCAGTCACCACGGTCCTCTTTGTTTTTATAGAGCATGATGATATTAGCATCGTGCATGTCCTGTGGTACTGCTCCCTCATCCCAGCACTGGAAAAGCAGTTCGTAGAGTGCTGAGAGTATGGCAGACTTAGCACTCTTGAATATTTCAGGGGTAATTCCGTCCTTCCCAGGGGCTTTTCCGCTGGCTAGAGAATCAATGGCATCACTGAGTTCCGATTTTGTTGGCTGTACGTCCAGCTCATCCATGACTGGCAGAGACTGGGCTGCATTGATGCGGTCTCAGTGACAACATTTTCCCTGGAGTGCAGTTCCAGGTAGTGTTCCACCCAGCGGTAACTTTGCTTGCGTTGGTCAGTAATTGTGTCCCCTGATTTAGATTTGAGGGGGGCGATCTTCTTGATGGTGGTCCCAAAAGCTTTCTTAATGCCATCAGACATTCCTCTTATGTTTCCACTCTCTGAGTCCAGCTGAATATGACTGCATAGGTGTTGCAACCAGTCATTTGCGCAGCGCCTGGCTGTTTTTTGTGCAGCGTTTTTGGCTTTTGAGTGCTCCGGATGTTAACTCGCTGGGGGCTTTTTTGTAGTTCAGCAGTGCAATGTGCTTAGCGGCTATGACAGGCTCCATCTCTTCAAAATGAGACTGAAACTAGTCTGCATTCCGCTTCACACGTTTGCCAGAGGTGGTCATGGCTGACTCATAGATGACGTCTCTGATGTGCGCACTTGGTCTCTGCATCCCCTGTGGGAGAGTTTTTAAGGGCTTTTTCAAGTGAATTTAGAAATTTTTGTAACAGCTGTTGATAAGAAATTCTGCTCGTGTTGATGCGCAGGTGGCACTTCTGCTTGGAGTGATGAAGCTTCTTTGGTCTGAGTCTATCCTTGCTGCACACCAGGGAGTGGTCGGTGTCACAGTCCGCACTGTGGAAGCTGCGTGTTCTGAACACAGTTTCAGGAGGCCCGCCTTGTGACAATGAGGTCCAGCTGGTGCCTCCACGAAACCTGGTGACAGGGTTTAGTATGAAAGAACGAGTTGGTGTTGCAGAGGTTATGATAGGTACACAACTCAAGCAGTCTCTGTCCATTCTCATTCATCCTTCCAATGCCATAGCGCCCAAGGCACGAGGGCCATAAGACATGGTCGGCCCCAACCCTGGCATTAAAGTCCACTGCCGGACCTGATGTTCGGTATTGCGGATGCTACGAATGATATGATGGTGTTCTTCGTAGAACTGGTCTTTAACTTCATGTGGGGAGCAGAGTGTTGGAGCATAGATGCTCAGTAGGTGTACTGGACCAGAGGCGGTGAGCAGTCGGATGCACAGTATGCGTTCTGAGTCATTTGAAGGTGGCTCTATCATGCTGAGCAAAGAGTTTATGATGGCGAAGCCCACTCCATGCTGTCTTGGTTCTTTAGGATCCCTACCCTGCCAGAAGAAGGTGTAGTCTAGCACTGTTAGAGATCCGCTCGCAGGGAGGCGTGTCTCCTGAAGTGCTGCAATATCCACATTGAGTCTACTAAGCTCGTTGTTAATGATGGCGGTCTTCCGAGAATCGTTGATTTGTGTAAGGTCTTCCGACAGGCCAGGACACATAGTTCTGACGTTCCAGCTTGCAAAACGAAGGGCTGGTACCTTCTTTCCTTTTTTCATGCTGTTTGGTGCGGTGTTGCAGTCCGCTTTTCGGGCAAAGCCCTGAGCTCCAAGCACCCATAGAAGCAGGTGGACTGAGGAGGGACAGAACCTTATTGACCGGGGGCTGCCCGGTTTGAGGCGGGCGGTAGCTGTCCAGTGAGGTGCGATGACCTCTCTCACCGACAAAGGCAACCCGTGGCGCCGAATCTCTATGCCAGTTGAGCTGGATTTATAACCCGTAACTGCTGCCTTCTGTGTTGTTTCAGGCGCTGTGAGGCGACTATGGAGTGACCTCTCCCTGGCGCATGCCTGGGCGAATGTATGGCGGTTGTGAGTTGTCCTAAGGTCAAAACCCCCCTCTCGGCCTTTCTGGTGGGTTCCAAAGAAGTGCGGAGCACGACGTTTGGCACCGGTATGGCTGCAGGAACTGCCAGAAACATGCCAAAGGTGACACATGACCGCCGACGGGGTTCTGCCCCGGATCTTCTGTTAGGGTTTACTCCTTTAGCCTTGGTCTCTCCCGAGACGCCCACAAGGCAGTGGAGCTGTTAGGGCCCCTGCTCAGGAATAGGTGGATGCTTTTGGGAGGAGGGGATGCGAGGGGGAGGTGTGTAGTGAAGGGTGGGCGAGGGAGAGCTGGGCAGGGGGCTGGAGAGGCCTGGGGTGGGTGCAGCGGATCGGGATGCAGGGGGAAGATGGTGCGAGGGAGCAGCTGGGAAGGGGTTGCGACGGGGGATGGGGTGGGGAAGAGGGTGCGGGGGGTATCTGGGAGGGGGGTGCTGGGAAGGGGAAGCGTGGGGGGAAGAGAATGCGGGGGCGCAGGGGAAATATAAAGAGATTATCCAGATTACAAATGATTCTGAAAAATTCTGGCTGCTGCTTTCCTGTCACCACGAGAACAGGCCTGGCCCCCACACACTCATTACCAAGGGAACAGGCTCCGCCTCTACTCTCCCATCGCCATGGGTAACGAGCTCCGCCTCCATTCTCCCACCACCATGGGAAACAGGTATCGCTCCCATTCTCGTCACCATGGGGCAGACAATCCTCATCCGTCATCTTGGTTTCAGGCCCGCCTACTGGGCTGTCACCATAGTGACAGATCCTGCTCCGGTCAGTCACCATAGCGACAGGCTCAGCTCCCCCGCTCTGTCAGCTAGCGAGATCCGCGCCCTCCACTTTGCCACCATCGCATAATGCCCCGCCACACTGCCCTGCCAGCAGAGCGACAAGCCCCACCCCACCCCACCCCGCTTTGGCACCATAGCTTCAGCTCGGGCACCCGCTCAGTCAACATATTGACAGGCACCACCCACGCACTGTCACCCTCGCGACTGGTCCGTCCCTGCTTTGTCACCATAGCTACAGGTCCCACCCCCGTTATGTCATCATAGCGATAGTCCCGACACTCGCTCTGTCTGCACAGACAGTCCCTGCCGCCCGCTCGGTCTACATGACGTCAGGACCCGCCGCCCCGATCTGGGTCCATAGTGACAGGCCCCGCCCCCAGCTGCTGGAAATAGTCAGTGATTCAGTGCCTGTCATCATTGAATGAGTTTAATAATTGCAGTAAAGGGATATTTCAGCACATTCTTCAACTGGTCTCTGAACTGAGTCTGGGTCACGGCGTAAATCGCAGTGTTTGTGCAGCAACTCAGGAGTTGCAGCATGAAGCCCAATTCCTGCAGAGACACAGCGAGATAAGCAGACACAGACCCCAAATGCTCCATCCTGTTCCATATAGAGTACAGCATTAACAGTGTCCATAACAGAATGAAATTTGCCGAGATAACTAACAGTAAAATGATGGATTTCCTTCGGCTCTCCATCTCTGGGTCTCTGTGACTCTCTCCACTGCTGTTAGCCCGGAGTCTTCTGAGTCCTCTGCTGCTCACTAAAATGTGCCTGACGGTGAGAGCGTTGAGCAGCAGAATCACCACAAATGGGAGCCCTGGCGTTAGAATGTAATGGACGAATTCGATTGTTCCCCAGACACGAGATTCCGCAACATTCTCTGTAACATCACAAAACCAGGGCATGTTACCCAGCCGATACTGACTTGTTAACATAAAATACCAGAAGATGTTCTTTAAACAGCTCAGCATTGTCACTGTTCCCAGCACCACAGTAGCCGTTTTCTCCTTGCAATATTTACTTTTCAGCTTCTGGGAACAAATGGCCACAAATCGATCAAAGGTGAAAGTGACGGTGAACCAGACAGAACAGTCTGCGGCTGCATAAAGCAGGACCGCGTGAATATTACACACGGGGATGAACAACAGGAACTGAAACTGTTCCTGATAAACAATGGGAATGTGTCTCAATATCAGGTCCAGGATAATGACCAGTAGATCCGCCACTGACATGGCCACCAGGTACCGAGTGACACAGTTGGAGAGACCGCACTTTCCCTGAGGCAGGATCCCAATCGTCAGCAAGTTGACTGTGAGGAAGGGAAATAAACAGGTCAACAAGTTGGGAGAAAATTGACCAGTTTGATTTCAAGCTTATTGAGATTTACAAATGTATTCCTGTATCCAGTGATACATTGAAATATTGGAACTGAAAGAACAAACAGGAAGGTGTGTATGACAATGCAAGGCAGGAGAGCTTAACTGACAAAAGGATGATAATGAAATTGTTCAACTCAGTGTGGATCATAATTCTCCCCCTCCCTCCTTTCCCTGTCTGGATTAAAAACTGTTCCTTCTCCAATCTCTCCCAGTTCTGATGAAGGTTCACCGACCTGAAACATTAACTCTGTTTCTCTCTCTCAGTTTCTCAGCTGCCAGAACTGCTGAATATGTCCATCGTTTTCTGTTTTTATTTCAGATTTGCAGCATCTGCAGCACTTTGCTGTTGAAAAGAAAGTTAAAGGCTGGACTGACTGAGAGATTCTTTCACCTGTGACAGGCAGCACGGAATTCAATTATTGCAAAGCAATAATTGGGAATGGGTCCACTACAAAAAGTCAATGAAACAAATAATCTCAATCGTCACTAAGTTAACAAGGGAAATTATCAGGAAATTATACATCAGGTTAGGAGTAAAAAACACAGTTTGAAGGATTTCTGGTAACATTGTGCATTTTGTGACTACGTTCAGTATGTCTCTAATTAATGCACTCGTGACAGGGATTTCTGCTTCCAACAGGGAGTTGAGTTTTGCGGAGCCAGCAGAATTTGTAACAGCGGACTGAAAATATGAGGTGAGCCCGACTTGGCAATTTGGAGCCCACGTCCGGTGCAATTCAGTGGCGCTCGGGAAATTAACTGCCTGGGACCTTGGTCGACATCCCTTTTAGGATGGGGATCCCACCTGCCAAAGTTACTGAACAATCAGAGGTCCAGCAGCTCAGTAGCATTGGCAACACCATCGGGAACAGTGGAACTGCTAGCACTACACCAGGCTTGTGTTTAATACCATCGCTGGAGCCCTAGAACCTCGGTAAATGCGGCGAGGACACCAGGGCCAGTTCAATCAGTCGGGGCCACTGCCAGTAATATACTAGGCCGAGGACCAGGAGCACGACTGGAGAGCCGGGACCCGAGGTAAGTGTTTTGGATCGTCTGGGTCTGCTCAGGGAGTGGGTGTTACTGCCAGAACTACTCCAGTCCTGAAACCCGGACTATTACTGGAGTCCCAAATCCCAGAGAAGTTTAGGAGTTCGTGGGAGCCCGTCAGATTCTGGGGCCCACTGCCGGTACTACAACAGGCCTGGAACTAGGTGCCTTGCCGGACCCCGACATGAAAGGTAATTGTTGTGGGGTTTCAGGGCCTATCAATGACCGGGTGCCACTGCCCGTACTACACAAGTCCTGGGACCAGGAATATCACTCGAGGTTGGATTTCATATAAGGCTGATAGGATAGCCAGGATCACTCAGGGAACGGGCACCACTGCCAGTACTACAGCTGGCCTGGGACAAGGACCATTCCTGGACATCCATAGCCAAGATACATGTGAGTCTGTCGCCTGGGACCTATAAGGAAATGGGGGGAGGGACACTGCCAGTACAAGACCACTGCCTATCCTGGAGACCCCAGAGCCATGTTTGTGTGGTGGGGAAGTTGGGGCTAGCTACGGAGGAGGGACAACTGCTGACAATGCACCAGTCCTGGGAGCAGGCCCATAGCCAGAACCCGGGACCACAGGGAAGTGATGTGGGATGGCCGGGGCCAGCAACGGAGCGGGGACCACTGCTGATACTGCACCAGGCCTGGGACCAGAGCAGTCTTGGAGTTCCAGACCCCAGGTAAGTGCGGTGGGGAATCAACGTCCAGTCTGATTGCTCCTGGAAGGTGGTGAGGGGGCTGGCTGAGTGCGGAGCAGTTTAATGCAAAAGAAGTCTTTGCTGTTGACTGCCCATCCACAGACCACATATTACCCTTCGGTGGAGGCATCCCCCAATCCTGCAGAGGGGCTGCCTTGTTTTACTGGGCGGCCTGCACAAGTTGTGGGGCTGCCACCAACCGCTTGTGTAATTCCAGTTAACAGCCTCAATTGACCTCTGGGTAAGAAGGTTGTCTACATCACCGCAGTAGGAGACCCTTCGCCTTCTATCCTAACTCCTAGGAACCCATTTAATTCCGCCCAGGGTTTACATCATTAAATCATGATTGGATTGGGAAATAGAATTAAAACAAACGCATTTCAACTGGAATCAGGAGTGGATTAAGAAGTTAATAAAATAAGAAGATTAAAGTAAACATGAGTAATAACAGGTTTATCATACATCAGCCCCCCAGTAAATATTGACGAGGACAGTAACCAATTGTAGGAGGTCTTTTATCAACATCAGACTGGAGGGACGTGTACAGGGCTGTTCCCCAGGGTTCAGTACTGGAACCACTGCTGTTTCTGATATACATTAATGACTTAGACTTCATGCAGAGGTCATGCAGCGTGGAAGTTCAGTGAAGGGTGAGGAAACAAGTATTATAATGCATGAGGGCAAAGACAGAGTGGTGGGATGGGCAGAAACATCAACAACTTGTATTTATATAGCGCTGCCTTTAATGTATTAAAACATGCTTCACAGGTGCCTTATGTAACAATATAAGACAACGAGTCACATAAAGAGAGTGGAGGTAAGATGGTCAAAAGTTGGATCAAAGAGTGGGGGGGGGGGGGGGCCGGGGGGGGTGGTGTTAAGGAGTGTCCTAAAGGCAGAAAGAGAGGTGAGATGTGTGAAGAGGGTATTACAGAGCTCAGACCCAGGCAACTGAAGGTAAAACCACCAGTGGTGAATAGATTAAACTCAGAGTCCACGAATCGATGAACACAGATATCTTATTGTCTGATGGGGAAGAGGAGATTACAGACAGAGCGGACTGGACATGTGTAGGAGGTGGTGCTCGCAGCGCCAAACCAGAAAGGCTTGGCAACACCAGCTCGACATTTTCGTACCACCCCCATGTCCTGGAGCGATCCTGCATGGTTTTTTCCTGTCTACCACGCCAGGATCCTAGTCCCTTTAAATATGTGAATCCCACCACCATGAGCTGCTGGCCAAAAAGAGCTTCGGCAGTTCAGCAGTATCGGCACTGTCAGCGGGAAAGTTGTCCACTGTCAGTACTGCAGAGGTCTTGGACCAAGGCCCAGCGCTGGAACTTGGACACAAGGTGAGTGAGGCGGGGTCACCAGGTCCAGTGAGGGGGATTGGAGCACTTGTCAGAAAGTCCAGGGAGATGGGATGGGAGCTTCATTGTTTCCCGGCTGGGACCCTCCGTGGACCACAGAATGCCCACAAAGAACCGAGCCTCCCACCAAGCCCACAGAGAGGGTGTTGCATTTTGCAAGGCACGTTCCCCAGGTGAGGCCACCCCACCCCTACCACTGGTTAAGTTCCAGTGGTGGCGGAAAGGGGCCCTCAAATGGCTACTTAAGGGCTACATTTGTCTTTAGGGTGGGAAGGTCATCATCGGACAACCTCCCTCTCCCGGCAGGATCTCTTGGCAATGGGGCAATGGCAAACACTCTGCCCCCACAAACCATCACGATTGTCCGGGGCCCCACCAACGACCTCATTTTATGGGAACCCATAAAATCCAACACAGGGAGTGGTGAGGTAATGGATAATTTTGAAAACAATGATGAGAATTTTGAAACCAAGACTTTTCTTAATCAACAGTCAATGTGGATCAGCTAGCTCAGGAGTGGTAGGTGAACAGGAGTCACTGTGAGTTAACCAACCAGAAGCAGAGATTTGGAGGTCCTGAAGTTTATAGACAGTAGAATGAGGGAGATCAACAGAAGGGTACTGAAATGGTCAAGTCTAGAGGTAAGGAAGGCATGAATGAGCGCTTTGAGCAGCGGTGCTGAGACAGGGGCGAAGTCAGGCGATGCTACAGAGGTGGAAAAAGGCCATCCTTGTGAAGGGGCATATATGTGGTTGGAAATCATGTTTAACAAATTTGCAACAGATCTTTGAGGATATAGCAAGCAGAGTTGATAACGGGGAACTGGTAGATGTAGAATATTTAGATTTCCAGAAAGATTCGGTAAGGTGCCACATAAAATATTATTGCACAAGATGGGAGCTCCTGGTATTGGGGGCACTGTATCAGCATGGATTGAGGATTGTTTAACTCACAGAATGCACAGAGTCTGGATTAATGGGTCTTTTTCAGGTTGGAAAGACGTATCTAGTGGAGTGGAGTGCCACAAGGATCAGTCCTTGGGCCTCAGCTATTTACTATCTATATTGATGACTTGGAGGAGGGGACAGCATGTAATATATGCAAACTTGCTGACGATACAAAAATCGGTGGAAGGGCATATTGCGATGAGGACATAAGGAATCTGCAAGGGGATATAGATAGGTTGAGTGAGTTGGCAAACATTTGGCAGATGGAGTTTAATGTAGGGAAGTCTGAGATCATGCACTTCAGTAGGAATAATCAAAGCCAGACCATTATTTAAATGGACAGAGACTTCCAGAAAGTGCACCATATAGGGATCTGTTACTGTGCATGAAACACAAAAAAGATAGCATGCAGATGCAGTAGGTAACTAAGAAGGCAAATTGAATTTCGGCCTTTATTGCTGGGGGGTTGGTGTTTAAAAATAGGGAAGTCTTGTGACAACTGTGCAGGGTGTTGTAAGGCTGCACGTGGAGTATTGTGTACAGTTTTGATCCCCGTATTTAAGAAAGGATGTACTGGCATTGGAGGCAGTTCAAAAGAGAATCACTAGGCTGACTCCTGGGATGAAGGGATTAACTTATCAAGAATGGCTAAAAGGTTGGCCGTTTTCATTCGCGTTTACAAGAATGAGTGGTAATCTTACTGAAACGTGCAAGATTCAGAGGGGGCTTGACAGGGTAGATGTTGAGAAAATGTTTCTACGACTGGTGGAATCTCGAACTAGGTGACATAGTTACAGAATAAGGGGGCACTCATTTAAAACTGAGATGCGAAGGAATTTCTTCTCTCAAAGGCTGATGAATGTCTGCAGATCTCTACTCCAGAGAGTTGTGGAGGCTAGCTCGCTGAAATTATTTAAAGAGGAAGTAGATAGATTTTTGAAACATTGGGAAATTGAGGGCTATGAGGAGCTGGAACGAAAGATGAGTTGAGGTCTGGAGCAGATCAGCCATGATCTTATTGAATGGCGGGGCAGGCTTGAGGGACCGAATGGCCTACTCCTGCTCCGATTTCTTATGTTCTTACGTTCCTATGAAGCACATCTCGGTATCAAATAAGACACCAAGTTGTGAATAGTCTGGTTGAGTCTCGCACAGTTGCCAGGAAGAGGGATGAAGCAGGGACCGAGGGAATATAGTTTGGAGTGGGAACTGAAAACAATATCTTCAATCTTCTCAAATATTAATCGGCGCAACAAATATATGAGATAGAAACATAAAATGATGGACATACTCAGCAGTTCTGGCAGCATTTGTGGAGTTAGAAACAGCATTAATGTTTCAGGTCTGTGAACTTTCATCAATTCTGAGTATTTCCGACACTTTTATATTTTAGTTCAGATTTCCAGCATCCCCAGTATTTTGCTTCTGTTATAGATGTGAAAGAGATTACATTTTAGAAGGATGTATGCGCAGATACAGTGCAAGCTACAGAAGGGAGTGCAAGAACAGAGAGACCTGGTGAGTTCATTAGGGTGGAAATCATTAGGATTAGGTTGGTTATGGAAAAGGACAAAGAACAATCTAAGGTAAAAAAAAAATCTGCGGGAAAGCCAAATTCAATGGGGTAGGAATGGATCTGGGAAGGATAAATTGGACTCAAAGTTTGGCGGGAAAAACAGTAGCAGAACAAAAGTCTACCTTCAAAGAAGAGATGGTTCGGGCACAGTTAAGGTACTGGATGAATAAAAGGGATAGAGATGACAATGTAAAAGGATAAAAGCGTGTCTATGACAGATGTCAGGTAAATAATAGAATGGAGAACCCACCTGTATGTACAATGTTCAAAGTGGAAGTGAACACGTAAATAAGCAAAACAAAGGGAGAGAATGAGAAGAGAGTGGTAGCTAACACAAAACAGAATTCCAAAAAAATCTATAGGCACATAAATAGTAAACGGGTGGTGAAAGATAGAGTAGGATCGATTAGGGATCAAAAGGGTATTTACGTATGGAAGTAGGGGTATTGGGTATTTACATATGGAAGTAGCTGTCGTATTAAATGAATACTTTGCGTCTGTTTTTACCAAGGAGAAAGATGTTACCGAGGCCACAGCGAAAGAGGCGGCAATGAATACACGGGGATGATTAAAAATTGATAAACAGGAGGTATTAACATAATATTGATAAAGCGGCATGGCCGGATAAGATGCATCCATGGATACTGAGGGAAGTGAGAGAGGAATATGCTGAGGCACTGGCCATAATTTTCAGTCTTTTTGAGATTTTTGAGGTGGTGACAACTACTGGAGAATTGCAAACGTTACCCCCCTGTTCAAAAAAGGGTGTAAAGATAAGCCCAGAAACTGCAGGCCAGTCAGTTTAACGTCGGTGGTGTGGAAACATTCTGGAAAGAATAACGTCAAAATTAATAGTCACTGTGGCAAATGCGGATTAATTAAGCAAAGCCAGCGCAGATTTCATGAAGGAAAATCATGCTTGCTGGAGTTTCTACAGAGGTAACAGAGAGGCTTGTTGGGGGCAATGCTGTTGATGTGGTACACAAGGACTTTCAAAAGTTGTTGTTACAGTGCCGTACAACAGACATGTGAGCAAATTTATAGGTCCTGGAATAAAAGGGACAGTAGCAATATGGATACGAAATTGTCTGCATAACAGAATACGGGGAGTAGTGGTTACTGGATGTTTTTCGAGTTGGACGAATGTTTGTAGTGGAGTGCCCCAGGTACCCTTGCTTTTCCTGATATATATTTTTGACCTAAACCTTGGTGTACGGGGCACTATTCCAAAATGTCCAGATTATTCGAAACTTGAAACCATTGTCAATTGTGAGGAGGATAGAACTGGAAACGGACATAGACATGTTAATGGAATGGGCGGACATGTGGCAGATGAAGATCAGTGCAGAGAAATGTGAAGTGATCCATTTAGGCGGGAAGAACATGGAGAGACAAAATAAAGCAAAAGGGGCAATTCTAAAGGGGGTTCAGGAGCAGAGAGACCTGGGTGTACCTGTGCATAATTCATTGAAGGTGATGGAAAGGTTGAGAGAGTGATGAATGAAGCATACAGTATCCTGGGCTTTATTAATAGGGACATAAAGTACAAGAGCAAGGAAGTTATGTAAGACACTAGTTCGGCCTCAGCTGGAATATTGTGTCCAGTTCTGGGCGCCACTTTAGGAAAGACATGAGGACATTGGAGAGAGTGCAGAAAAGATTCACGAGAATGGTTCCAGGGATGAGAAATTTCCGTTATGAAGATGGATTGGAGAAGTTAGGACTGTTTTCCTTGGAGAAGAGAAGGGTGAGAGGTGATTTCTTAAAGGTCTTCAAAATCACGAGGAGACTGGACAGAGTAGATAGCGATAAACTGTTCCTACTTGTGACAGGGTCCAAAATGAGAGTAGAAATATTTAAAGTGATTGGCAAATAAAGCAAAAGAAACACGAGGAAAAAAGTGTTCACATAGTGAGTGTTGGGATCTGGAATGCACTGCCTGAGAGTGTTACGGAGGCAGATTTAATCGAGGCTTTCAAAAGGGAATTAGACAGTTATCTGAAACAGAAGAATGTGCAGTGTTACAGGGAGACGATGGGAGAATGACATTAGGTAAACTGATCATTTGGAAAACTGGTGTGGCCAGGATGGGCAGAATAGACTCCTTCTGTGTTTTCATCATTCTGTGATCTGTGATTCTTTTATTGCAGGATTGTGGAAAAGGGGACACGGTGAAAAGGCGTCTAGATGGACGTAATGGAGTAAAATATGGATCCATGACGGTGGAGGGAAGATGCCCTTATGGAACCCAAGTCTTGGCAGACACTGTCCTGTCCTGGAATAAGGCATCCAGGAAATGTCCTCCCTTCCACCTCTTCCTCCCAACCATCCTCCTCCTCATACTCATGATGTGGCCTCCAGATTCCTGTTGGCAATGCCTGTGTCCCCATGATGGTGATGACATGAAGGATGCAGCAGAACATTATGAACTTGGACACCTGTTCCTGTGTGTACTGGACAGTCCCACCCCCACCGTCCGAGTGGTTCAGAGATTGGAAGCATTGCTTCATCACACCAGTGGTCTGCCCCATGATATTCCTGGTGACTCCATTGTTCATGCTAAACACGGATTAATTTATGTCGTTGGTGGGTGGCAGTGGCGGGGATTGGTTGTTTATGGGTGTGTAGAATCATGAGCAGTGTATAGAGGACGAAGCATCTGCCTCCGAGGATCCTTAATCCGGTTCTGCATGGAGGCCCGAAGATGTTGGGACCGGCTGACTGCTTCAGAGTGAAGGTATCATGGCTGCTGCCAGGATAGTGGACATTAACCAACATGATATACTGGGCATGCTCACACACCAACTGCCCATTAACGGAGTGAAAGATTTTTTTTCCAGTTTCTGTACATCCCCCCGTTGATATGGGGGCTCGGCAGAGCCATGTACACCATCAGGAATCTCGCTGCCCTAATAAAACCACGGGACCTCTCATCCTGATCTTCCCTGCTGAGGGAGAAAATAATGATGTAGACAGCCACCCCCAATTCACAGATGCATCGATGGATATCACACAGTCCTAGCAACGGCAGGCCCGTTATTCTAGCACTGGGTATGAAATGCATCGCCTGGAAGAGAGCCTGGACAGGCCCGCATTGTGGGAAAAGAGGTATCAGATGGAACTTAATACTGGCAAGTACTGCATTTTAGCAGAAGTTAGCCGGAGAGGAAATATATACTTCGTGGCACCGTTCTAAAGAGTGTGTAGGAACAGAAGGACCTGGGGTGTGTGTGCAGGATCTTTGTAGGTGGCAGAACATGTTGAGAAAGTTGTGAGTAAAGCATACGGGATCTTGAAATTAATAAACAGACAAATTAAGTACAAAAGCAGGGACGTTCGAATGGACCTATATCGAGCTCTTGTTCGGCTGCAGCAGGAGTATTGCATCCAGTTCTGATAACCACACTTCAGGATGGATGTGAAGATCCTTGAGACGGTGCAGAGGAGATATAACAGAATGGTTCCAGGGATGGAGGACATTAGCTCCAAGGATAGGTTGGAACATCTGGGGTTGATCTCCCTCCAGCAAAGGAGATTAAGGGGAGGTATCATAGCGGAGTACACAATTATGACAGATTTAGATCAGTTAGATGAGCAAAAACCGTTTCCATTAAGTGATGCAGCAATGCCGAGAGACACAATCTGCAGGTTTTATCGTTCATGGGATGTTCTCATCGCTGGCTAGGCCAGCATTTATTACCCATCTCTAATTGCCCTTGAGGAGGTGGTGGTGAGCTGCCTTCTTGAACCGCTGCAGTCCATGCGGGGTAGGTACACCTTCAGTGTGTTAGGAAGGGAGTTCCAGGATGTTGACCCAGTGACAGTGAAGGAACGGCGATATCGATCCAAGTCATGATGGTGTGTGGCTTGGAGGGAAACCTGCAGGTGGTGGTGTTCCCATGCATCTGCTGCCCTTGTCCTTCTAGGTGGCGGAGGTCAGGGGTTTGGAAGATGCTCCATAAGGAACCTTGGTGAGTTGCTGCAGTGCATCTCGGAGATGGTACACAGTACTTCCACTGTGCGTCGATGGTGGAGGGAGTGAATGTTTGTGGATGGTGTGCCAGTCAAGCGGGCTGCTTTATCCTGGGTGGTGTCGAGCTTCTTGAGTGTTGTTGGATCTGCAGCCATCCAGGCAACTTGAGAGTATTCCATCACACTCCTGACTTGTACCTTGTAGTTGGTGGACAGGCTTTGGGGAATCAGGAGGTGAGTTACTCACAGCAGGATTCCGAGCCTCTGACCTGCTCTTGTAGCCACTGCATTTATATATCACCTTCGTTCAGTTTCTGGTCAATGGTAACTCCGAGGATATTGATAGTGGATGATTCAGCGATCGGAATGATATTGAATGCCAAGGGGAGATGTTCAGATTCTCTCTTGCCAGAGTAAGAGATGCATGGGAATATGTGGAAGATCTTTTTTTTTAATGCAGTGAGTGGTAATAACCTTCAACTCACTGCCCACGAGTGTGGTGGAAGTGTAGACAATCAATGTTTTTGAAAGGAAACTGGATGGGCACTTGATGGAAATGGACTAGCAGGGCTATGGAGAACGAGCCGGGGAGTGGGACTGAACGGGCTCTTTGCCAGATAACCTGAATGGACACGATGGGAGTAATGACCTCCTTATTTCCTATTTATGACTTTGCCCCTATCACTTTCTGTGACTTTATGTTGAATATAACGACCGCTCATGCCTGGAAGATCCAGATGCATAGAAATTCAATGAAGCTATGACCTTATCGGCCACTGACAGCTCCGTCCTCACACTGATGTGAGGCTCCAGGTCGTGTTGCAGGAGGTGACATAGCTCTGTGACCACCTCCTTATTGAATCCGAGTCACCTCAGACACTGCTCCTGGGTTTGGTGTAGGTATGAAAAATGCTGTTGGAAAACCCCTGGTGAGTAGGGCAGAGACGACCCCACCCCACTTTGCAAGAACATCCACTCTCTGCAGCCTCTCCAGACACACTGTAAATACAGTCCCGATAGCTCGTCCAGACTTGGGTCACCAACTCCTGTGTCCCCCCTGAATGTCTGTTCCTGTGCTGTCATTTTCTTTGTTCTTTTCGGCGACATGTTTAGATAGAGGATCTGGATTGGCGCAGACTTGTTCTCTTTGTCGGCAGCAGCTCACAACACAACCTGCAGAAAAACATCCACAGCACCTCCACAATCTTTGCAACAGCAGAAGTAAGTCAAAAGCACCTCACCTGTAAGCTGGACGTCTGGTCCTCTTAACTAACACTAGAGGGGTTCCTCGCGCTGAATTAATGTATGTTCAGCTGCTAGTGACGAACACAGGCAGTCAGTGGACATGCACAGATCAAGTTTCAAAGACGTATATCAAAGCTATCGGAATGGTAGATTGATGACTCATTCAAACTCCTCCTAACACTAACACCACATGCTCCGGATATCCAGGCTGGAGCCATGCCCAGCATGGGTGCTGTGCAAGCCGAGATTGAATTGTCTGTTTTCGCAGATCCCATTATTTTATGGACCAAAGCTTCCAGAGTGTTGGTGCCAGCCGTGCTGTTGAGCCAAAGATCACAATCGGAGAAGATAGAGAGGGAAGGAAAAATACTTTAAAAACGGCTCGTGCACAAGTGGCCGACTGTTTATCGTGCACAGTTTTATTGATCCAGGCTTCCACAGTGTCATCTCCAGTGGTGACATTGAGCCGAAAATGGTGGCCAGTGTCGGATGCTGAGGGAAATAGTTTCGCCAGGAATATCAACAGCAACAAGTGTAGGAGGTGGCGTAGTCGTATTATCACTGGACTAGTAACCCAGAATCCCAGGGTATTCCTCTGGGGGCATGGGTTCGAATCCCACCACAGCAGAATTAAAACTGGTCTAATGATGGCCGTGAAACCATTGTCAATTGTTGGAAAAGCCCATTTGGTTCACTCATGTCCTCGAGAGAAGGAAATCTGCCTTACTTACCTAGTCTGACTGACATGTTACTCCAGATTCACAGCAATGTGGTTAACTGTTACATGCCTTCTGAAATGGCCGATCAAGCCACTCAGTTGTCCCTAAATGCTACAAAGTCTATAAAAAGGAATGAAAACGGACGGACAACATGGCATCGACCTAGGCACCGGAAACGACAACGGCAAACCCAACCCTGTCGACCCTGAAAAGTCCTCCTTCCTAACATCTGGGGGCTTGTGCCAAAGTTCGGAGAGCAGTCCCACAGACGAGTCAAGCAACAGCCTGACACAGTGATAATCACGGAATCATACCTTACAGTATATGTCCCACACATTGCCATCACAATCCCCAGGTACGTCCTGTCCCACCGGCAGGGCAGACCCAGCAGAGATGGTGGCACAGTGGTATACAGCACGGAAGGAGTTGCCCTGGCAGCCCTCAGCATCGACTCCGGACCCAATGAAGTCTCCTGGCATCAGGTCAAACATGGGCAAGGTAACCTCCTATGATTACCACCTACCGCCCTCCCTCAGCTGATGACTCAGTACTCCTCCATGTTGAACACCACTTGGAGAAAGCACTGAGGGTGGCACGGGCACAAAATGTACTCGGGGTGGGGGACTTCAATGTCCATCGCCAAGAGTGGCTCGGAAGCACCACTAGTGACCGAGCTGGGTGAGTCCTGAAGGTCAAGGCAGCTGGACTGGGTCTGCGGCAGGTGGTGCAGGAACCAACACGACGGAATAACATACTCGACCTCGTCCTCACCAATCTGCCTGCAGCAGAAGCATCTGTCCATGACAATATTGGTAGGAGTGACCACCGCACAGTCCTTGAGGAGACGAGGCCCCGCCTTCACATTGAGGATACATTCCATCGCATTGTGTGGCACTATCACCGTGCTGAATGGGATAGATTTCAAACAGATCTAGCAAAGCAAAATTGGGCATCCATGAGGCGCTGTGGGCCATCAGCAGCAGAACAATTGCACTCAACCACAATCTGTTACCTCATGGCCTGGCAAATCCCCCACTCTACAATTACCATCAAGCCAGGAGACCAACCCTGGTTCAATGAAGAGTGCAGGAAGGCATGCCAGGAGCAGCACCAGGCATACCTCAAAATGAGGTGTCTACTTGGTGAAGCTGCAGCCCAGGACTACTTGCATGCCAAGCTGCGTAGGCAGCATGCAGTAGACAGAGCTCAGCGATCCCATAACCAACAGATCAGATCTAAGCTCTGCAGTCCTGCCACATTCAGCCGAGAATGGTGGTGGACAATTAAATAAGTAACTGGAGGAGGTGACTCCACAAATATCCCCATCCTCAATGATGGGGGAGCCCAGCACATCAGTGCGAAAGATAAGGCTGAAGGATTTGCAACAATCTTCAGCCAGAAGTGCCGAGTTGATGTTCCATCTCGGCCTCCTCCTGAAGTCCCCCAGCATCACAGATGCCAGACTTCAGCCAATTCGATTCACTCCACGTGATGTCAAGAAAGGTCTGAAGGCACTGGATACTGCAAAAGCTATGAACCTTGACAATATTCCGGCAATAGTCCTGAAGACCTGTGCTCCAGAACTTGGCGCAACCCTAGCCAAGCTGTTCCGGTACACCGACAACACTGGCATCTACTCTGCAATGTGGAAAATTGCCCAGGTATGTCATGTACACAAAAAGCAGGACAAATCCAACCCAACCAACTACCGCCCCATTAACCTACTCTCAATTATCAGTAAAGTGATGGAAGGTGTCATCAACAGTGCCATCAAGCGGCACTTGCTTAGCAACAACCTGCTCAGTGACGCTCAGTTTGGAATCCGCCAGGGCCACTCAGCTCCTGACCTCATTACAGCCTTGGTTCAAACATGGACATAAAAGCTGAACTCAAGAGGCGAGGTGAGAGTGACTGCCCTTGACATCAAGGCAGCATTTGACCGAGTATGGCGTCAAGGAGCCCAAGCGAAATTGAGGTCAATGGGAATCAGGGGGGAAACCCTCTGCTGGCTGGAGTCATACCGAACACAAAGAAGATGGTTGTGGTTGTTGGAGGTCAATCATCTGAGCTCCAGGACATCACTGCAGGTGTTCCTCAGTGTAGCGTCCGAGGCCCAACCATCTTCAGCTGCTTCATCAATGACCTTCCTTCAATCATAAGGTCAGAAGTGGGGATGTTCGCTGATGATTGCATTATGTTCAGCACCATTCGCGACTCCTCAGATACTGAAGCAGTCCGTGTAGAAATGCAGCAAGAACTGGACAATATCCAGGCTTGGGCTGATAAGTGGCAGGTAACATTCGCGCCACACAAGTGCCAGGCAATGACCATCTGCAACAAGAGAGAATCTAACCATCTCCCATTGACATTCAACGGCATTACCATCGCTGAATCCCACACTATCAACATCCTAGGGGCTACCATTGACCAGAAGCTGAACTGGAGTAGCCATATAAATACGGTGGCTACAAGAGCAGGTCAGAGGCTTGGAATCCTGTGGCGGGTAACTCACCTCCTGACTCCTCAAATCCTGTCCACCATCTACAAGGCACAATTCAGGAGTGTGATGGAATACTCTCCACTTGCCTGGATGGGTGCAGCTCCAACAACACTCAAGAAGGTCGACACCATCCAGGACAAAGCAGCCCGCTTGATTGGCACCCCGTCTGCAAACATTAACTCCCTCCATCACCCACGGACAGTGGCAGCAGTCTGTACCATCGACAAGATGCACTGCAACAATGCACCAAGGCTCCTTAGACAGCAAGTTCAAAACACGCGACCTCTACCAACTAGAAGGACAAGGGCAGCACATACATGGGAACACCACCACCTGCAGGTTCCCCTTCAAGTCACACACCATCCTAACTTGGAACTATATCGCCGTTCCTTCACTGTCGCTGGGTCAAAATCCTAGAACTCCCTTCCAAATGCACAGTGGGTGTACCTACCCCACATGGACAGCAGCGGTTTAAGAAGGTAGCTGGGAAATAAATGCCGGCCTGGCCATCGACACCCACATCCCATGAATGAATAATTAAAAAAGCAAGGCATAGTAAATGGTAAGGACAGTAATGCAGTTAAACGTGGTTTATAAAATTAATAGCTATATAGAGAGACTTACCAGTGACACCAATCATCGCCAGCATAGGATAGTAAATGAATTGAATCAACATAAGTGTGAGATTGGTCCGGGTGTCTAATGATAGCACATCATAAAATGTAGAAAGAATGTACTGATTCCAGGAGAAACTCCTGCCCATTGTTGCAACATTCCAGTCTATTGTTCTCAGATTCTGATCCAATGCTGTAACATTCCAATCTAATGTTCCCAGATTTCGACCCATTGTTGTAACGTTACAATCTATGGTTCTCAGATTCTGACCCATTGCTGTAACAGTACAACTAATGTTTTCAGATTCTGATCTATCCTTTCCCTCTCTCTGGAACTGCTGATCCCTGTTAGTGCTGGGGTGATATTCTTGCTGACACTATGGGACAGCACACTGAACGGAGGTCCTTATTAACAGAAGAGGGAAATCCTCCAGTGATCCAATTAGGGTCCATGGAGACTGGCATTAATTTGAGTCACTGAACAAACAAGTTCAATTCACCCTCTTCTATCCGTAATAAAGTCGAATATTTTGTGCCATAATCCAAGTCCGGATGCGATGTAGGAGAGAAAAATATGGTGGAAATAGTTGAGGCACTGGCCAGAATCTTTCAATCCTTCTAGAATATGAGATGGCACCACAGAGGACTGGAGGGTTACAAATGTTATAAACTGTTTAAAAAAAGAGAAATGCGGTAAACCCTGCAACTCCTAACCAATCAGTCCAACGTCACTACAGGACAAATTTCCAGAGATCACAACCCAGGAGAAAATAATTCGTTGTTTGGATAAACATGGGATAATTACTGGCAAGAAGCAAAGATATGTTCATATCAGATCATGTCTGCAAACTTTAACAAGCACAACTGATATGTAAGCAGTGCCTTTAACATAATAAAACATCACAAGGGTTTTTCACAGGAGCATTTTAAAACAGAATATGACACTGGGACACAACAGGAGATATTAGGTTAGGTGACAAAAAGCTTGATCAAAGAGGTAGGGTTTAAGGAGTGTCAGAAAGGAGGAAAGCGAGGTGGAGAGGCGGAGAAGTGCAGAGAGGATATTACAGAGCTTGGGGCCGAGGCAGCTGAAGACAAAGCTGCCAATGATGCAGCATTAAAATCACGGATGCACAAGAGGTCAGAATTAGAGGAGCGCAGGTATTTCGGGGGGTTGTTGGGCTGGAGGAGATTACAGAGATAGGGAGGGGCGAAATCATGGAGGGAGTTGCAAACAAGGATGGAAATTTTCAAAATCAAGACATTGCCTGGCTGGGAGCCAATCTAGGTCAATGAGCGTGTGACGAGATTTGGTGTGAGTTAATACAAGAGCAACACAGATTGTATGACCTCAAGTATGCAAAGAGCAGCATGTGTGAGACAAGCCAGGAGTGTGTTAAATCTTGAATTGAAAGCTACTCTTAGTAATGGTGCCATGAAACTATCATTGATTGTTGTAA
The DNA here is from genome assembly GCF_036365525.1 of Heterodontus francisci. Classification (NCBI taxonomy): domain Eukaryota; kingdom Metazoa; phylum Chordata; class Chondrichthyes; order Heterodontiformes; family Heterodontidae; genus Heterodontus; species Heterodontus francisci. Next base: position 1,266,431 of record NW_027140322.1, read on the forward strand.
AACACTATCTTGTTCACTAACGTTCTTTAGGGAAGGAAATCCTTACCTGGTCTTGCCTACATGTGACTCCAGACCCACAGCAATGTGATTCACTCTTAACTGTCCTCTGAAATGGCCTAACAAGTCATTCAGTTCTCAAGGGGTAGTAGGGATGGGCAACAAATGCTGGCTTTCCCAGCGGCGCCCATATCCCATGAGAGAATAAAAATGAAGGAAATGAGTCAAGTCTAAAGGAAAGAAAAACATAAATGAGGGTTTCACTAGCAGATTAGCTGAAACAGGCGCTAGGTCGAGCTCTATTACTGAGGTGAAATAGGCAGTTTTAGTGATGGCACGAATATGTAGTTGGAAGCTCATTACTTGGTCAGATATTACACTGAAGTTGCAAACAGACTAGTTTAATCTCAGACTATTGCAAGGGACAGGGATGGAATCGGAAACAAGGGAATGGGTTTGGAGTGGGAAGTGAAAATAATGGCTTCAGTATTCCCAATCATTAATTGGAGGAAATTTCTGCTCACCCAGTACTGGATGTCGGATAAGCAGTCCGATAGAAACATAGAAATATAGAAAATAGGAGCAGGGGTCGGCCAATCGGCCCTTCGAACCTGCTTCGCCATTCATTATGATGATGCCCCCAGCATTCACATCCAAGTCATTAACATATATGATAAACAACAGAGGGCCCAGCACCAATCCCTGCGGCACGCCCTGTCACCAGCCTCCAATTTGAAAAACAACCCTTCACTACCACCCTCTGCCTCCTATCACGAAGCCAATTTTGTATCCAATTGTCTACCTCACGCTGGATCCCATGTGTTTAAAACCTGCGTACCAACCTACCATGCGGGACCTTGTCAAAGGCCTTGCTAAAGTCCATGTAGACAACGTCGACCGCACTGCCCTCGTCAATCCTCTTCGGCACCTCCTCAAAACACTCTATCAATTTCGTAAGACATGATTCCCCACGGACAAATCCATGCTGACTATCCCTAATCAGACCTTGCCTTTCCAAATGCATATAAATCCTGTCTCTCAGAATCCCTTCCAATAACTTTCCCACCACTGATGTGAGGCTCACCGGTCTGTAGTTCCCTGGCATATCCCTCCTGCCCTACTTCAATAAAGGCACACATTAGCTATCCTCCAGTCTTCTGGTACCTCACCCGTGGCTAACGATGATACAGAAATCTCTGCCATGGCGCCAGTAATCTCCTCCCTTGCTTTCTATAGCATTCTAGGATACACCTGGTCAGGCCCTGGGGATTTATCCACCTTAATGCGCTTTAGTACCTCCAACAGCTCCTCCTTTGTAATGTTGATACGCTCCAGTATACCGCTGTTCCGTCCCTTGAACTCACTAGCTTCCATGACCTTCTCCATGGTGCATACAGACGAGAAGTAGGCATTTAAGACCTCGCCCATTTGCCGAGGCTCCACACATTGATTACCAATTACTCTCTCCCTAGCTACCCTTTTACTCTTCAGATACTTATAGAATCTTTTTGGATTCTTCTTTATCTTATCGCTAGGGAAATCTCATGGCCTCTTTTCGTCCTCCTAATTGCCTTGTTAAGTGTACTCCTACATCCCCTATACTACTCGAAGGACTCGCTTGATACCAGCTGCCTATATCCGACATATGTCTCCTTCTTTGTCCTGACCAGACCCTCGATAACCCTCGTCAACCAATGTTCCATAAACTTGCCAGCATTGCCCTTCCATCTAACAGGAACATGCCGGCCCTGAACTCTTCCTATCTCACTTTTAAAAGCCTCCCACTTGCCAGACGTCCCTTTACCTGTAAACAGCCTCTCACATTCAGCTTTTGAGAGTTCCTTTCTGATGCCATCGAAATTATCCTTCCTCGAATTTAGGACTTCAACTTGAGGACCAGTCCTATCCTTTTCCATAACGATCCTGAAACTAATAGATTTATAGCCACTGGTCCCAAAGTGCTTCCCCACTGACACATCAACCACCTGCCCAGCCTCATTTCCTCAGAGGAGGTCGAGTGTAGCCCACTCTCCAGTAGGACCATCCACATATTGCTTCAGAAAACTATCCTGGATACACTAATCAGACTCTACCCCATCTGATCCCTTAGCACTAAGGCAGTCTCAGTCAATATTAGGGACGTTAAAAATCACCTACTCTTACAACCCTATAATTCCGACAACTATCTGTGATTTCCCTACATATATGATCCTCCACTACCCTCTGACTATTGGGAGGGCCAGGTTTCTTTAAGCAACAACATTAACTGTTCATCAGAAAAAAATTAATGGAACTTAACTTCTCACGAGATAAATCCATGCACAATGCCCCTAATTTTCTTAACACCCATGCACACCCACATTAAATAATAATGGATAACCGGGAAAAATATTTTTTGGTTTGCAGCTGTTTCCAAGGAATAGAAGGAACAGTAAAATTAATTGCTTTTATTACGTGCTGGTCGGATGTTTGTGTTATGGCGAAGTGTCCCACAGTCGAATAGACAGATACCAATCTCGCCAGCCGAGATTGAAGAACAGTCTGTGATGGGTAGATGTTCATGGTAATTGAACTGGAGCAGGTGACACATAGGTCATGCATCAGGGGTGAAACAACAGGTTTGTTTGGGTTTTGAAGCAGCAGTCTAGCAGTCAAAGAATTCTTCAGATTTCAGTATTTCAGAGATACAGGAGGCAGCAGGGATCTCACTGGAGGCAGGAATTATTCATAGACTGGAGGCAACAGGAATCTGCCACCTTTCAAATGCAGGATTCCTTTACAAAAGATGCAAGTCTGCTATACAGAGAGAGGCCACACTTTTCTGGGCGTTTTCTCTCTTGTTCCAGGCAGGTCAAAGCAAAGATTTCAAAAGGCTGCCTTTGTACAATTCACAGGCTTTTTAATGGGTCCAAGGTGAAAAAGAACCTTCTTGAACACGGTCACATGCCCAGACACAGTGGGCTGAAATTCGCTTTTAAATTTGCATTGATCTCCCGCGAAATTATGTGCGGGTGCTATTTGCATCATTGCACGGAGCACGGCCCCCGTATTTCGTGTTGAGAAGTATCTTTTTGACAGCTGTGCAGCGGGTTCTGTTGTCCTATTTAAAGCGACCCAACACCTGCTTCCTGACAATTGTAACATAAATACTTACCTCTCTATTGAAGTGTGGGGCTGCTGTCAATCGGGCAGCAAACCAGAAAGTGCTGGAGAAGCACAGCAGGTCAGGCAGCATTGGTGCAGGGAAAAACAGAATTAATCTGACCAAGTTCACAGACCAGAAAGTTAACTCTGCTTCTCTCTCCACAGATGCTGCCTAACCTGTTGAATTTCCCCAGCACTTTCTGATTAGTTGCCACATATTTACCCAGCTGTCTCCCAGTGTCCTGTGAATTTTCAATCCTCTTCTTCCACTTAAGTGTTATATTGCTTCTTGTTGGCCTGCTGCACCTGGGTGAACAATCTTAATTTTGCACATTCCAGGACGTGAGACTTAAATGTACCATAAAAGGAGTTTACACAACAGAAAGAAAACTGTAATTGAAGAATATGTACATACAATGGGCTTCTAATCATCTCACTGTATAGAAAACAGAAGACGATTATGCATTTGGAATCAGTTTTCATTTCTATGGTAACCGTGATGTGAAAATGCATGTAACTGCAATTAAATATCATTTGTAAAATAGGGAAATATGTTCATATTCTAGCGGCATTCAGAACGAGAAATGTTACACTAATAACTATGATCAGCTGCTGCAGAAGCAAAGTGTTCATGAATATGTGTCGATGTACAATCGTTGAAAAACTATAACAGCACAGATTTCCACACTGGGCCTGCATTGGTTTACAAAAATGTGCGAAATGAGCCTTGCAGCCAGACGTTATAGCAGTTACACTGTGGAGCCACCTTTGCATTTAGAGGACCATGCCAAAATCCTAAGATGGCAGAGGGCTGCTCTGGGATGGCCCTCCAGTGCAGCGAAGGCTCCCTGCACACTCTTCTCCAGCCCGTGTGGGCAAGGCGGAAGTTCATTTACACCAGAAATGTTAAGAGTAGGACCTCCCTCCTGAGCAAGGCGATCTGGCTGGAGATGGCAGAGGAGGTGAATAACCATGGGGCAAGCCACCATCAAAGGGTCCACTAATGGAAAGGTATGAACAAGCACTCCTCCAGCCAGCCCCAGCCCGCTAGGCTTCGTGTTCAGTGGGTATGGGTGCAAAGCCATCCAAATACAAAGGGAAATCAGAACAATAACCTAAATCCTGTCAGGCTGCGAGTGCAGAGGTTGCACCAAGAAGTGGCTCCCTCTCCCTCTCTTCTCTTACAGAGAACATGCTGACACAAATGGGAATACACGGGTGTCACAGCAATATAAATATGCCTTACACTAAATGTTCCTCACAGACATGTGTGTCCCTTTCTCTGAACGAATGATATACGCCAGCAGGTAGCGCCAGTGTCACATGTCTCGGCACCATTTGCCATCAGGGGAGCCAACGTATGCAATAACATCATTGCCATGTCGCCATTACTCATGAGCGTCCCTACGGATGCAGTGACATGGACTTTGGCTCAGTCAGCTGATGCCTCTAAACGTTTACACTGGGATGCTGCAGATGTGTACTGGTGCGCCGCATGTGAGCGAGGGGGATGTGCAGCTTGCAGAACTCATGTCGGACCCTAGGGAGTAGACAGCCTTTGCCTGGTAAGCCACTGCCGTACATCCCTAGCTCTCTTTTAGCCTTGCACGTAGAGCCTACGCACCATCTGCCCTCCCATACTTCATTCGTGTTGTAAGTCCTCAGAATCCTCATAGTCTGAGCAGGTATCCTGTTGACCTCTCTCCTCACCATACCAGGCCTGGCCGATATTGGATGTGTAGTTGCACAGAGCAGCAAAGAAAGGAGCTGACCTTTTCGGCCTGTAGTACCCTATCCATACAGGTATTGAAAGCACTCTTTCAGCATGCCGATTTCCTTCTCAATCAACTCAATGTGCTCTTGTAGCTCAGTGGCTGGCGATGTAGCTCTCCTCTGCAGCGGTGGTGAGGTCGCTCACTGGTGACCAGAGCCATATTTGCAAAGAATAGCGCTTATCACCAACAGGCCACACTTCATTTTTGGCCAGTTCAGTGTACAGCAGTGGCAGCTGGGACTGGCGGAGACCCCAAGTGTCATGCCAGCTGCCTGACAGGCGGTCACAAATTAGCATGACACATATGTAGTGATCACATACCAACTTCACCTGGATTGAGAGGATTTCTTTCATGGTGACGTTTGCAGGTGGTAGCCTGGTGGAAGGCCTGATGGCTACATGAGTGCAGTCAATGAACATGAAAACCTATGGATCTCTGGCAATGGTGCAAGGAACTGATGGCCTTCTTGGCATGGCTGTGAGAGTTCATCCTGAAGCGAACATATTCAATGGCCCTCTGGTGCAGGGAATTGGTGACCTCCCGAATGCAGCCCTTCGTTGCTTGCAATGTGACTTCACAACTGTCTCTGGTGGGCCCCTGAAAAGCTGCATAGGCGTCAAGTTGAGAATCGCTGCCACTGTGAGGAACAAAGGCATAGGATGTCCATCGAAGCCCAGGTCATCTTTGAGCAGGGCACAGAGATGTGTCACCACCCGCTCTACATGCACAGTTACCTCTGACCCTGGTGCTCTGAGATCCGATGGCATGTCAGTTGGGTCCTGTAGGATGCATTCCAATCGTAACGGGATGCTCTCCTTGGCGAATGTTGCTCACGATCGGGGCCCTCGACATGGATCACACCTGCCTGTTGATATTGCCTCTGGCACATACAGATCCTCAGGAGCAGAGAATCACACAATGTCGGATGAGCCATAACTATTTCCATGTGATAAATACGTTTGAACCCTTCATGCATTTGAAGGGTCTTAACAGGGCAGGGATTTGAGGTGACTGGTACATCAGTTGCTTTTATAGATTAACTATGTGACGTGCCACGACATTGCCCATCTTGGCCAATACTCAGAGTGGCGCAGCAAGACCACAACAATATCCGACGAGCTGAATCGATTTCCTCCACGGTCCAAATCACCTTAATAAAATCAAAATACTGCAGATGCTGGAAATCCAAATAAAAATAAGAACCAGTTCTGATGAAAGGTCACTAACCTGAAAGGTTAACTCTGCTTCTTTTACCACAGTTGCTGTCAGATCTGCTGAGTATTTCCAGCATTTCTTGTATTTAATCCATATAACCTTAATTTTCCGACCCATTCTGGTTCTCCCCCCACACACAGGGTGACTCGAGTACCATTGCTCTGTCACAAAAACAAACAAACACAAAGTGTACAGTTTAGTACCGTTTACACTATGTTAATTGGGGTGCCACCGCCCAGCGAGCGAGGGCCGCACTGAGATCCCCTTGCCACCGATAATATGCGGCTGCCCCTTCCTGAAGTCGCACGTCGAAGCGGGCCTCTCCTCCCGAATTTTACCGGCACCCGCGCTGTGACCCAGGCCGTCAAGGGGTTGGTGCAATTCAGCCCAGAGAGCTGGAAACAATGAGACCAGAGTGGAGAGAAGTCCAGGCATACTGGAGCTTGGTACAAAGTTAACAGTGACATCACAGGAAAGCTGCAAGTTGATTGGTTGGTGAGAAAGTACTGTCAGAGAGTATCAGTTGACACCTGGGTTCGTGCACGACACTTAGGGTGCGTGTGCAAAGCTGCATTGTCGCGTCACAATAACTGGCAGACTGAAAAAAAGAGTACAAATTAAATATTAACAATAAGGGACAAATAACGAGCTGGTGAGCATTTCAGAGTAAGGTTTATTTTAAATGGTGAACCGTGCTGATTTTTAACAGCATTCATTGGAACTAGTAAGTTTGTATTAATAAATCTATGGTTTGTGTTGGTTAGTTTTTATCAACCAACTAATAAATAAAGAATGGATGTGATGCTTCAACCTCGAGAGTTCACCTCTTGTGCTATATGGCAACTCCAGGATGCTTCCCGTATCCTGGTGAACCATATGTGCTGGAAGTGTTGTCAATTGTGGCAGCTTGAGCTCCGGGTTTTTGAACTTGAGCGGCAGCTGGCGACGCTGTGGTGCATTGGTGGGATGAGAGATACGTGAAAAGCACGTTTATAGATGTGGTCACTCACAACCTAAGAGTATGCAGGGAAAGAGGGAATGGATGAGCACCAGGCAATCAAAAAGAATCTGTCAGGCATTGCAGGAAACCCCTGAGTGAATACACTCTTTAACAGGTATGTTGTTCTGAATACTGAGGACAGTGATGCTTCATCTGGGGCGTGTATCCAAGTCAATGGCACCACCGGTGGCTCAGCTGCACAGGCTGTTACAGGAAAGACTGCAAGAGCCATAATGATATGTGATCCAATCGTCAGCGGTACATATGGTCGTTTCTGTGGCTGCAGGCATGAATCCAGGATGGTGTGTTGCCTCCATGGTGCCAGGGTCAAGGGTGTCATTGAGCGGCTGCAGAACATTCTGAAGGGGGAGGGCGAACAGGCAGCAGTCGTGGTCCACATCTGAACCAACGACCTTGGTAGAAAAAGGGATGTGGTCTTGCAGTCAAAATGTAGGGAGTGAGGTAATAAATTAGCAAGCAGGACCTCGGAAGTATTCATCCCCTGATTATTCCAAGTGCTACGTGCAAGTGAGAATATCCTCTTTCCCTTAACATGCTTATAAAACGCCTTGGAATTTTCCTTTATCTTGTTTGCCAGTGATTTTTCATACACCCGCTTCGCTCTCCTAATGACTTTTTTATGTACTCCCCCACCCTTTCTCTGCTCCTCCAAGGGATCTGCTGCCTTCAGCACTCAGAATCTGCCATAAGCCTCTTTTTTATCCAATCGTTTACATCCCTGGAAATCCAGGGTTCCCTGGATATGTTCGTCCTACCCTTCACCTGAACGGGAACATGTTGGACCTGAAGCCTCAATATTTCCTTTCTGAATGACTCCCACTGGACCGATGTACACTTTCATATAACAACCTGCTCCCAGTCCACTTTGGCCAGATCCTGCTTCATCATATTGAAATCTACATTCCCCAATTCTGTACTTTTGTTTCCGGTCGCTCTATGTCCTTTTCTAAAAATACCTTAAATCGTCCGGAGTTGGGGTCACTATCACCGGAATGCTCTCCCACTGCCACTTCTACCACTTTTCGAGCTGCATCCTCCAGGATTAAGTCCAGTACCGCTCCTCCTCTTGCAGGACACTCCATGTGCAGTCTCAAAAAGCTCTACTGAATGAACATGAATAATTCATCCCCCTTTAAGTTTTTTTGCATGAATACTACCCCTTCTAATATAGGGGAAGTTGAAATCCCCTACTATTATTACCCTATTAATTTTAAAGCTCTCTGAGATTTGCATACATATCTGTTCCTCTATCTCTCCCTGTCTGTTTGGAGGCCAGTGTACACGCCCAGCCAAGTGATTGCCCCCCACTTTTTAAGTTCTACCCATATGGCCTCATTGGAGGAACCTTCTAAAATATCATCCCTCCTTACTGCAGTAATTGAATCATTAATCAACAGTGCAATGTCACATCCTTTTTTTACGCTCTCCCCGATCACGTCTGAAGATTCTATACCCTGGGATATTAAGCTGCCGTTCTCTCAACTATGTCTCAGTGATAGCAATAATATCATAATCCCATGTGTTAATCAGCGCCCTCAATTCATCTGCCTTACTAGTAAGACTCCCTGCATTAAAATAGATGCAATAGGGTCTTGCATTATTTGCTTGAGCCGTAACAGGTCGACATTCACTCTGCCCTCCATATTGACTTCGTATCTCTTCGATATCTGAATGTACATCAGCCCTTACTGTTCTTCCACTTGGTATCCCATCCCCCTGCCAAATTAGTTTAACCCCCAACCCAACAGCACCAGCAAACCTCTCAGCAAGGATGTTGGTACCGTTCTGGTTCAGGTGAAATCCGTCCATCTTACAGAGATCTAGCTTCTCCAGAAATAGGTTGATCATTTTTGGCCGACACAGACATGATGAGACAAGTGGCCTCTTTCTGTGCCTTAAGATTTCTATAATTCTATGATGTCTATGATTACAGGAGAACATGTTCCAGTCTCTGAATAGATCCCAATAAAAGACAGGAAATTCCCTCAGATAGGCGTGACTAACATTCTTCGCCACGAGCTGAGTATCATCTTGAAGGTCGTCTCCCTGTCGCAAAAAAACACATCGCCAGCACACACAATCTGAGAGGACGCTCGACCTATGACCCAGGTTTCTCTGCAGTGTCCGAAGGCAGAGAGTTGCAGCCTGGGTGCAGATGCACACTAGCCATTGACCGCCCTCCTCAATTGAGAGACTCAGAACCATGGCAGAGACCCAGGGTTTCCTCTTGCCCAGAAGAAATCGACGAGCTTCTTCCGGGTTTTAGTGGCATATGCAGGGAGCAGGATCAAAGTGACCATCCGGTGCCAGAGCATCAAGGCCACCGGTTGAGTTTATGACCAGCGCTCGCCCTGCAGGAAAGCACTTGAAGCAGTCCTGTCCAACGCCCTAGCGGGGTGGTGACTTTCTCCTCCACTCCTGCCATTTTGCCGGTCAGGCTTCCTCAGCGGGGTGAAGATGGACTCCCAGATAGAGGAGGTGCGTGGTGCTCCACGCAAAAGGTGGTAACTCCTCCAGCAGGGAGTGCACTTGCCACTTACCCACCAGGAGGCTGGGAGATTGTTCCCAATTGATCCTGGTGGAGGACGCAGCAGAAAAGGTCTGCTGGCACTCACGCATTTTCCACAAGTCAATGGGATCGTTGACCATGAGAAGCACATCAGCGGCGTAAGCTGAGAGGATGGCCCACATGCACGGCCCACGCAGAGCCAAACCCGCTAACTTCCTGCAAAGCAGGCACAGGAATAGCTCCACGCAGATGATCTATAATTGGACATACATGGGGCTTCCCTGCCCTACTCCTCTCCCAAAGAGAAGTGGGGCTTCAAGGTCCCATTACATTCAAAGAGACATGCTGTGGACCTGGGCCACAAAATGAGGACCGAGTCTGAATGCTGGAAGTGTCCCAAAAAGATATTTGTGATCCACCCTGTCGAAAGCGTTTTCCTGATCGAGGGAAGGAAAGGTGACCGACAAAACCGTCATCTGGGAAAGATAGATCAGTTCCAGGACCAGGTGAATGTTGTACTGGATGGACTGACCCAGGACCATGAAGGACTGGTCGGGATGGATCATGTGGGCCTGCATGGAGGCCAGGCGAGTAGACAAAGGCCGGGCAAAGATCTTATAATCCGTGCTGAGGAGGAAGACGGGACGCAGTATTTAAGCAGGCAAAGTTAGCCCCTCTTCAGCAGCAGGACGATGTCCACCCTACGGCAGGAGAGGGGCATCTCCTCGGTTTCCAGGCTCTCCCCCAGGACCCGCGTGTTATTATCCTGCAGGATGTCCCAGAACGCTCTGAGGAACTCCATGTTCAGCCCGTCCAGCACCGGGAATTTTCCCCTTGGCAGATGATAAAGGCTGCTGGTTATCTCTGCCAAGGAGAGTGAGCCGCCAATCCTCTGGGCTGACCTTCGATATGTCCTCCACAAAACTTTACATAGATCCAGAGAGAACATGCACTGTAATAGGTATGGACCAGAAGACCCATTCCCTCTGGCGCTGTGATAGAGGATCCGTTGTCGGCCGGCATCCGCCATTTGGACCGGGAGCAGAAGAAGGGTGAGGCGCGTTCCAAATCTTCCAGCATCTGGATCTGCGACCTGATATACGGGCCTCTGGGCTATGAGCCACAGGTCCCACAGCGCGCTCTTCTCTTTTTCTGCCTGCCACAGGGCTGGATCTGCGTCGACCTGACTGAGATGGGACACCACGTCAACCACCTCCCTCTCTAGGCACCCGAATGCTGCTTCCCACCTCTCGATCGACCCCTTTGCGTACTCTTGACAGGAGACACGGATGTGGGTATTGCTCACATCCCACCATATCTTCAAGGAGGGGTAACCATCCCTGCTTCCTACTCCAGTCGGTCTAGCATCGACGGAACAAGTAGCAGAATCGTTCGTACTCCAGCATCCAGTTGTTAAAGTGCCAGCAAGCAGACCCAGCCGCGTGCAAAGCGGAGTGAACTGTGCCCACACCAGGTGGTGGTCCAAGCATGGCACCAGCCACACGGAGGCCACCGAGACACAGGTGATGTATGCCTGTGAAGTGTGGAGGCTGCTGATTACGGCCCTACTCCTCCAGAGCTCCATATGAAGGCGCTGGAGTCGGGATGAAGATTCCACCAGACGTCCACCAAGTTGAGGGAGCTGATCAGTTCCCTCAACTTCGCCACTGGTGCTTGGCTGCGCTGGGGACTGGAGCGATCTCGCACCTCGAGGGTGCAGACAGCATAGCCCCTGAGGATGATGCACTTGCTGATATTGACAGAGTTCAAGAAAATGGAAACGTCTTCAAAAAAGCGAGCTTGCAACACGCTGGGCCTGGGTGCGTACTCGTTGGCAAAGTGGAGCAGCACACTACCCAGGCGACGCTGAGGTGGGGGAAGTGGTCTGGCACAAGCTCCTTGATCCCCAAGATATTCAGCTGAAAAGTCGGGGCCAACAAGACAGCCTCCCACTAGAAATAGGGGTGAGATTACTCATGTAGGCCCCAACCGACCACTGTAGGGGACAGATGGCTTACTCTCCCAGAACGGTCTGGGTTTCTGCAGAAAGCTCATCGCATATCTGCCTTCCCTGAGGACTAAGAGATTGTTAAGCCTGTGGTGAGGCACCCTGCTGCCGTTGCTCTTGAAGATTTCTATGGCTCCCTTCATGTCAAAAGTACTTTGATCCCATCACTGACACCTTCCGGTGAGGAGGGCCCAGAAGCACACCTCACCTTCCACTCCACCAGATGAACATTAAAGTTCCATATCCAGAGAATATTCTGCGCCCTTGCCACGCTCAGTGCTTCCTCCAAGTGGTTCTCAACATGGAGGAGTACTGATTAATCAGCTGAGGAGGGCGGCAGTATGTAGTAATTTGCGGGATGTTTCATGGTTGCCCTGATGCCATGAGACTTCATGGGGTCCGGAATATAAGCTGCGTACTCGCAGGGCAATTTCCTCCCGAATATATCCCACTGTGCCGCCACCTCTGGTGAGTCTGTTCTGCTGGTGTTTGGGACATTGTCTGTAAGGTATGATTTGGTGAGTATGACTATGTCAGTCGGCTGCTTCACTTGTCTGTGGGATAACTGGCCCAACTTTGGCACAAGCCCCCCAATGTTATAAAGGATGATCTTGCAGGTTCGATAGGGCGGTGTGTGCCGATGCCGAGTTGTCTGTCTAGTTTCATTCCTTATTGACATTGTAGCGGTTAGATACATCTAAGTGGCTTGCAAGGCCATTTCAGAGATCATTTTGGAATCAACCACATTGCTGTGTGCCTGAAGTCATATGTAGGCCAGACCAAGGAAGGACAGTAGATTTCCTTCCCTGAAGGGCATTAATGAAGAAAATGTGCTTTTACAACGATCGACAATATTTTTATGGCCATCATTCGACCAGTTTTTTTACAATTCCAGATTGTGAAAGTTGAATTTAAATTCCACCTTCTGCCGTGATGGGATTCGAAACTACGTCACCAGAGCAATCGGCATCTGGGTAACTCGTCCAGTGACAGTACCACTACACCACTGCCTCCACTTCATTGGTAAATCCCAGGTAAACTGGATAAACAATTTAAATTCACATTCACGTATGAGGACCTGAGTTACTCCTGGACATATCTGCCACTAGGATTCCACAATGACCCCACAATTATCTACCAACGTAATGCCGGGCCGTTATGAGCTTTTTACAGCCTTCTTGCTTGCAGGAATATGTCAATGATCTCCTCCTCATCACCACATACCGTGTCCACACAGTTAACCCTTTTACAGGAACTACTGCAGCTACTTTGGGAGCTGGACTAAAAGACCATCCACCTAAGGCCCAGCTGGTGCAAGATCGTATCACCTTTCTAGGTGCCCAGATTGGTTCACGCAGCATCAGCCCACAGCAACATCATGTCGAGACAATCCAGTGTCTACCCCTGTCCATCTCAAAGACTGCCCTGTGAGCTACCCTCAGGCTGGTGGGGTATCAGCGGAACCTCACCTCTCGACTTGCAGAGGCTGCGGCTCCTCTTTATGAACTACCTAATGGTGATGATAACCAGGTTTAACCAGATTCAACTGAAGACGGCACGGAATCAATAACACAACTGAAGAACGCTGTCGCCCGGGCAACGTGTCTTCTCTCACCTAACTATGACAAGACTTTCCACATGTAGGTGGGGGACACAGAGACAAGCTTGGTTGCTGTCCTATGGAGAGAAAACCAGGAGAAATACTCCCCGTTGTGAATGACTCCCGAATTGGGTGTGGGGCTGAACTGATTTACTCTGTTTGTGAAGGAAATTTGTTAACCACGTTCTAGGGCATCAAACATTTCACTTACATGACGAAGTTCAACAGGGTGATCCTGTCCAGACCATTATGAACTTTCTCAGTATAGGAAAGCAATGTTAATAATATTGCCCTGCCAGAGAGTCATAGAGTGAGAGTCATTTCGGAACAGAATGAGATCATTCGGCCCATCGAGTCCATCCTAGCTCTTTGCAGATAAATCCAGTCAGTCACATTCTCCAGCTCTGTTTTGTATTCCTGCAAGTATATTTCCCTCTAGTGTTCATCCAATATCCTTTTGAAATCATTCACCATCTTTGCTTCCACCACCCTTGTCGGCAGTGATTTCAGGCCATTAGCTCTTGCTGTTTAAAAAAAGAGTTGTTCCTCACATCCCCCTGTATCTCTTGCCCAATATCTTACCTCTAGTCCTGTGCCATTAGCTTATGGGCCATCTTTTCCAGCCTACCTTATCCAAACATGTCATCATCTTGTATACCTCAATCAAATCTCCCCGCAATCTCCTTTGCTCCAAGGAAAACAATCCAGGTTTTTCCAGACTAACCTTGCAGTTAATATCTTCCAACCCGAGAGCAATTCTTGTAAATCTCCTCTCCACCCTGTGACTGATCGTCACATACTTTCTAAAGTGTGTTGAACACAACTGGACACAATGTTCCAATCGAGGCCTAGCTGGAGATTTATAAAAGTTCAGCATAAATTAAACTTCTTCTGTGCTCACTACACCTACTTGTGAAGTTCAAGATCCCTTATGATTTACTACCGACTCTCTCAATATATCCTGCAACCTTCAAGGATCTATGCACATGTACCCCATGTCTCTCTGTCCCTGCACACACTTTCTAACTGTGCTATTAAGTACATACTACCTCTCCCTATCACTTCTGACAAAATGCATCTCCTCGTACTTGTTTGCATTGAATTCTATCTGTTTCTTGTCTGCCTATTCCGCTGGTCCATCTATTTCCTGTTGCATCGATTGGTATCCTCTTCACTGTCTGGTCCGCCTCTAAGTTCGGAAATATTTTGAAATTTTACTTTGTTTTATAATTTCCAAACCATTTATACATATCAGAAAAAAATGGTCCCAAGCACTGAGACTTGTGGAATACCTTCCTCCAGTCTGATAAACAACTATTTACCACAACTTACTGTTTTCTGTCATTCTGCCATTATTTTAAATCCAAGCTGACACTGACCCTCCTATGCCATCAGCATCAATTAATTATTCCGCTGTCACAAGCAGCTGCACAGCGGCGAGTACCGCAGCCTCACAGCTCCAGGGACACGGGTTCAATTCTGGGTACTGCCTATGCAGAGTTTGCAAGTTTTCCCTGTGACCACGTGGGTTTTACATGGGTGCTCCAGTTTCCTCCCACAGCCAAAGACTTGCAGGTGATAGCTAAATTGACCATTGTAAATTGCTCCGAGTGTAAGTAGGGAGTATGGGATTACAGTAGGGTCAGTATAAAAGGATGGTTGTTGGTCGGCACAGACATGGTGGGATGAAGGGCCTGTTTCAGTGCTGTATCTTGAAATAAATAAACTATGGAAGGAATTACAAGTTTATATTAAAATCATGTGAAGTGTTAAATGCAAAAAATAACTACATTTTTGAAAGCCATCAACTCTTGGATCTCTTTCAATCCAGGCACTCATTAACTTAACTCTATTTGGTACTTTGTATAAGCAGCACTCCCTAAAACTGGACTCTGTGCAACTTACTCTATTTAGTGTTTAGGGAGGGAATTCCATAACTTAGGGATGAGAACAGAAAATGCCAAAATTATTCAGCAGTTCCGGCAGCATCTGTGTCAGGAGAAACACAGTTACGTTTCAGGTCTGTGAATCTTCATCTGAACTGGCAAAAGTTAAAAATGTAACTGCCTTTGAGCAACTGAAAGAGGAGAAGGGGGACGAAGAACAAGAAGAAAGGACTGAGATGGAACAGAGAGGGGCGGGATTAAATAACAGACAGTTACAATTCTAACATTTACAGTTTTACTAGAATTTGACCAGGAATGAGGGATTCCAAACAGAATGATATGGAGGGGCAAACGTTGCAAAGACTTATTTCTATCCCCAGTGTCACACCCACCTTCAATATTGTATGATATTCTTTGCATTCAGCGGTTAGAGAACTGAATTTATATGTTTTATTCAAGAAATCAAAAGAAAGAACAGATAAGATAACGTTGCTGGCAGCTTAAGATCGCAACCTACATTGTAACACGGTATCCAACATTCAAAGGCCTGTGATTTGGAGACATAATGCCTGCCTGTCCAGCAAAACCCGGGAGATTTAAAAGAACTGCCAGACAAAATGCCTGCCTGTCCAGCAAAACCCAGGAGGTTTAAAAGAACAGCCTATTCTCGTTGACAAGAAAATATACATTGCTGGCCAAATGCCTGAATCACTGGGTGACTGTCATGTTACAAGTACACACTCTCCTCCCATCCAAATGTTCTAAACCTTCTCTCACTCTCTCTCTGTCTCCAAACTCCAAAGACTGTGTACCACATTTTTTATATGGACTCTAAATCGACCAATCGTCCATTCTCCACTCTGCAACCTATTTGTGTGTGCGAACTTCGGATGTTTGCGTGGTTGTGAAAGATAGAGTATAGTTTACTTTTTTTTCCTTAGATCGGTTTAAATGCAATAAAGCTAACCACTTGTTTTGTTAACTCATGGAACCTGTCCGATTGGTTCCCTTTGTGATCACAGCACACAGATAATTCAGTACCCACCAAATTGGCAAATACATCCACTTTAAAAATTAAATAAACCAAGCTGTGCTCCAACAAGGAGAGGGTTAAGAGGGGAGACCTTCGACATCTTCCCACCTGACCGCAGCAGAAATTTAAAGGCTTACATCTGGGATCAATTCCAAAGGCAGACGAGACATTGGAAGCAGGAAATCAGCTTGATCTCGAGCAATAATTTAAAATTTCAATATCGTTTTTCTTGTGGTTTTCAGTGCTAGAATACTAAAATTTTCACATCCGAGGCCAGTAACTTCCTTGAAGAGAGTGAATTAATTTGGGAAAGTTTAAAATCCCTATCAATTGAACAGCTAAGGAATCTTGCTGGACACGTGGAGATAAACTAGGAAACCCGAAATCCTAAAATTTGTGACCAACCTTAAAATTGACACTGAAGAACCTTAGACAGGCAGAGAATCTGAAACTGACAGCATAACATTAGCTAAGATACAGCTGGAACAGCGGAGATAAGAACTGGAATTCAAAAAATAAAAGCTAAGTAATGAGAGAGAGAATTCCAGAAGGACAATGAGGAGAGGGAGGTAGTTCCAGAAAGAACAGGAGGGAAGAGATTTTCAGCAAAGGCAAAAATGAAGAGCTTTCCAAAGGGAGCTAATTCAGCTAGAACTAACTAGGGGAAAACCCAGTTTACCCAGTCAAGCCAACATTAGCGACGGGCCGGGTGCTGAGCCCTTAAAGTTCTCCCAAGTCATACCGACATACAATGGGGATGAGGAAGCATTTTTCTTCTCTTCTGAAAAGTTTGCAGAACAGTTGAACTGTCCAACACAGGGATGGACTCTGCTACTGCAAAGCAAATAGACAGGAGAAGCCCATGATATTTATTCCTTATTGTGTGACGAGACTATGAAATGACCAAAAATGTTATCCTGAGTACATCAGGCGCACCACCAACAATTCTGAACTCCGTTAAAGCTAACAGAACAAACTTACATTGGATTTGAAAGGACGAAACAACTCGCATTTTGCTGATGGATGCAGGAGATTAAAATAGGTTCCACCGATGAAATCTCAGAGAAACTCTCTTCTGCTTTCCATAAAAAGCCACGTGGGGGAACTAAAGGTTACAAGACCCAGGCAAGCAGCACTCCTGACTGATGATTATCATCTTATTCACAAGCCCTTGTCCCAAGGGAAATCCTGCCCTAATCACCTCCACATGACAGAAAAAGATAAAATGTGGGAGGTTGATACGAGGATCCATGGGCCAGATGGGAAAGTTGGAAAACCACGGGGCCCTCCGCAGGCCAAAAAGGAAGGTGCTGAGAAGAGGAGTGACTACCGAAAACCTGCGTTTTTCCATTGCAACAAGGCAAGCCAACTTCGAGCTTACTGTTGGAAGTTGCAGGGAAAACTCTTGGATTAGTCAGGGTCCACCAGAGCAGTGCAGGAAAAGGGGCCCTGATAGCAAGCACAGCAGACCAAGCTGTGGGTTTAACTGCTGCAGTAAGGACCAGTAAACATAACGTTGAGAATGTGGGAAAATTTAGCAAAATCCCTGAGAGTTACCAGGATTTTGTGTCCAAACAAAAAGTGACCCTATACCCTTGAGTGAGGCAATTAAGTCCGTACTTAGGGATACAGGGGCTACCGGATCCTTCTTTAAATGGCATGCAATGTGGCCATTTTAAGTGATATTCAGCGAAGCCATCTCATGCGTTATGCAATACGTACATTCTAAGTGCCATGCACTGCAGCCACTTAAAGTGCTGTACACTACGACCATTTTAAGGGAAATGCAACTGCAGCCATGTTACCGGATATGCAATGCGACCATTTGAAGTGATATGCAGCGTGATCAATTTAGCAGACATGTAGTTCGGCCATATTAAGTGAAACGTTGTGTGGCCATTTAGGTGATATGCAGCGTGAACATTAAGTGACATGCAATATAGCCACTTTAAGTGACATGCAGTGCAACCATTGTAAGTGATATGTACTGCAGCCATTTTATCTGACATGTAGTGTGACGATTTTAATTGGCAAGTATTCTGGCCATTTTAAAAGATATGCTGTGAGGCCATTTTATTTGGATGCAGCGTTACCATTTTAAGTGAAACGTACTGAAGAAATTTTAAGTAACATGCACATTGTCTGTTTTACGTGATATGCAGGGCGAACATTTTAAGTGACAGGTATTGTGGAAATTTCAGGTGACATGCACTGTGGCCATATTAAGTGATGAGCAGTGCAACCCTTTGAGGTGACATTCAGTGCAAGAATTTTAAAAGATCTGCAACGCGATTATTTTCAGTGACATGCACTGCAAAAGATATAATTAATATGCAATGCGACAATTTTCAGTGATATGTATGGTGGTCATTTTTAGGGATGTGGAGTGTGAACATCTTAAGTGACATGCCCTGCAGTTACTTTAAGTGCCATGTATTGCGACCATTTTAACTGATATACAGTGTGACAATGTTAAATGGTGTGCAATGCAACCACTTTAAGTGATATACAGTGTAGCGTTTAAGTGATATGCTATGCAGCCATTTGATGTTATTTGTACTGCAGTCATTTTAAATGACATGCAGTACGACCATTGTAAATGATGTGCAGAGGGGCCATGTTATCTGCTATGCTTTGTCGCCACTTAAATAAACATGCACTGTGGCCACTTTAAGCGATATGCAATGCGACCATTTTAATTGATATGCAGTGCGATCACTTTAGGTGACATGCAGTGTGACAATTTTAGATGATGTGCTAGGCTATTATTTGAAGTGTGGCCATTCTATGTGATCTGTTGGGCGGCCAGTTTACATGATGTGCAGGGAGAGAATTTCAAATGACAGGCACCAGGGCCATTTGACGTGACATGCTCTGTGGTCATTTTAACTGTCATGCAGTGCGACAATTTTAAGTGACATGCACTGTGGCCATTTTAAGCGACATGCATTGCTATAATTTTATGTGAAATGTGCAGAAGAAATTTTAATAGACAAGCACTTTGCCCGTTTAATCTGATATGCTGTGTGTCCATTTTAAGTGAGATGCATTGCAGAAATTTTAGCTGACATGCACTGTCGCCATATTAATTGATATACAGTGTGACCATTTTAAGTAATATGTCATGCAACCGTTTTGAGTGGCACACAGTGTAGCCATACTAGGTGATATGCAATGTGGCCAGTTTAGGTTATTTGCAGTGTGAACATTTTAAGAGACATGCACTGTCGACATATTACTGATATGCAGTGGGGTAATTTCAAGTGACATGCAGTATAACCATTGTGTGTGATATGCAGTCGTACCATTTGAAGTGATATTCAGTGCGGCCATTTTAGTCACATGCATCGCGGCCATTCCAACTGACACGCAGGACAACCATTTTAAGTGAAATGAACTTTGTCTGTTTTATGTGATATGTTGGATATGTTGTGTGACCATTTGAAATGACATGCACTGCAGAAATTTTAACTGACATGCACTGAGGCCATATTAAGTAATATGAAGTGCGACGATATTAAGTGACATGCAGTGCAAACTTTTTCAGTGATATGCAATGTATCCATTTCATGTGCTATGCTCTGCACATATTTTATTTTATATGCACTGCGGCCATTTAAAGTTACATGCAGTGCGACTATTTTAAGTGATATACTCTGAGGCCATTTTAAATAAAATATGCAGTGCAGCCACGTTAGGTGATATGCAGTGCGATCTTTATAGATGATATGAAATGTGACCATTTTAAGTGACATGCAGTTCTGTCATTTATCTGATAGTTTTATGAAGCATTATAAAGTGTTATAAAGAAGCAAAGTGTTTTGTAAAGAGTGATGAAACATGATAATGTTTGGTAAAGCATGATTATGAAGGGCAATAAGCACAGTAAAGTATTTGTGTCAAAGAATTACAAAGGGTCAAAATGATTATAAGACATGATAAGACCTGGTATGGAGGGAAGGTCTTACGAGGAAAGGCTGAGGGACTTGAGATTGTTTTCGTTGGAGAGAAGGAGGAGGAGAGGTGACTTAATAGAGACATATAAGATAATCAGAGGGTTAGATAGGGTGGATAGCGAGCGTCTTTTTCCTCGGATGGTGATGGCAAACACGAGGGGACATAGCTTCAAGTTGAGGGGTGATAGAGATAGGACAGATGTGAGAGGTAGTTTCTTTACTCAGAGAGTAGTAAGGGCGTGGAACGCACTGCCTGCAGCAGTAGTAGATTCGCCAACTTTAAGGGCATTTAAGTGGTCATTGGATAGACATATGGATGAAAATGGAATAGGGTAGGTCAGATGGTTTCACAGGTCGGCGCAACATCGAGGGCCGAAGGGCCTGTACTGCGCTGTAATGTTCTAAATCTAAAAAATAAAGAAGTATAAATGTTATACAGGGTCATAATAGATGAGAAAGAATTATGAAGCATTATAAAAGATTGTAAACGTTCTTAACTGATTATAATGGTTATAAAGAATGATCAATGGATTATAAAGATTGTAAATGTTTATGGAGAATTCTGTCTCAGCCTCACACTCCCATCACCATGGAGAACAGGCTGCACACACACTCCCAGTCAGCAAAGGGAACAGGCCCCGATACAGTCCCTGTCTACATTGGAACAGGCCCCGCCCCCACCCTAGCTCGGTACCATGGGAGCAGGTCCCGCGCCCCACACCCGCGTCACCACGGGAGAAGGCCACAGCACTACGCCTCGCACCACGGGCATCAGGCCCCGCTTCCACTCCTCGCATCCTGGGGAACAGGCCCAGCAACCACACTGCTGTCACCATGGAGAACAGGTGCCGTACCCTTGTCCCCACCACACGCCCCCCCCACCCCGCCAGCATTGGGAACAAATCTCTCCCCCAGCATTCCTTCACCATCGGAAACAGGCCTCGCCACATTCTGTCACCATAAAGGCCCCGCCCCACTCGGTCCCCAAAGCGGGAAGCCCGCCCCCAAACTACTGGAAATAGTCAGTTGTTCAGTTGCTGCCATCATTAAGTGAATTTAACAACTGGAGTCAAGAGATATTTCAGGACAGTCTTCAACTGCTCTCTAAACTGAGTCTGGGTAATGGCGTAAATTGCAGTATTTGTGCAGCAACTCAGGAGCTGCAGCATGAAGCCCACTTCCTTCAGATAAGCATGCAAATAAACAGATCGATCGCCTAAGTCATAGAATCGGCCCCAAATCGAATATACCATTAACACTGCCCATAGCAGGATGAAATTGGCCGAGATCACTAACAGTAAAATGATGGACTTTCTTCGGCTCTCCATTTCTGGGTCTCTGCGACTATCCCCATTGCTGTGAGCCCGAAATCTCTTGCGTCCTCTGCTGCTCAGTAAAATGTATCTGACTGTGAGAGCATTGAGAAGCAGAATCACCACAAAGGGAAGAATCGGAGTTAGAATTTGATGGAGAAACTCGACTGTTGCCCAGACCACAGAATACCGAACATTGACTGTTGCAGAACAAAACCAGGGCTCGTTCCACAGCCAATACTGACCAGTTAACATAAAATACCAGGTGATGTTCTTTAAACAGCTCAGCATCGTCACTGTTACCAGAACCACAGCCGCCGTTTTCTCGCTGCAGTATTTACTTTTCAGCTTCTGGTAACAAATGGCCACAAATCGATCAAAGGTGAAAGTGACGGTGAACCAGACAGAACAGTCTGTGGCTGCGTAAAGCAGGACAGCGTGGATATTACACACGGGAATGGACTGCAGGAACTGAAACTGTTCCTTATAAACAATAGGAATGTGCCTCAATATCAGGTCCAGGATAATGACCAGTAGATCTGCCGCTGACATGGCCACCAGGTAGCGAGTGACACATTTGGAGAGACCGCACTTTCCCCGAGACAGAATCCCAATCGTCAGCAAGTTAACTGTGAAGAACGGATACAAACAGAAAAAAATATACATTAGGTTAGGAGCAAAGTTGCCAGTTTGATTGAGGACGTATTGAGATTTACAAATGTGTTCCTGTATCCAGAGATGTGCGGAAATGGTTGGATCTGAAAGAACAAACAGACCGGTTTGTGAAGTCAGGAGAGATTAAACGACAAAAGGATGATATTGAAATTGTTAAACTCAATGTTGATCATATTCCTTCCCTTTCCTCCTTTCCCTGCCTGGTTTAAAATCTGTTCAATTTCGGAGCACTTCCATATCTGACGATGAGTCACCAACCTGAAACATTAACTCTCTTTCTCTCTTCACAGATGCTGCGGACCTGCTGAATAATTTCATCATTTTCTGTTTCTTTCTTTCAGTTTGCAACATCTGCAACACTTTTCTCTTGCAAAGAAAGTTAAATGTTGGATTGACTGAGAGAGTCCCTCACCTGTTACAGGAACTCAATTATTTCAAAGCAAAATTTGGAAATGCATCCACTGAAAAAATAATGGAAAGAATAACCTCAGTCACTAAGTTAACTGTTAGCAAGTGGAACTATCAGGAAATGATACATCAGGTTGGGAGTAAAACCTACAGTTTAAAGCAGTTTGGGGTGACATTTGTACATTTGTTAACACATTCAATTTGTAACTAATTATGGTGGTGTTGACAGGGATTTCTGCTGGAGCCAGGGAGTTGAATTTAGTAGAAACAGCGGGGGTCTGGATGGCGGGCTGAAAATATAAAGGGTTCCCTGTCTTGACAAATTGCAGCCGACACCCGGCGCAAATCAGTGGCGCTCGGGAAATTACCTGACCGGTATCGTGGTCCACGTCCCTTTAAAGATAATGATCCAGCCTTCAAAAACTGCTGAACAATCAGGGGGCCAGCAGCTGAGTATCGGCAAAACGACTGGGAGCAGTGGAATTATGAGTCCCAGACCAGGCCTGGGTGTGGGACTATTGCTTGAGCTCCCAACACCAGGTAACTGTAACAAGGACACAAGGGCCAGTAAGCTAGTGAAGGACATAGCCGCTCATATATCAGGCCTGGGACCTTGACGTTCGCTGCAATCCTGATCCCAGGTAAGTATGGAAAGGGCAGGAGGACCAGTCAGCTAGCGGGGGACACTACCAGTAATAAACCAGGCCTGGGACCAGGACCATTACTGGAGACCATGCACCCAAGCTAAGAGTTTTGATGTCATCGGGGCCGGTCAAGGAGCTGGGCCCGTGCCAGAACTACTCCTATTCTGGGACATGGACCATCGCTGCAATTTATGCGAGAAGCTTTGCTGGAGCCCCACACCTCAGGTGAGTGTGGCGGGGGAGTTGCGGCCCATGAGTGACCGGATCCAAATGCTTCTGAGGCACCAGGCTTGGAAGCAGTCTCATTGCAGGAGCCCTGGATCTCCCGTAAATGTGTCGAGGACATCGGGGCCAGTCATGAAGCAGGGGGCCTTGTTGGTCCTGGGTCAAAGATCAACATTGGAGACCCAGACCACAGGTCATTGTGGTGGGGTCGCCAGTTTCTGTCAAGCAATGGGGCTACTGCATGTATCACATCAGGCCTGGCACAAGGACCATTACTGCAGATTGGACACAAGTTAAGTGTAGCGGGTTGTGGCCAGGCTCAGTCAGAGTCCAGGTGCTACTGCTGGAACTGCACCAGGCCTGGGAGCAGTACCTTAACTGGAGGTCGGACCCCAGATACGTTGTCAGTATAGCTGGGATCGTTCCGGGACTGCGGCCACTGCCAGTATTCCCGTTGAGCAGGACCATTGCTGCAGACCATTGCTAGGCAATGTAACTGTGGCAAGTAAGGAAGTGGGGGCCACGGCCAGAACTACAGCAGGCCTGGGACCAGACCCATCATTGGAGAATTGTACCCCTGGGTTGTGTGGCGGGTTAGTCACGCCCAGTCAGTGAGCAGGGGCCATTTCCAGCCAGCGCCAGGCCTGGCAGCATGAGGATCGCTCGAACCCCGTACCCCAGGTAAGGGTGCCTTCATATGCCTCCAACTACTCATCTATGTCGGGCACATCACCCAAAGACAGTGAAAAACAATTACGGACAGGTTCTGCCCTCTCTGCTGCAGGACAAGGAGGCCTATAATCACAGGGCACAGTAGTGAACTGCTGGGAGCCAGATATACCTTCATCCCCTGGGCCTGAGGGAGGAGATGGTACACAAAATCATGAAAGCGGCTGCGACAGAGCCCGTGGCATCCAGCATCACCGAGAGCATACTGGCTGACTTTATGTTCCTGCCTTATGACCCTTCTTAACTCCCACCTTCCCCTTATACTATTGTCTGAGATTCTGTACAATCTGTAAATGGTGGGCCCATGGACCTCCTGCTTTCCATCCCGCCCACAATCCATCAGCCCAACCCTCCCCTTCTGCTTCTATACTTTCCAATTATAACCCAAAACAGCCAGCTTCCCAGTCACAGCAGCTCGAGTAGACAGAGAGAGAAAGAGAGAGCAGCACAGCATTGATGGTGAAGCCCCATCACTTGGTCTGAAAGTCACAGCCACAAGATCAAGTGCTTACACTGCGTGTACCTTACAGCATGGTATAGAATCGGAATCTGCACGTGATGAGTCACCGAGAAGAAGTGAGCTGCAGCCAGGCCAGGGGGAGAGGACAGTTCATGTTTCAACTCACCAGGGCGAGGTCCCAAACGAGTTTTCATACACAGGACTCAGATGTGAGCATTGTTGGAGCAGCATACAAGAGAACGCTGATGGACATGTCCACTGAGATACTTTGTCCATTGATAGGTCTGTCAGACAGTCTGTTGTCACTGGCAAGGAACATGGAAGCATCTGGCTGCAACATGCACAGGACATTGCACAAAGCTTGAAGCCCATTCTTTCCCTCAGTAAGTAGTCACTCACTCATGACAGCACTAGCCGAGCCAGCCGTCCTACAGTGCCTGGTGGCCATTGTCTCTGCTTCCACTGCAGCACAGACAGCAGACACCCAACGTATCAGTGCTGCAGTGGAAGCTCAGACGGAGGCCGTGAGATCCCTACTTGCTGCCATGCAAGATCATACTGCTGCCATCATGGCTGTGGATCTCAGTGCTCAAAGGGGTTTGCAGGCTCTCACAGCAGTCCAGCAATCTGTGATTCAGTAAATTGCTAGGATTGCTGAGTTCTCGCCCCGTGGGACTGGCAGTGTCTCCGTGGAGCACGGACCTGTTGTCCTCCCTCAGGATGACAGTATTTGTTCCCTCTTAACTGCCACTCCACCAATGTCCTTACTGTTAGACATCAGTCAGCCCAGGCTGCCGCTGCTCATGTCGAGGTGGTGTAGTCCGAATACTAGCCCTCAAGACCGAGAACTGCTCGAGGACGTCCTGCAAGGCATCTGCACTCTGTCCTAGTGAAAGTCAGCAGCCTTCCACCAGTCAAGCTACAGCCACTGGGGAAGTACTGTGTTGGAGCACTAGGCAAGTCGAGGGAACCCACATAAGAGGCACGAAGGGTATACATTAAGGTGAATGGTTCAATTTTGTTTGCATAATTGGATGCATTGTTGGATAAGAATGTTAATGAAAAGGTATTTGTTGGTGTTTTTGTATTGCAGGATGGTAACCAAGGGGACGCTGTGATGGGGCATCTCAGATCGGTGTAATGCTGGAGAATGGGGGATCCATGCTGGTAAAGGGAAGTTGTCCTGTGACATCATACATTTTAGCAGACACTTGCCGACAGCCTGTCCGGGTCGAAGGCATCTAGGAAATATCCTCCCTGCCTCCTCCTCCTCCCCTTGAGGTGGCCTCTGGATTCCTCATGGCAATGCCTATGTCCTCATGATGTTGATGATATGACGGGTGATGCAGAACTCCATGGACCTGGACACCTGCATCAGTGTGTAATGGAGGGCTTTCCCTGAGAAGTTCAGAGATCGGAAACATTGCTTCATCACATCGATGGTCTGTTCCACGATATTCCTGGTGACTCCATTACTCACGTTATACACGGGTTATTTTCATGTGGTTGGTTGGTGGCGGTAATGGTGGTGGTTGCTTCTTGGGGGAGAATCATAAGCCATGTAAAGAGGGAGTAGCCATTGTCTCTGAGGAGTGACATTCTTGTTCGCCGTAGACTCCTGAAGATGGTGGGACCGTGACTTCTTCAGAATGAAGGCATGGTGGCTGCTACCAGGATAGTGGACATTCACCAACATAATGTACTGGCATGCTCGGACATGACTGTACATTAATGGAGTAAGAGTCCTTTCAGTTCCTGTACCTCTCCCTGTTAACAAGAGGTCCCCGCAGAACCACCAACGTCATCAGGAATCGGGCTATCCTGACAAAGCCACGTGACCTCTCATCCTGCTTCTCCCCATTGAGGGAAACAATGATCACACAGATGGCCACCCTCACCTCCTAGAATTATCAATGGACAACACACAGGCCTCGCAACTACTGGTCAGTTAGTTTAACATGAGCGGTGAGTTAGGTTTTAGAAACAATAATCAGTGGAAAAATCAACACACGCTTGAAGAGGTTTGGGTTAATTAAGGATTGCCGGCATGGATTTACTAAAGGAAGGCCATGCTTCACAAATCTAATTAAATTTTCTGTGGTGTAACAGAGAAGGTTGATGAAGGGAATGTGATGGATGTTCCCTATATTGGTGTAAATAATTTGTTTAATAAAGCACCACATAAATGGTCAGTTCCCAAAATTGAGTCTCATGGAATGGGAAGGTCAGTGTCTAATTAGATAAAAACATGAATTATGTAGAGAAAACAGTGTGTCATAGCAATTGGCTGTTTTTCAGACTGGAGGATTTTAGGCAGTGTGTGTTCCTCAAGGATCAGTGCTGCGGCCACTGTTTTATTTTGCTCTGTCTAAATGACTTGAATCTTGGAATACAAAGTAAGATTTCAAAACCTGTCTCTGATACCAAACCTGGAGCTGTGGCAAGCAGTGAACATGTTGTGAACCACCTGCAACAGGACATAGATTGGTGAGCAGAATGGGAAGACATCTGACAGATGGAAGTGTGAGTCAAGTGTGAGATGATGCATTTTGACAGAATGGATAGGAAAGCGTTATGGACTTAATAGTACAGTTATAAACAGTGTGCAGGAACAGAGAGACCTGTGGGTGCATGTGTAGCGATCTTTAAATGTGGAAGGGCATATCGAAAGAGTGGTTAATGAAACACATAAAAACTTGGATTACGTAAATAGTAGTGTTGAGTACAAAAACAGTGAAATTATGATGAACGTTTAAAAATCACTAGTTCGGTCTCAGCTGGAGTATTGAGTCAAATTCTGGTCACCACACTTCAGAAAGAATGAGAAGGTCTTCGCAATAGTGCAGAGGAGATTGAGTAGAATGTCTCCAATGATGGAGGATTTTGGCTACAATGATCGGGTACAACATTCTGCCAGGCCTAGACGATTTAAACAAGGAAAGTATGTTCCTATCAAGTGATGAAAGAAGGACTCGGGGACACAGACTGAAGGTTTTGGGCAAGAGATGCAGGGGGAATATGAGAAGGGCCATTTTTTGTTTAATGCAGTGGGTGTTTGTGATCTGGAATTCACTGCCCACAAGTGTGGTGGAAGCAGAGTCACTCAAAGATTTCAAAAGAAAGTTGATGGGCTCTTGAAGGACATTGATTTACTACGTGCTTTGAGCGGGGGACTGGGACTGATTATATTGTTCCATGGAGAGCCATCATGCACCTGATGGGATGAATAGCCTTCTTCCGTGCCGTAATGTACTCTATTACTCTATCACTCTCTGTGACTCTATGTTGAATATGTCTTCTGTTCCTGCCTGGAAAGATCCAGATCCTTCGAAGTTCAATGAAACTGCGACCTTAACGGCCAATGACAGCTCCGTGCTGACAATGGTGTGAGGTTCCAGGTCGTGTTGCAGGCGGTGACACAGATCTGTGACCACCTCCATATTGAAACAGGGTCCTCTCACACACTGCTCTTGGGTTAGATGTAGATAGGAGAAGTGCTCCTGGAAAACACGGGGTGGATAGGGCAGAGCCCCTCCTCCTCCCTTTTTACAGAGCTTCACCTCCCTGCAGCCTCTGCTCCATTTGGTGGTTATGTTACAGACTGAGAGATACTGAACTACAGTCCCCATAGCTCGCCCAGATTTGGGTCATCAATTCTCTGTCCTACCTGAATATCTGAAGCAGCTCACAGCACAACCTCCAGAAATCATCCACAGCACCTCCACTAACCTTACAATAGCAAAAATAAGTCAAAGGCTCCTCACCTGTAAATTGGATGCCTGGTCCTTTTAAATAACACTAGAGGGGGATCCTCGTGCTGCTGAGTGTATGTTCAGCCGAGAGTGACTAACAGAGGCGAGCAGTGGATATGCACAGACCAAGCTTCAGAGACGCTTATCATAGCTACTGGAAGCAATTTGACGTGTTATTCCACAACTCCGCATGCTACTAGTGCACACAATGCTCAGCCGCGCTAGAGGGGGCTGGCAGCTCAGCTCGCACCCTTTTCCGGATCCTGGCGTCCATAGTGTAAGTAACAGTGGTGCTGTGGAACGGAAAATCACGGCCAGGGAGAGATACTGAGGGAAGGAAATTCACTTTAAATGTGGAAATGGAAATGAACCTGAAGGCAAAAGATTTGCTGGAAAATGATAACTGGACAAATGCACTGGAGGGGTGAAGCCATTGAGAAATTCAAACACAAGAATGAGAATATTGAAATTAAGATACTGCCAGACAGGGAGCGAATCTAGATCGGTGATCATAGGGGTAATGGGAGATTGGGATTTAGTGTGAATTAGGATACTGGCAGCTGAGCTCTGGATGGGCTGTGGTTTATGGAGGTTTGTAACTGGGAGGGATCGCAGGATAGAATTGGAATAGGCAAGTGTGGATTTAACAAAGGCACGGATGAGGGGTTATGCAGCAGGTGGGCTGAGGCAGAGGTGGAGATGGGTGACATTACCGAGGTGGTAGTGGGCAGGATTGGTGATGTAGAGAATATAGAGTTGAACTCAGCTCAGGTTTAAATAGATCACTGAGGTTGTAAACAGCCTGGTTCAGCCGCAGACATTGGTCAGAGTGGGGTATGTGTTTCACAGTTAGGAGATGGATGTTGTGATCGAGACCAATTCCACTGGCTTGTCTCTTCCTAAACATTACATTGCAGAACAGTATTTCAGTGAAACAGTGTTTACAGATCCCCTAGCTGGAAATAGAGACTGACCATGGACGCAAACAGCAATAAACATGAGGGAGCTAATTACAAGAACTATAATACAACAGGCAATGGTTTAGAGAGCTAATAACTAGAGGTAGAGATTCACCTGGAATAACAGCAGCAGCAAGGAGGGCAGAGTAAATTACAGGAGCAGTAATGTAGATAATTATGGTTTGTAGAATTAATAGCGTTTCGAGAGATTTACCAGGGGCAACGATGGCAAGGATGGACTAGTAAATGTACTGAATAATTTCAATTACTTATAGCATCCGCAATTCTAATGGTATTCAATCATAATACGAAGAAAGATAATGAAGGTCCGAGGAGAAGATTCTGATCCATTGTTGTAGCATTCCACTCTATTCTTCTGATTTTCTGATCTATCCGCTCTCTCTCTCTCTCACACACACACACACATCCCATAAACATAAAAACAAATAAAGCTTAGAAATGGTATTCCAGATGTTTTCATAAGGATCGTTATCCAGTCAAGGATATAACCCTGGACACAAGTCTTTGTGTCAACATTCCTGGGAATGAGAATGTAAAGCCTCAAGTCTGCATACTTGAACAATTGTTGTTTATAAATTGTCATCTTTTTTGATGGGTTACTCTATGGTTCGAACATGAGAATTACAATAAATAATGAGACTGCAGTCAAAACTCAAATTAAACAACAATGACTCAGTAGGAATAGTACCAGTTAACAATTATATAAAATACCCCTTCGCAATGCACCTGTTCGCAATATACTCATTTGTCACAAACATGTTACAAGGAGTCAGACATACAGTCATGATCATCCAGTGAGCAATTACCTCCCCGTCAATCGTTCTGTAGCTGACCAAGCTCCTCGACCTCATCACTGAGTCATTATTTGCAATGACTTTGATACTTTTAATACCAAGGTTCGCTGGATGTTTCATTAATGGGCGGCACAGTGGTGCAGTGGTTCGCACCACAACCTGACAGCTCCAGGGACCCGGGTTCGATTCCGGGTACTGCCTGTGTGGAGTTTGCAAGTTCTCCCTGTGTCTGTGTGGGTTTTCTCCGGGTGCTCCGGTTTCCTGCCAAAAGGTTGATAGGTAAATTGGCCATTATAAATTGTCACTAGTATAGGTAGGTGGTAGGGAAATATAGGAACAGGTGGGGATGTTTGTTGGGAATATGGGATTAGTGTAGGATTAGTATAAAATGGGTGGTTGATGTTCGGCACAGACTCGGTGGGCCGAAGGGCCTGTTTCAGTGCTGTATCTCTAATTAACAAGATCACACTGTCCTATGACAATCCAGATAAAACTGCAATTGTCCAATGAGATGTCTAATTCTTTTTTTTCAGACTATGATGTGAGAGACTGCCGAAACGGTGAGCATGAGTTTACAGTTCCTTCAGTAACTTCATCACCCTCGTGGATATTACACATGCCACAGGATTGTTATCAGCACAAACAACAGCAGCTTTTCTTCCTGGTCAGATTTTAAACCACAGGACAATTAAACAATGCAAATCCCTTACATTCATGACGTCTTACAAACTGCTGCTCAGAGAATGCCTAGTTTATTTTCATTTCAAAACAATACAGACTCTGACATCATCAATCAATGACAGTTTGTGTCACTCTCTCAGTTTCTCAAGACACTTTGGAAAACATAGGCCAGGTGAATTAGCATTTTAACACCTGTTCAGTCATTCCAATCTCTTATTTTCGCGTTTCCAGATTACATGACTGCAGGTTTTTGTGTTTGTGAAACGTCTGTAAAGTACTAACTTGGCATTAAAGTGAAAAGGAACTTTGAAATACGTCTTTTAATTTGATATGATGTGATATTTATGACTGTTCTGATATTTTACAAAGCATTCCACAGACTAAAAGTGTTTTCTTACAGTAATAACACTGTTACTTTGAAATGAAGACAGCTTGTAGCTGTTTACAGGTTACTTTAACTGGAAAACGCCGCTTTGGCATTCACAATGCATGCTGGTCAGGTTCAAGCAGTTTTTGGAACACCTGTGAACAGCAAAGGGCAACTCAAGGACTATTTGGTGTGGGGAACAAATGCTGGTCTTGTCAGTGATACTGATATCCCATGACAAGAGCAAAGGAAAGCAGAGCTTCCTCTACATCATTTAAACTATCGATTCTCCTGGTGTAATAGCCCCACAAGTCTCAAGCACATACCTTGATTAAAATAATATTACCATCTCTTACACTGCCTCATTGAAGTAACAACAGATCCATACAAGGCGGAAACAAAGGGGTGGCCTTAAGTGTTGGGCGCTGTAGTAGGAGGCGCACGCCTTGGGGACCTGTCCTTTCGTAATTGTACAAGTGAATGGAAAGATGCAATTGGATGAGTTTGTCATGATACAAACACCAGCGAGCTAAATAAATTATATGCATGGGCAGCTGAGAAGAGAAAAACACAGATGAGGGGAGGAGGTTCATAAGGATGGTTCCCTACTCGCTTTGGCTCAATACCATGATCACCTAAAGACACGGAAGTGATCAGTATGACAGACATCAGAGACCAGGGCATTCCATCCATCTGATACAGGATAGAAATCCATTCTCACCTAACACAGGTCAGACAGCAGAGACATGGCCATTCCATCCATCCGATTAGTGATAGAAAGTCATTCCCACTTGTCAAAGGTCACAGCAGACACCAAGCCATTCCATCTATCCAATCCGGGTTGAAAACCATTCTCACCTGTCTATGGCCAGACAGCAGTGACCAGACCATTCCATGCAGCCAATCCTGGATAGAAAACGATTCCCACTGTCACAGCGCAGAAAGCAGCAACCAGGCCATGTCATCCATCCGATCCAGGATATAAACCACTCTCACATGTCACAGGTCAAACAGCGGAGGCCAGGCCTTTCCGTCCATCCAATCTGGGTCCAAATAGCCATTTGTACCTTTCACAGGTTAGACAGCAGAGACCAGGCCATTCCATCTATCAAATCTCGGATAGAGAAACATTTTCTCCTGTCACAGATCAGGCAGTATAGATCAGGTCATTCCATTCATCCGCTCCAGAATAGAAAAACATCCTCACCTGTCACAGGTCAGCCAGCAGGGACCAGATCATTCCACCCATCAAATCTGGATGGAATACCATTCTCACCTGTCAAAGGTCAGATAGCAGAGACCAGGCCATTCCATCCATACGATCCAGGATAGAAAACCATTCTCACCTGTCATACGTCAGAAAGCAGATACCCAGCCATTCCATCCGTCTGATCCGGGATAGAAAACTATTCTCACCTGTCACAGCTCGGATGTCTACACTGCCTATTCTGAATGTGTGTTGTATTTGTACTGTGTCTCCTCATTTGGGGCGGCACAGTGGCGCAGTGGTTAGCACCACAGCCTGACAGCTCCAGGGACCCGGGTTCGATTCCGGGTACTGTCTGTGTGGAGTTTGCAAGTTCTCCCTGTGTCTGCGTGGGTTTTCTCCGGGTACTCCGGTTTCCTGCCAAAAGGTTGATAGGTAAATTGGCCATTATAAATTGTCACTACTATAGGTAGGTGGTCGGGAAATATTGGGACAGGTGGGGATGTTTGGTAGGAATATGGGATTAGTGTAGGATTAGTATAAATGGGTGGTTGATGTTCGGCGCAGACACGGTGGGCCGAAGGGCCTGTTTCAGTGCTGTATCTCTAATCTAAAAAAAATAAACTGTTTGTGACTCCTGACCCGCCTTTTAGTCATCTCTGACACTTGATCAGATCTTAAAGTGGTGGAGGAGAGGGATTACAGAGATTGGGATCATCGGCTTGCTTTTCCTGGTGTTTGAGAAATGACAAACTCAGTTGGACATGTGTGACCATCGTTGGAACAGCGCTGGAAACCTCAAGACAGACAGAGAGAGTTTACACTTGTTCAAACATATGTGATCATTGCTGAGAAGGAACAGGAAATGTCGAGATAGACAGAGTTTACACACGGTCAAACACGTTTGTTATTGCTGTGAATGGATAGGAAATATCGAAACAGAGAGAGAGCTTACACTTGGGCAAACATGTCTGACCATCAGTGCTAATGCCACGGAAATGTCCAGACGAAGAGATGGAGTTTAGTCCTTGTGAAACACTTGTGATAATCACTTAGAGAAGGTACTTCTAAAGCCAGAAGTACAATGTTGTAAGTATATTCCAGGGAATAGTTGATCTGTTATTAGGTAGACAATTACATACTTGGTAGAATCTCCGAGGACGTCTAGAAATGCAATTTTAAGTAATGATGAAGACGGAGATAGGTTGGGCTACGGGACATACTTATGTGACTAACAGTTAAACAAAAAAAACTCAAAAGGTGGAAGGAACAGGTTGACAAGGTAAAAATAAAAAGGGAAGGCTGACAAGAGAATGTTTGCATCATGACCAATTGGTTACTCTGAAAGCAGGAGCCACATGACCGAATACATTACCTGCACAGAAAATTAGAACAAATACTGCCTTAAAACATTGAGTTACAGACAGAAAATACCAGACTAGGTGCGGAGTTGGAAGATGTGAGGAGGGGCTTTGAGGGAATTTGACCAATGTCCAGGCCCCGTCTCCACTGAAGCTGTACCATGCCCCGTATTTTGAGAAAATCCAACACCTTCACACACAATCAGTCCACAGTGGGGACTGGAGGCTGCTTTCTCAAAACACAACGCCAGATTTCCCAGTTCTTGTTGGGACAACATATTTGAGGAAAATCACAGCTTCAGCTCTGCCTCCTTACAAGGGCGGCAAGATAACTAGAAAATACTAGGGTGTGTGGACTCCCGAGTCTAAACTGCGGGCCAGACTAAGAACAAGACTTGCATAGATGGAGTCAGTGACTGGCCATCCATAGTCACTGACGCTGCTGGAGATGTCACCACAAAAAACACACATAGATGTTTTACCCCTGTTGCGGCCAGGTCTCTAAAGCAGGATTTGGGAATGGTGGATATGAGCTGCAGCTCCCTCGATTTCATACCGAGGCGGAATACTTTTAAATTCATTTACCCTGAATTAGAAGGGAACGACCTTAAACAGGTTCCCTGGAGTTAAAACAAGAGATGGATCAGATTATTCTGGTGGAGGACACGATAGAGGATATGGAAACTGACCTTTGGAAGGCACTGGGGGCAGGGAATATTGGCGTCCACCAGTTCCAGGCGAATACCAAGCAGGACCTTACCGAGAGCCCGAGTGCCTTCACAGAGAGCCTCCATGACATCCTAAGGCACAATAGAGAGGATGTGGGTAAACCAATTTATATTCTCCAGGTTTTAGCCCCCTCTTTCTGAATGCCCTCCAACCTTGAGTCCATTTAGCTCTGGTGTTTACATCACCAAAATCACACCTTGTGACCATCTGTGCATCCATTGCTGACCAGCTTGGGAGCAGATCCATGCCAACATTTCCCGTGCATTCATCAAATTTGAAACAGTGGCTATTCACGGACCACTACCCAATCAGAGATCAGTTAACTTCAGCCAAAACTTGAACCACAGCATGCTGTTTTAATTCTTACTGCCTCGGCCACTATGTTGCTGCTATACTTGCGTTGTTGATTGTGGTCGTAACAGTGATTTCAGCTCCCCCCAGGCTGGGGCATTGTGCCTGTGACTGCTGCAACAGGGACATTAGTCAGACTGACAGAAGCTGTGATTCTCGCCATCCTCCAGGCTAGATCACTGTGCCAGTGATTGCTGCAATAGGTGCATTGGTGAGACTGATAGTAACTGTGATTCCCCTGTCCTCCAGGCTGGGCCATTTTGCCTATGACTACTGCAATCGGGACATTGATGAGACTGACGAGAACTGGGGTTTTCCCTATCCTCCAGGTGGGCCCTTGTGCCTGTGACTGCTGCAATAAGTACATTGGCGATTCTGACCGTAACTGAATGCCGCTATCCTCCATGCTGGCCCACACTGCCTGTGCCTGCTGCAAAAGGGACATTGGTGAGCCTGACAGTAACTGCGATTCCCACTATCCTCCAGGCTGAGTCACTGTGCCTGTGAGTGCTGCAATGGGGACAAAGATGAGTCTGATAGCAACAGTGATTCCCGCTATGCCCTGAATCTGACGGGTCCTAACACTGTTGAGCAGTGGCTGGAGAGGATGCATGCAGCAATAGATTAGTAGACATGTAGATTGGTAACAGTGCTTGGTCAGTTCCTACACTGCATCAGAGGCCCGGCCAAATGGTACAAGAAAACCAGTGATAAAGGCACTTTCGCCACTAACCACCCCCCCCCCCCCCCCCAATTTGGCTGGTTAGAAAACCGGATGGCAGCTGGTGACTGAATATTTACTACCACAAACTCAACTCAGTCAGCCTTGTGTGAACCTGGTTAATGGAGAGACACCCACCCTGCTCTCCAGGATGTCCAGCGGCAGGGCTGTCTTCCCCACCCTGGATATCTCTAACAGGTATTGGAATATCTTAGCAAAACTGGAGAAACAATTTAAATTCACATTCACCTCTGAGTACAGTGATACCTCTGGACATGTCTGCCACAAGTGGTTGCACAATAGCCCCACTATTTTCCACAAAAGAATCGCCGGGGCTCGTATGAGCTTTTCATAGCCTTCCTGCTTGTTGCAATATGCCAATGATCTCCTCTGCGTTACCACAGACCGCGTCCACACATTTGACCCTTTTACAGCAACTACTGCAGCTACTTTGGGAGCTGCACTGTAAGATCATCCACGTAAGGCCCAGCTTGTTTAAGATCGTGAAACCTTTCTAGGTGTCCAGAATGGATCATCCAGCATCAGCCCAGAGCAACATCAGGTCAAGACCATCCAGCATCCACCCCTGTCCTTCCCAAATACTGCCCTGTGGCCTATCCTCAAGTTCGTGGGTTCTCAGCAGACCCTCATATAGTGTCTGCCCCTGCCCATCTCAAAGACTGCCTTCTGTTCTATTCTCAGGCTAGTGAGGTATCAGCGGACCCTCATTTCTCGATTTGCAAAGACTGCTGCCCCTCTTTATGAACTACATAATGGTGATAATGACCAGGTTTAACCCTTTTGGGCTACAGGGAGCACGGAAGAATTAACACAATTGAAGAAATCTGTCTCCCAGGCAACATGTCTTATCTCACCAAACACTGACAAGACTTTCCACATGGAGGTGGGGGATGCAGACACAAGCCTGGCTGCTCTCCTATGTAGAGAATACCAGTCGAAACGGATTCCATTGTCAATGACTTCAGAATGATGAAATGGGCTGGGCTGATTTACTCTGTTTGTGAAGGACATTTGTTCACCACATTCTGGGGCATCAACATTTCAGTTACATCACGGGGTTCAACAGGTGATACTGTACAGTCTATTGCAAACTTTCCTAGTATAGGAAGGCAGTGGGAGTTATATGTACCTGTCATAGAGTCACAGTCATTTCGGGACAGAATGAGACCATTCGGTCCACAGAGTCCATTCCAGCTCTTTATAGATAAATCCAGTCAGTCTCATTCCCCATCTCTGCCCCCATGTTTCTGCAAGGTTATTTCCCTCAAGTGTTCATACAATATCCTTTCGAAATCATTCATGATCTCTGCTTCCATCAGCCTTGCAGGCAAAGATTTCCAGACCATTACCACTCGCTGTGTAAAAAAGTTGTTCCCCACATCCCTCTGCATCTCTTGCCCACAACCTTAACTCTAGTCCTTGTACCATTAACTACTGGGAACATTTTTCTCCGTCTACCATATCCAAACATCTTGTCCACCTCTATCAAATCTCCCCTCAGTGTCTTTTGCTACAAATAGTCACTCACAGTGCAACACCAGTCACTGACATTCTGCCCTTTCTCTTACAAGACTAGGTGGCCCATAATAACAGGTAGGAGCAGTGAACCGGCAGGGGACAGGCATACCTTCATCCCCTGAGCCTGTGGAGGAGATCGTTCTCTACAACATGGGATTGGCTGTGACAGAGCCCGAAGCATTCAGCATCTCTGAGAGTATTCAGAATGATGTTATGTTCTTGCCTTATGTCCCTTCTTAATTCCACTTCTCCCTCATCCTGCTGTCTGAAATTATGTACAAGCTACAGATGATGGGACCATGGACCTCCGGCCTTCCATCCCATCACCGCCCCTCAGCCCAGCCCTCCCCTTCTGATTTTATTCGTTCCAATGTTAACCCAAAACTGCCAGCTTCCCAGTCACTGCAGCTCCAGGAGACACAGAGCGAGAGAGAGAGCGGTAGCACAGGACTGATGGTGAAGCCCCATCACTTGGTCTGATACTTGCAGCCAGCAGCACAAATACTGACACTGCGTGTACCTCAGAGGCTGGTATAGAGTCGGAAGCTGCACGTGGTGAGTCACCGAGCGGCAAGCAGGCCAGTGGGAAAGGATAGTTCATGTGTCAGCTCACCAGAGAGCGAGGTCACAAAAGAATTACAATATACAGGACTCAGATGTGAACATTGCTGGAGCAGCATACAGAGGAATGCTGATGGACACGTACACTGAGAAATTTGTCCATTGACAGGCCTGTCAGACGGTCTGTTGTCACTGTCAAGGAACATGGAGGAGTCTGGCTCCAAATGGCACAGAACATTGCACAGAACTTGAAGCCCATTCTTTTCCCTGTGGAAGTGGTCCCTAACTCCATGACAGCACTAGCGGACCCAGCCATGCTACGGTATCTGGTGACCATTGTCTCTGTGTCCACTGCAGCACAGGCGGCAGACACCCGGCATCTCAGTGCTGCACTGGAAGATCAGACTGAGTTCATTAAATCCATGCTTGATGCCATGCAGAATCAGAATAAACCTTACTGCTGCCATCATGGCTGTGTATCTCAGTGCTCAAAGGCATTTGCAGTCTCTCACAGCAGACCAGCAATCTGTGATCAAGTAGATTACTAGGATTGCGGAGGTGTCACCTCGTGGGACTAGCAGTGGCTCCCTGGAACAGGAACCTGTTGTCCTCTCTCTCAGGATGACAGTATTGTGCTCCCTTCATTGCCATTCTAACAGTGCCCTTGCTGTTACCCAATAGCCAGCCCAAGCCTATGCTGCCCATGTTGAGGTGGCCAAGTACGAATCCGAGCCCTCAAGGCCCATCACTGCCCGAGGACGTCCTGCAAGGCTATCAGTGAAATTCAGCAGCCTTCCACCAACCATGTTGCAGCCACTGGGGAAACACTGTTTAGGAGCACTATGCAAGTTGAGGGAAACCACAAAACAGGGACTAAGGGGATACACAAGGGTGAATAGTTCAGTTTTGTTTGTATAATTGGATGTGTTGTTGAATAAAGATGTTAATGGAAATGTTTTTCTTGGTGGTTTTATTGCAGGATGATGACCAAGGGGAGGCTATGATGGGGCGTCTCAGATGGGTGTAATGGTGGAGAATGAGGGATCCATGATGGGAAAGGGAACTTGTCCGATGGGAACCAGAATCTTAGCAGTGTTTCTCCGCCAGCATGCATGGGTGAAAGGCATCCAAGAAATATCCTGCCTGCCTTCTCCTCCTCCTCTGGATATGGCTTCCCGATTCCTGGTGGCAATGTCTGTGCTGTCTTAATGATGATGATATGAAGGGTGCAGCATAACACCATGAACTTGGACACCTGCTCCAGTGTGTACTGAAGGGCGCCCCCCGAGCGTTTCAGACATTGAAAGCATTGCTTCGTCACATCAATGTTATGTTCCACGATGTTCCTCGTGGTATGTTTGATTGTCAGTGGGGCGTGGGTTTAGGTGTGCAGAATCATGAGCCATGTATTGAGAGGCATATCCATTGTCTGTGAGGAGTCACATTCTGGCTACCCTTGGAGTCATGAAGATTATGGTAACATCAGACTGAGTCAGAATGAAGGTGAACATTCACATAGAAACATAGAAAGCATAGGAACAGGAGTAGGCTATTCGGCCCTTCGAGTCTGCACCACCATTCAATACGATCATGGCTGATCAACCAATCTCAGTGCCCTGTTCCCGCTTTCTCCCCGCATCCCTTGATCCCTTTAGCTCTGAGAACCACATCTAACTCTTTCTTGAATATATTTAATGATTTGACCTCAACTGCTTTCTGTGGTAGAGAATTCCACAGGTTCACCACTCTCTGGGTGAAGATAACCCTACTCAACTCAGTCCTGATGACTTACCTCTTATACTTAGAGAGTGCCCCCTGGTCCTGGACTCCCCCAACATCCTTCCTGCATCTAGTCTGTCCAGTCCTTTTCGAATTTTGTCGGTTTCTATGAGATCCCCTCTCATTCTTCTAAACCCGAGCGAATACAAGCTTAATCAATCCAATCTCTCGTCATACGTCAGTCCTTCCACCCCAAGAATCAGCCTGGTGAACCTTCACTGCACTCCTTCTATAGCAAAAATATCCTTCCTCAGATAGGGTTCACCAACATGATGTGCACGACATGGAAAGACACCAACTGTACATTAATGGATTGAGTTTCTTTTTTCTGTTCCTTAACCTTTCTCCGTTGAAATGGGGGCACCGCAGAGCCACGTACATCATCAGGAATCCCGCTATCATAACAAAGCCACGGTACCTCTCATCCTGCTGAGGGAGCAGTCAGTATAATTCACCACACCCGTCATAGGTGGCCTCTGTCACTGAACGGACACATCAATAAACTGCTTATTGGGATATTGAGGCTCAGGAATAGGAGGGTCAGTAATAAATTGGATAACATTCGTCATAAGGGTAGAAAACACCAAGCTGCAGTAAATGGTCTTTTTCCCAACTGGAGGATGTGAGATGGTGGTTTTCCAAAAGGGTCAGTGTTGGGACCACTGCTTCTTGCCATATATAAATGCCTTGGATCTTGGAATACAGAGTAGGATCTCAAAAATTTCTGATGCTACCAATCTTGGAGGAGTGGCAACAGTAAGGATGATACAAAGCGCCTGGAACACGACAAAGATAATCTAGCAGAATGGGCAGGCAAGTGGCAGATCACATTTAATACAGACAAGTGTGAGGTGATGCATCTTGGCAGAAGGAATCGGGAGAAGCAATATAGAGTTAATGACACAGTTCAAAAGCGTGTTCAGGAACTGAGGGACCTGAAGGTGCATGTGCATCCATCTTTGAAGGTAGCAGGACGTATTGAGAGAGTGGTCAGTAACGCATGTGGGATCTTGGGCTTCATGAAAGAGGGATTGAGTACAAAATCAGGGAAGTTATTCTGAACACTGATAAAGCTCAGGTTAGGACCCAACTACGGTAATGCGTGCA
This sequence comes from Heterodontus francisci, assembly GCF_036365525.1. Classification (NCBI taxonomy): domain Eukaryota; kingdom Metazoa; phylum Chordata; class Chondrichthyes; order Heterodontiformes; family Heterodontidae; genus Heterodontus; species Heterodontus francisci. Next base: position 1,306,958 of record NW_027140322.1, read on the forward strand.
TTTCTGGTCACCAGAGTTTAGTAAGAATGTAAGGGTTCTTAAGAGTGTGCAGAGGAGATTTACCAGAATGACACCAGAGATAAGAATATTTGTTACAAAGTTTGGTGAGTAATACTGGGTTTGTTATCCCTAGAACAAAGGAGATTGAGGGGAGATTTGACAAAAATGTTCAATATTATGTCAGGCTTTGATAAGTTAGACAAGGAAAAATGTCTCTCTTAACTAATGGTATAAGGACTAAGGGATATAGATTGAGGATTTTGGGCAAGAGAGGCAAGGGGAATATGAGGAAGAACATTGGTTCATGCAGCATTTCTTAATGACCTGTATCATGAATGCTTGGAAAACAACTGCAAATTTTATTTTTTTGCACTTGGGTATTATTGTCAGCTGCCATTATAAACAGATTTTTGAAAGTTATTTTACTGCTGTATTCAACTTGTTTAGACATGGAAGGAGCGGAATCCCTTCAACAAAAGGAGGTTCGACAGTTACTTGAAGGGGTCCGGTCACATGAAATGGAAGCCAGCCTTTTTAGCCTGTCTGGTTTTGAAACAGTTTTAATGGGAGTGACTAGCTTGTACAGGAAAGCGGCTGCCTGGAAGCTACCCCTGGGACCTGCCTGAAAGAATGAAATAAAAACCCACAGTCTGCAAAACAGAAAGAAAATCTGTCTGTTCTCTGGCAGTTTATCTTCATCAGAAAGGGGTGAAATCAGAAACGAACTTTCCTCATTTTATCTACTAAAGTGCAAGAAGAGGAAATTAAAATAAAAGAGATTTCCTCTGACTGCTACTCCACTCGGCATTTCCAGTTGGTTCTGTTAGTTTTATGTTAGTGAAAAAACGGACTCTAGTTTCAACTGGAACCTTCCTCAGTTTGCAATTTAATCACTTTTCTACTTGGTAAATGTTTTTGCCCTTTCGATGTCTTTACTTTTCCTTGTATGTTTGTGAGCATTTATGGAAACGTTAATCCCCTCCCGAGTTTAACAGTATGTGTTAATAATTCCTACTTCTATTTTAAACTTTAACAGCAGTCTTTTTGTGCTCCTTTAAAAGTCAGGCTTCACAAACTGAGGGAGAGGCGAAAAGGGAAAAAATACGCCACAACCTGCTTACAGGCAGGTTGTTGAACATAGAGAGACATGGCTTCTCAAATCTAACTGCATCTGTGTAAGACCTGGAACTCGCTGCCCACCAGGATTGTGGAAGTGGAGGTAATCAACGATTTCAAAAGAAATTGGGTGGGCATTTGTTGAAATGGAATTGCAGGGCTCCGGGGATCGAGTGAGGAAATGGAACTGACTGCATAGCTCAGTGGACAGCCGGCATGGACCCGATGGTCCGAATGGACTCCTTGTGTGCTGTCAGTGACTCGAAGATTCTATGGTGTGTGTGTCACATGCTGCTGACTGGAAAGATCCAGATACATAGAATTTCAATGAAACTGTGAACTTAACGGCCACTGACAGTTCCATCCTCACCCTGGTGTGAAGCTCCAGGTCATGCGATAGCAGATGAAAACTGCTTTATTGAATCAGAGTCGCCTCATACATTGTTCCTCGGTTATGTGTAGGTAGGAAACGTGCACTTAGAAAACCCGGGGTCGGTAGGGCATAGATTCCACCTCCTGCCTCATTACAGATCTTCCTCTCAATGCAGTCTCTGCTTCAATTGTTGGTCATGTTACAGACCCAGAGACACTGTAACTATAGTCCCCATACCTCGTCCAGAATTGGGTCACGAAATTCTCCGTCCTCACTGAATGTTTGCACCAGGTCACAACACAAACTCAAGCACCTCCTCCAAGTTTACAATTGCAGAAGTAAGTAAAAAGCCCCTCACCTGTAATTTCAATGCCCGGTCCTTTTAAATAACACTAGAGGAGGTTCCTCGTGCTGCTGAATCTTTGTTCAGCTCAGAGTGACTAACACAGGCGGTCAGTGGACATGCGCAGACTAAGTTTCAAAGTTCCACATCCACTCTGCTGGAATGGCTAATTGATGTCACTTCAAACCCTTCCCCACACTTCTAGAACATGCTTGAAGAACCGGGTCTGGAGCCCTGTCCAGCACAGAGCACTTGAAGTGACCAGCAGCTCAGCTCAATCAATTTAATGGATTCAAGCATCCATGGCCTTGGGCCCGGTGATGCTGTGGAGCTGGAAATCATGGCCAAGATTAGATACAGTGAGAAATACCATACGGCCGTACCACTATATGAATTAGGAGCGCAAGTATGCCATTCTGCCCGCCGGGCCTTGTCCACCATCTAATAAGTTCATGGTTATTCTGTTCCTGACTCGAATTCCACACTGCCGTCTACCACGATAATCTTTGATTCTATTGCCTAACAAGAATCTATCGATCTCGACCTTAAAAATATTCAGTGATCCCGCTTCCATCACCTTCTGAGGTACAGAGTTCCAAATTCGCACAACACTGTGAGGGAAAAAACAAAACCTCCTCGCCTCTGACCTAATAGGGAAACCCCTAAATTTCAAACAGTACCTTTTCAAACTGTTACTTTTAAAGTGGAATTGCAGAAAAGACTGTCAGGCAAAAGATTTGCAGGGGTATGGAAATGCGCAGTGGAATGGGACTAATTGGAGGGGTGAGGCCATGGAGGCATTAAAACATAAGAATGAGAATATTAAAGTTGAGGTGCTGACAGACCGGGAGCCAATGTCGATCAGTGAGCACAGGGGTGAAGGGTGACAAGGATTTGGTGTGAGTCAGGATACAGGCAGCAGAGTTCTGGATGTGTTGTGGTTTATGGAGGTTTAAAACTGGGAGTGATCGCTGCATAGAATTGGAATTGTTAAGTGTGGATTTAACAAAGGCATAGATGAGGGTGTATGCAACAGATGGGCTGAGGCAGTGCTGGGACGAGTGATATTATAGAGGTGATAGTAGGCAGGTTTGGTGATTGAGAGAATATGGAGATTAACTCAGCTGAAATTTAAATAGAACGCAGAGATTGTAAAATGTCTGGTTCAGCCTCAGATATTGGCCAGTGAAGGGTTCATGGAGATTGGTTGGAATTTCTTATGGGGACTGATTACACCAGCTCAGCTCTTCTTAAAATTAAAATTGCAAGATGATTATTTCAGTGAAACACGTTTTACAAAATTCATTGCCGGAAGTAGAGACTTCCCAGGGACAGCAACAGCAGCAAAGTTGAGAGACTAAATTACAAGAACTCTAATATAAGGAAGTCAGCGTAAATGGCAAGAAAAGTAATGCAGTTAAACATGGTTTATAGAATTAATAGCTGAATAGCAAGACTTACCAGGGACACCAATAATAGCCAGGGTGGGATAGTAAATGTATTGAATAATCCTCAATGCGAGATAGATCCGAATGTCCAATGAGTACCAATCGTAATTTGTAGAAAGAATGTCAAACTCCCAGATGAAACTCCTACCTATTGTTGTAACATTCCAACCTATTGTTCTCAGATTCTGACCCATTTTGGTAAACTTGCAATCTATGGTTCTCAGATTCTGATCCATTGTTGTAACATTCCAATCTACTGTTCTCAGATTCTGATCCATTGTTGCAACGTTGCAATCTATTGATCTCAGATTCTGATCGATCCCCTCCCTCTCTCTGGAACCTGCTGACCCCTATTAATGTCGGAGGTGATGCTGCCGCTGACACTATGTGATAACACATTGAAATGAGCACCTGTATTAATAGAAGAGGGGAGCCCTCCAGAGGCAGAATTGGGTTCCATGGAGATTGACATTAATTACAGTAGCTGAACAAACAGTTTCAGTTGATCACTTTCAATCCAACACTTTTTGTACGACAATAAACTCGATCATTTCCCGGTCTGGATGGGATGTATGAGGGTTGCTGAGGCAAGGAATGGTGCAAACAGCAGAAGCACTGGCGAGAATGTTTAAATTCTCTTTGGAGATGGGAGTGATAACAGAGGAGTGGAGTGATGTAAATGTTAAACTCTGTTTACAAAATTGAGAGATGGGGTAAACAGGCTAGTCATTCTGACGTCAATCGTGAAGAAATTTTCGTAAATGTTAGAAATGTAACAGTCTTTAAGCAAGTGACATAGGGGACGAGAAAAGAAGAGCAAGAAGGAAGGACTGTGTTGGGACTTAGAGGAGAGAGATTAAATGGCAGACTGTTACATTCTAGAGTTTACCTGTTCTGATGAAGGGTCATGGACCTGAAACGTTAACTCTGTTTCTCTCTACATAGATGCTACCAGACCTGCTGGGTATTTCCAGCACTTTCTGTTCTCATTTCAGAGTTTCAGCATCCACAGTATTTTGGTTTCATTTTAGTATTTAATTCACTGCCAATTCTCTTCCAGGAATGCTTATTTTGAAGAAGTTCTGCTCTTTTCTTCCAGTGCTTAGGACCATCAGCAGCTGAAAGCACGGTCACCAATGGTAGAGTAGGAACATAGGAATTTGGGAACATAGCAGCAGGGGTAGTCCATTCAGCTCATCGAGCCTGCCCCACTATTCAATATGATCATGGCTATTCTTTCACTTCAACGCCATTTTCCCCTGCTCTATCCTCATATCCCATTATGCCTTTGGTATTTAGAAATCAGTCAATCTCTGCTTTAAACATACTCAATGACTGAGCTTCCACAGCCGTATGGGGTAGAGAATTCCAAAGATTCACAACCCTCTCATCAAAAAAATTTCTCCTTATCCTTGACCTTAGTGGCTTCCCCCATATTTTGAAAGTGTGTCCCCGGTTCCAGAATCCCCTAACCAGGAGAAACATCTTAGCTGTATCTACCCTGTCTCTCCCTTTAAGTATTTATTTTACGTTTCAATGAGATCACCTCTTATTCTTTGAAACTCCCGAGAATACAGACAAGGTTTACCCAATCTCTCTTCATAGGACAGTCCTGACATCCTGGGAGCAATTCTATTGAGCATTCCTTGCCCTCCCTCTATGGCAAAATTATCCTTTCTAAAGTATGGAAAGCAAAACTACACACAGTACTCCAAATGTAGCCTAACCAAGGTTCTATACAATTGCAGTAAGCCTTCACTACATCTGTACACAAATCCTCTTGCAACAAAAGGTAACACACCATTAGCCTTCCTAATTGTTTTCTGCACCTGCAGGTTAGCTTTCAGTGACTTATTGAGGAGGACACCCAGGTCCCTTGCTATATCTACACGTTCTAATCTCTTACCATTTAAGAAATACTCTGCACATCTGCCCCTCCTACCAAAGTGGATAACCTCATATTTTCCACATTATATTACATCTGCTATGTTCGTGTCCACTCACTAAAATCCCCTTGAAACGGCTTTGCATCTTCCTGACAACACACATTCCCACTTAATTTGGTGTCATCCGCAAAGTTGGAAATACTACATTTGGTCCCGACATCCAAATCATTGATATATATTGTGGACAGCTGGGGCCGAAGCGCTCCCCCATGCGGTCTCACGCTGGTTACAGCCTGCGAATGCAATAATCACCCGTTTATTCCGACTCTCTGTTTTCTGATTATTAACCAATCCTTAATCCATGCCAGTATATTACCTCCTCTCCCATCTACTTTAATTTTGCTAACCATACTCCTGTTGGGGACTTTATCAAAAGACTTCTGAAAATCCAACTATACCACGTCCACTGACTCCCCTATTTCAATTCTGTTTGTAACAGCCTCAAAAAACTCCAAAAGTTTCGTCAAACATGATTTCTCTTTCATAAATCCATGTTGACGATGCCCAATCCGGTCATTATTATCCAAGTGTCCATTTATTACATCCTTTCGAATAGATTCTAGCATTTTTCAAATGATTGATGTAACGCTGACATGTCTGCAATTCCCTGTTTTCTCTCTCCCTCCCTTCTAAACTAGTGGGGCGATATTTGCGACCTTCCAATCTGAGAAACCACTCCAGAATCTATCGAATTTTGGAAGGTGATCACCAATGCAACCACCATCGCCATAGCTACCTCTTTCAACACTCTGGGATGTAGAATATCAGGTCCTGGGGACTGATCAACATTCAGCCCCATTAATTTCTCCAATGCTTACTAATTTCTTACTAATACGAATTTCCTTCACTTCCTCACACCCCCTCATCCATTGGATCTCTGATTCTGGGAGATTTCTCGTACCTTCCTCAGTGAAGACAAACACTAAGTAATCATTTAGCTTCACTGCCATTTCCCTATTCCTCATTATAAATTCTCCTGACTCTAACTGTAATGGACTCACATTGGTCTTAGTCAAAAGTTTCATTTTTACCTACCTATCGAAGCTTTTGCAGTCTGTTTTGCTCGCTAACATTCAGATTCTATTCTCGATTCCTTTGTCAGTTGCTTAATCTTCCCTTGCTGTATTCTAAAATCCTCCCAATCCACAGATTTACCACTTTTTCTGGCAACTTGATAGGTCTTTTCTTTTAATCTTGTACAATCCTTTTTACCTCCTTTGCTACCCAAAGTTGACTAACATCACTTTTGGGTTTTTTGTGCCTTGCAGGAATGTATAGTTGCTGTAAACTCCATAATATTTCGTTAAAAGCTATCCATTGCCGATGTTACTGCCATACCTTTCAATGTATTTTTTTCCAATCCACCTCAGCAAGGTTGCTCTTTGACCTTCATAATTGTAATTGCTCACATTAAGCATCATGCCTTCAAATTGAACTACCTCACATTGAAAAATAATGTAAAATTCCACCATATTATGGTCACTCATTCCTTACGTTTATTACGATTATTAATTAGCACTGTCTTTCATCACATTATTCTAGATCTATGATAGCCTATTCTGCAGTTGGTTCCTCAACATACTGCTCTAGAAAACCATGCCTAACATACTCCATAGCATTCGTTCTCAGTACTTTTACCCAGTCTATATGAAGATTGAAATCACCCATGATTACTGTATTACCCGGGCTACATCATTCTCTAAACTTCTGATTAATGCAACCGCCATCCCCCCCCACCCCACCCCACCTCCCCTAACCCGCCGCACACAGACTAACACGTCTGCTTGGTGGCATATAAACAACTTCTACCAATGTTTGCTGCCCCTTGCTGTTACTTAGTTCCACCCAAACAGATTTCGTTTTTCAGATCTGAGGCCTTCCCTTACCAATGCACTGATCTCATCCCTTATTAAAACTGCACTACTACCGCCGTTTCCTTTTTGCCTGTCCTTTGTAAATGTCGAATATGCTTGTATATTGAGTTCTCAGTCTTGGTCACCCTGTAGCCACGTTTCCATTATGATAGTTAGATCATACCCATTTACCTCTATTTGGGCCCTTAAATCATCTACCATGTAGTGAATTCAGCGTATATTCAGGTAGAGTGGCCTTAACCTTGCCCTGTTGACATTGTGCATTCTAGTTGATGCTCAACTTTGTTTCGCCTGCCTTCTAATGAAACTTGCTACTTTTCTACCTCCTGTTTCCAGCTTTACTACTTTCCAACTTGACCCTTTTTTTCAAATTCAAAATGAAACTGGATGGGCGCTTAAAGGAAGTGAACGTGCAGGGAAAAGGGGATTGAGCAGGGGAGTAGGACTGACTGAAGTGCTCCACAGATAGACAGCATGGTCTCTATGTGCCGAATATACTCCTTCCGTGTGGTAACTGACTCTGTGACGCTGTCACTTTCTATGACTGTATGTTGGATATGTCTCCTGCTCCTGTCTGGAAAGATCCTGAGACATAGAAGTTCAAGGAAACTGTGACCTTAACTGCCACTGACAGCTCCGTCCTCAGCCTGTTGTGAGGCTCCAGGTTCTGTTGCAGGAGGGGAAACAGATCTGTGACAACCTCCTTATTGAATCAGTCACCTCACACACTGCTCCTGTGGTAGGTGTAGGCAGGAAAAGTACTCTTGAAAAAGCCTGGGAGGGTAGGGCAGAGCCCCCTTCTCCTCCCTCTTTACAGAGCTTCCTCTCCCTGCAGCCTCTGCTCCATTTGTTGGTCATGTTACAGACCCAGAGACACTGAAAGATTAAGATGCTGCTGGACGGAGAACCAATGCAGATCATTGAGCACAGGGGTGATGGGTGATTGGGATTTGGTGTGAGTTAGAATACAGGCAGCAGAGTTCTGGATGGGCTGTGGCTGTTTATGGAGATTTATAACTATGAGGGTGACCAAGATAGAATTGGAATAGTCGTCAGTGGATTTAACAAAGGAACAGGCGAGGGTTTATGCAGACGATGGACTGAGGCAGAGGTGGAGACGGATAATAGTACAGACGTTGTTCTATTCAGGCTTGGCGATGGAGATAATATGGAGATGAACTCAACTCTAGTTGAAATAGAACACCAAGGTTGTAAACAGTCTGGTTCAGCCGCAGATATTGGCCAGGGTGGGGTATGTGTTTCACAGATAGGGGATAGAGTTTGTGATGGAGGCAAATGACCCTGGCTTCAGTCCTGCAAAATTTACATTACAGAGCAGTATTTCTGTGAAACAGGCTTCACAGATCAGCTGGCTGGAAATCGAGATGGCAACAGTAGCAAAGATGAGAGAGTAAATGACAAGAACTGTAATACAGTTAGCAATGGTTTACAGAGCTAATAGCCGGAGGTAGAGATTAACCAGGAATAATAACAGCAGCAAGGAGAGCAGAGTAAATGGAATGAACAGTTATGTGGGTAAATATAGTTTATATAATTAATAGCTGTATAAAGTAACTTACCAGGGACACCAACAATAGCCAAGAGGGATAGTAAATGTATTGAATAATCTCAAGTGAATGTACGATCGTTCCTCTAATGGGTATAAATCATAATATGTAGAAAGAAGGTAAAGATCGGAGGAGAAACTCCTGTCTATTGTTGTAACATTCCAATCTATTGTTCTCAGATTATGATCCATTGTTGTCACATTACTATCTATTGTTCTTAGATCCTGCTCCATGTTGTAACATTCCAGTCTATTATTCTCTGATTCTGAACTATCCTCTCTCACTCTCTCTGATGCCGCTGATCCCTGTTAGTGCCAGAGGTGATGCTCCTGCTAACACTATGGGAAAATACATTGAAAGGAGTCTCTTATTAATAGAAGACAGAAAGGCTCCAGTGACACAATTAGGGTCCATGGAGACTGACATTAATTGCAGTCACTGAACAAATAGGTTCAGTCAACCCCTTTCAATCCAGCAATTGTTGTACCACAATAAACTAGACCATTTACCCAATCTGGATGGGATGGGTGAGGAATGCTGAGGGAGGGAATGCTGGGAATAGCATAGAACATAGAACATTGAACAATACAGCACAGTACAGGCCCTTCGGCCCTCTATGTTGTGCCGAACCTTTAACCTACTCTAAGATCAAACGAACTGCCGACCCTTCATTCTACTATCATCCATGTACCTATCTCAGAGTCACTTAAATGTCCCTAATGTATCTGCGTCTACTACCACCGCTGGCAGCGCATTCCACGCTCCCACCACTCTCTGTGTAAAGAGACATCTCCCCAAAACCTTCCTCCAATCACCTTAAAATTATGCCCCCTGTGATAGCCCTTTTCCCCCTTGGAAAAAGTCTCTGGCAATCCACTCCATCTGTGCCTCTCATCATTTTGTACCCCTCTATCAAGTCACCTCTCATCCTTCTTCGCAGATGCACTGCCCATCATCTTCCAATCCTCCTTGGATATGGGAGTGATGACAGAGGACTAGAGGGTTGTAAATGTTATACACTGTAACAGAGATGGAGTAAACCCTATATTTACTGACCAGTCAGTTTAACGTATCTGATTGGGAACTTTCTCGAGTTTACAACCCAGGACAAAAGTATTCGTTGCTTGAGAAAAACAAAACAATGGACAATAAATGACAAGCAGCAAGCATATGGTAAGACAAGCCATGTCTGGTAAACGTCAACTGCAACGTATATTTAGATAGTGCCTTTAATGTAATAACACATTCCAAGGTGCTTCACAGGAGCCTCATGAAGTAAAGTATGACACGATATGCAGCAGGAGATATGAGGTCAGATGACCAATAGCTTGGTCAAAGAGGAAGCTTTTCAGTAGCGTCTTAAGGGAGGAAAGTGAGGCGGAGAGGCAGTGACAGTGGTGTAGTGGTAATGTCACTGAACTAGTGATCCAGAGGCTTGGGCTAATTCCCTGTGGACATGTGTTCAAATCCCACCATAGCAGTTGGTGGAATTTAAAATTCAAGTAATTAATACATTGAATTGATAAATAAAAATCTGTAATTGAAAGCTGGACTCAGTAATGTTGCCATGAAATTATCATCGAATTATGTAACAATCTATCTGATTCACTACTGTCCTTTAGGGAAGGAGATCTGCCATCCTTACCGGATCTGGTCTACATGTAACTCAATGTGGTTCATATTTAACTGCCCTATGAAATAGTCTAGCAAGCCACTCAATTGCCAGGGATAATTATGGATGAACAGCAAATGCTGGTTTTGCAAACGACGCCCACAATCCGGAAAAATGAAAAAAGGTGTAGGAATGATATTCCACAGCGTTAAATGAGAGTCGCTATCTCGTCAAGGGCATAGGTCTTTGTGTCAACATTCTTTGGAGTGAGAATGTGAAGTTTCATGTTCACGTATCTAAACAACTGTTGTTGTTTCTAAAATGTCATATCTTTTAATTGCTTACTCTATGATTCGAACATGAGAATTACAATAAATAATGAGACAGCACTCAAAACTCAAATTAAACACCAATTCAGTAAATTCAGTAGGAATACTACTAGTTAACAATTATACAAAATCCCCATTCGCAATGCACCTGTTAGAAATACACCCATTAGTCACAAACATGTTGCAAGAAGTCATCAATACATGAGCATTTACCTCCCTACTAATCGTTCAGTAGCTGACCAAGCTCCTCGACCTTAACACTGAATAGCTATTTGCAATGTTTTTTTGCACCTTCCATACCAAGGCGGCTGGATTGTCTCATTGACAAGATCACACTGTCCTATGCAAATCCACCATAAGATGCAATTGTGCAATGAGACGTCCATTTTTTTGTTCAGACTATGATATGCGAGACTGCCTTGATGGTGAGCATGTGTTTGCATTTCCTTCAGTAATTTCATCACCCTTGTGGATGTTACAGATGCCTCAGGATTGTTATCATCACAAACAACAACAGCTTTGCTCCCTGGTCACACACACATTTTAAACCTCATGACAATTAAACAATCCAAATCGCTTACATTCCTGACGTCTGACAAACTGTTGCTTAGAGAATTTCTAGTGTATTTGCATTTCAAAACAAGACAGACTCTGACATCATCAATCAATGACAATTTGTGATACTCTCTCAGTTTTTCAAGACACTTTGGAAAACTTAGACCAGCTGCATTAACATTTTTAAAACCTGTTCAGTCATGCCAATCTCTTATATTCCTTTTTACAGACAACATGGCTGCTGGGTTTTGTGCATGTGAAGTTTCTGTTAAGTTCTAACTTGACTTCAAAATGAAATGGATCTTTGAAGCATGTCTCTTAATTTGTTTTGATGCGATATTTACGACTGTTCTGCTTACTGTTAAACATTCCACAGACCAAAAGAGGTTTCTTCCACTAGTAACTCTGTTAATGTGTAATGAGAACAACTTGTAGCTGTCAACAGGTTATTTTAGCTTCGAAAAGCCCTTTTGGCCTTCACTATGCTGACTAGTCTGTTTCAGTCGCTTTTTTCTGTACACCTGTAGACTACAAAGGGCAACCCAAGGGCTTTGGGACGGGGAACAAATGCTGGCCTTGTCAGTGTGACTCACATCCCATGAAAAGAATCCGGGATATCGGTCAGCCAACACAGAACAGACCATTCCATCCAGCTGTTCCAGGAAAGAAAACCATTCTCACCTGTCATAGTTCGGACAGCAAAGCCTAGACCATTCCAGCCATCTGATCAGGGATAGAAAAGCATTCTCACCTGTCACAGGAAAGACAGCAGAGACCAGGCCATTCCATCCATCTGATTCGGTACAGAAACCCATTCTCACCTGTTACAGGTCAAACGGCAGAGAAAAGGCCATTCCATCTATCTGATCTCGGATAGAAACCATTCTCACCTGTTACAGATTAGACAGCAGAGACCAGGCCATTCCATCCATCCGATCCAGGATAGAAATCCATTCTCACCTGTCACAGGTCATGCAGCAGAGACCAGGCCATTCCATCCATCCGATCCAGAATACAAAGCTATTCTCACCTGTCACAGGTCGGATGTCTGCATATTCTATTCTGATTTTGTGTTGCATTTGAACTACCACTCCTCAATAAATATCTTGTGACTCTTGGACCTCCTTTTGGATAATCTGTGACAATTAATCAGATCTTAAAGTAGCGTCGGAGAGGGATCACTGAGGTCGGGATCATAGGCTTCATTCACTTGGTTTGAGAGAAATGATAATCTCAGTTGGCGATGAGTGATCATCGCTGGGACCAGGTAGGAAACTCTGAGACAGAGAGAGAGATTACACGAGGTGAAATATGTGTTATTATTGCTTAGAGCGAGTAGGGAACCTTGAGAGGAACTTGGAATAAATAAAGCCAGAAGTACACTGTCGTTAGCATATCACAGGGAAAAGATGATCAGTGGCGTGGAAGAGAAAAACAGTCACGCCTGGAGTAACGGACTTCCTAATGGTTTTCCAGGAATCCAGTGGGTGTTACGACTATCCTTCTCACTGTTTATTAACTTTCCAGAGTTTCCCGCCATCTGAAAACTTTAACATTATCCCTTCTGTACACAATCCGATACTATTAATATACAGCAACAGTGACCCTAGGGAACCCCACTGTGTACTTCTCTCCAGACTGAACAAAAGCCATTCTCCACGACTCTCTGTTTTTTGTTACTTAGCTAATTTCCTGCATGATGGTATTGAAAATAAATGACTGCAATTTATGTAGCGACTTTCATGACCACTTCATGTCCCAAAAACGATTTACAACCAATGAGTACTTATTGAAGCCAAGTCTCTCCAGTAATTTAGGAAACAGGACAGCCAATTTCTGCACAGACAAATCAGGTAAGTAGCAATGTGATAATGATCAGCTTTTTTTATGTCGATTGAAGGAGAAATGTTGAACAGGACACCGGGAATAATTCCCCTGTTCTGCTTCGAAATACTGCGTTGGGAACTTTAACATCCATCTGAGAGGGAAGATGGGAGCTTGGTTTAACGTTTCATTCGAAAGACAGCACCTCTGAAAGTACAGACCCACCTCAGTACTGTGACTGCAGCGTTAGCCTTTATTCTTGCGATCATGTACTACAGTGACACGTGATTCTAGAAGCTTGTGACTGAAAGGGGAGAGAGCTACAAACTGAGCCACGGCTGACCTTGACACTTGACCATGTATTGCTAATCTGGTAACACAGCTGTTATGTGGTACTTTATCAAATGCCTGTTGCGAGGATAGGAATATTGGGAAAGTACAGGCATGAGCAATCATAGAATCATAGAAACGTATTGCACTGAAGGAGGTCATTTGGTCCATGAAGTCGGTGCTGGCCTTTTTGGAGAACTTCCAGCTAGTCACACATTCTGGCTCTTACTCAGATCCTTCCATGAATGTCCTTAAGATATTTATCCACATCCCTTTTGGAATTTAATGTTGAATCCCGATCCTTCAGCCGATCAAACAATACATTGCAAATGCAAAACACCCATTGAATGAAAAAAAGTCCCGTGTCACCTCTGCTTCTTTTGGCCAATCACCATAAATCTTTGTCCTCTGTTAACGGCCCCTCAGTGACTGGAAACAGTTTTACTTTATTTAATTTATCCAAATTCTTCATAATGTTAAACATCACTATCAGATCTCCTTTTAAATTCCCCTGCTCTAAGGAGAACAATCCCAGTTACATAACTGTTATCCATCGTCCTGTAAAAGATCCAGTAAAACTTTTCTGTCCCCTCTCCAAACGTTTCATATCCTTCCTAAAGTGTGGTTCCCAGGATTAGACACAGTTCTCAAGGTGGAGCCGAACTAATATTTTCTATAGTTTTAGCATAACAACCTGACTTGTGCACTCTGTCTCTCTGTTAATGAAGCCTCCAAGTTTATTTGTTTTCTCATCTGCTTGTTAGCTGTCCAGTTAGCTGCAAGGGTTTTGCACAAACACCCCAGGTCTCTCTGTTATTCTCACCACCTTTTGCATTGTGCCATTTAGCTTATATATCTCTCCTCATGCATCCACATACTGCTCATCATCACCTTCTCAAGGGCAATCAGTGATAGGCTCTAAATGCTGGCATATCCAGCGACACCCACATCCCATGAAAGGAAATAAATAAATAAAATCTTCCCACAATGTATCACCTCACACAGCTGTCATGCCAATTAAATATTAGGGAAATTGAAGCCAGTGTTTTTAAACCCCACATCAAACGTTTCCACACTACAGCCTCCATCCCTCTCCTTGGTAACTGTCTGAGACTGAACCAAACTGCTCACAACCTGGTGTCATTGTTAAACCTGCGATGAGCTTCCTGCCAAATATTCATGCTAACTCTAAAACCGCATATTTCCACCTCTGTATCATCGCCCAACTGTGCGCGTCCCAGCTCCTCTGCTGCTGAAACATTCACCCTGGCCTGTGTTACCTGTAGACTTGACTATTCCAAAACACTCCAGGCTTGTCTCCCACATTCTACCCTCTATAAACTTGAGGTGATTCAAATCACTGCTGCCCATGTCCTAACTCACACCAAGTCTTGTTCACCCGTCACTTCCTGCACTCATTAACCTACATTGGACCCTGGTCAGCGACACCTCAATGTAAAACTCTCAGACTTCTTTTCAAATCCCTCATTGGCTCACACCTCCCTATCTCTGTAATCTCCTCCAGTTCTACAAGCCTCCAAGTTATCTGCACTCATCTAATTCTGGCCTCTTGAGCATGCCCGAGTTTAATGAATTATCATTGATGGCCGTGTCTTCAGCTGCTGAGGCCTTACGCTCTGGAAGAGAAGAGCAGAACTTCTTCAAGGTAGGCATTCCTGGAAGAGAAGTAGCAGTAAATTAAACACTAAATTAAAAGTAAAATACCGCGGATGCTGGGACTCTGCAATGAGAAAAGCAAGTGCCGGAAATACTCAGCATATCTGGCAGCATCTGTGAGAGAGAAAAAGAGTTAACGTTTCAGATCTGTGACCGTACATCAGAACCGGTAAACGTTAGAAATGTAGCATACTTCGAGCAAGTGAAAGAGGGGAAGGGGGGGAGAAGAACAAAAAGGAAGGACAGTGATGGGGCGGCGAGGGGAGAGATTAAATGACAGACTGTTACATTTCTACCGTTTGCAAGTTCTGATTAAGGGTCACAGACCTGAAACATTAACTCTGTTTCTCTCCACAGATGCTGTTAGACTTGTTGAGTATTTCCAGCACTTTCTGTTCTCACCCCTAAGCTCTGGAATTCTCTTCCAAAACCCGAAGTAGAGTAAGTGGCACAGTGCCCAGTTTTAGGTAATATTGCTTGTACTAAATTATTAAATACAATATAGAGTAGAGTTAATGAGTGACTGAATTTTAAGAGATCTGAGAGTTGATCTGTTTCAAAAATTTAGTGTACTTTACATTTACCATTTCACTTAATTTTAAGCTGAACTTGTAGTTTCTGACATAGTCTGTTTGTAGCAGCTGGACAGTTAATTGATGCTCAGGTGAAGCAGCGATTTACTTGTACTTCTTTCAATGTAGTATACTGTATTCGCTGCTCACAGTGTGGTCTCCTCGACATTGGGGAGACCAAGCGGAGACGGGGTGACTGCTTTGCGGAACATCTCCGCTCAGACCGCAAGCAGGACCCTGAGCTTCCAGTTGCTTGGCATTTCAACACTCCGCCCTGCTCTCATGCTCACATCTCTGTCCTGGGATTGCTGCAGTGTTCCAGTGAACATCAACGCAAGCTTGAGGAACAGCATCTCATCTGCCAATTAGGCACACTAGAGCCTGCCGGACTGAACATAGAGTTCAATAATTTCAGAGCATGACAGCCCCCCATTTTACTTTCATTTTTAGTTACTTTTTCTTCTTTTTTTTAACATTCTTTTTTACATTTTTACAATTTTTTTTTTGCATTTATTTCATTTCATCTTAGTTTCTTCAGTTTAATTACGCTGTTTTTTTCAGGTTTGCACTTGCTGCTGTTCAATATTCAGTGCATTAACACCTAATCTGTATTAATGCTTTGTCTTTCAACACACTATTAACATATTGTCTGCCTTTGCTCCATGTCCGTTTGGTCAGCTATGTGGCCTAGTCCAATCTACACCTCCTTTGTTATCTCTTGCCCCACCCTCGCCTCACTTGCATATACCCTGTGACTTTTCTAACATTTGTCAGTTCGGAAGGGTCGCTAACCCGAAACGTTAACTCTGCATCTCTTTTCACAGATGCTGCCAGACCTGCTGAGTGGTTCCAGCATTTCTTGTTTTTATTTCAGATTTCCAGCATCCGCAGTATTTTGCTATTATTAAATTGATGCTCAGTGTCAGCTTGGATTATGAAAATGTCTTAATGAGAGAAATCAGCGAATCATAGTAAATGGCTGTTTTTTCAGACTTGAAGGTAGTAGATAGTGATGTTCCACAAAGGGAAGTTTAGGGAACACTGCTTTTATATACAACTGAAACACGACATTGAAAGGCTAACAGAATGGGCAGACCAGTGGAAGACTGAACTGAAATCAGAGAAATGTGAGGTGATGCACATTTAGAAGGAGATATAGAGAGAGCAATATAAACTTAACATCACAGATTAGAAGGGTGTGCAGGAACAGAGGGACTTGAGGATCATATGCTTAGATCTTTGATGCTGCAGGACATATTGAGAGAGTCGTTAGAAAAGCATTTGGGATCTCGGGCTTCATAAATAGAGGTAGTGAGTACAGAAGAAGGAATGTTATGCTGAAACTTTATAAAGCTCTGGTTGGACCCCAACTAGAGTATTGCATCCAGTTTTGTTCACCACACTTTAAGGATGATGTGACGCTCTTGGACATGGTACAGAGAAGATTGACCGGAATGGTTCAAGGGATGTGGGATTTTACTTACAAGGGATTGTTTTCCCTGGAGGAAATGAGATTGAGGTGTACAAGGTTATGATAGGTTTAGATAAGGTGGACAAATAAAACTGTTCGCATTAGCTGATGATACAAGGACTAGAGATAACGTTTGGGCAAGAGATGCAGGGGGGATGCGAGGAAGGACATTTTTATCTACCGGGTGGTAAGGAGTGGTGGAAGCAGGAGCAATGAACGATTTCAATAGCATTTTGGATAGACACCTAAGGGAAATAAACGTGCAGGAATACGAGAACAGAACAAGGGACCCCGCTTTTATTCACATTGTAGGGCATCTGCCATGTATTTGCCCACTCACCCAACTTGTCCAATTAACATTGGAGCCTCTTTGTATCCTCCTTACAGCTCACTTGCCGCCGCAGCTTTGTGTCATTTGCAAACATTGAAATGTTACATTTAGTTCCCTCAGCCAAGTTATTAATGTATATTGTGAAAAGCTGGGGCTCAAGCACTGATCCCTGCCGTATCCCACTAGACACTGTCTGCCACCCGGAACAAAATACCTGTTAATTCCTCCTCTCTATTTCCCATCTGTCAACTAATTCTCAATCCATGCCAGTATATTACCCCAACCCCATGTGCTTTAAGTTTTCAAAATGACCTTTTATGTGGGGCCTTATCAAAAACCTTCTGAAAATCCAAATACAGCACATCCACTGGTTCTCCCTTATCTATTCTACCAGTTACATCCTCAAGAAACACTAGTAGATTTGTTAAGCGTGATTTACCTTTCGTAAACCCATGCTGACTTTGCCCAATCCTGTTTATGCTTTCCAACTGTTCTGCTATCATGTCCTTTATGATAGATTGTAGCATGTTCCCCATTACTGATGGAAGGCGAACTGGTCTGCAATTCCCTGTTTTTTATTCTCTCCCCGCATTTTTAAATAGTGGAGTTACATTTGCCACCCTCCAGTCTGTAGAAACTGCTCCAGAGTATATAGAATTTTGAAAGATGACCACAATTGCAACCATTATTTATAGGGACACTTCTTTTAGTACTCTGGGATGTAGATTATCAGGCCCTCGGGATTTGCAGCCTTTATTTAGAGATACAGCACTGAAACAGTCCCTTCTGCCCACCGAGTCTGTGCCGGCCATCAACAACCCTTTATACTAATCCTTCATTAATCCCATATTCCTTCCACATCCCCACCTCCCCTCAATTCCCCTACCTATACTAGGGGCAATTTATAATGGCCAATTTACCTACCAACCTTTAACCACATTAATTTACCTAGCACTATGTTTTTATTTCTTACAATGATTTCCTTCAGTTCCTCTCATTCGACTCTTGGTTCACTAACATTTCTGGGAGATTATTTGAGTCCTCCTTTGTGATGACAGAACCAAAGTATGTGTTTAATTGTTCCGCCATTTCTTTGTTTCCCAATATAATTTTCCCCGTTTATGACTGTAAGGGATCTGCATTTGTTTTCACTAATCTTTGACTATTCACATATTTGTCGAAGCTTTTACAGTCAGTTTGTACGTTCCCCGCAAGTTTACTCTCATACTCTATTTTCCCCCGCTTAATCAACCTCATTGTCCTCCTTTGCTGAATTCTAAACTGTTCCCAATCCTCAGACTTGCTGCTTTTTCTGGCAGTTTTATCTGCCTCCTCTTTGGATCTAAGACTATCTCTAATTTCTTTTGTAAGCCACGGTTGAGCCACCTTTCCGGTTTTATTTTTGGGTCGGGAATTTATAATTGTTGTAATCATGCACACTTTATTTAATTATTATCCATTGCCTATCCACCATTAACACTTTTAGTAAAGTTTCCCAATCTACCATAGCCAACTCTCAACTCGTATCTTTGTAGTGTCCTTCATTTACATTCAGGACCCTAGTTTTGATTTCAACTACTTCACTGTCCATCTTAATGAAGAATTCTATCATGTTATGGTCGCTGCTCCACATGGGGCCTCGAAGAACAAGATTATTAATTACTGCTTTCTCATTGCACAATACCCAGTCTATGATAACCTGTTCAATTATTGGTTCCACAAAGTATTGGTCTGATAAAACGTCAAATGCACACTCCAGAAAATTCTCCTCCACAGTAGTATTGATAATTTGGTTTGATCAATCTATATGCAGATTAAAGTCACCCATGATTACAGTTGCACCCTTATTGCATGAACCTCTACTTTCCTGATTAATGTCATCCTTTACATCTGAACTACTGTCTGAGGGACTATAGACAGCCCCCATCAACGTTTTCTACCCATTGGTGTTCCTTAGCTCCACCCATACAGATTCCACATCACGATTTTCTGATCCAATATCCTTCCCGACTATGGCTTTGATTTCCTCTTTTACTAACAACGCTACCCCACCTCCTTCACTTTTAGTCTGTCCTTCCTAAATATTCAATACCCCTGGATGTTCAGTTCCCATCCTTCGTCACCGTGCAGACATATCTCAGTAATAACAATTATATCGTAACGGTTTATACCTATTTGCGCTGTTAATTCATCTACATTATTGTGAATGCTCTACGCAATAAGACACAATGCATTTAGACATGTCTTTTTTAACATTGTTAGTCATCTTAGCTTTTTTTTTTGCACTATGGCCCCAATTGTGTCTGCCATTGTTTTCTCTGCCTTCCACTTTTGCTTCTTACCTTTATGTCTTTCATTTCTATCCTTGTTTCCCCCTCCTCTGTTTCTCTGCTCAGATTCCCATCCCGCTGTCATTCCAGTTTAAGCCCTCACCGACAGCACTAGCAAATATCCCATCCCTCACACCCCGCCGTAACTCCCCAAATTTAGCTTCTGGGACCTCATCCTTATTTTAACCAATGTCGTTGGTACCAATATTTACCACGACAACTGGCTGCTTGCCCAATCCCCTTAGAATTCTCTACAACAGTTCAGAGACATCCTTGACCCTAGCACTAGGGAGGCAGCATACCATCCTTGTGTCTCTTTTGCGGCCTCAGAAACGCCTGTCTGTTCCCCTTCCGATTGAATCTCCTATCACTATAGCTCTGCCACTCTCTTCATCTCCTCCTGTGCAGCAGAGCCACCCATGATGTCATGAACTTGGCTATTGTTGATTTTCCCTGAGCCATCTACCCCAACAATATACACAGCGGTATATATTTTTGAGATGGGGAAGGCTACACGGTACTCCTGCACTACTTGACTTCCTCAACTCTGCCTGGTGGTCACCCATTCCATTTCTGCCTTTGCAGCGTTTGCCTGCGATGTGACCACCACGCAAAACGTGTTTTCCACAACGATCTAAGAATCGTGGATGTTCCACAGTAAATGCACGTGCAGCTCCAGCTCTCCAATGCGGGTAGCCACTAGCACAAGTTGGATACACTTCCTGCACACCTCAGTTTCTAGCTCAGTTTCTGGTCAATGGTAACTCTTCGGATGCTGACAGTGAAGAATTTAGCCATGGTAATGCTAAGGTTAGATTCCCTCGAGCTTGAGATGGTAACTTCCTGGCACGTGACTGGCACGAATGTTACTTGCTACTTCTCAGCCCAAGCTGGATGTTGTCCAGTTATTTCTGCATCTGGACATGGGTTGCTTCAGTATCTGAGCAGTCACGAATGGTGCTGAACATTGTGCAATCATCAGCGAACATCCCCACTACTGACCTTATGATTGAAGGGAGATCATTGATAATGCAGCTGAAGATGGTTGGGCCTAGGACACTACTTTGAGGAATTCCTGCAGTGATGTCCTGGAACTGATATGATTGACCTCCAACACCCACAACCATCTTCCTTTGTGCTAGGTATCACTTCAACCAACAGAGAATATTCCCCCTGATTCCTATTGATTCCAGTTTTGCTAGGGCTACTTGTTGCCTTACACGGTGAAATACTGCCTTGATATCAATGACATTCACTCTCTGCTCACCCCTTGAGTTCAGCTCTTTTATCCTTGTTTGATACAAGGCTGTAATGGGGTAAGGAGCTGAGTGACCCTGGCGGAACACAAACTGAGCGTCACTGAACAGGTTATTGCTAAGCACGTGCTGCTTGATATCACATCGAGCGAATCGAATTGGCTTAAGTACGGCATCTGTGATGCTGGGCACCACAGGAGCATGACGACATGGATCATCAACTCGACACTTTTGGTTGAAAATTGTTGCAAATGCTTCAGACATATCTTTCACAATGATGTGTTGGCCCCCCCCCATGATTGAGGATGGGGATGTTTGTGGATTCACATCCTTATGTTAGTGGATTAATTGTCCACCACCATTCACGGCTCGATTTGGCATGACTACAGAGCTACAGGGCTACAGACTACAGATCCGTTGGCTATGGGATCGCTTAGCTCTGTCCATCACATGCGGCCTCCGTTCTTTTGTATGCAAGTAGTCATGTGAAGTAGCTTACCTAGGTTGACACATCATTTTGAGGTATACCTGGTGCTGCTCCTAGCATGCCCTCCTTCACTCTTCATTTAACCACAGTTGGTACCCTGGCTTGGTGGTAATGGTAAACTCGAGGATATGCCGGGCCATGAGGGTACAGATTGTGCTTAACTAAAATTCTGCTGATGCTGATGCTGATGATGATCCACAGCGCCTCATCGGTGCTCAGTTTTGAGTTGCTGACTCTGTTTGAAATCTATCCCATTTGGCAAGGTGAAAGTGCCACCCAACAGGATGAAGGGTATTCTCAATGTGAAGACAGGACTTTGTCTCCACAAGGACTGTGTGCTGGTTACTCCTAACAATGCTGTCATGGACAGATGTATCTGAGACAGGCAGATTGGTGAGGACGAGGTCAAACAGATTATTCCCTCTTGTTGGTTCCTTCACCACATGCCACAGACCCAGTCCAGCAGCTATGCCCTTTAGAACTTGGTCATCTTGGTCAGTAATAGTGCTACCGAGTCACTCTTGCTGATGGAAATTGAAGTCCCCACCTAGAGTGCATTCTGTATCCCTGCCAGCCTCAGTGCTTCGTCCAATTGGTATTCAACATGGAGAAGCCCTGATTCATAAGCTGATGGAGGTCAGTAGGTGGCAATCATCAGGAGGTGTTGTTGCTCATGTCTGACCCGATGCCAAGAAACTTCATGGGGTCCCGAGTGAAGGGTCTGTCCTGCCGCTGGGAGAGGACATACTGGGGATGGTGATGTTGGTGTCTGGGGCATTGTCAGATATGTTTTGGTGAATATGACGATGTTTACTGCTGCTTGACTCGCCTGTGGGACAGCTCTTCCACCGTTGGCACAAGCCCTCAGATGCGAGGTAGGAGGACTTTGCAGCGTCGACAGGTCCGGGTTTGCCTTTGTCTTTTCCAATCCTTAAGTGACTGCTGGGTGATCCCTCCAGTTTCTATGGTTTTCTTATATTTTGTATCCGTTGAGAACAACTGAGCACCTTGCTAGGCCATGTTAGAATCAGCCGCATTGCTGTCGGTCGGGAGTCGCATGTTGGCCAGACCAGGATGGTAGATTTCCTTCCCTGAAGAGACATTAGGAAACCAAATGAGTTTTCACAATAATCACCAGTGGTTACAGTTAGAATAAATATTACAATTCTAGATTAATTGAATTCAAATTTCACCATCTGCCTTGGTAGGATTCGAACCCATGTCCCCAGAACTTATCATGAGTCTTTGGGCTACTAGTCCAGTGGTATTACCACTGCACCACTGCCTCCCTGTGGTTCAGTTTCAGGGCAGGCAGAGCTTTAACAGTGGTCTAATTCCCTCAGAGCCCCTACTCACACCTTCCAACTCCTTACCGTATCTTGTCTTTTCTGACTGTAATTCATTTCGGTCCAGTATTCATTCTCATTTTCTCTACATCTAATGTACAGTGTCATTGCCTTCTGTTCCCAGAGTAACTGATTGTGCAGGATGCAAACCTTCGCCTAACTACCTTCACTTTCTTTCTGTAACTTATCCACCTGTTCCTGTAATTCTTTGCGTGTGTTTTATTTCACTGTGAGGTGCACAGATGATCCCCACTGCCCAATTTATCTCAGCCCTTTTTACTTTAGCTTACTTAATTTTTCTGGATGATGTCAAAGGTTCTCCCGAGAATGGAATCGTAAACCCAACTGGACTCCTCTAAAGTCCTGAGCATCTCTGTTACTCCAGGCATGACTGTTTTTCTCTGCTAAGCTACTGATCAACTACTCCCTGTGATATGTGAACGACATTGTACTTCTGGCTTTATTTATTCCAAGTTCCTCTCAAGTTCACTACTCGCTCTTAGCAATGATCACACAAATGTCACTGGGTGTAAACTCACTCTCTCTGTCCAAAGTCTCTTACCTGATCCCAGCGATGATCACTCATGGCCAACTGAGATTATCATTTCTCACAAACAAAGTAAACCATGCCAATGATCCCGACCTCTGTGATACATCTCCTAAACCACTGTAAGATCTGATCAAGTGTCACAGATTATCCAAAAGGAGGTCAAGGAGTCACAAGCAGTTTATTGAGAAGTGACAGTTCAAATACAACACATAATCTGAATAGACAATGTAGACATTCGACCTGTGATAGGTTAGAATGTTTATTTTCTATTCTGGAATCTTTTAACGGTGTATGAGTATCGCTGACAAGGCTAGCATTTGTTCCCCATCCCAAATCGCCCTTGAGTTTCCCTTTGCTGTCCACAGGTGTACTCAAAACTGAGTCAACGTGACCAACATGCATTGTGAAGGCCCAAAGGGCGTTTGCCAGCTAAAGTAGCCTGTTAACAGCTACAAGCTGTGTTTATTAACGATTCACAGAGATACTAGTGGAAGAAAACACTTGCAGTCTGTGCAATGTTTAACAAAAAGCAGAACAGTCATAAATATCACATCAAAACCTTTAAGAGACAGACTTCAAAGTTCCTTTTCACTTTGATGCCAAGTTAGGACTTTACAGAAGTTGCACATACACAAAAACCTGCAGTCATGTTGTCTGAAAACACGAAGGTAAGAGATTGGCATGACTGAACATGTTTTAAAAGTCTAAGTCAGCTGGCCAAAGATTTACAAAGTGTCTTGAAAAGCTTAGAGAGTGACACAAACTGTCATTGATTGATGATGTCAGAGTCTGTCTTGTTTTAAAATGCAAATCAACTGGAAAATATCGAAGCAACATTTTGTAACAAGTCATAAATGTAAGGGATTTGGATTGTTTAATTGCCCTGCGGTTTAAAATGTCGACGTGACCAGGAGTGAAAGCTGCTGTTGTTTGTGCTGATAACAATCCTGAGGTGATGAAATTACTGAAGGAAATGTAAGCATATGCTCACCATTGAAGTCGCATGGGGTCCAGGGTGTACTTGTAGTCGCATGGGGTCCAGGGTGTACTAGCTAAATTGATAAATAACGAGCTGGCTGGGCAACAGGAGACAGAGAGTAGTAGTGGAAGGGAGTTTCGCAAAATGGAGACGTGTGACCAGTGGTGTTCCACAGGGATCCGTGCTGGGACCACGGTTGTTTGTGAGAAACATAAATGATTTGGAGGAAAGTATAGGTGGTCTGATTAGCAAGTTTGCAGACGACACTAAGATTGGTGGAGTAGCAGACAGTGAAGGGGACTGTCAGAGAATACAGCAGAATATAGATAGATTGGAGAATTGGGCAGAGAAATGGCAGATGGAATTCAATCAGGGCAAATGCGAGGTGATGCATTTAGGAAGATCCAATTCAAGAGTGAACTATACAATAAATGGAAAAGTCCTGAAGAAAATTGATGTACAGAGAGATTTGGGTGTTCAGGTCCATTGTTCCCTGAAGGTGGCAACGCAGGTCAATAGAGTGGTCAAGAAGGCATACGGCATGCTTTCCTTCATCAGACGGGGTATTGAGTACAAGAGTTGGCAGGTCATGTTACAATTGTATAAAACTTTGGTTCGGCCACATTTGGAATACTGCGTGCAGTTCTGGTCGCCACATTACCAACGGATGTAGATGCTTTGGAGAGGGTGCAGAGGAGGTTCACCAGGATGTTGCCTGGTATGGAGGGCGCTAGCTATGAAGAGAGGTGGAGTAGATTAGGATTATTTTCATTAGAAAGACGGAGGTTGAGTGGGGACCTGATTGAGGTATACAAAATCATGAGAGGTATAGACAGAATGGATAACAAGAAGCTTTTTCCCCGAGTGGGGGATTCAATTTCTAGGGGTCACGAGTTCAAAGTGAGCGGGGAAAAGTTTAGGGGGGATATTCGTGGAAAGTTCTTTACGCAGAGGGTGGTGGGTGCCAGGAATGCGTTGCCAGCGGAGGTGGTAGATGCGGGTACGATAGCGTCTTTTAAGATGTATCTAGACAGATACATGAATGGGCAGGAAGCAAAGAGATACAGACCCTTAGAAAATAGGCGACATGTTTAGATGGAGGATTGCCGCAGCCTTGGAGGGCCGAAAGGCCTGTTCCTGTGCTGTAATTTTCTTTGTTCTTTGTTCTAAGGAAGTCTGCATATCACAGTCTGAAGAAGGAAGTGGACGCCTCATTGGACAATTTTTGTTTTAGGTGGAATTTGATAAGACAGTTTGATCTTTTCAATGAAACATCTAACCCAATTTGGTATGAAAGGTATAAAAATCATTGTAGATAGTTATTCAGTGATAAGATCGTGGAGCATGGTCGATTAGCAGGGAGGTAAATGCTCACTGGGTGATCATGCATGCATGACTCCGTGTAACATGTTTGTGACTAATGGGTAAATTCCTAACAAGTGCATTGCGAATGGAAATGTTCTATAATTGTTAACTAATGGTATCCCTATAGTATCTCGTAGAGTCATTAGGGTTCAATTTGAGCTTTGAGTGCTGTCTCATTATTTCTTGCAATTCTCATGTTTGAACCTTAGAGAAACCAATCAAAAAAATGACAATTTAGAAAAGAACAATTGTATAGATATGTGGGCATGAGGCTGCACATTATCATTCCCAGGAATGTCAGCATAAGGAGGAGCTTGATCAGCTGCGTCCAGAGCTATCTCCTTGTTTAGATAACGACCGTTATAAAAAAAGAACTCTGAAATGTCATTCCTATACCTCTTTTTAAAAAAACAATTATGGGATGTGGGAGTCGTTGGCGAAGCCAACATTTATTGTCCATTCATAATTATCCTTGACAGCTGTGTGGCTTGCGAGACTATGTCAGAGGACCGTTAAAAGTAAACCACAATGAGTTACCTGAAACTAGATCAGTTAAGGATGGCAGATCTCCTTCCCTAAAGGACATTAGTGAATCAGATAGCTTGTTACAAAAATCGATGATAATTTCATGGCAACATTACAAAGTCCAGCTTTCAATTCCAGATTTTTATTTATCAATTCAATGTATTAATTAATGGAGTTTTTAAATTCCACCAGTTGCTATGGTGTGATTTAAACCCATGTCCCCAGGTCATTAGCCTGGACCTGTGGATTACCATTACACCACTGTCACTGCCTCTCCACCTCACGTTCCGCCCTGAAGACACAACATAAAACCTTCCTCTTTTGCCAAGCGAGTGGCCATCGGACATCATATCTCCTGCTGTGTCACGTGTCACAATTTATTTTATAATGCTCCGGTGAAGCACCTTCGGATGTTCTACGACATTAAATGAACTATATAAATATAAGTTTTTGTTGTTGCTGACTTCTACTAGGCATGGCTTGTCTTACCATACCCTTGCTGCTTGCTATTTACTCCACCTCTCCTTTTTCTTTAAACAGGGTGCAACATTTCGAACCCTCCAGTCCTCTGTCACGACACCCAAATCCCACGAGGATTGAAAGATTCTGGCCAGTGCATCTGCTATTGCCACCTTTCCATCCCTCAGCGCCACTCACACATCCCATCCAGAGGAGGTAAATGGTCTTGTTTATTGTAGTACAAAAAGTGTTGGATTGAAAGTGGTTAACTGAACCTGTTTGTTTAGTGACTGTAATTAATATCAACCTCCATGGATCCTAATTATGTCACTGGAGGGTTTTCCTCTTCTATTAATAAAGGACTCTTTTCAAAGTGTTATCCCATAATGTCAGTGGAACTATTAGCCCAAGCACTAACAGGGAACAGTGGCTCCAGAGAGAGAGGGAGGATAGATCAGAATCCGAGAACGGTAGATCGGAATGTCACAACAAAGTGTCAGAATCTGAGAACAATAGATTACAATATTACAACAATGAGTCAGAATCTGAGAACAGTAGTTTGAAATGTTATAACAATGAACAGGAGTTTATCCTCGAATATTCATTATATTTCTAAATGTTATGATCCGATGCCATTAGACTAAAGGATCCTCTCTGCACTTGAGCTTATTCAATACATTTACTATCCCTTCCTGGATATTACATGTATCCCTGTTACGTTTCACTATACAGTTGTTAATTATATAAAATATATTTACCTACATTACTGTTCCAGTAATTTACCCTGTCCTCCTTACTGCTGCTGTTATTGCTGGTGAATCTGTACCTCCAGCTATTAGCTCGCAAACCATTGCTAATTGTATTATTGCTCTTGTCATTTACTATTTCATGTTCGTTGCTGTTTTTGCTCATGGCAAGTCTCAATTTCCAGCCAGGAGATCTGTAGGCCCTGTTTCACTGAAATACTGCTCTTGCCATTTACATTTTGGGAACACAGAAGCCAGTGTCATTGGTCTCCATCACAGACTCCATCCCTCATCTGAGACATACATACCCCATTTTGGCTAATATCGGAGGCTGAACCAGACTATTTACAAACTCTGTGTTCTATTTAAACCTGAGGTACGTTCATCTCCATATTTGCTGCATCATCAATCCTGCCTACTACCACCTCTGTAAAATCACTCGCCTCCACCTCTGCCTCAGCCCATCTGCTGCATGAACCCTCATCTGTACCTTTGTTAAATCCACACTTGACTATTCCAATTCTACCCTGGTCACCTTCCCAGTTACAAACCTCCATAGACCACTGCCCATCCAGAACTCTGCTGCCTAGATTCGAACTCGCACCAAATTCTGATTACCCATCACCCTTGTGGTCACTGATCGACATTGGTTCCTGCTCTGGCAAGACCTTAATTTTAATTTTCTCATTCTTGTCTTTGAATCCTTCCATGACCTCACCCCTTCAATTCCTCTGTCCATATCCCATATCTCTGCAATCTTTTGCTTCAAGTATATTTCCTTGACCAGTTTCATAGTGAATTTTCTTCCCTCTGTATCTCTCCCTGCTGATGACTTTCTGTTCTCCAGCACCACTGTTGCCCACTCTATGGAAGCCTGGATCCATAAAAGGGTGTGAGCTGAGCAGCCACCTCCGGCGTGGCGTGCACACTGTCCCATGCTGTGCATCGCTCTAGTCCGGGTGTACATTGTGTGCACTAGTAGCATGATGATTTGTGGAACATTACGTAAAACTGCCATTCCAGCAGCTTTGATGTACGGCTTTGAAACTTAGTCTGTGCATGTCCAGGGACCGCCTAAGTTCGCCAATCTCAGCTGAACATACATTCAACACCAAGAGGAACCCCCTCGTGTGTTATTTTAATGGCATCCAACTTAAAGGTATGGGCTTTTGACTTACTTCTGCTATTGCAAAGTTAGTGCAGGTACTGTGGAAGGTTTTCTGGAGGCTGTGTTGTGAGCTACTGCAGATATTCAGGGATGACAGAGGATTTGGTGACCCAACTCTGGTCCAGGTATGGGGACTGTATTCACAGTGTCTCTGAGTTTGTAACATGACCAACAAATGGAGCAGAGACTGCAGCGAGGGGAAGCTCTGTAAAGAGCGGGGAGGAGGGGGCTCTGCCCAACCCACACCGGGTTTTCCAAGAGGACTTTTCCTACTTACACCTAACCCAGGAGCAGTGTGTGAGGAGACTCTGATACAATAACGGGGTGGTCACAGAGCTGTGTCACCTCCTGCAACACGACCTGGAGCCTCGCACCAGGGCAGGGACCGAGCTACCCGTAGCCGGTAAGGTCACGGTTTCATTGAACCTCTATGTATCTGGATCTTTACAGGCAGGAAAAGGAGCCATATCGAACACACAGTCAGAGACAGTGATAGTCATAGAGTCATTTAACACAAAAGGAGTACATTGGGCCCATCGCGTCCAGGTCGGCTCTCTGTGGAGTAATTTAGTCAAGCCTACTCCCCTGCACAATTCTCGGAGCCTTACAAGTTCACTTCCTTTAAACGCCTATCCACTTTCCTTTTGAAATTGGATGAAAGGATCAAATTTGAACGAAGTAAAGTTGGTAACAGGACGTAGAAAAATAGCAAGTGACATTAGAAGGCATGCAAAACAAAGGTGAGCATCAACTAGGCTTAGAATGTCGAATGACAAGACGACAATATTAAGGGCGCTCTGCCTGAATGCTTGCAGCATTCACAATAAGGTGGGTGTTTTAAAGGCACAAATAGAGGGAAATGGGTATGAACTAATTATCATAGCGGAAATGTGGCTACAGGATGACCAAGACTGAGAACTCCATATACAAGCATTTCCGACATTTAGAAAGAGCAGACAAAAAGGAAATGGAGGTGGCGTTGCTCCTACAAAAAGTGATGGGATCAGTGCATTAGTAAGGTATCAGGTCTGAAGAGCAAAATGTGGAATCTGTTTGTATGGAGTTAAGAAGCAGAAAGGGGCAGCAAACATCGATAGTGTTTCTTTATAGGACACCAAACAGTAGTGGTAGTGCAGGGCATGGAATTAATCAGGGGATTAGAGAAGCATGCAGCATGGGTAATCCAGAAAGCACGGGTGAGTTTGACCTTCATACAGACTGGGTAAACCTAATTAGAAATAATGTTATGGGTGAAGAGTTTCTGGAATGTGTTAGCGATGGTTTTCTAAAGCAGTATGTTGAGGAACTGACGAGAGAACGGAAAATTTTAGATCTAATGCTATGTAATAAGACAGGGCTAATTAATAATCTTATTGTAAAATAACCTTTAGGGATGAATGACCATAATATGAATGAATTTTACATTATGTTTGAAAGTGAGGTAGTTCAATCTTAAGCCTGGGTGTTAAGAACAGAAGAAGTTATGAAGGTATGAGGGGGAAATTGACCGAGGTGGATTGGAAAAAAGATATGACAGTGCATAGGCAATGGATAGTTTACAGCAACTATACATTCCTTCAAGGCACATAAACCCCAAAAGGCAGTCAATCGTGGACAACAGAGGAAGTTAAGGATTGTGTATGATTAAAAGAAAAGTCCTATAAAGTTGCCATAAATAGGAGTAAACCTGGGGCTTGGGAGAACATTAGAATACAGCAAAGGAGGACGAAGAAACTGATTAAGGGAAAATAGAATAAGCTGGAAAATATGTAAAAAACGACTGTAAAAGATTCTATAGATACGTAAAAAGGAAACATTTGGCTAAATTAATGTGGATCCATTACAGGCAGAGTCAGGAGAATCTATAATGGAGAATAGCGGAATGGCAGAGAAGGTAATTGATTACTTTGCGTCTGTCTTCACTGAGGAAAATACAAGAAATTGCCCAGAATTATAGATCCAAGGGACGCGGGGGAATGAGGGATTGAAGGAAATTAGTATTGGTAAGAATGTTGGATTGGAGAATTAATGGGGTGGAAGGTTGTTAAGTCGCCAGGATGTGATGCTCTACCTCCCAGAGTGTTGAAAGGCAGCTATGGAGATGCTGGATGCATTGGTGATCATCCTCCAAAGTTCTATTGATTCAGGAGCGGTTCTTGCAGGTTGAACGGCAACAAATGGCACCCCACTATTTAACAAGGGAGGGAGAGAGAACATCGGGAATTACAGACCTGTTAGCCTTATATCAGTCCTTGGGAAAATGCTTTAATCTATTCTAAATGACGTGATGGACGGACATGTGGATAACAATGATCTGATTGGGCATAGGCAACATGGATTTAAGAATGGGAAATCATGTTTGATGAACCTGTGGAGTTTTTGAGGATGTTACAATCAAAATCGTAACAAGGATGTCAGTGGACGTGGTGGACTTGAATTTTCAGAAGGCGTTTGATAAAGTTCCCCACAGGAGGTTGGTTAGAAAAATTAAAGCACATGGAATAGGAGTTTAATATACTGGCATGGAATAAAATTATCATTCTCACGTTGGCAGGCTGTGACTAGTGGGGTACCACAGGGATCAGTGCTTGGGCCACAGTTATTCACAATATAAATCAATGATTTGGATGTGGGCACCAAATGTAATATTTACAAGTTAGCAGATGACTCAAAACTACGTGGAGATGTTTGTTGTGAGGAAGATGAAAAACGGCTTCAAGGGGATATGGACAGACTTAGTGAGTGGGCAAGAACGTGGCAGACCGAATATAATGTGGAAAACTATGAGGTCATCCACTTTGGTAAGAGGAATAGATGAACAGAGTATTTCTTAAATGATAAGATATTAGATAGTGTACATGTAGAAAGGGATCTGGGTGTCCTTGTCAATAAGTCAGTGAATGCGAACATGCAGGTGCAGCAAGCAATTTGGAAGGCTAATGGTATGTTAGCCTTCATTACAAGAGGATTTGAGTACAGGAGGAGTGAAGTCTTGCTTCAATTGTATAGAACCTTGGTTAACCCACACTTGGAGCATTGTGTGCAGTTTTGGTCCACTTACTTCAGGAGAGATAGCATTGCCATAGAGGGAGTGCAATAAAGGTTCACCAGACTTGTTCCTGGGATGGCAGGACTGTCCTATGAAGAGAGATTGAGGAAACAGGGCCTGTGTTCTCTAGAGTTTCGAAGAATGAGAGGTGATCTCATTGAAATTTATATAATAGGTAAAGGGATAGACAGGGGAGATGCAGCAAAGCTGCTTCCCCTGGTTGGGGAGTCTAGACCCAGGGGACACAATTTCCAAATAAGGGGGAATCCACTTAGGCAGAGCTTATGAGAAATGTCTTTACTCCAAGGGCTGTTAATCTTTGGAATTCTCTATCCAGAGGGCTGTGGAAGCACAGTCATTAAGTATGTTTAAAGCAGGGATTTACAGATTTCTAAATACCAATGACATATGAGGTGAGTGTGGGGAAAACGTAATGAAGTGGGAGATCAGCCATGATCATATTACATGGCAGGTCAGTCTCGATGGGCTGAATGGACTACTCCTGCTTTTATGTCCTTATGCTCCTATGTTCCTAAATCTTTGATTTGTCTCTGCTTCCACCACCCTCACGGGCTGTGAGTTCCAGGTCATTATTATCAACTGCTTATAAACGTTCTTCCTCATATTCCCTCTGCATCTCTTACCCAAAATCTTCAATCTGCGTCCCTTAGTCCTTGTTTAATCATAAGATCATAACATCATAAGAACTAGGAGCAGGGGTAGGACGTCCGGCCCCTCGAGCTTGCTCCGCCATTCAATGAGATCATGGCTGATCTTTTCGTGGACTTAGATCCACTTACTCGCGCTCTCACCGTATACCTGAGTTCCTTTATTGTTCAAAAAGATATCTACCTTAGCTTTAAACACGTTGACTGAAGAAGCGTCAACTACTTCACTGGGCAAGGAATTCCATAGATTAACAACCCTCTGGGTGAAGAAGTTCCTTCTTAATTCAGTCCTAAATCTGCTCCCTCTAATCTTGAGGCTATGCCCTCTTGTCCTAGCTTCACCTGCCAGTGGAAACATCTTCTCTACTTGTATCTTATCTATTCCCTTCGTAATTTTATATGTTTCTATAAGATCCCCCCTCATTCTTCTGAACTCCAATGAATATAATCACAATCTACTCAGTCTCTCCTCATAAGCCAACCCCCTCAACTCCGGAATCAACCTAGCGAACCTCCTCTGCACCCTCTCCAGTGCCAGTACATCCTTTCTCAAGTAAGGAGACCAAAACTGCACACAGTACTCTTGGTGCGGCCTCACCAGTACCTTATACAGCTGCAACATGACCTCTCTGCTTTTAAACTCAATCCCTTCAGCAATGAAGTACAAAATTCCATTTGCCTTCCTAATTACTTGCTGTACCTGCAGACCAACCTTCTGCAATTCATGCACAAGGACACCCAGGTCCCTCTGCACAGCAGCATGCTGGAACTTTTTACCATTCAAATAATAATCTTTTTTACAGTTACTCCTACCGAAATGAATGACTTCACATTTATTAACATTGTATTCCATCTGACAGACCTTTGCCCACTCACTCAATGTATCTATGTTCCTCTGCAAAGTTTCACAGTCATCTGCACACTTTGCTCTGCCACTCATCTTAGTGTCATCTGCAAACTTTGACACCCAACACGTGGTCCCCAACTCCAAATCATCGATAAAAATTGTAAATAATTGCGGTCCCAACACCGATCCCTGAGGCACTCCACTGGTGACTGATTGCCAACCAAAATAGCACTCATTTATTCCCACTCTCTGCTTCCTGTCAATCAACCAATCCTCTATCCATGCTAATACTTTACCCTTAACGCCATGCATCCTTATCTTATGCAGCAGCCTCTTGTGCGGCACCTTGTCGAAGGCCTTTTGGAGATCTTGATACACCACATCCACTGGGTTCCCATTGTCCACCTAGATCGTAATGTCATCATAAAATTCCAAAAGATTTGTCAAGCATGACCTGCCCGTCATGAACCCATGCTGTGTCTGCCCAACGGGACAGTTTCTATCACGATGCACTGCTATTTCTTCCTTGATAATAGACTCAAGCATCTTACCCACTACAGAGGTTAAGCTAACCGGTCTATAATTCCCCATATTTTGCCTACCTCCTTTTTTAAACAGTGGCGTCACATCTGCTGTTTTCCAATCTGCTGGGACTGCCCCAGAGTCCAGCGAATTTTGGAAAATTACCGCCAGTGCACCTGCTATTTCTCCCGCCATCTCTTTTTAGTACCCTGGGATGCATTCCATCAGGGCCAGGAGACTTATCAATCCTTAGCTCCATTAGCTTGTTCAACACTACCTCTTCCGTAATAATGATTGTTTCCAGGTCCTCGCCTACGTTCGTCTCTTTGTAAATTACTGGCATGTTGTAAATGTCCTCCACTGTGAAGACCGATCCAAAATACCTGTTCAATGCCTCGACCATTTCATCATATCCCATAACTAAATTCCCCTTCTCATCCTCGAAAGGACCAACGTTTACTTTAGCCACTCTTTTTCGTTTTATATATTGATAGAAACTTTTGCTATCTGTCTTTATATTCTGTGCTAGTTTTTTCTCATGTTCTATCTTACTTTTCGTTATAGCTCTTTTTGTGGCTTTCTGTTGACCTTTAAAGTATTCCCAATCTTCTAGTTTCATGCTGCTTTTGGCCACTTTGTATGCCTTCTCTTTCAATTTGATAGCCTCCCTTATTTCCTTAGACACCAATGGCAGATTACCCCTTTTCTTCCAGTCCTTCCTTTTCACTGGAATAAACTTTTGCTGAGCACTTTGAAAAATTGCTTTGAAAGTCCTCCACTGCTCGTCAACTGTCCCAGCATAAAATCTTTGTTTCCAGTCTATTTTAGGCAAGTCCTCCCTCATTCTACTGTAGTCCCTCTTGTTCGAGCGCAGGACCCTGGTATTGGATTTTATCTTCACACTCTCCATCTGTATTCTAAATTCAACCATACTTTGATCACTCCTTCCAAGAGGATCCCTAACTATGAGGTCATTAATTATTCCTGTCTCATTACACAGGACTAGATCTCGGATAGCTTGCTCCCTCGTCGGTTAGATTACATACTGTTCAAGAAAACTATCACGGATACACTCAGCAAACTCCTCCTCAAGGCTACCCTGACTGAGCTGGTTCGACCAATCTACATGCAGATTAAAATCCACCATGATAATTGCCGTACTAGTTTTACAGGCATTAGTTATTTCTTTGTTTATTGCCCGCCCCAATGTGATGTTATTATTTGGTGGCCTATAGACTACGCCTATCAATGACTTTTTCTTCTTAGAGTTTCTCATTTCCACCCAAATGGATTCAACCTCATTCACCATAGAACCTAGATCATCTCTCAGCACCGCCCTGATGTCGTCCTTGTGAATGGAAATAGCTCTTCCTTGTCCATCGTATCTAAACCTGTCAACATCACGAGGGGTCTAGATAGAGTAGGTAGGGAAAAACTGTCCCCACTCGTCCAAGAATCAATAACGATGGGCATAGAGTAAATGTACTTGGTTTAAAAAAAAAACCCAACATGAGGAAAACATGTTCACACAGCCAATAGTTATGATCTGGATGATAGCGCAGATAAACACGTGGCTGAGCAGCTCGTGTAGAAGGGAGGGTTTCGGATATCTGGATCATTGGGCTCTCTTCAGGGACAGATGGGACCTGTACAAGAAGGACGGGTTGCATCTAAACTGCAAGGGCACTCATATCCTGGCTGCACGGTTTGCTCGCGTCACTTGGGAGGGTTTAAACTAGTGTGGCAGGGTGGTGGGAACCAGAACAGTAGGACAGCTAGTGAAGTACATGAGGAGGGCATAGTAAATGAGGCCAGTAAGACTAAGAGGAAGAGCAGGTAGGGAGATGTTGCTGAGCACAGCGAACTGGTGGTCTGAAGTGCATTTGTTTCAATGCTAGAAGTATAACAGGTAAGGCAAATGAACTTAGAGCTTGGATTAGTCCTTGGAAAAATGATGTTGTTGCCATTACAGAGACTTGGTTGAGGGACGGGCAGGATTGGCCACAAAATGTTCCAGGCTTTAGAAGCTTCAGGCGGGATAGAGGGGGATGTAAAAGGGGTTGGGGAGTTGCATGACTGGTTAAGGAAAATATCACAGATGTACTGCGGGAGGACACCACAGAGGGGTCATGCAGCGAGGCAATATGGTTGGAGCTCAGAAATAGGAAGGGTGCAGTCACGATGTTAGGGGTTTACTACAGGCCTTCCAACAGCCAGCGGGAGGTAGAGGAGCAGATATGTAGACTGATTTTGGAAATATGTAAAGGCAACAGGGTTGTAGTGGTGGGTGATTTTAACTTCCCCAATATTGACTGGGACTCACTTAGTGCTAGGGGCTTGGATGGGGCGGAATTTGGGAGAAGCATCCAGGAGGGCTCCTTGAAACAATATGTAGATAGTCCAACTAGGGCTGGGGCCATTCTGGACCTGGTATTGTGGAATAAGCCCGGCCAGGTGGTCGAAGTTTCAGTGGGGGAGCATTTCAGGAGCAGTGACGATAATTCCATAAGTTTTAAGGATAAGGATAAGAGTGGTCCTCGGGTGAAGGTGCTAAATTGGGGGAAGGCTAATTTTACAGTATTAGGCAGGAACTGAAGAATTTAGTTTGGGGGCGGCTGTTTGAGGGTAAATCAACATCTAACATGTGGGAGTCTTTCAAACGTCAGCTGATTAGAATCCAGGACCAGCATGTCCCTGTGAGGAAGAAAGACAAGTTTGGCAAGTTTCAGGAAGCTTGGATAACGCGGGATATTGTGAGCCTTGTCAAAAAGAAAAAGGAAGCATTTGTAAGGGCTGGAAGGCTAGGAAGAGAGGAAGCACTTGAGGAATATAAATACAATAGGAAGGAACATAAGCAAGGAGTTAGGAAGGCTAAAAGGGGTCATGAAAAGTAATTGGCAAACAGGTTTAAAGAAAATCACAAGGCTTTTTCTACATATATAAAGAGCAAGAGGGTAACCAGGGAAAGGGTTGGCCCACTCAAGGACAGCGACGGTAATCTATGCGTGGAGCCAGAGGAAATGGGTGAGGTACTAAATGAGTACTTTAGAACAGTGTTCACCAAGGAGAAGGACTTGGTGGATGATGAGCCTATGGAAGGGAGTGCAGATAGTCTCAGTCATCTCATTATCAAAAAGGAGGAGGAGTTGGGTGCCTTGCAAAGCATCAAGGTAGATAAGTCACCAGGGCCTGATGGGATCTGCCGTAGAATAGTGAGGGAGGCAAGGGAAGAAATTGCTGGGGCCTTGACAGAAATCTTTGCATCCTCATTGGCTACAGGTGAGGTCCCAGAGGACTGGAGAATAGCCAATGTTGTTCCTTATTTTAAGAAGGGTGGCAAGGATAATCCAGGACATTATTGGCAGGTTAGCCATACGTCAGTGGTAGGGAAACTATTAGAGAGGATTCTTCGGGACAGGATTTACTCCCATTTGGAAACAAACGAACTTATTAGCGAGAGACAGCATGGTTTTGTGAAGGGGAGGTCGTGTCTTACTAATTTGATTGAGTTTTTTGAGTAAGTGACGAAGATGATTGATGAGGGAAGGGCGGTGGATGTTATCTATGTGGACTTTAGTAAAGCCTGCGACAAGGTCCCGCATGGCAGACTGCGCAAAAGGTGAAGTCACACGGGATCAGAGGGGAGCTGGCAAGATGGATACAGAACTGGTTCGGTCACAGAAGACAGCGGGTAACAGTGGATGGGTGTTTTTCTGAATGGAGGGATGTGACAAGTGGTGTTCCGCAGGGATCAGTGCTGGGACCTTTGCTGTTTGTGGTATATATAAATGATTTGAAGTAAAATGTAGCTGGTCTGATTAGTAAGTTTGTGGATGACACAAAGGTTGGTGGAGTTACGGATAATGATGAGGATTGTCAGAGGATACAGCAGGATATAGATCGGTTGGAGATGTGGGCGGAGAAGTGGCAGATGGGGTTTAATCCGGACAAATGTGAGGTAATGCATTTTGGAAGGTATAATGCAGGTAGGAGGTATACAGTAAATGGTATAAGCCTTAGAAATATTGACAGGTAGAGAGATCTGGGAGTACAGGTCAACAGGTCACTGAAAGTGGCAACTCAGGTGGATAACGTAATCAAGAATGCATATGGCATGCTTGCCTTCATCGGTCGGGTCAGAGAGTATAAAAATTGGCAAGTCATATTGCAGCTGCACAGAACCTTAGTTCGGCCACACTTAGAATATTGCGTGCAATTCTGGTCGCCACGCTACCAGAAGGACGTGGAGGCTTTGGAGAGGTTACAGAGGACGTTTACCAGGATGTTGCCTAGTCTGGAGGGCATTAGCTTTGAGGAGAGGTTGGAGAAACTCGGATTGTTTTCACTGGAACGACGGATGTGGAGGGGCGACATGATAGAGGTTTACAAAGTTATGAGCGGCATGGACAGAGTGGATAGTCAGAATCTTTTTCTCAGGGTCGAAGAGTCAGTCACTAGGATACATAGGTTTTTGGTGCGAGGGGCAAAGTTCAGAGGGGATGTGCGACGCCAGTTTTTTACATAGAGGGTGGTGAGTGCCTGGAACATGCTTCCAGGGGAGGTGGTGGAAGCAGGTACCATAGAGATGTTTAAGAGACATCTTGTCAAATATATGAATAGGAAGGGAATAGAGGGATGTGGGCCCCGGAAGTGCAGAAGGTGTTAGTTTTGGGAGGCATCAAAATCGGCGCAGGCTTGGAGGGCCGAATGGCCTGTTCCTGTACTGTACTGTTATTTATTCTTTGTTCCAGAGAGTGCGATGGAGATAGGTTCATTTGAGGCATTCGACAGAAAATTACATGGTAACCCGGAAAAGAAGAATATGTAGGCTTATGGGGATAAGGGTATGAAATGGCACTAACTGAGTTGCTCACTCAGCGAGCTAGTGCAGATACGATGGACCGAATGGCCTCCTTCTGTCCTGCAACAACACTGTGATTCTCACCGATTCTGTCATCATCTCATGCAATTCTCGTAAATATTCTCTCAATCTCCTTTGCTCGAGGGAGAACAACCCCAGCTTTCCCAACCTCACCTTCCAACTGAAATCCCCCATCCTGGAACTATTCAGATAAATTTCCTCTGCAGCCTCTCAAGGAACCTCATCTGCTCCCTAAACTATGATGACTAGAATTGGATACAGTACTCCATTGAGGGCCTAACCAGAGGTGCATACATTTTCTGCATAACGTTCCCATTTTTGCACACTACGCCTCTATTTAAGAAGTCCAAGATCTCATATTCTTTGTAATCACTATCTCAATATCTCCTGCCAATTTCAAAGATCTACGCACAACCACACACAGGTCCATTTGTTCCTGCACACTCCTTAGAACTGTGCCATTAGGTCTGCATAGCCTCACACTATCCCTTCTGCCAAAATGCATCACCACACACTCCTTTGTATTAAATTCGATCTGCCAATTCTCTGCCCATTTTGCGAGCCTATATATCTCCTGTTGCAGGCAGTTTGTATCAACCTCACTGTTTGCCACTCCTCCATTTAGGTATCATCAGCAAATTTGGGGATTCGCCTCTGAATTCCAAGATTTACGTCATAACTACATAACAAAAAAAAAACTCAGAGGTCGCAGCACTGACCTTTGGGGAACACAAACTGTCTACCATCCCCCAGTCTGAAAAACAACCATTTTACACATTTCTCTGCCTTCTGTCCTTCAGCCAATTTTTGATCCAATTGGACACTGACCCTTCTTTTCCATGAAGCTCAACATTGTTCACCAGAATTTTATGTGGCACCGAATCAAACACTTTCTTAAAACTTTATGAACAGCAATCACCACATTCCCTTCATCAACCTTCTCAGTTGCATCATCAAAAAATCCATTTACATTCGTAAAGCATTATCTGCCTTTTGGAAATCCATGCTGACAATCCTTAAATAACTGAATCCTCTCCAAATGTGTGTTGATTCTTTACCCCGATTATTGTTTCTAAACCCTTACTCACCACTGATGTCAAACTAACTGGCCAGTCGTTGCTCGGCCTATGCGTTTCCCATTGACAATTCAGGGAGTTGAGGGTTAGCATCTCTGTCATCATTTTCTCCCTGAGCAGGGATATGCTGGATGAGAAGTCCAGTCATTTTGTCAGGATAGCGTGCTTAATAAAATTACAAAAGTGCTTTAGATAGAGAGTAAATCTCCCTCTGCACTAAATCAAAATTGGTGGTAGATACCGAATAAAGCTGCCTCTGCAGTGTCCCATCAAATACTCCCTGGACAGGAACAGGACGGGGTTTGATATAATGTAAAGTTCCCTCGAAACTGTCCCGACGAACATTCCCAGGACATGGGCTAGTGTAGCGCATTTGGCGCACTTCCTGTGTGTAATCAGATGAAGCAGTGCACCTGTGGGAGTTGAATATGCAACTGGAGTGGAGAGATGGAAAATGTGGAGACTGCAGAATGGAGAGAGGAGACTGTGGAGTCTGTGGAGTGGAGAGAGTAGACTGCTGAACAAATGAAGAGAGACAGCTACGGAGTGGAGCGGCAGCAAAAGCAAGACCATCAATGAAGGCTGCAATTCCTGTGGAGAGGTGGGTGTCAGAGCACCTGAAAGACTCTTTGTTTGGAATGTTTAGGGGAGGGAAAAGAGTCTAAAAGACTCAGGGTGGGGCTGCCAAATCCAGTCGGTGGCTCCTTTCATTTGTATCGTTGCTTGAACACAGGTAGTTCCCTCCTCACCCCAACTCCCTGATCGGGAGAGCTGGAGTTGCCCGGCTGAAGACTCTTAGAGAAAAATCAGAGTAAAGTACCAGGCGGCTCGAGCCGTCCCGGACGAAGAAGCATTCCCCAATTGGAAGACAACAGAAAGTTTTATCTGAATGTTGTAAAGGTGCTCCTACTAGAATATGGAGCAAACATCCTTTGCAGCCTTTCTCTCCCTTCCTCCACTCAGTCACCTGTCTTCCCCTTTTCCTTTACCTTCCTGCCCCTATCCTCCTCTACTTCCACACCACGTTGTTTAAAGCTTTTTTTGTTACAACTATGTAATTTGCTTTGTTTCTGAGGGGTGGGCGTGGCTCTTACACCTCTTGGCAAGCCCTTCCTCACCGGTGGCGGGGCCCTCCCGTACATATGCTGCATGGCTGTTGCAGCTGCTTCTGTTCTCCCTTCACAGTTTGCACTAATAACATCTAATCATGGGGTCAAGAGCAATGACGACACGCACATGACGATAAAGGCAGTCGTGAAGGCAATGGCCGAGATTTACGGCCCTTCGGCCATTGTTGCTGCCTGTAAAATATACGGGAAGGCTGTGTTTTTTCCTGAAGACCGAGCGGGCGGTGTCCCTGGCCCTGAACAAGGGGTTTACTTTGGGCGGGACCTTTCTGCCATTGGACTCCTGGAGGCCTCTGCACCACGTGTCATTCTGTCAAATGTCCCACCCTTTATTCCAGGTGAGCTGCTCCTTCCCCACCTGCACCATCTGGGGGAAGTAAAGACAGCGCCCAGACCCCAGTTCCACTCGCTGTTCGGGAGAACAGCCTCCGGCATGTGCACTCCTTCCGAACACCAGTAATTTATGCAGCTGGTGCAGGAGGACGTCACGGGTGGCCATTTCAATGTACTGTTCCAGGGGACGGCCTACCGCGTCTTCTCGACCTTGGATGGGGCACCGTGCCATATCTACAAGGGGGTGGGTCATGTTCGTAAGAACTGCCCCAACATCCCGGCCGCCAACTCCACCTCGGCGGCCCAGGGTGGCGCTGCTGCACCTCTTCCCACTCCCTCTACATCTCCTAAAGAGAGGGGAAGCAAGAGAGAGATCACCAGCCCAACTGACCCCAAACTCGTGTCATACGCACACATGGATGTTGCTAGATAGCAATCAGGAGCAAGGGCCATGATCATTTTGCTCGCCCTAATTAAAGAGTAGGTGAGGCCAATTATGGCAATCCCACCAGAATGCCAACTGAGATTAAGTAACACAGCACAGAATGCAAATTGAATCTGGAACCCTCCTGCTCTGCACTGAGTACTGCTGGAGGGCACAGAGTGTGAAGAAGGGAGTTCGGTAAGGAGGGGAACTATAAATGAATTAAGAAAAAATAAATTAAATTAACACAGTAATCATGGCAGGAAAGGTGATTTATCAGGGATGTCGTAAGTTGAAGCTCCTGGATGCCAGTGCAATCCATGGCAACCATGTCTGTCGTAAGTGTCTTTAGCTTGAGGAGCAAACAGCGAGAGTCCAGGAGGCTGTGTTACCTGCCCTGATCCAGAGTTCGGGGCATCTGCTTCGGGCTAGAGAGGAACTTACAATGGGATCGGGAAGATCCAGCCTTAATGGTCCATGTAGGTACCAATAACATAGGGAGGACAAGGAAAGAAGTTCTGCATAGTCAGTATGTGGAGCTAGGCACCAAGTTAAGACGCAGAACCGCAATGAGCCACGTGGAAATTGAAGTAGGACAAATAAAATTAGAGAAATGAATCTGTGGCTCAAAGACTGGTGTGGTAGAAGTGGATTTCGGTTTGTGAGGCACTGTCACCAGTACTGGCGAAAGTGGGGGCTATACCATTGGGACGGTCTAGATCTGAACTGTGCTTGGACCAGTATTCTCTGCCTCACTCTCTGCCATTCCTTCGTTCTCCCTCTCTCTATGGCTCTCCCTCTTTCTCTCCCCCTCTCTCTATTTCTCTACCTCTGTCCATGACTCTGTCTGCATCTCTCTCACACTATCTCTCCCTCTATCTCTTTTCATATCTCTCTTCCAACTCTCCCCTTGGACAGCAATGCTTTCAGCCATTCCTTGTTTAATTTAGAACCAGTAACTCTTCCCCTTAGAATCATAGAACATTTAAGGCACAGAAAGAGGCCACTTGGTCACTCATGTCTGTGCCAGCCAAAAAAAACCTGCCTATTCTAATCCCACATTCCAGCATTTTGTCTATAGCCCTACAGCATATGGCACTTGAGGATCATATCCAGACTCCTTTTGAATGGGTTGAGGGTCTCCACCTCAAGAACCCTTTCAGGCAGTCTGTTCCAGACCATCACCACCCTCTGAGTGAAAAAGAGTTTCTTCAGGTGGATAAGGTAGTCTGCATGCTTGCCTTCATCGGTCGGGGCATAGAGTATAAAAATTGGCAAAATTGGCAAGTCATGTTGCAGCTGTACAGAACCTTAGTTAGGCCACACTTAGAATATTGCGTGCAATTCTGGTCGCCACACTACCAGAATGACGTGGAGGCTTTGGAGAGGGTACAGAGGAGGTTTATCAGGGTGTTGCCTGGTCTGGAGGGCATTAGCTATGAGGAGAGGTTGGAAAAACACGGATTGTTTTCACTGCAACGACGGAGGTGGAGGGGCGACATGATAGAGGTTTTCGAAGTTATGTGTGGCATGGACAGAGTGGATAGTCAGAATCTTTTTCCCAGGGTGGAAGTGTCAGTTACTAGGGGACATAGGTTTAAG
This sequence comes from Heterodontus francisci, assembly GCF_036365525.1. Taxonomy (NCBI): domain Eukaryota; kingdom Metazoa; phylum Chordata; class Chondrichthyes; order Heterodontiformes; family Heterodontidae; genus Heterodontus; species Heterodontus francisci. Next base: position 1,350,068 of record NW_027140322.1, read on the forward strand.
GTGAGAGAGGCAAAGTTTCGAGGGGATGTGCGAGGTAAGTTTTTTACACAGAGGGTGGTGAGTGCCTGGAACTTGCTGCCAGGGGAGATGGTGGAAGCAGATACGATAGCGACGTTTAAGAGACAACTTGACAAATACATGAATAGGAAGGGAAACAGAGGGATATGGGACCCGGAAGTGCAGAAGGTGTTAGTCTGGGCAGGCATCAAGATAGGCGCAAGCTTGGAGGGCCGAATGGCCTGTTCCTATGCTGTACTGTTCTTTGTTCTTTGTTCTTTGTTCATCTCCCCTCTGATTTTTCGCAATCACTTTAAGGCTATGCGCCCTCATCAATGACCTCTCTGCTAAGGTGAATAGACCCTTCACCTCCACTCTATCCAGGCCCCTCAGAATTTTGTACATTTCAATCACATCTCCACTCAGCCTTCTCTGTCCCAAGGGAAACAACCCCAGTCTATCCAATCTTTCCCCATAGCTGCATTTTTTCAGTGCTTGCAACATCATCGTAAATCTCCAATGTACCCTCTCTAAGTGCAATTACATCCTTTCTGTAATGAGGTGACCAGAACTGCATAGATTACTCAAGATGTGTCCTAACCATTGAGTTATACAGTTTCAGCATAACCTCCCTGTTGTTGCATTCTATACCTGCCTTGTTGGGAAGGTCACTGCAGTTTGAAAATATCAAACACTAATCCAACACTCACCGCTAAAACCCCACAATAAAATCCCAATGCAGGAATGGGCAGATAATGAGAAGTTTTACTGTCTCATCCTCTTTCTGTCTCTGCCTCTCATGTCTGTCTCTATCCATCTCTCCCCATCTCTCCCTCTCTCTCACTTTTTTCTCCCCGCCTCTCCCTCTCTCTCTGCTCTCTCTCTCCCTCCCTCTCCCTCTTTCTCCACCTCTGTCCATGACTCAGTCTGCGTTTCTCTCTCTCACCATCTCCATTTTATACATGAAGGAGGAGCTCCCTCTATTTTATACAGCTGTTATGGTGGGATTTGAACTCCTTTCCCCAGACCATTAGTTGAGCCACTGGACTACTTGCCCAGTGATATTATCACTCTGAAACTGCCTCCCCAATGGACGTGGACAGTGTCTGTTCCCGAATTTCACCCACAGTATTTTCTAGGTTGTAACCCGGAACATCGTCCTGAATCAGAGTCTCAAAGTTCACATTATAACTTTGAAAAGGCAGGAACAGAGTGAAACGGGATTGGTTTTGTCCCTGGATTCAGTGTATACTGCAGACAGATCAGTTACATTTACGATACAAACGACAGGAATGAACAAGGTCAATCCAATTATATGGAAAATGTAAATGACGCTACTCATAATTGCCATCCATCCTGTATTAGTACAGATTTATGGTTTATTCCCGAGAGAGGTGTCACTCAGAAAATGTCATTGATATTGAAATAATTGTGTTTTGTCCACCGCATTCTTTACATCAGAGTCAAAGCTGCTGATGTAATCTATTTGTTCAGGTGAGTGTAACTAATAGCAAAGATCAGGGGCATCACGTGTCAGTGGAGACTTATCCCTGCATAAATCAGGACCTATTGGAATGGATCCGCTCAGAGTGCCTGCTGGAGCTGTGGATTCCAGGCTAACAGAAGTCTCTGCTTCTCTCAGAAATGGGATATCCATCAATGTATCAGATAGAAGACAATTTGCTATCCTGTACTTGCAGCAATTGGAGTTCCTGGTAAGCCTGTATCTCATCTGATCATGGTTTAAATCGATGTTAACTGTGCTGCTGTGCTCAGTATTAATTCTCACTGTGAGTGTTATACTGCCAGCTGTTCTTTTCCAGCAATGTACTGATAGAATCTCCTCATTGTCTACTTTTACAGTCTTGCAGAAGTTGTATTATGTCTTTAATGTTATGGGTTTCACTAACCGTGGCATTGGTACTGGATTATTATCATTCGAATGAGATGTTTCAGTTCGGATCTAGAATCAGACCATCAGGCGTTTGAACAGTTTCATGATGTGGATCTAATTGGTCTGGGAATATTTTTATAAATTATTTTTTTCAGCGATTGATAATGAGACAGCTCACGTTCTCGGTGTTACAAGGGGACAGCACAATGTCCTCCCTCCCCAATAACATGGCTCAGTATAACGGGGATATCAATGTATTTATTGGCTTTACTGTTATTAAATATTATTTCATTCTGTGTGTGTCTGACACTGTTTCAGAGGTCTGGCTACTGAACTGAGTTTGCTGTTGACACTTTCACATCTCCTTCCCTGTTTCACTGTGGACCCTTCACTGTCACTCGACTAAATTGTAAAATAGAAAGTATTGATGTGATGTTTTATTGCTTTACACTCTATCAGTTGGAATCAAGAGTCTTTCCATTTATCTGTAGATTATCAGATGCAACGCTGATGTTGGCATTTTATTAATTAAACAATCCCACATTCTGGTGGATTACTTTATAATTCCAGGAGAAGGAATTTCATTGATTGTGAGGTTTGTCTGGAAGAAGCTTTCGATCCAGTTTATTCCATGTATTGTAGATGAAGTGAATAGTGTAGGTGAACAGGTGGAAACTTGAGTGTTCTGTAGATAATGTAAATTATTCACAGAGTTTTCACAATTGAACAAACTGACTTTGAAAATAGAATCATTGAACATGGTGCTGGTGAACAGAACACAGGTGCAGAATGTTAGAATAAATCATATGTGAAAAGCAGCATTTTATAACAGTTTGCAGAGTGTGAGCACTCCAGAGAGATGGGGAAGGAGAAAAGAAGCAGGGAGAACGAAACCGAGGGAAAGAGATAAGCAGAAGTAAAGAGAAAGGGAAAAACGGCCGTGTGAATAATTCACTGTCATAAAGTGCTGGAATGTCCAGAAAAATTAGTGAGAGAAACTGGGAGTTGAAGCTTTTGCTGTCAGATCGTGTTCATTTTGCTGTTGAACTTGATCCTCTGTGTTTATTTTTGTCAGGTGCGCATTTTGTTTTGTAGAAAGTTCCTAATCCTTACTTAGTGACTGAATAAACAGAATAGAATCAGTTCTTCACTGATGGTAACTCATTATTTAACTACTGCACTTCAGAATCTCAGTGACTGTTGAATTCAATAAAGAGCGAGGCTGACATCAGAAATATATTTAAGTTTATATTTAATTGCCTGTACAAGCTAAATATATCGACTATATTGTATAAACCATGAATAGGTCTCCAACACCAGTAACCACAGGGATACTTGTTTGAATGTATTAGTTGAGTTGTCTTACTGGGATCTATAGATCAGATATCCTCTCACACTCATGCTGCAGTCTCTCTGTGAATCTCAGCCTCTTCTTTCAATGTATTGAATCCTCGGTCTCCTCATCCATTGCTTCACTTTATCCTCTTTCCCAAACCATCTGCTCCAGTCTCCCCGAATGCTCCAACATGTCCTTTGCCTTCTCTCCCTCCCAATCTCACGCACTGGCTCCACCTTTATCTTCCTTATCCAACCTGATAGGGATACAGGAACATCGGAGCAGGAGGAGGATATTCAGCCCTGCGAGCCTTTTCTCTCTCTTCCAGTTAACTTGGTGGCGATTGTGATCCTGTCCCGAAGAAGGTTCGGTCTCGCCAAATGTATCACCGTCTACCTGGTGGGAATGGCAGTGTCTGATCGCCTGGTCGTTATCACTGAACCAATATTGACGTGGATTGTTTCAATTTATTTCCCAGATTCATTCCTGAGAATTACTCCTGTGTGTACTCTCAATGCCGTTCTGATTTCTGCATCCACAGTTGTTTCTGTCTGGCTCACAGTCACTTTCACCTTTGATCGATTTGTGGCCATTTGCTGTGAGAAAGTGAGAACAAACTATTGCAGTGAGAAAACGGCGGCTGTGGTTGTAGGAACAGTGAGTGTGTGAAGCTGTATCCAGTCTCTCCCCTGGTAATTTACTTTGGAACAAATTGCATTATTTATAATGTACCCATGGGTTGTGTTAATAAACTGAGCTTCTATGCTTCCCCCATATGGGAGGCAGTTGAATTGTTTTACCCCATTTTAACCCCTTGTGTCCCGGTCTTTGTGATCTTACTGCTCAATGTTCTGACTGTCAGACAGATTTTATATTATATTTTTTAGAGATACAGCACTGAAACAGACCCGTCGGCCCACCGTGTCTGTGCCAACCATCAACCACCCATTTATACTAATCCTACACTAATCTCATATTTTTACCACATCCCCACCTGCTCCTATCTTCCCCTACCACCTACCTATATCAGGGGCAATTTGTAATGGCCAATTTACCTATCAACCTGCAAGTCTTTGGTGGAATACGCGGCGAAGACCCACACAGACACAAGGAGAACTTACAAACTCCACACAGGCAGTACCCAGAATTGAACCCGGGTCGCTGGAACTATGAGGTTGCGATGCTAACCGCTGTGCCACTGTGCCTCCTAGTTCTCCAGTCAATTCCGGCGCCACAGCAATGGAGAAAATCACAAGGACCCAAAGATGGAGAAACACAGGAAATCAATTATTTTACTCATCAGTATATCCGGCAGTTTTATTCTGTTATGTATGACCCGGGTTGTGGTTATCCTTTCGAGGCGAAGAGCAGGTATTCTGGATTATTCCTCTTACACTGACCCTATCCTTATCACATATCACACATCAAGGATGCTGCAGCGTCTCAGTTCCTGCACCAATACATGTATTTACACTGTGACACGGACTAAATTCAGACAGGAGCTGAAGAAGGCGGTCAAATAGCCTCTCAATCCCATTGTTAAATGAATCAAATGAAAGAAAGAGCTGAAGGATTTCAAACACTGTAATGGTGAGAGGGGGCAGTAACTGTAGTGAGAGAAGGGCACCAGCATATGGAGATGGTGAGAGGGGGACAGTGACTTCAGAGAGACAGCGGCACTTGCAGATGGAGATGGTATGAGGGGGACAGTAACTGCAATGAGACAGGGAGACCAGCAGGTGCAGATGCTGAGAGGAGGCAGTAACCGCAGTGTGACAGGGACACCAGCAGATGGAGATGCTGAGAGGACACATTAACTGCAGTGAGACAGAGACACAGCAGATGGAGATGGTGTGAGGGGAACAGTAACTGCAGTGAGACAGGGACACCTGCAGACAGAAACGGGAACACCAGCAGAAGAAGATGGGGAGAGCGGCCCAGTTAGTGCAGTGAGACAAGGACACCAGCAGATGGAGATGGTGAGAGGGGAACAGTAACTGCAGTGAGACAGGGACACCTGCAGACAGAGATGGTGAGAGTGGGCAGTAACTGCAGTGAGACAGGGACACCAGCAGATGGAGATGGTGAGAGCGGGAACAGTAACTGCAGTGAGACAGGGACAGAGGGAGAGTTTCAGCCAGTTGGATCATTGGGATCTCTTCTGGTGCAGAGCTGACCTGTACAAGAAGGTTGGGTTACATCCAAACAGGAGGTGGACCAGAACCCTCGCGGGGAGGTTTGCCTTTTCTACTGGGGAGGGATGAAACTCGTCATGCAGTGGGGTGGGACCCAATGTAGTAGTCTCTCCAATGAGATAATTGAGGCAAATGCAGAGGTTAAAGCAAGCAAGTACAGTAGGCAGGCCGGGCAGGGGCAGGAGAGGGAGCGTGGAAGGTCTGATAGGCTAAACTGCATTTACTTTCATGCAAGATTTCTTTCAGGTAAGGCAAATGCACTCAGAGTATGCATCGGTTTCATTGGATTGTGATATTATAGCTATTACAGAAACGTTCTTGAGGGATTGGCAGGACGGGCAGCTCAATGTTCCGGGATGCTGATCTTTCCGGCGTGACAGAGGTGGACGTAAGAGAGGAAGGCGATTTGCACGATTGATTAGGGAGGACATCACGGCAGTACTTAGAGAGGATATCCCGGGGGCAATGTCCAGCGAAGCCATATGGGTGGAACTTAGAAATAAGAAAGGGGTGATCACTTTGATGGGATTATACTATCGGCTCCCCAATAGTCAGAGGAAATTGGAGGAGCATATATGTAGGGAAATCACAGATAGGTGTAGGAATTATAGGGTTGTAATAGTAGGTGATTTTAACTTTCGTAATATTGACAGGGACTGCCTTAGTGCTCAGGGATCAGATGGGGGAAAATTTGTTAAGTGTGTCCAGGGTAGTTTTCTGAAGGAGCTACACTCGAACTCCTCTTAGGAAATACGGATGGGCAGGTGGTTGATGTGTCAGTCGGGGAGCACTTTGGTAGTAGTGACCATAACTCTATTAGCTTCAAGTTAGTTAGGGAAAAGGATAGGACTGGCCCTCAGGTTGAATTCTTAAATTGGGGAAGGCTAATTTCGATGGCATCAGGCAGGAACTCTCAAAAGTTGAATGGTAGCGGCAGTTTACATGTATAAAGGGACGTCTGGCAAGAGCGACACTTTTAAAAGTGAGATCAGAGGAATTCAGTGATGGCATGTTCTGTTGGATGGAAGGGCAAGGCTGGCAAGTTTAGAGAAACTTGGTTGATGAGGGATATTGAGAGTCTGTTTAGGACAAGGAAGGAGGCATATGTCAGGTATAGGCAGCTGGGATCAAGCGAGTCCCTCGACGAGCACAGGGGATGTAGGACTACACTTAAGAAGGAAATTAGGAGGGCGAAAAGGGGCCATGAGATTTCCCAGGCAGATAAGATAAAAGAGAATCCTAAAAGATTCTATAAGTATGTTAACAGTAAAAGGGTAGCTAGGGAGAGAGTAGGTCCTCTTGAGGTTCAGTGTGGCAATCAATGTGTGGAGTCACGGGAATTGGGCGAGATCTTAAATTAATATTTCTCGTCCATATTTACCGTGGAGAAGGTCATGGAAGCTAGTGAGATCAAAGGATATCCTGGAGCATATCAACATTGCAAAGGAGGAGGTGTTGGAGACTTTGAAGCGCATCAAGAAAAAGAACAAATAACGTAACAGTACAGCACAGGAACAGGCCATTAGGCCCTCCATGACTGCGCCGATCTTGATGCCTGCCTAAGCTAACACCTTCTGCACTTCCGGGGCCCATATCCCTCTATTCCCTTCCTATTCATATATTTGTCAAGATGTCTCTTAAATGTCGCTATCGTATCTGCTTCCGCCACCACCCCTGGCTGCAGGTTCCAGGCACTCACCACCCTCTGTGTAAAAAACCTGCCACGCAAATCCCCTCTAAACTTTGCCCCTCGCACCTGAAACCTTCGTCTCCTTGGAACTGACTCTTCCACCCTGGGAAAAAGCTTCTGACTATCCACTCTGTCCATGCCGCTCATAACTTTGTAAACCTCTATCATGTCACCACTCCACCTCCGTCGTTCCAGTGAAAACAATCCGAGTTTTTCCAACCTCTCCTCGTAGCTAATACCCTCCAGACCAGGCAGCATCCTGGTAAACCTCTCCAAAGCCTCGACGTCCTTCTGATAGTGTGGTGACCAGAATTGCACGCAATATTCTAAGTGCGGCCTAACTAAGGTTCTGTACAGCTGCAACGACTTGCCAATTTTTATACTCTATGCCCCGACCGATGAAGACAAGCATGCCGTTTGCCTTCTTGACTATCTTATCCACCTGCGTTGCCCCTTTCAGTGACCTGTGGACCTGTACGCCTAGATCTCTCTGCCTGTCAATCCTTCTAACTGTTCTGCCATTTACTGTATACTTCCCACCTGCATTAGACCTTCCAAAATGCATTACCTCACATTTGTCCGGATTAAACTCCATCTGTCATTTCTCCGCCCAAGTCTCCAACCGATCTATATCCGGCTGTATCCTCTGACAATCCTTATCATTATCCGCAACTCCACCAAACTTTGTGCCATCCGCAAACTTACTAATCAGACCAGCTACATTTTCCTCCAAACCATTTATATATACTACAAACAGCAAATGTCCCAGGACTGATCCCTGCGGAACACCACTCGTCACGTCCCTCCATTCAGAAAAAAACACCCATCCACTGTTACCCTCTGTTTTCTGTGACTTTGCCAGTTCTGTATCCATCTTGCCAGCCCACCTCTGATCCCGTATGACTTCTCCTTTTGCACCAGTCTGCCTTCCGGATCTTGCGAAAAGGCTTTACTAAAGTCCATATAGACAACATCCACCGCCCTTCCCTCATCAATCATCTTCGTCACTTCCTCAAAAACTCAAACTAATTAGTAAGACACGATCTCCCCTTCACAAAACCATGCTGTCTCTCACTAATAAGTTCGTTTGTTTCCAAATGGGATTAAATCCAATCCAGAACCATCCTCTCTAATAGTTTCCCTGCCACTGACGTAAGTCTCATCAGCCTATAATTTCCTGGATTATCCTTACCACCCTTCTTAAACAAAGGAACAACATTGGCTAAGGTGGACAATCCACAGGGCCTGACCAGGTATATCCTAGGATGCTCTGGGAAGCAAGGGAGGAGATTGCTGGAGCCCTGGCTGAGCTTTTAGTATCATCGTTAACCACGGGTGAGGGACCAGAAGACTGGATGCTAGCTAATGTGGTACCTTTATTTAAGGAGGGCAGCAGGGATAAGCCAGGTAACTACAGGCCGGTGGGCCTTATATCAGTGGTGGGAAAGTTATTGGAAGGGATTCTGAGAGACAGGAATTATATGCATTTGGAAAGGCATGGTCCGATTAGGAAAAGTCAGCAAGGCTTTGTGCGTGGGAAATCATGTCTCACGAATTTGATGGAGTTTTTCGAGGAGGTGACCAAGAGGATTGACGAGGGCAGGGCGATGGACGTTGTCTATATGGACTTTAGCAAGACCTTTGACAAAGTCCCACATTGTAGGCTGGACCAGAAGGTTCAAACACATGGTATCCATGGTGAGCTAGAACATTGGGTACAAAATTGGCTTGGTGATAGGAGGCAGAGGGTGGTAGTTGAGGGTTGTTTTTCAGATTGGAGGCTTGTGACCTGTGGTGTCCTGCAGGGATCGGATTTGGGCACTCTGTTGTTTGTCATATATATTAATGACTTGGATGTGAATGTAAGGGGCACGATTAGTAAGTTTTCCGATGACCACAAAATTGGTGGCATAGTGGACAGTGAAGAAGGTTGTCTGATGTTACAACAGGATATAGATCAACTGGGGAAGTGGCCAAGTGAGTGGCAAATGGAATTTATTGCGCACAAGAGTGAAATGATGTGTTTTGGAAAATTAAACCAGGGCAGGACATATACAGTGAATGACAGGGCCCTGGGGAGTGTTGTTGAGCAGAAAGACCTTGGGGTGCAAGTCCATAGTTCCTTGCAAGTGGCAACACAGGTAGACAGTGTGGCGAAGAAGGCGTATTGCATGCTTGCCTTCATCGTCCGAGGCATTGAGTACGAGTTGGGATGTCATGTTACAGTTGCACATAACGTTGGTTAGGCCGCATTTTGAATACTGTGTGCAGTTCTGATCGCCGCACTACAGAAAATATGTGATTACGCTCGAAAGGGTGCGGAAAAGATTCACAAGGATGTTGCCTAGGTTGGAGGGCTTGAGTTAAAAGAAAGATTGGATAGGATGTGCCTGTCTTCCCTGGATTGAAGAAGGCTGAGAGGGGACATAAAAGAGGTATACAAAATTACGAGAGGCATAGATAGGCTGGATATCCACAGTCTGTTTCCCATGGTAGGGGTGACTAAAGCTATAAGGCATAGATTTAAGGTGAGAGGGAGGAGGTTTAAAGGGGATCAAATGGGTAAATTTGTCACACAAAGAATAGTGGGTATCTGGAATGAGCTGCCTGAGGAGGTGGTGGAGGCATTAACAGTAGCGACATTTAAGAGGCATCTGGACAGGTACTTGAATGAGCAAGGCATAGAGGGAGATGGAATTGATGCAGGCAGGTGGGATTAGTACTGATAGGCATCATGGTCGGCATGGATGCGGAGGGCCAAAGGGCCTATTTCGATGCTGTCCGACTGTATGACTCTAAAATGGGAGTAGGGGAGGATTCTCCAGGTTTAAAATGGGAGTGGTAGAGGATTCCCCAGTCCGTTCATTGGAGTTTTAGATGTGGTCCTGTTCACGGTGAGGGTGGGAGTCTAATTACATGGGGGTCTGTTCACAGGAGGGGTTTTGGGATGACAGTCTGTTCAGAGGAGGGGTATTGGATGGGGGTCAGTCAACAGAGGCATATCAGATAATGATCTGCAACTATGGTGGTCTCATCACGGGATGGGGGTGGGTGGGGGGGATGTTTTCCAGTCGGGGAAATATTACAGTGCCAACGAATTGGTGGAAGCAAATAATTAGCCTGGGTGTGAATTTTATGAGGGCCGGCAATATTTGCAGAGGGTGGGGGTGAGAAAAATACTTGCCAGGTGAGAGGGGGAGACAAAGAAAGAGAGAGAATGCAGAGAAAGAGAAAAAAAGGCAGAAAGAAGAGAAAGAGAAAAAGAAAGACTGAGGAAGTCAGAAAGAAAGAGACTGAGAGAGAGAGAGAGATTGAGTCAGAAGGAGGGAGAAAGGCAGAGGGAAACAATAAAGATGTGTTACTCACCATCCCACACAGTCCGCACTCCATCGTTGGACTCTAACATCTTCCCTCTGTCAGCTCGCTCATGGAGAAAAGATCCTGAGCAGGGGCATAAGGGTGGGAAATGGAGAAAAGGATCAGGACATGGACAGAGAGAGGGGGATTCAGACTGGACTCTCACTCACACACACACTGTAATCAGCTCCAATTCACCTGGGCAAAGCGACACAGAGACTGAGACACACAGAAACTCACCTTCACAGACCAGCTGCATGGAAAGAAAGAATGGAGACTGATGTTGTTCTAATATATCCTAGAACCTGTCTCCCAAAGTAGCCAGTCCACCCAAAATACAGCTCATTCAATCATCTCTCAGCATCCTCCAGCTGGACACACCCTCCCAGATATGGTGCAGTCCAAGGTCAGTCTCTGTGTAAACAGGGACTGGGGGAGAGAGGGATATTCCAACCATATCCCACATGGACCGTCCTAGACAGAAACCTGTGTGTGTGTGTGTCGCTCTTTTCCCCTCCCCAAAAACTCATTAACAGTGCAGAAAAGTTATTGTTATTTTAAAACATGGAGGGGCCGGTTTGGATAATGGCCATTGAGCACAAATTGTATTCAATGTTTTTCACTTTTCACCTCCAGTTTACAGAAAGTTCAGATAATGACTGAAAATGTCTCGCTGCAGTTACCTTGAAATTTTGGTAACGAGTTTTTGCTGGAGAGGCCGGTTTGACTGCAATATAAACAGGCAGTTTTTATTTGGATTTTCAATTCCACGGTGTGACAAAGTGTGAAACTAGAGCCAGGTTAATGATGCAGCCAAGAGAACTTTGACAACTGGTGACATTTAACACAACAATTCTCACCCAAACTTAGAGTTATATTTGTCAATTATTGTTTGTAGTTTATTTGGTGCTGCTGTATTTTTGCATTCTCCTGTCATCATTGGAAAAAAAACTTTCTTAACATTTACCACTTTAATGTTGCAAGGCTTTGCAAAGCTGCAAAATGGCCATTTACGAAAGATCTGCCACTTTTCAACTCCAGACCAGATACCAGCATAGAAAGACAGGTGAGAGAGAGAGGGATGCCATCACATTATTGATGAAGAACTCAACACAACTTATTTGGAAAATGTTTTATTTATAAATGTTTGTCTGTCTTTTATTTTATGCTGTTTTTTAAAATTTATACATTAACTTTAATCACTAACAATAATTTTCCAAACATGAGCGAGTTTAATGTTACAAGTGTTCACATAGTTGGAAAATAGCCATTTTAGGCAAATTGCATTGAAATTCTTTTACTATGCATCTCAAGTTTACAGAAAGTAAATTCCTCAAACTTGTGAAAACCATCAAACTCAGTAAAACTGATTCACTGCAGTTACTGCTCCCTCTCTCCATCTGCATCTGCTGGTGTCCCCGTCTCACTGCAGTTACTGCCCCCTCTCACCATCTCCATCTGCTGGTGTCCCGTTCTCACTGCAGTTACTGCCCCCTCTCACCATCTCCATCTGCCGGTGTCCCTGTGTCACTGCAGTTACTGTACCCTCTCACCATCTCCTTCTGCTGGTGCCCCTGTCTCACTGCAATTACTGTCCCCCTCTCACCATCTCCATCTGCTGGTGTCCGTGACAAACTGCACTAACTGACCCCTGCTCATCTACTCCATCTGCTGGTGGCCCTGTCTCTCACAGCAATTACTGTCCCCCACTCACCATCCCCATCTGCTGGTGTCCCTGTTTCACTGCAGTTACTGCCCCCTCACCATCGCCATCTGCTGGTGTCCCTGTCTCACTGCACTTACTGACCCCCTGACGATCTCCATCTGCTCGCGTCCCTGTCTCAATGCAGTTAAGATCCCCTCTCACCATCTCCATCTGCTGGTGTCCATGTCACACTGCAGTTACTGACCCCCTCACCATCTTCATCTGCTGGTGCCCTTGTCTCACTGCAATTACTGTCCCCCACCATCACCATTTCAGTGTTTGAAATCATTCAGCTCTTTCTATGATTTCACCAATTTAACAATGAGATTGAAAGGGTATTTCACCGCCTTCTTAACCTCCTGTCTGAATTTCGTCTGGGTCACAGTGTAAATACATGTGTTGGTGCATGAACTGAGAAACTACAGCATTTCGGATGTGTGATTTATGATATAGAAAGGGTCAGTGTAAGAGGAATGATATTGAATATCTGCAATTCGCCTATAAATGATAAACACAATCAGTGTCATCCATAACAGTATAAAACTGGCGGATATAGTGAAAAGTAAAATTATTGATTTTCTGCGATTCTCCATCTCTGGGTCCTTGTGATTCTCTCCATTGCTTTGGTGCCGCAATCCCCTGCGGACTTTACTGGAGAATAAAATCCGTCTGATAGTCAGAACATTGAGGAGCAAAATCAGAAAGACTGGGACACAAGGGGTTAAAATAAGTTGAATCAATTCAAATGCCCCCCATATGGTGGAAGTACAGAAGCTCAGTTTATAATCACAACCCATGAGAACATTATCAACAATGTAATATTGTTCCTGTGTAAAGTACCAGGGGAGAGACTCTGAACAGCCCAGCACACTCACTGTTCCGACAACCACAGCCGCCGTTTTCTCACTGCAATATTTTGTTTTTAGCTTCTCACAACAAATGGCCACAAATCGATCAAAGGTGAAAGCGACTGTGAGCCAGACAGAAACATCTATGGATGCACAAAGCAGAGTGCTAATGAGAGAACACACAGGAGTAATAAAGAGGAATAGATCTGGGAAATAAATTAAAACAATTGCAGTCAATATGGGACCAGTGATAACGACCAGGAAATCAGACACTGCCATTCCCACCAGGTAGACAGTGATACATTTGGAGAGACCGCACTTTCCTCGGGACAGGATCACAATCGCCACCAAGTTAACTGGAAGAGAGAGGGAAAAGGAAGCAGAGAAGTTACTGATCAGACCTGGAGACAAAACAACAGTTTGACAGGATCGGGGCTGAAATTTCCAACTTTGTTGCTGCATCGAGGAGTGACAACTGATTCATTGACCTGGGCAATGCTTTTCCACAGTGAAATGTTTGAGAATACAATTATTAATAATGAATTGGGAAATTGATGCAGAAAGTGAATAAAGTGAGCACCGGATCCATTGCAAGTACTGAGTGAGGATGCAGTGCTGTGGAGAAATGGGAAGGGCTGTTCCACAGATGTAATCCAATGGGTTAATTGTGAAGTTTTTCTCCAGACTGTTGTTTGGGAAGGTTTGGGGAGAGCGGAAAGTATAGCTGGTTTGTTGTTCTGGGGGCGGGGAACCGACAGGGACTGTTACCAAATGGGAAAAACACTGAAAACTGCAGCGCTGAGTATGAGAATCAGCCATGATCTAGAATGGCAGAGCAGGCTCGAGGACTGAATGTCCTCTTTCTGCGCCTATGTTCCTATCAGGTTGGACAAGGCAGCTGGAGGTGAAGCCAGTGAGTGAGATTGGGAGAGAGAGAAGGAAAAAGACTGTTGGAGCAGTAGGGGAGACTGGAGCAGATGATTTGGGAAAGTGGAGAAACTGAAGCAATGAATGAGGAGACTGAAGATGCAATGCAGTGAGAGCAGAGGCTGAGATTCACAGGGAGAGACTGCAGCATAGTGTTAGAGGAAATGTAATCCATAGATCCCAGTAATACAACTCAATGCATACATTCAAACAATAATCCCTGTGGTTATTGGTGTTGCAGAACAGTTCATTGCTTATTGAATTTCGTCAATGTATTTAATTTGTACAGGCTATTAAATATCAATTTGAACATATTTCTGATATCAGCCTCGCTCCTTATTGAATTCAGCAGTCAGAGAGATTTTAAAGTGCAGTATTTAAATAATGAATTACCATCAATGAAGAACTGATTCTATTCTGTTTATTCAGTCACTAAGTAAGGAATGGGAACTTTCTACAAAAGAAAACGTGGACCTGACAGAAATCAATACAGAGGATCAAGTCCAACAGGAAAATGAACACAATCTGACAACAGAAACTTCGACTCACAGTTTCTCTCGCTAATTGTTCTGGACATTCCAGCACTTTATGATGGTGAATTATTCACACTGCTGCTTTTCTCTCTATGTCTTTCCTTCTACTTATCACTTTCCCTCGGTTCCGTTCTCTCTGCTCCTTTTCTCCTTCCCTGTCTCTCTGGAGTACTCACACCCTGCAAACTTATACTTAATGCTACTTTTCGCACAAGACTTATTCCTAACATTTTGCGCCTGTGTTCTGTTCACAAGCCCCAGGCTCAATGATTCTATTTTCAGAGTCAGTTTGTTCAATGGTGAAAACTTTGTGAATAATTTAATGCATCTACAGAACACCCAAGTCTCCACACGTACACCTACACTCTTCACTTCATCGGCAATGCCTGAAATAAACAAGATAAAAAGCTTCTTCCAGACAAAACTCACAATTATTGAAATTCCTTCTCCTGGAATTACAAAGTAATCTGTTAGAATGTGGGATTGTTTAATTAATAAAACACCAAGATCAGCGCGTAGCTGATAACCTACAGATAAATGGAAAGGCTCTTGATACCAACTGATAGTGTGTAAACCAACAAATCATCGCATCAGTGCTTTCTATTTTACAATGTAGTCCAGTGACAGTGAAGGCTCCACAGTAAAGGAGAGAAGGAGAAGCGAAAGTGTCAGCAGTAAACTCAGTTCAGTAGCCAGACCTCTGAAGCAACGTCAGACACAGACATAGAGAAATACTATTTGATAACAGTGATAACCAATACATACATTTAAATCCCCGTTACACTGAACCATGTTATTGGGGAGGGAAGACATTGCGCTGTCCCCTTTTAACATTGAGACCGTGTGATGTCTCATTACCAATCAAAGAAAAAAAATGTTCATAAAAATATGCCAGGACCGGTTACATCCACATCATGGAACTGTTAAACGCTCCTGATGATCTGATTTTTGACCCTAACCGAGATTCTTAATTTGAATGCAGTCAATACACAGAATAATCCAATAACAATGCCACAGTTACTGAAACCAATACCATCAAAGACATAATACAACTCCTGCAAGACTGAAAGAATAGACAATGAGGAGTTTCCATTAGCAAACTGCTGGAAAAGAAAAGGTGGCTGAGTAACACACACAGTGAGAAATAATGCGGAGTGCAGCAGCACATCTAACATCGATTTACACCATTAACAGGTGAGATACTGGCTTACCAGGAACTCCAATTGCTGTAATTACTGGATAGTAAATTCTTGCTATCTGATCCATTACTGGATGTCCCATTTCTGTGAGAAGCAGAGACGTCTGTTAGCCTGGAATCCACAGCTCCAGCAGGCACTCTGAGCTGATCCATTCCAATGTGTCCTGATTTATACAGGGGATAAGTCTCCACTGTCAAGGTTATACCCCTGATCATTACTATTAGTTACTCTCACCTGAACAAACACATGACATCAGCAGCTTTGAAACTGATGTAAATAATGTGGTGGATAAAACACAATCATTTAATGCCAATGATATTTTCTTTGTAAGACCTCTCTCGGGAATAAACCTGAAATCTGTACTCATTCGGGATAGAACTCTGAGTCTCTGATTCAGGACCATGTTCAGGGCTACAAGCTAACAACTACTGTGGGTGATATTAGGTGACAGACGCTGTCCACGTCCATTAGGAAGGCAGTCGCAGTGTGATATTATCACTGGGTTAGGAATCTAGACGCCCAACCTAATGGTCTGGGGACAGTGGCTCAAATGCCAGCATGACAGCTGTATAAAATGAAGTGAGCTCCCACTCAATGTATTAAGTGGAGGGAGCTTCCTCTCTACGTATGAAATGGAGAGAGCACCCACTCCGTGTATAAAATGGAGAGAACTCCCTCTCCATGTATTAAATGGAGGAAGCTCCCCGGCTATGTCTAAAGTGATGGTGAGGGAGAGAGAGCGAGCAATCGGATTAGGGACAGAGAGAAGGAGAGAGAGAGAGCCAGGGTGAGGGAGAAAGAGAGAGAGAATGATAGAGACAGGATGAAGGAGAGAGAGAGAGAGAATGATAGAGACAGGATGAAGGAGAGGGTCAGAGAGAGAAAGACGGAGGCATGATGGGGAAGGTAGAGAGAGAGAGACTGGGTGAGGGAGAGACAGAGACACAGACAGAGTGAGCGAGAGACACGGTGAAGAGGAAAGAGGGAGAAAGAGAAAGACAGGGTGAGGGTGAGAGACAGAGAGAGGGTGAAGATTAGAGACAGAGAGAGGGGGGAAAGAAAGTCAGGCTGAATGAGAGAGAGAGAGGGTGAGGGCGAGAGAGACACACACACACATAGTGACGGAGAGGGAGGGAGGGACAGGGTGAGGGGAAAGAGGGAGAAAGAGAAAGACAGGTTTTGAGAGAGAGACACAGAGACAGAGACAGATACAGAGAGACAGAGTGGAGGAGAGAGAGAGGGTGAGAAACAGAAAGAAAGACAGGGTGAGGCAGAGAGAGAGAGACAGGGTGAGAGAGAGAGAAAGAAAGAGACAGGGTGAGAGTGAGACGTGGAGAATGAAAAAGTCAGGGTAAGGAAGTGAAAGAGAGAAAGACAGGGTGAGTGAGAGTGAGAGAGAGAGAGACTGGGAGAGGGCGAAGGAGAGAGAGAGAGAGACACAGGTTGAGGGGTGAGGGAGAGAGAGAGGGTGAGGGAGAGAGGCAGGGGTTGAGCGATGAAGAGGGAAAGACAGCGTGATGAAGAGAGAGAAACACGGTGACGGAGAGAGACAGAAAGAGAGAGCGAGAGGGTGAGGGAGACAGAGAGAGACAGAGACGGGCTGAGGGAGAGTGAGAGTCAGATCGGGTAAGGAAGTTAGAAAGAGTGAGGCAGGGTGATGCAGCGAGAGAGGATGGGGATAGAGAGAGATAGGATGAGGGGGAGAGAGAGCGAGAGAGAGTGAGACAGGATGAGGGAGAGAGCTACAGAATGTGAGAGTCAGGGTGAGGAAACGAAAGAGAGGGTGAGAGGCAGCGTGAGAGAGCGAGAGAGTATGACAGGGTGAGGCACAGAGAGAAAGAGTGGCAGGGTGTGGGAGGGAGAGAGAAAAAACGGGAGGGAGAGCGAGAGAGACAGGGTGAGGGAGAGAGAGAAAGAGTGATAGGATGTGGGAGAGAGAGAGAGAGAAAGAGAGAGAGAGAGGTTGTGTGTGTGAGAGAGAGGGTGAAGGAGAGGGAGGAAGAGAGAGACACAGGGTGAGGATGGTAGAGAGAGAGAAAGAGAGATAAGGGGAGGGAGAGATAGAGTGAAGAAGTGAGAGAAGGTGAGGGGCAGAGCGTGACAGGGTGAGTGAGAGTGAGGGGGGTGGGTAGGGGAGCTAGAGAGAGTAGGACAGATTGATGGAGGGAGGGGGTCAGTGTGAGGGAGAGGGACAGAGAGAAAGAAAGAGAGAGAGAGGGTGGGAAAGAGAGAGAGAGAAAGAGTGACAGGGTGAGGGAGGGAGAGAGAAAAAGAGAGAGGATTTGGGAGGGAGAGAGAGAAAGAGAGAGAGAGGTTGTGTGTGAGAGAGAGAGAGGGTGAGGGAGAGGGAGGAAGAGAGAAACACAGGGTGAGGATTTTAGAGAGAAAGAGAGATAAGGTGAGGGAGAGAAAGAGTGAAGAAGTTAGAGAAGGTGAGTGGCAGAGCGTGAGAGGGTGAGTGAGAGTGAGAGAGAGAGGGTAGGGGAGCTAGAGAGAGTGAGACAAAGTGATAGAGAGAGGGGGCAGTGTGAGGGAGAGAGACAGAGAGGAAGAAAGAGAGAGAGAGGGTGGGAAAGAGACAGAGAGAGAGATGGTGAGGGTGGGAGAGAGAGGCACAGGGTGAGGGAGAGAGAGGGAAAGTGAGAAACAGGGTGATGAAGCAGGAGAGTTGGGGAGAGACAGCGTGAGAGAGAACTGGAGAAACAATTTGAGGGAGAGAGATCGAGTGAGAGAGATAGGGTGAGGAAGCTGGAGAGAGGAGAGAGACAGGGTGAGGGAGAGAGACAGAGACAGTGTAAGGTTGCTAGAGAGAGAGAGAGACAGGGTGAGGAACAGAGAGAGAGACAGGGTGAGGGGGAGAGAGAGAGGGAGAGACAGGGTTAGGGGAAATTTTGCCCCTGTGGGATTGATTGATACTATACGTCCTTATTACAACAGTAAGGTACTGTGCACACTTTAAATATGGACTGAAATTACTGAAATAACAATGTAACTGTTCAATTTTCTGCTGAATCTTTTGACTACAGTTATACCTGCCATCCTGTAAGAAAGTAAATTAGACACGATGCTAGGAAGTCAAAGCGGACACTGCTAAATTTCATAGCTTGAACTTAGTATGACCGCAAGGGTTAAATAAGTTAAAATATTAAATGGCCAATTCATTTGTACAAGTAAACACTCAACACAAATGGCACTGGAATGTCCTATGTGCTGCATTCCTACACCGACATCTACTCTGTCCGGACTCCTCATGATTTTGAACACCTATATCAAATCTAATCTCACTTTCTCTTCTCTATGGAGAACAACCCCAGCTTCTCCAATCCATCTGCATAACGGAAATCTCTCATCCCTGGAAACGTTCTCGTGAATCTTTTCTGCACCCTTTCTAATGCTCCCACAAATTTCCTAAAGTACGATGTCCAGAATTTAACACAACACCAGTTGAGGATGAACCAGTGTTTGATAAAGTTTCATCATAACCTCCTTGCTTTTATACTCTAAGCCTCTATTTATAAAGCCTGGGATCCCATATGCCTTTTAACCACTTTCGTAACTACCCCTGCCACCGTCCATTTGTGCACAGATATCCCCAGGTCTCTCTGTCCCGGCACCGAAATTCTTCTGCTCTCAGATTCTCATGACAGAGAGGGACAGGACAGGGAGGCCCAGAAAGAAGGAGTGGGAGAGAGAGCAAACAAACAGGAAGCACGTCTGGGAACACCACCAGCTGCAAGATTCCCTTCAAGTCACACACCATCCTGACTTGGAACTAAAGCGCCGTTATTTCACTGTCACTGAGTCAGAATCCAGGTACTCGCTTGCTAACAGCACTGTGGATTTACCTAACCCACATGGACTGCAGTGGTTCAAGAAGGAGGCTCACCACCAGCTTCTCAAGGGCGATTAGGGATGGGCAATAAATGCTGGCCAAGCCAGTAACGCATCCATCCAACAAATGAATAAAGAAAATAAAAAAAATTGTCACTGAGTCACTTCAGGAGATATTAGACTAGACGACCAAAAACAAGAGGTTGCTTTGAGGGAACATCTTCAAAGAGGAAAGAGAGTTAGTGAGATGGAGAGGTTTAGGAAATGAATTCCAGAGTTAGGGCCTTGGCAGCTTGAAGGCCCGGCCAACAATGGTGGAACGATTCAAATTGGGGATGCTCAAGAGGCCAGACTGACAGGAGCGCAGATATTGGAGGATTGTGGAGCTGGAGGACATTGCAGAGATAGGGAGGGATCATTTGTGGAAGACAGTTCCAAACTTCTACCACCCTTTGTGTGCAGAAGTGCTAATAAATTTCACCCTTGAAAGGGCTTTAGGCTAATGTTCGATTGTTCGACTGCGCCCTCGTCCGAGTCTCCCCTAACCAGTGAGAATAGTTCCTCTCTATCTACCCCATCCGATTCCAGTATTATCTTGTAAACTTTGATCAATTCACCCCTTACCCTTCTAAATTCCATAGGCACAGAGTAACGCTCCGTCTAAACTGTCCCTTCAAACGCTGCCTAGCGGGTACAGCCTGGATTTATCTACAGAGTAAATCTCTGTCTTCTCTGGCCTATCAATCTCTCCCAGCACATGTACAGTTTTGGGTTAGATACAGAGTAAAGCTTTCTCTTTATATGCCTCTATTTCTCCTGCTCCATCCAGATGGAGAGAGTAACAGTGAGAAAGACAGGGACAGCTATAACGAGAGAATAATAGAGAGAGGGAAGGTTCCAAAGGGGAGAGAGTACCAGAAAGAGGAAAAGATTGGTATGCAGTGTGTCAATCAGTGTTCCTGCAAAGCTGTGTGCAGCAGCCTGGAAGGTACCACGCAGGTCCTGTTCTGCGATAAATAATACACGTCTGCAAAGTTTCTTAAAAATTTAAAGGGACTGTGCATGAAAAAATAACTGGCCATGCACAGCAACCAAATTTTCCTGTAATATTGGAGCCAGCTGTGGCTCAGTGGGTAATAATACTGCCTCTGAGTTATAGGTTCGTGGGTTCAGGTCAGAAAACAAAATCTAGGCTGATGCCACCCAACAGAAAATCAGAACAGACCAGCGAGACTTGAAAAAGGAAACTTGTGTTAAATTTGTGAGCCTCGCATTTTGGAATGTTTCAGTGTTTGAGTAAATTTTTATATTTGCTGATGATCCCAAACTTGGAGGAGATGCAAAGAGTGAGGATGATACCAATCGATTGCAACAGGACATAGATAGGCGAGCAGAATGGGCAGACAAGTGGCAGATGGAATTTAATGCAGAGAAATGTGAGGTGCTGTATTTTGACAGAAGTGATTGTGAGAGGTGATATAGACTTAATGGCACAGTTCTGGAGAGAGTGCAGGGACGGAAGGGCCTGAGAGTACATGTACATACATCTTTCAAGATGGCACGACATGTTGAGAGAATGTTCAGCAAAGCTTCAGAAATAGAGGTGTTGGGTCCAAAAGCAGGGAAGCTATGCTGAACATGAGGCCACAACTAGAATATTGCATCCAGTTCTTGTCACCACACTTTAGAAAGGATGTGAGGGTCCTTCGGGGCATCAGAGGAGATGGTAGTTCCAGGGATATAAGGTTTTAGCAAAGTAGATTGGAAACAGCTACTTGAATGTAAATGAGTATCAGAGCAGTGAGAGTTAGTGAGGATTGAGAACAAATATGTTCAAACAAAGACAAACAGGGTGGGACTCCCAAATTTAGAACCCCTTTGATGTCAAGGAGAAAACAGGGGAGGATAAGGCACAAAAGGGAAGCGTATGTCAGATACCGAGAGCTCAATACCACAGTCAGCGGAGAGGAGTGAAGAAAGTGCAGGGGTGAAATTAAAAAGGTAATTTAGGAAAGCAAAGAGATGGCAAGAAAGGTATTAGCAAGTAAAATTAAGGAAAACGCAAAGAGCAAGTGGATAACTAAGGATAGATTGTTACAGACCAGATAGGGAAAGTGTGTTTGGAGGTGGGAGATGTGGGCATGTTTCTTAATGAATATTTTAAGCCTTTATTCATAAAAGAGTGGGAACGATGCAGACATTGTAGTTAAAGAGGAGTTGTGTGAAATATTGAATGGGATAAACAGAATGAGAGGGGAAATATTAGGTGTTTGGCATCTTTGAAATTGGATAAATGGTCAGGCCTGGATGCATTGGCATAAATTCAGAGAAGGTTCACTGGGCTGATTCCTGGGATGGAGGGTTTGTCTTATGAGGAATGGTTGAACAGGTTTTGACTATACTCATTGGAGTTTAGAAGAATGAGAAGTGATCTTATTGAAACATGCAAGATTCTGAGGAGACTTTACAGGGTGGATGCTGCGAGGATGTCCCCCCTTGTGGCAGAGTCGAGAACTATGGGGTAGAGTTTAAAAATAAAGGGTCTCCCATTTATGACAAAGATGAGGAGGAATTTATTTCTCTCAGTGGGTGGTTTGACTTCGGAATTCTCTTCCCCAGAGAACAGTGGAGCTTGGGCCATTGAATATATTCAAGGCTGAGTGAGACCGATATATAATCGACAAGGGAGTCAAGAGTTATGTGGCGGGGGGTGGGGGGCAGAGATGAAAGTGGAGTTAAGGCCACAATCAGATCAGTCATGATCGTATTGAATGGCAGAACAGGCTCGAGGGGCTGAATGGCATACTCATTCTCCTATTTCTTATGATCTTGTGTATAAAATGGAGAGTGTTCTCTCCACTTTTTAAACCACTTTTATAGCAGATGGTCAGCCCATATGTAATACAAATAGGGACGAGGTCTAGTGCAGACCTAACTAATGCATTGATAACTGTGTAAACGTTATTGAAAATGCAGAATTCTAAATATGCATTCACTGGAACTTTTTTAGGCCAGTACGTAGCAAGGCCAACAAGAGATGGGTCAGTTTTACACTTATTTTTTATGAATAATGAAGGGCCGTGGGAAGGCGATTTAGAAAAGTTGGACTGGAAAAAGCTAATTGAAGGTAAATCAGTGTCAGAGCAGAGAGAGTGAATCATTTCATCTTGGGGGATTTATTATTCCAGATTTAGCTTTTTTTTTTATTTTCAGTGAAGTTTAAATTCACAAGAGCCCAATATGGGATTTGAGCTCGGGCTTTTTCAGTCATTAGCACAGGCTTTCAGATTACAAACTGCAAAAGACATTCACCTTCCTCCTGTTGTAGTCTGACTGTATCAGCTTTTGCATATTGCCCCCAATCCTATTCTTCCATGTGTCTAAAGACTGTGATTTCATTCAGACAATGGTAAACCACTTCAGACTCTCAGGACATCGGGTTAAAGAACTTCAGGGACACAATCCACAATCTAATTCACACCCGAATCAAGCAACCAAAATCTTCAACTCCATTCAAACATCCCAATATCCTGTCCCTGCACAGATAACTGACAGTTCCACAAAGCAGGAATGTCTGAATGAGAAACCACATTTACCTGACACAATCCAAGCTCCAAATTGAATCATTAAGATATAGAAATTACCACAGAAATGTGACTTGTGCCTTGTAACTGTGAGACTGAAACATTTCAGGGTACTAATCAACCAAGAAGGATTCCGAGAAAAGCCAGAATCGGTATTGAAAGAGAGTGAGTGAAATGGGGAGAGTGAAAGAGAGAGAGACAGAGAGAGAGACTGTTAGTTCCTGTATGTGTAAGGTCTCTCTATTCCTGCACCCATTTTAACATTGTACCATTTAGTGTATTTGCCTCTCCCAGTCTTCCCTCCAAAATCCATCACTTCACATTTCTCAGCACTAAAGTTAACCTGCCATGTGTCCGTCCAATTCACCAGACTGCAAATAACTTCCTGAAATCTGCTACTATTCTATTCCCTCTTTACGACATTTTCAACGTTTTCTGTCATCTGCAAACTTTGAAGTTCTGCTCTGTAAACCGAAGTCACATCATTCATAAACATCAAAAAGAGCAGTGGCCCCAATGTAAACCTCTGGGTGACACCACCCTACACCCTCCACCCAGTCTGAAACAACCGTTCACCACTACTCTCTGTGTTCTGTCACTTCCCCAATGTCGTAACCCCTCTGTCACTGTCCCTTTAATCACAGGAGCAAAAATATTGCGAAATAGTCAGGAAAGAGGGGGCCGATGCAGGCGTTGTGGTTAAGGGTCAATGAGGAGTGTGAAATATTGGATGGTATAAACAGAGTAGAATGATACCTGGACTCCAAGGATTAAGCTAACAGGGATAATCACAAACCAGAGGAAACAGCTTTTAAATGTGATCTAGGACAGTCCGCTGTGAACTCACCGAATCTCAGAATGATCCAGCACAGCAAGAGGCCAGTCACCCATCGTGCCCGTGTGGGCTCGATGAAGTTCTTCCTGGTGTCCTGGCCAATATTTATCACGCAACCAAAATCACTAAAATAAGGCTCTGCTCATTATCTTATTGCTATTTGTGGAATCTTGCTGTGCACAATTGGATGTACTGCATTACATCTCTACACAGCCTGAGAAACAACCGTTCACAACTATTCTCTGCTTTCTGTGTCTTGGTAAGTATTAGACACAGAGTAAAGCTCCCTCTGCATTGCCCCCATCAAACACTCACCAGACAGGTATAGTGCAGGGTTAGATACAGAGTAAAGCTCCCTCTGCACTGTCCCATAAAATACTCACGGGACAGGTACAGCACGGGGGTTAGATACTGAGTAAAGATCACTCTACACTGTCTCCATCAAACACTCCCAGGGCATTTGCAGCAGAGGTTGGATGCAAAGTAACGTTCCATCCATCAATGCCAGCCTCACTCTTCCTCTTTCTCTTTCTCCTCATCTCTCACTACCTGCGCTCTTTCTCCCTCTTCTCATCCGCAGAGCAAGACGGAGAGATTGAGATAGTGTACAGAGGGAGATAGATTTAGAGAGAGAAAAGGGGTAGACTTGAAAAGTGAGTAACAGAGAGAAGAAATTGGGTTTCAGAGAGTGGAAGAGGGGATGAGAGAGATAAAGGTGGAGAGAGATTACTAAGGGAGAGATTACCAGAGATTACCTCTCTCTCCGTGCCTATCATTCTTTTCCTATTCGTTACCCTCTCCATCTATGTTCTCCGTCTACCGCGATGTTTCACACTCCATGTCGCTCTCTCGAATGTCTTGTATACTGCAGTGAATGATTACATCAAATTGTTATGTTTTACATTTGCTATTTCAATCTAACCGATCGATCTCCCTGTTTGGGAACAGAGGGACCTTGGAGTAAATGTCCACTGATTCCTGAGGTATTAGGACAGGTAGATTTTGTCTTCTAACTTTGTCTTTTCTGCAATTTCTGTGACTTTTTGTCTTTTCACTACTTCTCTGACTTTGTCTTTTCTCTATTTCTCTGTCTCTTTCTAACTTTTCTCTCTTTCTTTTTCTCTTTTTCTTTGTCTCTTTCTATTTGTTCTCTCTTTTTCTCTCTCTTTCTTTGCTTCTTTCTATCTTGTCTCATTCTCTTTGCCTCTTTCTTTCTTTTCTCTCTTTATTTGTCTCTTTCTGTCTTCTCTCTTTCTCTCCTTTCTCGCTCTCTATCTCTATTTCCGACTTTTTCTTTTTCTCGTTCTTTTCCTAACTCTATCACGCCCTGCATTGGATCCCCCCCTCAAATTTCCCCCCCGCAATTTATTCCTCCTCACGCAATTCCCCCCCCCCGCAATTTCCCCCTGCAATTTATGCACTCACGCAATTTATACCACCCAGCAATTTATAACCCCCAGCAAATGATATTCCCCCCGCAATTTATATTTCCCCCTCAATTTGACCCCCCCGCAATTTATACCCACCGCAATTTATACCCCCTGCAATTTATACCCCCGCAATTTATACCCCCACAAAATATCCCCCACGCAAATTTCCTCACCCCACAAAATTTTCCCCCCACGCATATTTCCTCACATCACAAAATTTCCCCCCCGCAAATTTTTACCCCTTCAAAATTATCCCCGTGCAAACTTTTTACCCCACAAAATGTCCCCCACCCCCGCAAAGTTTTACCCTGCAAACTTGCCCCCTTGCAAATTTTTTATCCCACTACATTTCGCTGCCCTGGAATTTTTCCCCCTCAAAATTTTCCTGGCAAATTTCCCCCACGCAATATTTGCCCCTTGCAAATTTCCCAATGCAAATATTTTTCTCCACCGCCAAATTCCATCACCACCGCAAATTTTCTGCCTTGCAATTTTTATCCACCACATAAACGTTTTTCCCTGCAATATTTTTCCCTCCTGGGAACCATCCCCCCCCTTGTACAGACACCCCCCTCAACCAAATAATCCTTGTCCACAGACCGCTATATTATATCATCTGTTAACTGACCCCAAAATAATACCTTCACGATGAATAAACTCCCATTTAATTATCCCCTCTCAGGTGTTACAATTCAACCCATATAAATACCCCACTGTTAAAAGACAACCCATCTAAATACTCCCTCCGAGGAACAGACTCACATCGAAATACCCCCTGGGAACAGACTCCCTTCTGAATACCCCCCAGGGAACAGAGTCCCAACTAAATCACCCCCAGGAACTGGCTCCCATCTCAATAGCCCCCTGGGAACAGGCTCCCATCTAAATACCCCCCAGGGAACAGAATCCCATCTAAAAAAAACCCAGGAACAGGCTTCCATCTAAATACCACCCTGGGAACAGGCTCCCATCTAAATACCTCCCGGGAACAGACTCCCAGCTAAATAAACCCTGTTAAAAGACCCCCATCTAAATACCCCCCCTGAATAGACTCCCATCCAAATACCCCCCATGGAACAGTCTCACATCTGAATACCTCACCCCCCCCCCCCACGGTAACAGATTCCCACCTAAATATTCCCCCCCAGGAACAGCCTCGCATATAAATACCACCCTCCACCCCCGGGGACAGAATCCCATCTGACTACCTCCACCCCCGCCCCCCACGGTAACAGAGTTCCATCTAAATATTCCTCCCCCCCAGGAACAGACTCCCATCTAATTACCCCCTGGGAGCAGACTCCCATCTAAATTCGCCCCCCCCCCCCGGGAACAGGCTCCCATCTAATTACCCCCGGGAACAGGCTCCCATCAGAATACCACTGGGAGCAGACTGCCATGTAATTACCCACCGCCCGCCCTCCCCGCGAATATGCTCCCAACTAAATACACACCGGGAACAGGCTCCCATGTAATACCAGACCCCCCACCCCCCAACCCGCCCGGTAATAGACTCCCATCTAAATACAACCCCCAGGTACAGCCTGCCATCTAAATACCCCCTGGGAGCAGATTCTGATGTAATTACCCCGCCCCCCCGGAACAACTCCCATCTAAATACCGACCCCGGGGACAGACTCCCATCTAAATACCCCGGGAACAGACTCCCAGCTAATTACACCCTGTTAAAAGGCCCCCACCTAAATACCCACCGTGAACATAGTCCCATTTAAATACCCCCCAGGAACAGAATCCCATCTAAATACCCCCTGGGAACAGACTCATATCTAAATATCCCCCCGGTCCGGGAACAGGCTCCTATATAATTGCTCACTCGGGAACAGGCTCTCACCTAAATACCCCATCGTGAACAGAATCCCATCTAAATATCCCCCCTCCTGTTAAAAGACAACCCATCTAAATGCTCCCCACCCCCCCAGGAACAGACTCCCATCTAAATTCCCTCTGGGAGCAGACTCCCATCTAAATACCTCGCCCATGGAACAGGCTCCCATCTAAATACCCTTTGTTAATAGACCCCCATCTAAATTTCCACAGTGAACTGACTCCCATCAAATACCCCAGGAACAGACAGCAATCGAAATACCCCCCGCCCTCGGGCACACAGTCCCATCTAAATTCCCACCGGGAACAGGTTCCCATCTAAATACCCCCAGTTAAAATACCCCCCATTTAAATAACCCCTGTTAAAAGACCCCCATCTAAATACCTTCCGTGAACAGACACCCATCTAATTACACCCTGGGGAAGAGGCTCCCATATAAATATGCCGTGGGAGCGAACTCCCATCTAATTACCCCCTGGGAGCAGTCTCCCTTCTAAATACCCCCCCCCCCCCAGGAACAGACTCCCGTCTATATACCACCCCCCAATAACACACAACCCATATAATTACTCCCCGCCACCCCACCCCACCCCCAGTAGAGACTCTCATCTAAATACACCCTGGGTGCATATTCCCATCTAAATACCCCCCGGGAAAAAAAACTCCCAGCTAAATAACCCCTGTTAAATGACCCGCATCCAAAAAACTCCACTCCCCCAGGAATAGGCGCCCACCTAATTACGCCCTATTGAAATACCCCCATCTAAATACCCCCAGTGAACAGACTCCCATCCAAATATCCCCCTGATAAAAGACCCCCATCTAAATACCCACCTGAGAACAGACTCCCATCCAAATATCCCCCTGATAAAAGACCCCCATCTAAATACCCACCTGAGAACAGACTCTCGTCTAAATACCCACTTGTTAAAAGATCCCAATCTAAATACACCCCGGGAACATGTTCCCAGCTAAATACTCCACTGTTAAAAGACCCCTGATCTAAATACTCCCTTGGAACAGGCCCCCATCTAAATACTCCGCTGGGAACAAACACCCAGCTAAATACCCCCTGTAAAAAAAAAACATCCAAATAACGCACACCCCCTAGGAACAGGCTCCCATCTAAATTCCCCCTGTGAAAATACCCCCATCTAAATACCCCCAGTGAACGGACTCCCATCTAAATTCCCCCCGGGAGCAGACTCCCATCTAAATCCCCCCAATTAAAAGACCCCCATCCAAATATCCCCCGGGAACAGGGTCCCATCTAAATACACACCCCACCCCCGGGAACAGACCCCCATCTGATACCCCCTGCTAACTGATCCCAATCTAATTTTCCCCTTGACCTCCCACTATACAAACTCCCCCTTTCTAAATACCCTCCCTGTCCTGTAAACGCCTCCCCTCTACTAATTTCCACCCTGCATCATCTCCCCCTGAACAGGCATCCCCCGCCAGCCTCCCTGTGTAACTCCCGTCCCAGTCAACACTCCACCCTCCGCCACCCGTGTATTACCAACCTCCATCACTTTCCTGTGTTTGGCTCCGTCTTCCGACAGTCTTTAATTCACTTTAATTCCTGGTCTGGATCAGCCACTGGAATTCCAGCAACGGGCTCCCAGGGCCCTGGCACATTTAACTCGTGTCGAGCCAACAGCAGGGCCGGGCAAAGAGCAATGACCCTGTACCCCACCCCACAGAGGCTAACAGCATTCTCAGCATTTAATGCACAGTAAGATCCCAGCACAGACACATCCGTCTCTGTGGAAAGGCGTTTCACCTCTTCTCCCCATCAGCTTCAGGGAAACAAACAGAGGGAGACATACACACACAGACACACACTGACTGGCACAGGGACGGGAGGAGGTCATTCAGCTCTTTGATCCAGTCCCATCCGTGTTAGATCATGGCTGAGCTGTCCCTTCCCCCATTAAGCCACAACGAGACAGGCAGAGACAGTCGAGGAGCAGCCACACAGAAAAGCAAAGAAACACTGGCTGGACTTGGACTTATTGCCAATGGTGCAAACAAGGGTGGAGGGCAGGAGGGTGGTTGTGAATCGGCTGCCCGTTCAGAATCTCTCCCCTGTTTTGACATCAATGGGAGCAAAACTGGGGAGAGATGGAAAGCAGGATCCCGGTTCACAATCACCCTGTACAACACCAAGGCAGCGAGTTCAAATCCACCCCCAGACAGAGGGATCGAGACACAGAAAACAAATCCCGGGATTAGGACAGAACAGAGAGAGAGAGAAATACATGGAATGGGAGATGGTGAATAACATGCAGGGAGTCCGAAACCAGTGAGAGAGAAACTGACAACAGAGCTCGGAAATACCGAGAAGGGCAGAGACAGAGGCAGAGAGAGGGAGATAAATGGAGACAGACACAGAGAGATGTAGATATGGGGAAAGATTCCAGACAAAGAGAAAGATGCAGCGACAGAAAGACGTGGAGGGGCAGTGATACAAAGTAAGATGTGTTTACAGAATAGAGAGGGGTGTCCCGGGAAAGGGGACAGGGGAAATGCAGAGATAACCTTGAAGGAAAGGAAGAGCAGAGATGGAAAGATTCAGGGATTTGGACGAGAATGAGAGAAGAAATGGATGTAGTGTTTGGAGGAGGTTATAGAGATAGGGACGGCTTTAGGGGGCTGGAGGATCTTACAGAAATTGGTAGGATTGTAGGGGCTTCAGGAAGTTGCAGAGATATGAAGAGTGTATGGGTTGGAGGAGTTTTCAGAGAGATAGACAGTTGTCGGATCGTGAGGGAATTCCAGAGCTCAGGGCCTCAGCAACTTACACAGATAGGGAGTATTTCAGGGTTGGAGGAGATTACAGACATAGGGAGCGCTGTGGAAGTGGACAAGAATACAGAGATAGGGAGGGTTATAGTAGTGGAGGAGATTACAGACATCGGGAGGGTTGCAGGAGCGAAGGAGTTTACAGAGATAGGAAGGGCTGTAGCGCAGGTTTTGATTAAAGATTTCTCAGATATGAAAGGAATTAATAAGAATTGTGTGGACATTAGCCTTTTTCCTGCTGTTGTTAGATTCAAGGGCAGACCTTTACATTCGAAGGCAGGCCATTGATGATGGAAGATAGGAAACAGTGCATCACATTGAGAATATTGCTTGTGTGGAACTCTCTCCCATGAAAATAAAAATCAGGAAATGCTGGAGCTTAATGAATAACTTTAAACCTGCTGTGGATAGATTTTTTTTCTCGCCAAGTGGATTGAGGAATATGAACTCTGAGGTTGGTTATGGAGTACAGATTCAGATCTGCTATGATGTCACTAAATGGCAGTTCAAACTTGAGGGCTCAATGGCCTCCAGCTAATTCTATGTATACCAGTAGTAAGAGCACTAAACTGAGCAGATTAGCTCCCGTTGTTATGTGCAAGGAATGATGAACAATCATTTATTTTGGATGTACTTGCAGCCTCACTGTAGATTTTTCTGCTACCTACGATTATCAAATTAATGCCAACATCCTCTCCTCCTCATTTCCCCTCATTCTCTTCTCAGCAACATTTTTTCCGCAAGAAGTCAGTTCCTAGTGCCACAAGACTCACACTGGATTGTGTGTGTGTGGGGGGGGGGGGGGTGGGGGTGGGGGGGGTTTGAGTGGGGGGGAGGGTGGTTGCGTGCATGTGTATTTATGTGTGTGTGTATATATGTATGTGAGTGTTTGTGTGTGTGAATGTGAGTGTGCTTTGACTTTATACTTTAATGGGCTGTGGGCGTGGCTAGCTAGGCCAGCATTTATTGCCCGTGTCTAATTTTTCGTGAGAATGACATGGTGACTTTTAATTAGTATGTGTGTGTGTGTGTGTGTGTGTGTGTTTGAGATGGTGTTTCGGAATGTGACTGCACGTTTGTACTTGTGCGTATGTCACATTGAGCGGGGTTTGAGGTAAATGTGTTAACCCATGTGACTTCTAAAAATATTATTAGTTTAAAAACTTGCAGTTTTCTTTCATTCATTGGGAATGGTCAGTATTTTAATCAGGCCCATTTGAAGTTCATTTGGTTTTTTTTTTTGTCTTTGCCTCTTACAAAGATGGCGGCCGCTGACGGACAACAAAACAGGCCACGGCCGTTATTGTTGGCAAAGAGAATCCGGGAAGAGACAGGAATGAGCCTAAATTATCCGGTTTCTCCAACAGCGCCAGGAGGAATTTGTGGCTTTCTAGCTACAGCAAGCAGATTGTTTTATTTGTTTAAAATAGTTATGAAAGAAAATATGTTACGTTTCTTTCTGGCAATTCCTTGGATTCCCTCATCCAAGTGGCCCAGTCTTCACATGAGAAAAAAAAGACAGAGTTTGGTGGCAGGCTATTCACCATGGAAGGCTGTACAACTGAGCCAGATCCTGGAACTCACTCAATACGAGCAACTGTGGGACCTCCATTGCCAGTGGGAACAGCAGCTAGTTCAAGACAGAAGGACGGGCATCACCTTCTCAAGGGACAATTAAGGATCAGCAATTAATGCCGGTGTTGCTAATGGGAAGCACATGCTGTGAGTCAATCTATACAGAAAATATTTTGGAAACAGATTTATTCTTTCAAAGAGTGGCGAATGACACTGCAGTACTTATGATCTGTGAGTAAGTAAGTGTGGTTTATGAATGGGTTAATCTAATAGTGCCACTGAATGTGAGTGGGCAGGTGAATAATGTTCATATTCTCCATTGTCTCAGCTCATCTACGGTGGAAACCATCAGCCATGCCTTTGTTGTCCAAAACTTGATAAATCAAATACTCTGCTTTCTGGCCTCCCTATTTCCACTCTCCATAAAGTTCAGTGCATCCAATTCCCTGCTGTCTCATCTTTTTTTTAAGAGATGCAGCACTGAAACAGGCCCTTCGGCCCACGGAGGCTGTGCCGACCATTAACCACCCATTTATACTGATCCTGCACTAATCCCATATTCCTACCACATCCGCACTTGTCCTTATATTTCCCTACCACCTACCTATACCAGGGGAAATTTATAATGGCCAATTTCCCTACCAACCTGCAAGTCTTTTGGCTTGTGGGAGGAAACCGGAGCACCCGGAGAAAACCCACGCAGAAACAGGGAGAATTTGCAAACTCCACACAGACAGTACCCCGAATTGAACCCGGGTCGCTGGAGCTGTGAGGCTGCGGTGCTAACCACTGCGCCACTGTGCCGCCCCATCTCTTAACTCGGATTCGGTCCCGTTCACCCATCTCCCTTGTGTTGGCTGACTGACATTCGACCCTGGTCCAACAACATGATTTTTTTTTAAAGAAATATTCATCCTTGTGTTCAGATCCTTCCATGACCTCATCCCCATCTCTGTAACCTCCTCAGGCTCTACACCCCTCCCTATGTCTGTATCCGACACAAGCCCCAGCAATACTCCCCAACTGTATCACCTCCTGCAGCCGCTATTACAGTCGCTATTGCTGAAACCTCCTCCAGCCCTACAACCCGCCCTATCCCTGTATCCTCCTCCAGCCCTGCAACTCACCCTATCTTCGCAACCACCTCAAGCCAGTACAACCCTCCTTAACTCGATCAAATCCTCCAAACCTCCAACCCGCCCAATCTCTTTAACTTTCTCAAGCCCCTACAACCCTCCCTATTCCTTTAATATTTACAAACCCTACAACCGTCCCTATCTCTGTTCCCTACTCGAGCCCTTCACCCCGCCTATCTATGAAAACTCCTCCAGCCTCTGTCACTCTCTGAGATTCTGAACTCCTTTAATTGTGGCAACTTGAGTATTTCCCAATGACGCTCCCAACAACACTACCGTCTGACTCAGGAATAGATGGAGAGTCAGAGAAAGAGGGCGAGAGAGATAGAGAGAAGAGACCAGGTTGGGGGGAATGCAAAGGAGAAGGAATCAATAAAGTGTCTACAAAATATGAACAAGTAATATTAATAATGACTGACACAAAAGGCTTTCCACCATCTGCAGCATTTTGCTGATCTCCGACCAAGTTTTGTTTTCTGAGCAGCACTGCTGAACTGTGAATGGAACCAGTGGTGATTGAGGGGAGACTGTGATTGCTATTTCCCTTCAGAGGGAACTCTGACTCTCTATCTTCCCCCTTTTCTGTCCGGTGCCCGGTGCTCCGAAGGTCAATTCTTGCCCACCAGCACACTGCTCTTTGCCATGTGCAACCATCCACTGTGCCAAACCCGGTCAGTGTATTTCCATTATCCAACTGTTCACTTCTGGCGCGCTGCCCAGCTGCCCTTTGGTGTGTGTGACAACCCCAACACCAGTGGTTTTTCAGTCATCGAGCTGTCTGTCATCTCTTCTCTGCTGCTGCACTGCAGTTTGGCGTGTGTTTCTTCATAACCCCAACCCACCAATGCATTGTGGGTCAATCCGCTGTCAGTCACCTCTTTGAACTTGCTGCCAGTGGAGGTGGTGGAAACAGATACGATAGCGACGTTTAAGAGACACCTTGACAAATATATGAATAGGAAGGGAATAGAGGGATATGGGCCCCGGAAGTGCAGAAGGTGTTAGTTTCGGCAGGCATCAAGATCGGCGCAGGCTTGGAGGGCCGAATGGCCTGTTCCTGTGCTGTACTGTTCTTTATTCTTTGTTGTTTTGTGAAAGTTATGGTGAACCAAACGGAACAGTCGATGGCTGCACGGATCAGGACAGAGAGAGGGCGACACACAGAGGTGAGGTCCAAGAAATTTAATGGGAAATAAAGGTTATTGATTCTCCGGAGTATGATCTCAGTGATAATGACCAGCAGATCTGCCGTTGACATGGCCACCAGGAAGCGAGTGGTGCAGATGGAAAGTACACAATTTGCCTTGGACAGGATCACAATTGACACTAAATTAACTGTAATGGAGAGAAAGGAGAAGTGGTTGCAAATTACTGAAAAAACTGAAAAACATTCTCCACTTCTCAACCCAAGCAGGAAGGATTTTAGCACCGAAAACAGTGTGGGTTGGGATCGGGTCAGATCGGGTCCATGACACCAACCTGCCTCCAACACCAACACTTCCAGATTTAACAAATCCCGGACAGGGTGAACAACTGCTCACCGGACGCTGGTCAACCAGTTAATTATAGCGATGAGGAGCCAAAGAACGGGTAGATTGGAGAACTGTACCCAGTCTTCAACCACTCCCACTGTTGGAACCCATCCCGGACTCGAATCACTCCCTGGCGTCGATGCAATTTCACCCTGATACGAATCAGTCCCTCGGATCGGAGGCACCCATACGTCTTGGGCCATTCCATCTGATTTATAAATGATTGAAATTGAGAAGGGAGTTGCATGCGACAGTGCAAATATGATCAAAGCGCAGGCGTTCATTTCTACCGGAATTCCATTAACATATTAGAAAGGCGTTGATTGAACACATAAATAATAATGCTCTTCTGGGCTACACATGATAAAAGTATCCAGAGTAACCAGCAGGTGCACATATTCTTTGCAAAAAATACCAAAACTGACAGATTATAATTATCGGGGTATGTTGTGGCTCGATAATGTTGATAAGAGAAGTATGTGTGCCCAAATAATAGAGGCCTTTGAAATTTTATAGGGATTAGAGAAGGAAAACGTGGACCTGATGTTTCCTCCTTTGCTGGTGACCAGTTCAGTATTTCCTCAAAATAAGATGGTTATCAATAAATGCACGATGGAATTCAAGAGAGACCTTTTTACTTGGAGTGCTGAGAACGTGAAATTGAGACGTCTTGCAATGGAAAAGAAAAGAAGAAGCGACAGGATTGGAAGGATATGCAGATAGGATTAGATGAGCTGGAATGGAGAGAGGCTCGTGCAGAGCAGGAAGACAGTCGTGATCTAGTTGTACCGAATGTCCAATTTCTGTGCTGTAAAATCGGTAACTTGTCTACTAACAAGTCATAGTCATCAGTGTTTTTCGTAATATTGACGAGGGCTATTTATTATTGCAGTGATTTTATGACCAAACGCTTCTCAGGACCGTGCTTGGTAAGGAAATTAATCAGCACCCGATCGTGCTGTCAACAACTCTACTTAGAATAAGAGTAAGATGGGGACCTGCATTGAATACAAAGACAGATAGTCCTGAAAAGACACGATCCCTCGTGTTACGTGTTCCACACCAGTTAGTCAGCCACAATCAGTGCTATTCCAGAGTGACCGAGACTCCCAGTTATATATTATCGCTGAGGTCGTGTACTCCACTCCAGTTGGCGCACACACACTGTGTAATTCTACATTAACAGATAATTGCAGTAATCCTCACCCTCTGAAATTTTCCTGCTTTGAGCTGTGATTCTACAGAACACAACATTCCACATAATTCAATAACTTTACAATGCAGTGTGCCTTGAGCTAGAAATAGTTGAGACAACAGATTAAATCTGCACAGATAATTCAGGAAATTAATGCACTGATATTATTGAATGTGCGTCTGTGTAACTGTAACCATTCAATCTCATGTAATATTATTACTCCCATGGTAATGGAAGAAACCAGCTCATACACAGATTTGTAAACTTCATTGGTTAGAGATACTTACCAGGAACGCCAATAATAGCAAGGATCATACAGAATATTTTCCGCACCCATTGAATTGGTCGGTGCATTTTTTGCTTGGAGTGATCGGTCTGTTCGTGCTGCAGGTAATATCTCTGGAATAAATTCTGAGGTGACACATTCCCATTGCATTAACTTTATGCACTCCCGGATTTCCATGGGGATACTCAGGTTGTAAAATTGTTCAAACAGATTTTCTGAATCTTTGAACATATTACGACAGTTGTGTTAATTCCCTGTTGATGGAATATATTTTTCTCTAAGATTGAATTGAACCCATCCCCATCCCCAGGGTAAATCTGATCACAATAAGCAACTAATCATAACTGGAAGCTGTGTTAAACAGAAATCAAGGAAGTCCTACAAAAATCATGAGTACCATCTGTAGATCTCATGTTGTTTCAGTGAAGACCTTCACTCTGCATGACTATTCAGAAATGAAATTCCTAACGTCAGAGAAGTCTCGAAGGGGTGTTCGTCTACACTTTGGGTTCTCTCTTTAGCTGTACAATTCTGTTGAACAATTCATAAATTCAAAGAAAAAACGAACATAGAATTGTTGCAACACAGCATTTGGCCATTTGGTCTGTCTTGTCCTTGTCTGTTCCCTGCACGGGCTGATCAGCTAATCTGACTTCCACATCTCCTCCTCACTGACCTGCACTGTTTTTCGTTTCAGTTGTTTATTCTGTTCGCTTCTGATTGAATCTATATTCATCACACTATCAGGCAGTTAATTTCATATCCTCAACACGTGCTGTGGAAACATACGTTTTCCCTTATGTCGCCATTGATTCTGTTGCTAATGCCTTAAGCATGTGTCCTTTGGTTTTCACCACGTCTGCCAATGAGAGAAGTTTCTCTGTGTCTACTCTGTTTAAACCGCCCGTGGGTTGGAACAACTATATCAACCTTTCTCTCAATTTGATTTTCTAATCTGTCGGCGTAAAACAACTGTCACACTTGGAAATTTTCTCTTGATCATTTTCTACACCCACTCTAAAGTCTACACATTGTTCCTCACGTTCGGTGCCTGGAACTGGGCACAATGTCACGATTTTCAATATCGTTCTATCCTTCACAAGCTCTTTGCTACTGTGGTTCCCTTTTCCACCTCTTTGTCCGATACATTGATGATTGGATTTGTGTCAAAACCTTCTTTCACATTGAGCTCGACAATGTAATCACAATTGCATTGAAAT
Source organism: Heterodontus francisci (assembly GCF_036365525.1). Lineage (NCBI taxonomy): Eukaryota > Metazoa > Chordata > Chondrichthyes > Heterodontiformes > Heterodontidae > Heterodontus > Heterodontus francisci. The sequence goes on from NW_027140322.1 coordinate 1,387,027, forward strand.
ATCTGTTCCTCCCTCACCTGAAAACGATCCATCTGTGACCCTTCACTTCTCTTTCACGAATTCCCTCTCTCCATTTAAATGGACAGGCTCTGCATCAACATTTACTGTGATCCACCAACTCCCACAGATATGTTGACCACACTTCCTCCAACTCCACTTTGTGTAAAGAGTAGCTTCCATTCTCTCAGCATCCTCATCGCCTTGTGTTTGTCCCAACGATGCCATCTTAAATACCAGAGCTTCTGCAGTCTCTTCATTTCACATTAACCGTGCATTCCTCACATTAGTTTTGCAGCGGCCTCAGCTTTATCTGCTCCATCACCCGAGTGACTGTCCTCACCTCCTTCCCTACCTTCCAGAACCATGATATTAATTCACTTATTCTCACTTTCCACTCCAACGCCTCCACCTTCAACACATCCTCCTCCTCTATTTCCACCATATCCACCTAAAAGCGCGAACAAAGTATCTTTGTTCATTCTTCCGTCACACCCATGATCTAGTTTCCTTGCCTGCAGCTTCTTTCTATTCAAGTGCAAGAGATGCAACAGCTTTCCTCTCACCTATGATGATAAGGTCTTTAGAAATAAAAGCGGGAGTAGGCCATTCAGCCCACGGATCATGTTCTGCCATTCAATACCATAATGGCTGATCTGAACATGGCTGTAATTCTAATTTCTTGCCAGACAACAATAAGTCTTCACTCCCTCGTAAATGAAAAGTCAGTCGAAACCAGCCTTGAATATATTCAATGACTCAGATTCCAACGCCTTCCGGGTAAGTTAATTCTAAATGCGATGGAACTTTCAAGAGAAGAAATTCCTCCTCATCTCCATTTGAATTGGGAGACCACCTATTCATAAACGGTGGAGAATGTGCAAAGAGATCTATGGCTGTGGTTGATCACTGAGCTGGGCGGGGAGTGGACCACGAAATTAATGTTAGGAATTGACAAAGTTCTTCAAATTGATTCACTGGAACCACTGCAAAAATGTGGAATTTGGCAAGAAGGCAGAGGTCAAGGGTATGCGTCCTTGACCAGATTAAGATCTGAGCTGTGGCATTCAGTATGCCCGTAGGTTGTGGTGGAAGGAATTGGGACACTTGGTAAGGAGAGCAGTATTGAGAATGAGAGTGGAGGTGAAGAAGGCTGCATTACGGTTATGGAAGCAAAGTGTGAGAGCAGCCAATATTTCAGAGGGGATCAACCGCAGGTTTCTGATGGCTTGGATACAAGGGGAGGTTCTATGTGTCCACCCCCTTATCCTTTTAGGTGTGAGAGGTCGCGTGCTAGAAAGGAGCTGTCGAAGTAAATTTAGTAACTTCCTGCATTGCGATATTGTGTATGGTACACACGGCAGCCACTGTGTGCTGGTGCTGGACGGGGTTAAGTGTTAACGTGGTGCATCAGGTGCACATCAAATGAGCTCACTTGCTTGGATCTTACAGAGGCGCTTGAGTTTTGTTGGAAGCGGCACAGATCCAGGAAAATGGAGAGCATTCCATTATTTCTGACTTATGCCTTGTCGATTGCGAACGTAAGAGGCAGTGGATGATTTATTTGTTGCATAAGTTCCAGCGTCTGATCTTTTCTTCGAGCAACAAAATTTATTTGGCTGGCAAAATTAAATTTCTGATCAAAGGAAATGCCCAGGATGTTGATAATGTGGTAATTAGGGAGTGACCACGAGGATGAATATGAAGGGGAGGTGGTTAGTTTCTCACTTGTTGCACTTGGCAATTTCCTGGCAAATGTGTGCTGTGATTTTAATGTCCTTTTATGAGCACAAGCCAGATGCAAATAATGCAAAAACTGTGGTGTTTGTAGTTGGTAGCGAACGAAGACAGGTTCAGCTTGTCTGTCATTCACCCAGAGTAAGTTTCTTCTCATCCTGGCTTAAATGTTTGACCGAATAATTGAAAGTGGCAAATTACAGATAGATGGAGGAAGTATAAACTGTCGTTGATCGATTTGCTGAATCAACCCACGACCTTCATGATTGGCTGTGATAATATCGAAAAAATACATTGTAATGATCAGGAAAACAAAGGTTGTATCATATATGGACAAGAGGAGGGGTGATCAGATCTGATACAGGCTCGTTTATTCCCCATCAATACTTAGTTACATGTTGTAAAGGGAAGGACACTTTAGGGAGAGTTATGCTGCTATCCATCGAACCATGGAGCTTGCAAACCTTGTTCTGGGGAATTAGATGAACCATCTCTTCCCACTATTTGGCAGTCCATCATAGCAACATGGGAATTGCGGTGGTGAATGTCGGGGTAATGGGAGGGCTATCGTTACCTTCTTGTTGATGGATCTGTAGCTTGAGGGTCCAGTTGGTAGGTGATTGAGAAAGCTGTTAACAGCACAGCTCTGGCTAAGAGTTCTGAATGTGATTGACAACAGATTGAATGCGTTCCATGGAAACTAAGTAATATAATTCCCACCCCAGGAATTCATTGTATCTTCTGGGTTACCTAAACACAGCAACAAGAAATCTCTACCCCCGATGACTATGCCAGTTGGCTGTAAAGACAAAGCTGCCGCAGATTTCACATTCACGTCAAACAGAAATCAAACACACGGACTCTCTGGTGAATCAGATTCAATCCTTTGTAAATACAAACATTTTCCTCTTTCAATAATTTCGTTTCCGTTGTCGGGATGATCTATTACCCCCCCAACATCCCAGTTTTACATGTTGTTCCCAAATATTTATGTGATTGTATGTTCAATTTCGCACAATATCAGGATGCATCAGTTCCACCCTTACTAACTTGACAAGCAACAAACCCCCCCAAAAAAATCTTCAAGGCAAATCTGACAACAAAAGCATGTCCACCTCCTTCTGCCTCTGCCTCACGTGAATTGCAATTATTATTGCAGATTTTTACTTTGCGGTCAGCGGGTTCCTTATTGATTTGAACTACCCTGATGGAGGGACACATAGCCTCACAGAATATTTCGTTCACCTGCCCTGCACGGCCTGAAGTCAGGCAAATCCCTCACCCTGACAGAGATCAACAAAGGAGCATGAAACGTCCCAATTACAAGATCTGATCCTGGGAAGGCACAAATTGTAGGTCCATTATTTACCAAATTTGGTAAACATGCATCTGTCAAAGGACAAAGCAGGAGCCAGTCTTACTTTCCCACAGATTTATTTACAATGCTCCATACAGCATCAGTGCAGACTACATTTCCCATCTCCAGCCCAGCTCCCCCATACCCCTCTCCAGGTGGAAACTGGTTATTCCATATGTACCCTGATCTTTCCACAATTAGCATCAGCTGCTCTTCATCACAAGTAGAGCATGCAGCTATACATACTCAATTAACAAATCATTTGCAACATTGGCTCATTAGTAGCATTTGATTACCGGTCCATCAATGTGTCCATTACACTTTATCCTTTTTCTTGTGATTCTTGTTCGAATATACACGCTACATGTTAGCATTTCAGCTCTTGTTTGAAGACCAGAACTGCTCTTCACATGTCCTGCATTGCATGAATGCACATCCTTTGGACTCTTCATGCAATACTCACCACGAAATCAAACACTATAGCACTCACTCACACAGCGATATACACAAATACACTGAAGGAAAGTACAGTTGAAAAGAATAGTGTACTTTTAAAATTTATAAGGAAAATGATAGTTCATAATTCACGTGGCTCGTTCTCGAAAAGACACATTGCAGACCTTATGAAAAAGACATCTTCACTCCTGAAGTGTAGTTAAATAGCCGGTGTCACGTGCTGAAGCGGACAGAATTTCTGCAGGCCACAAACTTGGTTGCTTTTAGTTTCGTTACCACGAGGTCACTTTGCAGTATTGGTGGGTTCGAAATGGAGCAGGCTTGGAGTCCTCACCATGTTACAGTCTCCAATTATTAAGGCATAGATTTTGCTGTCCTTTCTGCTGCTGCTGTTGCATCTTTCTTCAGATAGCACTTAAATAATAAAAATAAACCAACATGGTTACCATACCATGTGCATTATCACATTTCCCTTTCCAAAATATGGTGTTGGAATTAGGGTGATTATTCATTATCTGGATTATTGCTTGATTACGGTCTTTGTTTCAGAAAGCCACATTCAATTCAGGATTGCCTCTTGGATTGTCTCAGAATACGTGCAGTTGCCACCTCTTAGTCTGGCATGTATCATTTTGTCCTTGCGAGACAGTATGGCTGTTTAGAAATTCACTGATCAGGTCAGGTGACATTTGGTGGCCATCATTTGCTGCTCGTCTGATCCATTTTAAAAGAAAGGTCAGTTACAAAATGCTACACACTCAGTGAAGTTCTATGTTAAAATATATGAATTTGGCGTGGTTCTACTGAGCATGGCAATAATTGTGGAAGATGATATTAGTGCTCAAATATATTGATAAAAAATGACACAAATCCCATTGCACAGGTCCTCCAAAAAAGCAGGCTCCAGCAGTTATAGGACAGCTGACCAGTATCACTCGACTTGTGATGGTTCCTCTCCTCCTTTACTTGTGCACTTTACCAACATATATTCCACTGCAATGAGGAAACAAGTGGGTGAACCCAGACAGTAGAGGGTGGGGTGGCAAGAAACCGGTGACCTGCAGCGAAATGGTCGCTGACGAAAACCATGACAACTTACAATAACAAAGCGCGACACACATCCAAAGACACATCTCAGAAGACATAGTAGAGCAGGTTAAAACAGCGTGACATCAAGAGCGAGTGGAGAAGTATAGAGAGTGCGAGATTGATAAGCACGTAGTAAGTGATATCGATTTCTCGACGGGTTTTGAAGACAAGAAGAGAGTCGAAATGATGTAGTGCTGGAATTCCCGATGCCCTGGGTAAAGGTTATTGGGAAACATCTGATGACGGTACAGCAGAAACAGTGGTGCATAGCAAATACTGTTCGACAACAGGTGACAAGGGAGGAGTGGAGTAAGTTCACAGCGATTTATTGCTTGGCAGATTGTTGTGATTGACAGGGTGTTATCTACAATAGGATTGATAACGTCGTCCACGTTTCTTCAAATTATATCAGTGAAGCAATGAGGACAACGGGATTTTGGTGGAACGGTACTGGACAGGGATTGGGGTATTAATCCTGGCCAGGAATTGAGCTGTGGCATTCGGGATACCTGCCGTTTAGGCTGTGCTCCTGATTTGGTCGTGGGTAGACAAAAACTGGAGTCGGAGACAGGGATAGTGGAATTGAACAGTTGCAGAGCCTAGTCATGTGACCATGTCTTACTGGTATTTGGGTAACTTGTGCTGGCTGCTGTTTGATTGGCTCCTGACTTTGAGATCAGATATCCTCCCTGGTGACCATTCATGAGCTTTAGTGAACTTGGGCAGCAGCTGGTTCTGGCAGCGGACACAGTGAGTATGATTCCTCCAAATAAATAGAAGTAAAAATACGAGCGCAGAATGTGGGAGCTGGGTAAGGAGTGTGTTTAAACATTCAAATCAGTAGCTGATAAAGGCACGGATGAGTTATCAGCAGCATTTGAGGTGAAACGGGGCCAGCAGAATGGGTCATTGCAATGGCGCAGTCTTGTGGTTGTAAGCTCATCTCGAGGTTACTATCTGACCAAGGTTGCGAAAAATAGGGTTCAGTCATCGACACTTTCCAGGAAAAGGAATTATGGCTAGAGAGTGAAGATTGTGGCAAGAAACAAAGGATGTAGCTTCTGCCTTTCCAATATTTAATTGAAGGACGTTGCTGTTCACCCAGTACCAGATTTCTGGCATGCTGTGTGACAATCCAGAGACAACTGAGGAACGAGAGATGTGAGGGTGAGGTAGAGTTTGGTGTCTTCAGCACAAATATTGAAACTGACATTCTGTTTCTGGGTGATGTCACTGGAAGACAGAATGTAAGTGAGAAATAGACCTTTCGGGATAAACAGAGACGCTGCTGCAGAAATTGGAATAGAATCCACTGATGTCGATATTCTGGCCATGATTATAATGATAAGAATGGAAACAGGTGATTGCAGTTCCAGACACGGTGAGGATGGTGGAGGGATTTGGAGGATTGACTGATCAACTCAGTCAATTGCTGCAGACAAGTCGAGAACTGAAGGAGGAAAAGTTGATGTTTATTTCAGTCACACAGGATGCCATTTGTGATTTTGATAAGAGCTGATATGGTACTGTGGCAGTGACGGATGTCTGATTGGAGGACTTCAACCATGGAAACTGGAAAAGATAGGCACAAATTAAGGAGGCACCATGAAAAGGCAAGAGCTTGGGATGGAAACTGAGTTTGGAAATCGACTAAAGAAAGGGTTATAAAATAAAGACTAAAAGTGCTGGAAATACTCAGCAGGTCCGGCTGCATTTGCGCAGAGAGCAACGGAGTTAACGTTTCAGGTCAGTGAGCTTTGATCAGAAATGGCAAAGGTTAGAAATGTGATAGGGTTTAAACAAATAAAGCGGCGGTGGGGCAAAAGAGATCAAACTGGAATGTGTTGATAGGCTAGTGTGTCACAGAGAATAACTGAGCATGAAGTCATGGGGCAAAGGCAAAGAGAGTGTCTTCATGGCGTGGTTAAAGACAACACGTCAGTGCAGAGAGGGTGTTCAATGACTGAATAACAAAAGCTCTAGCCAAAAGCACAAACCTGAATAAACACAGTGGGCACGAATATGGTGAAAAAAATTGAATGATGGAACAAAGTACAATAATACAAGTAAACATGAAAGATAAAGTTAAAAATAAAAAAATGGGGGGCCAGTCATGCGCTGAAATTATTGAACTCAATGTTCAGCTCGCAAGGCTGTACAGTGCCTAACTGGTGAATGGAGTGATGTTCCTCGATCTTGCCTTGAATGGAGTGATGTTCCTCGATCTTGCCTTGATTTTTACTGGAACACTGCAGGAATCCAAGTATAGAGATGTGGGCATGACAGCAGGGGTGTGTGTTGAAATAGCCAGTGACAGACAGATCAGGATCATGTTTTCAGATTGAGTGGAGGTGTTCAGAAAAGCGCTTAACTAATCTGCGTTTGGTCTCCCCAGTGTAGAGGAGACCGCAATGTGAGCAGCGAATACACTATACTAATTTGAAAGAAGTACAAGTAAAAGGCTGTGTCATCTGAAATGAGTGTTTCGGGCCATGGATCATGAAGAGAGAGAAGATAAAAAGGGAGGTAATACACATCCTGCGCTTGCATGGGAAGGTGCCGTGGGACGGGGACGAGGTGGCGGGGTAATGGACGAGTGGACCAGGGTGTTGCAGTGGGAACGATCCCCTCGGAAGGCTGACAGGGAGAGGAAGATGTATTTGGAGGTGTCATCACGCTGCACGTGGCGGAAATGGCGGAGGATAATCATGTGGATGTGCAGGCTGGCGGGAGGAAAATGTGGACAAGAGGATCCCAGTCGTGGTTCTGGGAGGCAGAGGAAGGGCTGAGGGCACAGGTGCAGGAAATAGGCTGGACACGATTGAGGGCGCTGTCACCCACAATGGGGAGGAATCCTTGGTTATGGAAAAAAGAAAACATATTAGAGGCTCTGTCGTGCACAGTGAATAGTCACAAGGTTGAACACAGCTTCCAGGGAAACCTGTGCAGTGAATAGTCACAAGTTTCAACACATGGCCTGGGCGGAAGATGCACAGTGATTTATCACAAGATTAAACACAGGGACCAGGGGCTCCTACACAGTGATTGGACACAAGTTTAAGCACAGGGCCCGGGGGGAACCTGCACAGTGAATAGTCACAAGTTTAAACACAGGGCCCGCGGGGGGTGGGGAGGGTGGTGTTGTGGGGGTGGGTGGTGGAGCCTGCACAGTGAATGGTCACAAGTTTAAACACAGGGCACGGGGGATCCTGCACAGTGAATAGACACAAGTTTAAACACAGGGCCCTGGGGGAACCTGCACAGTGAATAGTCACAAGTCTAAACAGAGGGCTCGAGGGATCCTGCACAGTGAATGGGGACAAGTTCAAATACATGGCCTGGGGGAAACTTGCACAGTGAATAGTCGCAAGATTAAATACACGGCCCGGGGGATCCTGTACAGTGATTCGTGTCAAGTTTAAACACATTACTCGGGTGGATCCTGCACAGTGATTTGTGTCAAGTTTAAACACAGGGCCCGGGGAGATCCTGCACAGTGATTCTTGTCAAGCTTAAACACAGGTCCCGGGGGGGAGCCGCACAGTGAATAGTCACAAGATTAAACATAGGGTCCGGGGTGAAGCCACAAATGAATAGTCACAAGATTGAACACAGGACCCGGGGTGTACCGGCACAGTGCTCTTACCATTCCCTCTGGAATGGCCACTGGTTAGATTCTAAGCCTGGTGGGAACTGCTGGAGCGTACCAGTTATACCAACTCTGGAAGTGAACAGTTTGCTCATACAGTAGAGTTAAATCTCCTTCTATAATTTCCAAGGCATATGATCCAAGAGGGCCGGACCTACTAGAGAGCACTACCGGTGTTGCTTCCCGAGCTCAAAAGGCTAGAACAGAACTCCACAGCACCAAGGGAGGTGAGCTGCCCATGCCTCCGGGTGGGTGCTAGTTACCTCCCAAAGAAGCAGGTTGCTGACTTTAAGAACAAAGTAAGTTGTATTAGCATTCATCACCCAACCACCACTACTGACACACCTGACGTCTCTCTACCCCCAACACAAGTACAGTGATATAGGGGGAGAAGTGTATGGCAGACTTGGGGCAGCCAGGTACTGGTGATATGCCTGTAATGTTGTAGACATGAACCCAAATGACATTCGCTCATATTGACCCCATAGCCTACAGCTTGCAGATTAGTCATCTTCTGCACAGGGTAAACACACCATGTGACACAAGCCTTGCAGCAGAATAAGTGGTCATGTGTGGGCTTCAGATGCAAAATTAGCAGTCAATAACTTCTAGTGAAATAGCCGACAACCACTCAGTTCGAAGGCTCACATATGAAGAACAGCGACTTGGGCAAAGTAGTGGGAAACTGCTAACACCTGTCAAATTGGAATTCAGTGGAATCACAGGCTTCAACAGAAGACAAGTCCGGAGCAGCCATTGCACAGTATACCAGCTTGTATCTATACAGTAGTTTTAAAGCAGCGAAATGTCCCAAGGCACTTCACAGGAGCATTAGCAAAGAAAAATTGGCACTAAGGCAGGGGATATTTAGATCAAATGACCAAAGAAAATATTAGAACAAATGACCAAAAGCTTGATCAAAGAGGGACGTTTTAAGGAGTGTATTAAATGTAGGACAGAGAGTGAAGCAGTTTAAAGATGGTGCACCAGCTCATTGCCTCTATGCTGTTTCTTCACGGAGCTATCCAGTCATTCCCAGTCCCCCCACTCAATCCCCATTGCACTGCAAGTTTATTACCTTCACGTTGCTGTGCAATTTCAATTTGAAGTCATTGATTGTCTCTGCTTTCACCACCCTTGTGGGCATCAGGATCCAGATCATTACCACTCGCTGTGTAAAAAAGTTCCTAATCATGTAGAGCCTCCATCTCTTGCTCAACGCCTTCAATCTGTGTCCTCTCGTCCTTGTACCACGAGTTGCAGGGAAAGGTTTTTCGTTCTCTAACGTATCTAAGCCTGTAATAACCATGTACACTTCCATTAAATCTCCCCTCAACTTCCTTTGTTCGAAGGAGAGCAGCCCAGCTTTTCCAACCTAACCTTATAACTAAAATCCTCTATCCTCTGGTAAATCTCCTCTGCATCATCTCAAAAACTGTTACATTCTTCCTAAACTGTAGTAATGATAATTGGACACAATACCCCAGTTGGAGCCGAAAAAAAGAGCTTTATACATTTTCAGCATAACGTCCCTACTTTTGTACTCAATGCCTCTGTTCAGGAAGCCCAACATCCCACATGATTTACTAATCACACTCTCATTATGTTCTGCCACCTTCAAAGATCGATGCATATGCATCCCCCGGTCTTTCTTTTCCCCCACACTCTTTAGAACTGTGGCATTAAGTATAGATTGACTCTCCCTATTCCATCTGCCAAAATGCATCAACTAACACTTGTCAGTATTGTATTCCATCTGTCACCTGTCTGCCCTTTCTGCTAGCCTATCTATGTCCTTTTGGAGGCGGTTCATATAATCTTCACTTCTTGCCACCTCTCCAAGTTTGGTATCATCTGGAGATTTTGAGATTCTACTCTGTATTCTGAGATCCAAAGAAGTAATAAAGATCAATGCAGGAAAACATTGCTGTCCCACTGACTCTTGGGGAACACCACTGTCTACCATCCTCCAGTCTGAAAAACAATAATTTACTATGATTCGGTGTTTTCTGTCCTGAAGCCAATTTTTGATCCAATTGAACACAGGTCCTCCTATTCCGTGAACCTCAGTTTTGTTCACCAACTTTTATGTGTTGCCTTGTCAAACGTTTTCTTCAAATCCATACAAAACAACATCCACCACATAAAATAAAGGCAAAATACTGTGGATGCTGGAAATCTGAAATAAAAACAAGAAATGCTGCAACCACTCAGCAGGTCTGGCAGCATCTGTGGAAAGAGAAGCAGAGTTAACGTTTCGGGTCAGTGACCCTTCTTCGGAACTGACAAATATTAAAAATGTCACAGGTTATAAGCAAGTGAGGTGGGGGCAAGAGATAACAAAGCAGAAGGTGCAGATTGGACAAGGCCACGTTGCTGACCAAAAGGTCATGGAGCAAAGGCAAACAATATGTTAATGGTGTGTTGAAAGACAAGGCATTAGTACAGAAAAGGTGTTAACGGACTGATTATTGAACAGCAGCAAGTGCAAACATGAAAAAAGTGGGTAAACAAACTGAGAAAACTAAGATGAAATGAAACAAATGCAAGAAAAGGTTTTAAAACATTTAAAAAAGAAAAAAAAGTAAAAAGAAAAAACAGCTAAAAATGTTAAAGATAGGTTAATGAACTGTTTATCCTGGATTCTTCAGTAATGCTTGGGTCCAAGCTTACCTTCCAGTCACATCAGTCGTCCGTTGTACCTTCCAGGGCTGTCGGTACTGTGCAACTGTGATGTGAACTTTACCTTGAACAGACTCCTCTGACTCACTATCATTCCCACGGGGGATAATAATCTTTGAGTTGGTGCGTGCTGAAGACTGAGGGGATGATGGTACATATTGGTGGTGCTGTTCGGGCTCGACATCTTCTGAAGGGCGTAACCAGTGAAAACAGGGAAAAAGGATGAAGGAATGGAAAACATTGGGCAGGTTATACAGCTTGCTCCATCTGAGAGTGGTGAGGCATCCAAAATTTGGGAAGGTTCCTTAAAGAGATTCGCTAGCAGAACAAATAGAAGAGAAGAGAGCCAATCGCAATTCAGATCAGTTTGGACGCTCACGTACTTCATTGCCGATGTGTTATCTTTGGAGAGGTCTTCAGTTGACGAGTCACAGACCATTTAATGTATAAGTTCAAGTTATGGTGTGGGTCAGTTTGTATGAACTAATTGAGTTTGTACGCAAGGAGGTCAATTTATGAAAACTATAAGTTTATGGTTTGCAGGCCATTAGTTGGTTTATGCTTCATTCACTCGCTGTTGATTGCATTTCTTGTCTTGATCTTGAAGAAATGCAGAAATACTGGATGGGTGTCCGTTTCTGACTTGAGAAAGCAGCTTTTGCATCAGTTGAAGCCATTGGCAGAGTTTATGCAGGAGGATCTACAAATTTATGTATGCATTATGATGTAAGTATAACCAATTGTTGCCCAGTATTCAAAAGAGGATGAGGCTATTACTGTGTAACTGTAGCCGCACACTGTGCAGAATTCCACAACAGAGGTAAAAAAAAAACAGTACTTATCAATGGAGGGAGATTTAATGTATCAAATTACGCCTTGCAGATTTCAGCATTCATCATCTCTATAACTGTAAATACTGAATTGTTTATGCACAATTAGAGGGACATATTCCTACTTCAATGCAGCCGACGAACTGTGTAATATTGACCAGCAGAGGGAGGCATTATTGTAATCATGGTTCTGTGCAGAATCAGCAGGCAGATGTGGTCATTATTGAATCAAAGTGAACATTGCGCTGTGCAGTGTTCAACAGTGTGACAGTTAGTCAACTTATAACTCGGAAGTTACAATTTCTGCCTGCATTATATCTGGTTAAGTTTATTTTCATATATATCTCTGAATGATGAAAATCTTTCACTGAACTTGTCAAATTTAATGGGGCCCAATTGAATTTCTTTGCTATGAATCAGAGTTTTATTGTTATGTTATTCTCCCCAAACGTCAGTGAGATCATCAACTCGGGACAGACATGTATCAGCCGCTCTACAGGGAGGGAGAGAATGGATCAACGTCTGAGAAGATTAGTTTGCAAGAGTATGATCTGCAAGCTTCAATATGTATTGTCAAACGACCAGATACCATCTTTTGAAATTAGGATATATATATTGCAGTTCTGGGTTGTACTAAATCAGACTCGCTGATGCTGGTGTTCCTGGTGAGACTCGATGTAGAAATATTGATGCCTCTAAATTTTAATAGAAATATAGACGGTTCTGGATTGTGTATCGATATTTGCGGGTATTCCATGGAATTGACAGTATTTGATCAGGATCTCTGGGAGTCTGGATGTTTCTTCGGGGGAGGGGGACAATATGACTGTCAAAGAATTTACAGATCAGGCATCTGTCTGTATCTGTCGAACCCATTTCCCACACATACGCCATCACCCCTACCCCTCCCTCCCAAAACAGTTTCAGTGTTCTCCTTGCCCTCACTTTCCACCCCAGCAGCTTACACATCCAAAATTTTATTTTCCTCAGTTTCCACCATATCCAGCGTGATGCGAGCAACCAAACACATCATCCCCTGATCTTCACTGTCAGAGTTCCGAAGGGACCATTCCCTCTGCGACACACTGGTCCACTCCTCCATCACCCCATCACCTTGTTCCCTTTTCACGGCAAATTCCCAAGCAATTGCAGGATGTGTACTACCTTTTACCTCCTCTCTCCTCACCATCCAAGGCTAAAAGCAATCTTTGCAGGTGAAGCACCAAATTAGTTGTATTTCCTTCAATTTAGAAAACTGCTATGAACAAGAGTTAATTCAGTCTCACAGCTACACAGATCACAACATATTAGTAAATATTTCCAGCTACCAGAAAAATAATCACATGAAACACTTTATTTGCACCCCCTACCCGCCCCCCCCCCCACCCACCGCCCAGAATAAAGCAGACCAAACCAGGTTTCTTAAACAACAAAATTAATTAATTAATGAAACAAATCTATAGCTGAAAATATTTTATATCTTATTACTCGTCCTAACTCTTATGCACACACATATACATTCAAACACTGGTTAACCGGTTGAAAAGGCTTTTCTCTTTCCAACTGTTTCCTGAGAATAATAAAATAACTTCGTCATAATATTCTGGTCAGATATTCCCGGGTCGGTGAGGTGTCCCAGAGTCCAATAGTCGGATGCCACTTGAAATCTCGACAGGCGGGTTCAATGAACAGTTTGTGATGGTTTGGAGTTCAAGGCAATTCGTCTGCAGCAGGCGTCACATAAATCTTTCAACAAATGGTGTAGCAACAGGCCTACTTGGATTTTGAAGCAGCTGTCTAGCAATATAAGCTTTCATGAGCTGTCTGGGTTTTCTAAAACATAACAGGCAACAGGAATCACTCTTGAGGCAGCGATCTTTCAGAGACTGGAGGCAATATGATTCTGTCCCTTTAACAATTCAGGGCTTCCTTTCTGCAAAGTAGTTTTCCACCACAGAATGTTGCAACTCCTCTTTTCCGAGGTCTTTTCTCTCTCCAGGGCTCTTGACCCCTCTCCAAGCAGACCACAACCACACCGCAAATGTAGGATTATTTTTCCACGAGAGGAAAATCTTATTTTTTCAGATAATAGCTCATTTTTCTTGTCTGCAAACATAGGACCCAGCCAGATCGCTGCAATGCTGCTCAGCTCACTGATCTCTCACAGTGCAAAGTGAAACTAAAACCCGAACAATAAGTCATGTGACATTCATAAATCTTCCTGTCATTTCCCTGTTGAGCTGCTTGGCAACAGGTGCCGAAAATCTGAACTCAGTTCCAACACCAAGTTGCAGCATCCAATGTTCACAGAAAATCCTTTTGCTCAAACATTTAACATCATACAGAATTCTTAGCGTTCAATACAAAAAAATTAAAGGTCTTGTGACATTATTGTATTTGCTGCTTGACTACGAGCTTCCTATTACTTGCCATTTTAATTCACCACCCTGCTCTCACACCCACATTTCTGTCCTTGGCCTCCTGCAGTGTTCCAGTGAAGCTCAACACAAGCTCGAAGAAAGCACCTCGTCTTCTGATTAGACACTCTACAGCCTTCGAGACTCAACATCGAGTTCAACGATCTCAGTTCATGACTGCCATTAGTTTTTTATTTATTTATTTGATTTCATTTTATTTTTAACCATGTGTCAGTTTGGCGTGCTTTTGCTTTTGGACAGAGCTTATCATTGCACTGCAATTAATACCCTCTCTGGAGTAATACTATGTCTTTCTACTACATCTCTTAGCACTCCCTTTTCCTTTTATTCCGTGTTATCTCTGTTATTTCACACAACTGGAATTAAAAGTTAGTGTAATGGTGACCGTGAACCGATTGTCGACTATTGAAAAAAATCCATCTGGTTCACTCAAGTCCTTTACGAAAGGAAATCTGCTGTCCATACCCGGTCTGGCCTACAGTAGCATCCAGACCCACAGCAATGTGGTTGACTCATAAAATGTCCTCTGAGCTGGTCTAGCAAGCCACTCAGTTGTATCAAACCATGAACAAGTCTAAGGAATGGAATGAATCCAAAAGAACCATCCAACGTTGACCTCGGCTCTGGAAACACAGCCCTGTCGACTCTGCAAAATCCTCCTTCGTAACATCTGGGGGCATGTGCCAAAATTGGAAGGGATGTCCCACAGGCTATGCAAGCAACAGCCTGACTTGGTCATACTAATGGAATCATACATAACGGACAATGTCGCAGACACCACCATCATCATCCCCAGATATATCCTGTCACACTGGAAGGACATGTCCACCGACGCTGGTGGCGTAGCGGTATACAGTCAGGATTAAGTTGCCTTGGAAGCCCTCAACATTGACTCTGGACCCCATGACGTCTCATGGCATCAGATCAAACATGGACAAGGAAACCTCCTGCTGATTGCCACCTCGCCTGCACGCCCCCTCCCCCACGCCTTGGCTGAAGAATCAGTGCTTATCCATATGGAGCTCCCATTGGAAGAAACACTTTGCACAGCAAGGGCATAAGATGTACTCTGGGTGGAAGACTTCAATGCCCATCAGCAAGAGTGGCTGGGTAGTACCACTGCTGACCAAGCTGGCTGAGTCCTAAAGGGTACAACATTGAGACTGCGTCTGTGGCAGCTGCTGAGGGGAGCAACAAGAGGGAAAAACCTACTTGACCTCGTCTTTCCCAATCTACCTGCTGCAGATGAATTTGTCAAAGGCAGTATTGGTAGGAGAGACCACTACACAGTCATCGTGGAGACGAAGTCCTGTCTTTACATTGAGGTAGACTCACCATTGTGCTGTGTGGCACTGCCACCATGCTAAAATGATTGCAAAACAGATCGAGCAACTCATAACTGGGTATCCATGAGGCGCTTTGGGCCATCAGTAACAGCAGAATTATATTCGACCACAATGTGTAACTTCATGGCACGGCATATCTCTCACTCTGCCATTACCATCAAGCCGTGGGATCAACCCTGGTTCAATGAGAGTGCAGGAGGGTTTCCAAGGAGCAGTACCAAACATACCTAAACATGAGGTGTCCGCCTGGTGAAGCTACAACACAGGACTACTTGCATGCCCAGCAGTGGAAGCAGCGTGTGACAGAGAGCGCTAAACAATTCCACAACGAACAAATCAGTTCCTAACACGATGCCTTCCCCACCCGTATTGCCAGTCCTCCTGACTCAAAGGCCATCTCCAAAAGGCTTTAAAAAGTCAACCTATTGAAACAGGAAAGCGTTCCAGCCACATGACACACAAGAGACTTTTAGAGAAAGCAGGTAAGTCCTTTGGTCGATGAATTCCATTTTTCCCACAGTTCATAGACAACTCCTCCTCCCCCCTCCCACAAAGTTATCTTACTCTCTTACACCTACAAGCAAACAGTTTAAAAAAAATCATTCTTCATACTGTCCCCACTCACTTGCCTGGATGAGTGCCTGTCCAATAACACAAACAGCTCAGCAGTCCTGTCGCATTTAGCCGTGAATGGTGGTGGACAAGTGAACAAGTAACAGGAGGATGAGGTCCCACAAATATCCACATCCTCGCTAATAGGGGAGCCCAGTACAGTACTGCAAAATACAAGGCTGCAATATTTACATCTATCTTCAGCCAGAAGTGCAGGGTGAATGTTTCATCTCGGCCTCCTCCTGAGGCCGCCAACATCACATCTGTCAGTTTTCAGCGAATCTTATTCAATCCACGTGTCATGAAATAGCTGAAGGCACCGAATACTGCAAATGCTTTGGGCCCTGACAATATTCCGGCAATCGTAGTGATAACTTATGTTCCAGAGATAGCCATACGCCAAACTAAGTTGTTCCAGTACGCCAACAACAGTGACATCCACCATGCAATGTGGAAAATTCCCCAGGTATGTCCTGTCCACAAAAAAAAAGGACAAATCAAACCTGGCCACTTATCGCCTTATCAGTCTACTCTCGATCATCAGCAAAGTGATAGGGAGGAGGGGTGGTCATTGTTATCAAGCGACACTTGCTCAGCAATAACCTATTCACTGACACTCAATTTGGTTCCCACCAGGGCCACTCAGCTCCTGACCGGATCACAGCCTTGGTCCAAACATGGGCAAAAGAGTTGAAGTTCTGATGTGAGGGGGGTGTGACAGCTTTTGACATCACATCAGCATTTGACTGAGCATGACATTAAGAAGCCCTAGAAAAACTATAATCAAAGGGCATGTTGGAGTATTACCGAGCACAAAGAACTTTGGTTGTGGTTGTTGGAGGTCAATCATCTCAGCCCCACGATGAGGAGTTCCTCAGGGCAGTGTGCTCAGCTCAACCGTCTTCAGCTGCTTCATCAATGATTTTCCATCCATTATAAGGTCAGAAGTGGGGATATTCGCTGATGTTCAACAACATCTGTGACTCATAATATACTGAAGCAGCCTGTGTCCATATGCAGCAAGACCTGACAACATCAAGTCTTGTGTTAATAAGTGGCATGTACTATTTGCACCACACAAGTGCCAGTCAGTAACCATCTCAGACATGGTATAATTGAACCATCTCCTCTTGATGTTCAATGGAATTAGAATTGTTGAAATCCCCACTTTCAATATCCAGTGGGTAACCATGAACCAGAAAGTGAACTGGACCAAAAAGGTAAACACTCTGGCTACAGGCGCAATTCAGAGGTTAGGAATTCTGCCGCTAGTACCTCATATCCCGTCTCCCAAATGCATGTTCAACATCTACAAGGCGCATGTCAGGAGTATGATGGAATGCTCTTCACTTGCCTGAATGGGTGCAGCTCCAACAACACACAGGAACTTCGAAACCATCCAGGACAAAGCAGCCCGCTTGATTGGCACCCCAGCTACCACCTTCAGCATTCATTCGCTCCAGCACCGACGCACACTGCAAGTAGTGTGTATCAAGAACAAGGTACACTGTGGCAACACACCAAGTCTCCTTCGAATAGCACCTACCAAAGCCGCTACCACTACTACCTAGAAGAACAAGGGCAGCAGATACATATGAACACCACCACCTGAAACAATCCCCTCCAAGCAACACTCCATCCTGACTTGGAACTGCACCATCGTTCCTTCACTGTCGCTGGGTTAAAATTCTAGCACTCCCTTCCTTACAGCACTATGGGTGTACCTACACTCCCAGGACTGCAGCAGTTAAAGAAGGCAACTCACACCATCTCAAAAGCAATCAAGGATGGTCAATAAATGCTGGTCTCGTCAGGGGCGCCCACTCCCCATAAATGAATAATAATAAAAAAATAATCGCTCCTGCCCTACGTCCTATCGCACATCTTAACTTTATTTCTTCTTAACCCCTTTTTTCACTTTCAAAAAATAAACTATGACATTTCTCATCTTTCCCTGTTCTGCTGAAAGTTCACAGACCTGAAATGACCTAATTTTGTCTCCTCAGATGTTGTCAGATCTGTTGAGTATTTCCAGCACTTTCTGATTTAAGGTCAGTGTTTATTGGTTTGCCCGAGTGTCAGATTATTAATAGGGATCCCAGAAAATGACAGTGCTGGCATACAGATCCTCAGATCTCTATTTTCATACGACATCCTCTTCAGCGAAATTCTGAGGAGATCTTGCATGTGTAACATAATTTATATAGGTTAATAGCTGAGTATCAGTGCTTACTGCAAATTCCTTGGTTAGTATTACAATTTTCAGTATGTTCATGTGTAAGTGCCACTGTTTACAGGATTGATCAGTTCCTCGCAGACAAAAGGAATTGACCCAAGTATCTTAAACCTGCACCATTCTGAGCTTGTGCTTCAAGTTTCTTTGACAACCGGCTGCTGTCATCACCCATGTCTCAGACTGAAATTGTCAGTCTGTGATATCTGCAAAACACACCTCAGGAAGAGGAGTCAATCAGATTGAGAAAAGACCGCTTACACCTGCAGAAACCAAGGAGAGTGTGGCAGAGTTACAGATGGAGATGGTGAGAGGGGACAGTAACTGCAGTGAAACAGGGACACCAGCAGATGGAGATAGTGAGAGGGGAGACAGTAATTGCAGTGAGACAGGGACACCAGCAGATGGAGATGGTGAGAGGGGGACTGTAACTGCAGTGAGACAGGGACATCACATTGGGGGATGACAAAAGCACTTCTCCTCTTTGACAAATATTTCATATTTCCCTCCCACTGTGCTGTATCAGCAGCCAGACCTGGAGCCCACACTGAGAGATGACTCTGTCGTGCCAGTCACTGCACTGTCATCGTGCAGGCAGAATTGGAGACCACACCGAAAGCTGACCATGTGGTGCCTGTCATGGCACGGTGATGCAGCGAGTAACATGTGAAGTCTGAGAACAAGTGATTAAATATCGGTTGTATTGAAATGCTGCCCATGCCCATTCCTCCCAGCCCTGCACCCAGAGATCCACGAACACCATTCTTCTCTTACATTTAGCTCAGATCTCCACTGCACCTGGACAGAGAAAATCTCTGCATGAGGATTCACATGCCCACACACTGTGAAGGAACTAAAGTTATTAACAAAACAATCTGCACAAATTGACACGGATAAACGTTTAACTAATATTACGTTCACAAATTGCACTCAATTTAATATTCATTCATGTGCCACCCAATAGTGTTTCCTTGAAAGCTGTGTGTTTTCCAATTCTGGAGCTGCCCCTCTGACCTCAGTGTGGTGGACGCTTACTGCAGTAATATAAATGGCACTGCAGAAATTTACAACCAGAATTTTCGGCAGTGCGACCAATAGTGGGACTGACTTCTGGTTGGAGCATCTCGACTAACTTGGTGGTGCCTGCATGGGCATCGAACGAGGGTCTGTCAAGGGCGCAGATGCACTTCCCTCTTGAAAGAGGACACCGCCTGCAGCTCCCGTAGCACCAGTCTGCTCCCATGGGGCTGTACATTATAACTCACTGATCTGCATGAGAGAAAACTAAAGGACATCAGTGATCCGACCAAAGCTCCTCTCCATTCGAACCACTAAATCTGTCAATGCTGCCTCTCTACTTTTCGAGGCTGGAAGAGATTGTGGAAATCAGTGCCCCAACAGCAGCAGGTTGGGCTTTAATCAAAGCTGGCCTGTGTGAGTTGGTGTTTGTTTGTGTGTGTGTGCGTGTGTGTTTGTATATCTGCCTGGCTTGGTGCCTGGGTTCTGATCGGTGTGCGTATGTGTGTTTGTGTGTGAGTCTGTCTGTCTCTGTTTGTGTCTATGTGTTTGTATTTCTGTCTGATTTAGTGCCTGGTGTCTGGTCGGTGTGTGTGCGTGTGTGTTTGTGTTTGTGTGTGTGTGTGTATGTGTGTGTGTGTGTCTTTGTATAGCTGTCTGGCTCACAGCCTGGGTTCTGATTGGTGTGATTGTGTGTGTGTGTGTGCGTGTGTGTGCGTGTGTGTTTGAATGTCTGCCGGGTTCGGAGCCTGGGTTCTGATCGGGGTGTTTGTGTGCGTGTGTGTGTCTGTGTGCATGTGTGGCGTGTGTCTGTGTTTGTATCTCTGTCTGGCTCAGTGCCTCGGGTCTGATCGGTGTGTGTGTGAGTTTGTGTTTGTGTCTGTGTGCACGAGTGTGTGTGTTTATCTTTGTAGACCTGTCTGGCTTGCTGCCTGGGTTCTGATCGGTGTGCGTGTGTGTGTTTGTGTGTGAGCCTGTCTCTCTCTGTTTGTGTCTATGTGTTTGTATCTCTGTCTGATTCAGTGCCTGGGGTCTGATCGGTGCGTGTGTGTATGTGTTTGTGTTTGAGTGTGTGTGTGTGTGTGTGTGTGTGTGTGTGCATCTTTGTATCTCTGGCTGGCTCACAGCTGGGTTCTGATTGGTGTGATTGTGTGTGTGTGTGTGTGTGTGTGTGTGTGTGTGTGTGTGTGTGTGTGTGTGTGTGTGTCTCTCACTCTCTATCTCCCTCTGTCTGTCTGTGTGTATGTGGTTGTATATCTGTCTGGATTAGTGCCTGGGCTCTGATAAGTGTGTGTGTGCGATTTTGTATACGTGTGTCTGTGTTTATATGTATGTGTTTCCATATCTCTCTGGCTCAGAGCCTGTGGTCTGATTGGTGTATCTTTGGTGAGTATTTGTCTGTCTGTCTATGTTTGTGTGTGTGTGTGTGTGTGTGTGTGTGTGTGTGCGTGTGTGTGTGTGTTTGTATATCGGTCTGGCTCAGTGCCCGGTGTCTGATCTGTGTGTGTGTGTGTGTGTGTGTGTGTGTGTGTGTGTGTGTGTTTGTG
Organism: Heterodontus francisci; assembly: GCF_036365525.1. Classification (NCBI taxonomy): domain Eukaryota; kingdom Metazoa; phylum Chordata; class Chondrichthyes; order Heterodontiformes; family Heterodontidae; genus Heterodontus; species Heterodontus francisci. Next base: position 1,408,017 of record NW_027140322.1, read on the forward strand.
TTTGTTTGTCTGTGTCTGTGTGATTGTATATCTGTCTGGCTCAGTGCCTTAGGTCTGATCGGTGTGCATTTGTGGGTGTGTGGTGTGTGTCTGTGTTTGACTGTATGTGCTTGTATATCGGTCTGGCTCAGTGCCTGGGGATTGATCTGTGTGTGTGTGTGTGTGTTTGTGTGTGACTGTGTCTGTTTGTTTGTATATCTGTCTGGCTCAGTGCCTGAGGTCTGATCGGTGTGCATTTGTGGGTGTGTGGTGTGTGTCTGTGTTTGACTGTATGTGCTTGTATATCGGTCTGGCTCAGAGCCTGGGGTCTGATCAGTGTTTGTGTGTATGTGTTTGTGTGTATATGTATATCTGTCTGGCTCAGTGCTTGTGGTCTGATCTGTGTTTGTGTGCGCGTGTGTGTTTGTGTGTGTGCGCCTGTCTGTCTCTCTTTGTGAGTGTGTGTTTGTACATCTGTCCGTTTCAGTGCCTGTGTTCTGATCGGTGTGTATGTGTTTGTGTCTGTCTCTGTTTGTGTCTCAGTGTTTGTATAACTGTCTGCCTCAGTGCCAGGGGTCTGATTGGTGTGTGTCTGTGGGTGTGTAGTGTCTGTCTCTGTTTGTGTGCATTTATTTGTGTATCGCTCCAGCTCAGTGCCTGGGGTCTGATCAGTGCTTGTGTGTGTGTGTGTTTGTATGCATACCTTTCTGGCTCAGTGCTTGTGGTCTGATCGGTGTGTGCCTGTGCGTGTGTGTGTGTGTTAACGTATGTGTGTGTGCTGTGTGTTTGTGTCTGTCTGTCTCTTTGTGAGTGCGTGTTTGTATATCGCTCCAGCTCAGTGCCTGGAGTCTGATCAGTGCATGTGTGTGTGCATATATCTGTCTGGCTCAGTGCTTGTGGTGTGATCGGTGTGTGTATGTCTGGAGGAGCATGAGTAGGTCATTCGGCCATTCGGCCCTGCTCCGTCATTCATTATGATCATGGCTGATCACCTAACTCAGTAACCTGTTCCCGTTTTCGCCCCATATCCTTTGATCCCCTTAAACCCAAGAGCTATATCTAACTCCTTCTTGAAAACATACAATGTTTTGGCCTCAACTGCTTTCTGTGGTAGCGAATTCCACAGGCTCACCACTCTCTGGGTGAAGTAATTTCTCCTCATCTCAGTCCTGAAAGGTTAACCCCGTGTCCTGAGACTATGACCCCTGGTTCTGGACTCCCCCACCATCGTTAACATCATTCCTACCTCTACCCTGTCAAGCCCTGTTAGAATTTTATAGGTTTCTATGAGATCCCCCCTCACTCTTCTGAACTCCAGCGAATATAATCTGAACCCATTCAATATCTCCTCATACGTCAGTCCCGCCATCCCAGGAATTCATCTGGTAAACCTTCGCTGCGCTCCCTCGATAGCAAGAACATTCTTCCTCAGAGACCAAGACTGCACACAATATTCCTGGTGTGGCCTCACCAAGGCCCTGTATAATTGCAGCAAGACATCCCTGCTCCTGTACTCGAATCCTCTCACTATGAAGGCCAACATACCATTTGCAGTTTTTACCACCTGTTGGACCTGCATGCTTACCTTCAGCAACTGATGTATGAGAACACACAGGACTCATTTCATATTTCCCTCTCTCAGTTTATAGCCGTTCAGATAATCATCTGCCTCCCTGTGTTTGCTGCCTAACTGGATAATCTCACATTTATCCAAATTATACTGCATCCGCCATACATTTGCCCACTCACTCAACTTGTCCAAATCACCCTGAATCCTCTCTTCATCCTCCTCACAACTCAACCTCTCACCCAGTTTTGTGACATCTGCAAATTTGGAGATATTACATTTAGTTCCCTCATCTAAATCATAAATATATATTGTGAATAGCTGGGGTCCAAGCACCGATCCCTGTGGTATCCTACTAGTCACTGCCTGCCATTCGGAAAAAGACCCATTCATCCCTACTCCTTTTTTCCTGTCTGCCAACCAATTTTCTATCCATCGCAATACAGTACCCCCAGTCCCATGCGTTTTAATTTTACATGCTGATCTCTTATGTGGGACTTTTTCAAATGCCTTCTGAAAGTCCAAATAAACCACATCCTCTGGCTCCCCCTCATCATCTCTCCTAGTTACATCCTCGAAGGATTCCAGTTGATTTTCCAAGCATGATTTCCCTTTCGTAAATCCATGCTGACTCTGGCCGATTCGACCACTGTTCTCCAAGTGCTCTGCTATAAAATCTTTGATAATGTATTCTCGAATTTTCCCCACTGCCGACGTCAGGCTGACTGCTCTATAATACCCTGCTTTCTCTCTACCTCCGTTTTTAAATAGTGGGGCGACATTAGATACCCTCCAATCTGCAGGAACTGTTCCAGAGTCGGTATAATTTTGGAAGATGACGACCAATGCATCCACCATTTCTAGGGCACTTCCTTAAGTACTCTGGGATTCAGACCATCAGGCCCTGGGAATTTATCAGCCTTCAATCCCACCAATTACCCAACACCATTTCTCTGCTAATACTGATTTCCTTCATTTCCCATCTCTCACTAAGCCCTGAGTTCCGCAACATTTCTGGTATGATATTTGTGTCCTCCTTTGTGAAGACAGAACCAAAGTATACAATTACTTGGTCAGCCATCTCTTTGTTCCCCATAATAAATTCTCTGTTTCTGACTGTAAGGGACCTACATTTGTCTTCACTAATCTTTTTATCTTCACATATCTATATAAACCTTTACAGTCAGTTTTTATGTTCCCCACAAGCATGCTCTAATACTCTATGTTCCCCTTCTTAATCAATTCCTTGGTCCCCCATTGCTGAATTCTAAACTGCTCCCAATCCAAAGGTTTGTTGTTTTTTTCCAGCTAATTTATATGCATCTTCCATGGATCTAATGCTTTCTCTAATTTCCCTTGTAAGTCATGGATTGGCTACCTTTCCCATTTTACTTTTGCGCCAGACAGAAATAAACAATTGTTTCAGTCCATCCATGCACACTTTGAATGTTTGCCATTGCTATCCCACCGTCGTTCCTTTAAGTAACGTTTCCCAGTCCATCATAGACAATTCGCGCCTTATATCTTCATAGTTTCCTTTACTAAGATTCTGGGCCCCAGTCTCAGAATCAACTATGTCACTCCCCATCTTGATGAAGAATTCTTTCATATTATGTTCGTTCTTCCCCATGGGATCTCGCACAACCACATTGTCAATTATTCCTCTGTCTTTACACAATACCCAGTCTAGGATGGCCTCTTCTCCAGTTGGTTCCTCAACGTATTGGTCCAGAAAACCATTCCGTATATACTCCAATAATTCCTCCTCTCCGGTATTGTGACTAATTTGATTTGCCCAATCTATAGGCTGATTAAAGACACCCGAAAACACAAATGTTCCTGTATTGCATGCGTCTCTAATTTCCTGTTTAATGCCATTCTGAACCTCACCTTTACAGTTTAGGGGGTCTATATACAACCCCCACTAACCTTTTCTGCCCCTGAGTGTTTCTCAGCTCTATCCATACATGTGCCACATCGTCAGAGCTAATATCCTTCCTCATTAGTGCCTTAAAAATCTCTTTAACCAGCAATGCAACTCCACCGCCTTTTGCTTTTTGTCTGCCCTTCCAAAATACTGAATACCCCTGGATGTTCATTTCCCATCCCTGGTCACTTTGCAGCCATGTTTCCGTAATCCCGACTGTATCATACTCGTTAATATATCTATTTGCGCGATTAATTCATCCACTTTATTGTGAGTGCTGCACGCGTTAAGGCACACAGCCTTACGGCTTGTCTTTTTAACATTATTTTGCCCCTTCCCACTATTTTTCACTGTGGCCTTGTTTGATCCTGGCCCTTGTTTTCTCTGCCTTTCACTTTTCCTATTCCCCTTACTGTCTTTTGTCCTTGTCTTTGATCATCCCTCCTCTGACTCTTTGCAAAGGTCCCCATCCCACCGTGTGTGTGTGTGTTTGTATATCTGTCTGGCTCAGAACCAGGGGGATGATCGGTGTGTGTGTGTGTGATTCTCTTTGTCTGTCTGTGTATGTGCTTGTATATCTGTCTCGCTCAGTGCATGGGGTCTGATCGGTGTGTGTGTGCCTGTGTGTGTGTTTTATCAACATCCTTGCTGGTAGATTTGCTAGTGCTGTTGGGGTGGGAGGGGGTGCTGTTGGGGGTTAAACTAATTTGGCAGCACAATGGTATAAGACTGGAGGTACAGTAGGGGTGATGCACAGTCAAATAAAGAAGAAAATCTACGTCAGTTTGGAAGGCAGAGCAAACAGAGACCTGTTAAGGCATGAGCGAATAATGCAAGGATGGATTGCATCTATTTTATTAATGCGAGGAGTCTTACAAACAAGGCAAATGATTTGAGGGTATTAATTAGCACATGGGATTATGATATTAATGGATCGGATCACAGAAACATATTTGTGTGAAGGGCAGGACTGGCAGCTCAGTATTAAAAGGTACAGAACCTTCAGGCGAGACAGACGAGGGGGTAAAAGAGTAGGTGGCATTGCACTGTTGATCAAGGAGTCAATTACTGCAGTAAGGAGGGGTGATATCTTAGAGGGAACCTCAAATGAGGGCACATGGGTAGAACCTCAAAACAAAAAAAGGGGCAATCATTTGGCTGGCAGTGTACGACAGGCCTCCAAACAGTCAGGGAGATATAGAGGAGCAGATACGTAGGCAAATATGAGGCAGGTGTAACACTGATAGGGCTATAGTACGGGAGTTCATGTTCCCCCAATATTAGCTGGGATATTCTTTTTGCAAAAGGCTTAATGGGGGCGGAATTCTTAAAATGCATGCAGGAGAGATTTTTGAGCCAGAAGGTAAAACTTCCGACAAGACAAAGAGCAGTCCTGAACCTAATCCTTGGGAATGAAGCTGGACAAGTAATAGAAGTATCAGTGGGGGAGCATTTCGGGCTTAGTGTTCATAACTCTGTAAGATTTAAGGTAGCTATGGAAAAGTACCAGGAGGGACTGGAAATAAAAGTACAGAAATGGGGGAAGGCCATTATCAACATGAAAAACAGGATCTAGCTAAAGTGGACTGGGACCACATACTTGAAGGAAAGTCTACATCAGGCCATTGGGAGTCAATCAAGGAGGAAATAGTGAGAGTTCAGAGCCAGCATGTACCCGTAAAGGTGAAGGGTAGGTCTAACAAGCGCGGGGAACTCGGGATGTCAAAGGATCTCGAGGATCGGATCAGGTAAAAAAGGGGGTTTGTGGCATATTTCGAGGGCTGAAAACAGAGGAGGCCATAGAGGAAAATAGGAACATAGAAAATAGGAGCAGGAGTAGGCTATTCTGCCCCTCGAGGCTGTAGAATGTGTAGGGGGGTGGGGGTGGGGGGGCACAGAAAACATGGAATTATGAGAGCGAAGAGCGGACATGAAAAGCACTGGTGGGCAAAATAAAGGAAAGTCCCAAGTCGTTTTATAAGTATATTAAGGGCGGGAAGATAACTAGGGAAAGAGTAGGGCCCATTCGGGACCAAAGTGTCAATCTGTGTGTAGAGCCGGAGGACATAGGTATGGTTTTAAATGATTACTTTTCATCTGCTTTGACGATGGAGAAGGAGGATGTAGGCATCGAGATCAGGGAGGGCGATTGTGTTATACTTGTACAAATTAGCTTTGAAATGGAGGAAGTATTAGCTGTTTTAGTGGGATTTAACGTGGATAAATCCCCAGGCCCAGACGAGATGCATCCCAGGCTGTTATATAAGGCAAGGGATGAGATAGCAGGGGCCCTGACACAAATTTTAAAATCCTCTCTGGAAACAGGAGAGTTACCAGCGGACTGGAGGCCACTGAATGTGGTACCATTATTCAAGAAGGGGAGCAGGGATCTAACAGATAATTGCATCAGTGGTATGGTAACTATTGGGAAACAAATTCTGAGGGACAGGATTAATCTTCACTTGGAGAGGCAGTGATTAATCAGCGATAATCGGCATGGCTTTGTCAGGGGAAGATCCTGTCTAACAAACTTGATTGAAATTTTTCGAGGAGGTGACTAGATGTGCAGATGAGGGTAAAGTGGATTATGTAGTCTACATGAACTTCAGTAAGGCTTTTGCAAAGGCCCCGCATGGGAGATTGGTTAAGAAGGTAAGAGCCCATGGGATCCAGGGTAATTTGGCAAATTGGATCCAAATTTGGCTTAGTGGCAGGCGGTAGAGGCTGATGGCCAACGGTTGTTTTTGGGAGTGCAGACGTGTGACCAGTGTTGTACCACAGGGATCGGTGCGGGAACCCTTGCTGATTGTAGTGTAAATTAATGATTCAGACGTGAATACAGGAAGTATGATTAGTAAGCTTGCAAATGGCACTAAAATTGATGATATTGTAAATAGTGAAGGAGGAAAGCCTTAGATTACAGGACGATATAGATGTGTTGGTGAGATGGGCGGAGCAGTGGCAAATGGAGTTTAATCCTGAAAAAGGTGATGCATAGGAGGGCTAACAAGGCAAGGAAATATAAAATGGATGGTAGGACCCTAGGAAATAGAGGGACCGAGGGACCTTGGTGTACTTGTCCATAGATCATTGAAGGCAGCAGCTAAGTTAGATAAGGTGGTTAGGAAGGCACATGGGATACTTGACCTTTTGAGCGGAAGCATAGAATATAAGAGCAGGGAGGTTATGATGGAGCTGTATAAAATGTAAGTTAGGCCACAGTTAGAGTGCTGTGTATAGTTCTAGTCTCCACACTATCGGAAGGATGTGATAGTACTGGAGAGATTGCAGAGGGGATTCACCAGGATGTTGCCTGTGCTGGAGCATTTCAGATATAAAGAGAGACTGAAAAGGCTAGGGTTGTTTTCCATAGAGCAGAGAAGGCTGAGGGAGGACGTGATTGAGGTAGACAATATTATGAGGGGCATTTATAGGTAAGATCAGAGGAAACTTATTCCTTTAGCTGAGGGATCAATATCCAGGGGGCATAGATTTAAAGTAAGGGGCAGGGAGTTTAGAGGGGATTTGAGGAAAAGAATTTGAACCCAGAGGGTGGTTGGCGTCTGGAACGCACTGCCTGAAGATATGGTAGAGGCAGGAACCCTCACGACATCTAAGAATTATGTAGATGAGCATTTGAAACGCCATAGCATACAGTGCTCCGGGCAAAATGCTGGAAAATGGGATTAGAATAGTTAGGTGCTTGATGGCTGGCACAGACACGTTGGGCCGAAGGGCCTGTTTCTGTGCTGTATAACTCTATGACTCTGACTCTATGATTGACCACCGCACAGTCCTTCTGGAGACAAAGACCTCATTACATTGAGGTATACCCACCATTGAGCTGTGTGGCACTGCCACAATGCTAAATGGCATAGATTGCAAACAGAGCTAGCAACTCAAAACTGGGTATCCATGAGGCGCTTTGTGCCATAGGCAACAACAGAATTATATTCAACCACAATGTGTAACTTCATGGCACGGCATATCCCCCAGTCTACCATTACCATCCAAATGCGGGATCAACCCTGATTCAAATGAGAGTGCAGTAGGGCTTCCCAGGTGCAGCACCAAGCATACCTAAAAATGAGGTGTCAGCCTGGTGAAGCTACAACACAGAACTACTTGCATACCCAGCAGTGGAAGCAACATGTGATAGAAAGAGTTAAACAATTGAACAACACACAGATCAGCTCCCAACCCGATGCCTTCCCCACCCGTATTGCCAACCATCCTGACTCCCAGGCCATCTCCAAAAGGATTGAAAAATCCAGCCTGTTGAATCAGGCAAGGCTTCCAGCCACATGACACACCAGATAAATTAACCATCTTCAGCTGCTTCATCAATGACCATCCCTCCATTATAAGGCCAGAAGTGGGGATGTTTGCTGATGGTTGCACGATGTTCAATCCCATTTGTGACTCATAATATACAAAAGCAGCCTGTGTTCATATGCAGCAAGACATGGAGAACATCAAGCCTTGTGCCAATGAGTTGCAAGTAACATTCGCACCAGACAAGTGCTCGTCAGTGACCATCTCAAACAAGAGGTAATCTAACCATTTCCCCTTGATGCTCACTGGTATTAGAATTGTTGATCCCCCACTCTAAATACCCAGTGGGTAACCGTTGACCAGAAACTGAACTGGACCAGCCAGGTAAACACTGTGGCTACAGACACAAGTCAGCTGTTAAGGAGTTCTGCCGCAAGTAACTCATATCGTGTCTCCCCAGTGCCTGTCCACCATCTACAAGGCACATGTCAGAAGTATGATGGAATACTCGACACTTGCCTGGATGGGTGCTGTTCCAACAACACTCAAGAAGCTCGACACCATCCAGGAAAGCAGTCCGCTTGATTGGCACCCTATTCACAACCTCCAACATTCACTCCCTCCACCACCGACACACAGTGGAAGCAATGTGTATCAAGAACAAGGTGCACTGTGGCAACACACCAAGCACATACCAAAGCCGCTACCCATATTACTTAGAAGAACAAGGGCAGCAGATGCAGATGAACACCACCACCTTAATATTCCCCTCCAAGCCACTCACCATCCTGACTGAGAACAAAACCGTCGTTCCTTCACTGTCGCTGGATTAAAATTCTGGCACTCCCTTCCTTGCAGCACTGTTGGGCGTACCTACACCCCAAGGGCTGCAGCAGATAAAGAAGGCAACTCACACCATCGCAAAGGCAATCAAGGATGGTCAATAAATGCTGGTCTCGCCAGAGACGCCCACTCCCCATGACTGAATAATAACAACAAGAACAAAAAATCTCTCCTGCCCTCTGTCCTGTCATACATCTTAATTTTATTTCTGCTTGCCGCCTTCTTTTCACTTTGTCAAAAAAACTATTACATTTCTAACCTTTTCCAGTTCTGATGGAAGGTCACAGACCTGAAATGCTAACTCTGTCTCCACAGATGCTGTCAGATCTGCTGAGTATTTCCAGCACTTTCTAATTTAAGGTCAGTGTTTATTAGGTTGCCTGAGTGTCTCATTATTAACAGGGATCTCAGAAAATGACAGTATTGGCAGAGAGATCGTCAGATCTCTACTTTCATACTGCATTCTCTTAAGTATTTGAGAAAGTCTGAGGAGATCTTGCATGTATAACATAATTTATATAGGTTCTTTGCTGAGTATCAGTGCTTACTGCAAGTTCCTTAGTTAGTGTGAGCATTTTTCAGTATGTTCATGTGTAAGTGCCACTGTTTTCAGGATCGATTAGCTCCTCACAGATGCAAGAGATTGACCCAAATATCTTCAATCCCCACCATTCTGTGCGTGTGTTTCAAGTTTCTCTGACAATCTGTTGCTGTCAACACCCTTGGCTCATACTGAAATTGTCAGTCTGTGAGATCTGCAAAACACACCTCAGGGGGACAAGTCTATCAGATTGGGAAAGTACCGGACACATCCTCAGAAACCAAAGAGTGTGTGGCAGTGTTATGGGGGCTTTACCTTGTTTCAACTCCTTTTTGTCTACATTGACATAACAGTTTGTGGAATTCTTTTATGAAACGTCCATTTCTGGGGAGGTTTTGTTTCATTCTATGTGAGATCCGGGGAATTAATCATTTGAAGGTTTTCTACCTGTGATAACTTGATAGTGGCAGCTCAGCTGTGTTCATTTATTGATCTGTTTTAGTTCTTCAGACTCTTTTCATTACCCAGATCTACTTCCACTCCCAGAGAGATCAGGCTGACATTAAATTTTATTTATTGGGGCACAGTGGACAGTTTATTGAAGCAACTGTCTACCTTCAGATCCCCTCTTTGAATTGAGTCACAGCAACTTAACCACTGACATTGACACAGGCTGCATTTCCATGGATTGGATCACAGCGAGTTAACACTTTACATTAACACAGGCTCAATCCTCCTGATTGTATTTGATTCTTAACAGTATTCCTGCTTCATTAACCTATACAGGAAGCAGCCTCAACATCTCATGGCATCTTCTATTTTAAATTAAAACCACAGCGAGAATTGATGCATTGGTGTATCTGACTTTGCTGATTGAATTGGACTCAGAGTGATTTATCATGGCCTGTTGATATTGTGTGTTATACATTTGGAAATTGTACACAGATTACAGATATTCTGTGCTGTGATTCAGTATTTGTGATAAGAGGTACGTTTATTTGCAGACACTGAGCTGTCAAATATTTCCAATGAATTAATGATATTGCCCAGAAATGCTTCCCCCGATACTTTGTCCTTCTGGATTTTAAACAACGTAATTTCATATTCCGAGTTGAAATATGCTGCTGCAGTATCTTGACATTACAGAGCAGCAGGCAAGAAAAACGGAAGCAGAGAAATCACCACAACGCCAGGTGCTTCCTCTCAGTCCAACAGAAAAACACGCAGTGACTGTTCTGAGGCTCTGCAGAATGTGAGCTTCTTTTCACATATTTCGGCAATGGAAAGCCGTTCTTGACTCCAAGTGATCACCTTCCAGAAAACAGATTCCTTTGTTTTAGAGGAAACACATCACATCCCTCCCTGTATAGTTCAACGATGGTGAACATTCACAACTTATGATGACCACTCAGTGTCTCAGTGTGTTCTGCGTCTCTCGACAGTCTCAATTAGAGATCACATTTCCTCAAATATTTGGCAGTTTTCCCAATAAAGCTGCACAGTCCCTATATGAAGTGCAGCAGTTTTGAGAGGAATTTGTCAGATACGCTCTGCTGTTCGATAGTGGGAAAATACAGACAAACGCAGCAGAAAAGCAGTGATTGCTGGATTGCTGGCAATGGTGGTAATGGTAATCGAGGTGGCTGCCCTCCACATCAACGCAACATTTGACCAAGTGTGTGCCTAAGGAGATTACTTTCCTGATCCCATGATATTCCCTTTTGCCACTCTCTCCGAAGTTATTTATCTATTGTGTGTATGTATTTACATTCAATTGCAACCTCACCACATTTCTCCATGACATCAACTTCTTTAAAAAGTCAAAATATAGCAGATGCTGGTAATCTAAAACATGATCTGAAAATGTTGGAACTACTTAGTAGTCGAGGCAGCATTTTGAGAAAGAGAAACAGACTTAACCCTTCCTGCTGGAGAACTTTCTTCAGAACTAGAAAATGTTGTGCTGTAACAGTGTTTCAGTAAGCAAAGAGGCTGGGAATAGAGGAACGGAGGAAGGAAATAAAGAGAGAAACTGAGATGGGGTGGAAGGCAGTAGTGATTAAATGAAGAACAGAATCATTACCAGAACCTGCTGTCAAAAACAAATGGGGGCAATAGTTCCCACGTGTTTTTATTTTTGAAGTTGATGCTGAGTCAGAAAAATTGAAACAATGTAGGCGGCTGAACACAGAGGGGTCAGCTCTGAGTGGGACAGGGAATTGTAATGGCAAGTGAATGGAAGCTACTGGACATAATGGAAGAACTCAGCAAAGCAATTGCAGAATGTATGCTTCATCTCCATGGTGTTGAGGACAATTGTTAAGAATTAATGCATTGATTAAACAAAAACAAAAATACAAATAAATCACTGTTTGTGGTCCTGACAGTTGAAGGAGAGAAGGTGAAAGGGCAGGTCATGCATCACCAACACTTTCCTGGGGAGGTGACATTGGAAGAGTAGTGGGTGTTTTGAGTGAAGGAAGAGTGGGTCAAGCTGTACCTTCAGAATGCTGAAAATAGAGCAGAGGATGTCTGGTGGGAGCATTGTGGTGAAGTTGGCAGAAGTGATGGAGGATATTTCATTGAATGTAGAATCTGGTGGAGTGAAAGTTGAGGGTAAGGGCAACTTCATTATGGTTAAGGAAGGATGGAAGGAATGATAGTGGAACTGGAATGGAGAGGTTCAAAGGCCCTTTCAGCCACGGTGGCATAGAGCTAAATACACTTCATTCTAAAGCACACTTCTAACTGGAGAAGAGTAAAGGAGAAGGTGGAAAACAAGATCAACAACTTCTTATTTATGAGGTGTCCTTACATAGTTAAAATTTCCAAGTCATATTATCAAACACAATTTGATAGCGAGCAGCGTTAACAGATATTATGTCAGATGACCAAATGCTTCGTCAAGGTGGTAAGTTTTAAGCAGCATCTTAAAGGAGGAAAAATATGTAGAGAGGCAGAGGTTTATGGTGGGAATTCCAGAATTTCGGATCTTGGCAGATGAAAATAAGACCACCAGCGGTGGAGCGATTAAATTTGGGAATGCTCAGGTATCCGGAATTGAAGGAGGACAAATATCTTATAGGGCTGAAAGAGATTACAGAGATAGGGAAAGAAGAGCTCATGGGGAGATTATAAAATAAACGTGGGAATTTCAGTATTGATAAGCTGCATGACCAGAAGCTAATGCGTGTGCAGAGGTGATGGATGAACGTCTCCTTGCGAGAGTTGTATATAGGCAGCAGAGGTTTGGACATCCTCAGGATGACTGAGGATGCAAACAGGGAGATTGGCCAGGAATGCATTGGAATACTCAAATCTAGAGGTGAAGATGGGGAATTAAATGCTGCACTCTCTGGATGAAAAATGAATTGTCATTTAAAGGAAAAGAGAAAGGAGGGATTCATTGCAAATTCCAATTCAAGAATATAATCTAAAACCAAATAGAAAGCAGAGTGTACAGGGAGAATTGGAAAAGAATACAAGACAGACAAAGGGAAAGCATAGAAAAGATTAGCAGCTAACAGTAAAGGGGATCAGAAATCTTGTAAAACAGATACAAGTAAAATTAAAGGAACGGTGCAGCCGATTATGGAGAAGCAAATAAATATTCCTGTCGAGGCAGAGGGCGTGACTGAGGTACAGAATGAGTAATTTGCAACTGCCTTCAAAAAAGAAGAGGCTGAAATTAATGTCCCAATCGAGGGAAGGGATGTAGATATCCTGCATAGGATAAAATAGAAGGGAACGCGTTAGAATTAGAATCAGAATTAGAATTAGAACATTACAGCGCAGTACAGGCCCTTCGGCCCTCGATGTTGCGCCGACCTGTGAAACCATCTGACCTACACTATTCCATTTTCATCCATATGTCTATCCAATGACCACTTAAATGCCCTTAAAGTTGGCGAGTCTACGACTGTTGCAGGCAGGGCGTTCCACGCCCCTACTACTCTCTGAGCAAAGAAACTACCTCTGACATCTATCCTATATCTATCACCCCTCAACTTAAAGCTATGTCCCCTCGTGTTTGCCATCACCATCCGAGGAAAAAGACTCTCACTATCCACCCTATCTAACCCTCTGATAATCTTATACGTCTCTATTAAGTCACCTCTCCTCCTCCTTCTCTCCAACGAAAACAACCTCAAGTCCCTCAGCCTTTCCTCGTAAGACCTTCCCTCCATACCAGGCAACATCCTAGTAACTCTCCTCTGTACCCTTTCCATAGCTTCCACATCCTTCCTATAATGTGGTGACCTGAACTGCACGCAATACTCCGGGTGCGGCCTCACCAGAGTTTTGTACAGCTGCAGCATGACCTCGTGGCTCCGAAACTCGATCCTCCTTCTAATAAAAGCTAACACACCATATGCCTTCTTAACAGCCCTATTAACCTGGGTAGCAACCTTCAGGGATTTATGCACCTGGACACCAAGATCTCTCTGTTCATCTGCACTAACAAGAATCTTCCCATTAGCCCAGTACTCTGCATTCCTGTTACTCCTTCCAAAGTGAATCACCTCGCACCTTTCCGCATTAAACTCCATTTGCCATCTCTCAGCCCAGCTCTGCAGCCTATCTATGTCCCTCTGTACCCTACAACATCCTTCGGCACTATCCACAACTCCACCGACCTTAGTGTCATCCGCAAATTTACTAACCCACCCTTCTACACCCTCTGGCAGGTCATTTATAAAAATGACAAACAGCAGTGGCCCCAAAACAGATCCTTGCGGTGCACCATTAGTAACTAAACTCCAGGATGAACATTTGCCATCAACCACCACCCTCTGTCTTTTTTCAGCGTTGCTAAACAGTTTGTGACTAAATGTCGACAACACCCCTGGTCCAGATGGGAAGCATTCTGGGAGATAAAGGAAGCTGGGTAGAGATAAGATCAGCCCTGACCACAATGTTTCAATCCTCCTTGTATATCGCACTGGGGCCAAAGGACTGGAATTTGGCAAACGTTCGACTCCTTTTCAAAACGAGAGGAGAGGGAAAACCATGTGACTACACGCTAATCTGTCTCACCACAGTGAAAGTTGAGAGATCTACTAGAGGCCTTCATCAAGGACAAAATTAATTCTCACTTGCAGAAGCATGGGGTAAGATGAGAAAACCATCTCGGATTTATAAAAGGCTAATCGCGTGTAACTTAGCTGATTGAGTTATTTAATCAAGTAGGCCTTGTGTATTTGGGCATCCAATGCGGACGAAGTACCTCATAACAGACTTATTCAGAAAATGGGAATGCATATTAATAAAGGGACGATGTCAGCTCGAGTAGTCGATTGTGTAAGAGATAGGAGGTAGAGAACAGTGGTGAATGGATGCTCTTCTGACAGGCGAGAGTGGCTGTTGCCCGGGGGTTGGTTTTAAGACTACTGTTTTTACCTTCGACATGCAAATTACATAGCCTTCGGTTTAGAATGTATATTTTTTACATTTGTGGATGGTGAAAAACATGGCTCTGCATTAAATCGTGAATATTATAATAGCAGACTTCAGGGTAGACAGTCTGCTGAAATGGGCAGATCAACGGTAGATGCAACTTCTTGTGGTCAAGTCAGAAATGATGTTCATTGTGAAGACATCATATCAATATAACATAAATAGTACCATTTTCAGGAGGTGCAAGAACAGAGGGACAGGGGAATGCATGTTCATAAATCTTTAAGGATTGCAGGGCAAGTAGAGAAGCTGATTGAGAAAGTGTATGAGATATTTGCTTTGAAAATGGGGTTATTGAATTCAAACATAACGGGCATCAAGCTACTACTTTATAGATCAATTGTTATGACTCAGCTGGCGTCCTATGTGCAATTCCGGGCATGAATACCTTGGAAGAACTTCAAGGCCCTGCAAAACGTACAAAGGAGGATTATCAAGAAGGCACCACGGGTGAGGGAATTCATTTACATGGAGAGAATTCAGGAGCTTGGATTTTTCTTATTGGAGCAGGGAAAGTTCAGTGGGATAGAAACATAGAAAGTAGGAGCAGGAGTAGGCCAATTGGCCCTTCGAATCTGCTCCGCCATTCATTATGATCATGGATGATCATCCAACTCAGTAACCTGTTCCCGCTTTCGCCCCATACCCTTTGAACCCTTTAGACCCAAGAGCTGTAACTCACTCCTTCTTAAAAATCATACAATATTTTGGCATCAACTGCTTTCAGTGGTAACGAATTCCAACGGCTCACCACCCTCTGGGTGAAGAAATGTCTTCTTAACTCTGTCCTGAAAGGCTTAGCTGCATCCTTAGACTGTGACCCCTGGTTCTGGAATCCCCCAACATCGGGAACATCCTTCCTGCATCTACCCTGTCAAGTCCTGTTGGAATTTTGTAGGCTTCCATGAGACCCTCCCTCACTCTTCTGAACTCCAGTGAATATAATCCTAACCGACTCAATCTCTCCTCATACGTCAGTCCCGCCATCCCAGATCTAACAGAGTTCAAAATAATGAGGGGTTATGGTAGAATAAGAATGCGGAAATTATTTCCTCTCATGACTACGTTTGTCATCAGAGATCATGGCCAGGATTTTACTGGCCCCCAGAGGCGTGATTGGAAGCCAGGAGGGGTGGGGAGAGGGCACAGGGAAAAGCGGTGTGTGGCAAGGGATTTGGCAGGATGAGGATCCCAGCGCCTCCCCATCGTCCAGTGATCCATGAGGCAGGATAGGCCGACAACAGCCTTCCCGCCCAATGGCAGATTGAGGATCTTAAGTGGCCTATTAAGGGACAATTATGGGATCATTCCACCGCCGCTGGAATCTTACCAGCAGCGATGTCCTCCACCATATGGAGAGGACACCTTGTAAAACGAAGCATTCTCCCTGTGGCCTTGCGGGTGGGATGGGGCGTTGCCACCTTCATGGCCAATTTGTGACGCACAGAGCACCCTCACCAGGAACCAGTTCATTCCCCGGGACCTCCCTCCTCCTGCACCACAAGAAAACCACCCAGGCCCTCTCACCGGGGCCTTGCGTACTGGCTCTGGTAACCCTGCCTCACCTACCTCTTCTCTGCAGTTCAAGAGATCGGCCTGGATCCGAGACCTTCTGTAGAACCGGCAGAATAACTAGAAATGTAGTGAAGAGACATTTCTTCACACTGAGGCTTGTTTAGATCTGGAAAGCACGAACCGAAAGAGTGATGAAATCAGATTCAAGAGGAATTTATAAAGACAATTAAACAAGTGCTTGCAATGGAATAATTTGCAGGGTTACGAGAAAAAGCTACATATGTGACAATAAATTTGACAGCTCTTTCAAAGGGACGACTCTGACTAAAGTAGCCGAATGGCCTTTCCTGTGCATCGATGAATCTATGATCTGGACGCCAGATCAGTCATTCATTTACTTTTCACACTGTCACACGTCATTATCCTCGCAGGATAGGCTGATAGTTGGAACCTGGGTTCATTTTATCCATTAATGGTCACGATTCTTCACATTGGTTTATTTTAACAGCCTGTAATTCACGGTTCACACAAGTCAAAATCTATTGGTTATTTGGAAGGAAACATTGGTTTCTGCAGAAACGTCTGTCAAAGAATTTATTTCCACAACTGCCAGAGTATCAGAAGCTGCTGTCAGGAGCTCTTAGTGTCTGAGAACTGCGTTCGGTTAATGTTCCGTTCTCATCGCTGCACCCAGCGCCAGAACCATGATGCAAACCTTCCTGACCCTATCTCTACTGCAGCTTTTGAACTGTAAGTTAAAGATTATTGAATGCATTATGTTATTTACTGATACACTGATTATTATTACAAGATGTATATTATTAATCTAATTATCATCTTTAATACAGAACCCATTCAGGAGATGTAGAAAGTAAATAATGCTTTATACATTTTAATTTTCTTGTGTAGAGTTTAATGAAATATCGGTACTTGTTTATTGCCTTCCACCAGCCGCTCGTGCAGAGCAGACTGGCGTTGAAAATCTCATGGGTCGATTTAAGCAGGGTCTGTTACAAAAAGAGACACTTCGCTGTTCGAATAGAATATGTCAGTGTCCGGGATCAATTTACGGAAAACGGATCTATTTTATTTACAGTTGTCATTCATTGGGATGGTATGAAATGGAACTGTGTAATATAATTTGTAGTAGTTTCATTTACTACAAATTTTGGATTGAACGTTTCAATTTTAAGTTCTTTCAACTACAAATAGGAATAAACCTCCATTTATATAAAAATGCCTTGCGCTTATATAGCGCAATTTACGACGTCAGGACGTCCCAAAGGGCTTTGCTGTCAATTCTATATTGTTTTATAGTGTTGTCCATACTGTAATATAGGAAACGTGGCTGCTAATTTACACACAGCAAGCGCCGACAAACAGCAATGTGATAATGACCAGAATGTTTTTTTTGTGTGTGACAATCTTGATTGAGGGATCAACATTCGCCAGAGCACTGGGGATAATACCCCTGCCAATCCTCCAAATAGTGCACCTGAAAAGGCCGACGGAGCCTCGGTTTAACTTCTCCTCCGATGGAAAGCACTTGGGCAGTGCAGTACACACTCAGTACTGCACTCGAGTGGCAGCCCAGATTCTGTGCTCAAGTCTCTGGAATTAGACTTGAACCCACCATCTCCTGACTCAGAGGCGAGAGTGCTAGCAATTGAGCTATTGCTGACAGTAATATTGTTTTGGTTACAGTAAACGAGTTTGGAATATTCTACATCTAATTCATAGGTATTTTAAATTCCCAGTTGAATTTGTGTCGAACACAAAGACTGCGGGAGTTTGTTTTATATTTCCCCCTGTGTTTCTTATACTGACACAGCCAGCTGGAATTGAAATTTTAATCTGATTATTTAAAGCGAGTCTGATAGAAGTAGAGCGCCGACTTTGTTTGAATAGAGTGTATCAGAGTCTGGGTGTAAGTTATCTCACTGAGTGTAGATCACCAGTCAAAACTACATCGAATGCCACCATGAACCACCACACACATTTCTGTCACAGATGTGTCTCAACACAAGTGTTGTCTGGTCTCCTAGTGATACAGTTCATGAAACTAAATATTTTAAAATAATTTGTTCAATGTTGAAGTGTTACCTTCAATCTATAATAACCACTCAACTGGAGGTGGAACCAATATTTTTCAATTCGTTTTCATGATTAGTATAATTATCAAGAGCACTCTGCAAAAAATGATGTTACTAAAAGTTCCTAAATCATTGGGGAATTTGCTCTGTATTATTGATCAGTTAGTGATGATCTTCAAAATTATTATCTTTTATACTAAATTAATTATTCCATTGCCTCCATTTTTTTGTACAATGCCTGAAGATAGTTAAGTTTTCCCAATCACATATTTTCACACAGTGTCATGTTGTGTGTAAAGAGTTAGCGATATTGTTCTTTATGATTGTTCCAACGGCTCGATATTTGTTGTTTTATTCCATTGATGATTCCATTCTGTTTCTCACTATTTCCCGTGTGTGTTTGGTTACATTTATTAATCTCTGTCTGTGACAAACTTTATTGGTTTACTGACAGGCCAGCTTAGTCCCAGTGTTATCAGATACTTTATGTGTTTAACGAATTGTATTTCCGTGAATTTTAACTAATTGGATCGTAAAAGCCTGTTTTGTAGATTATTTAAAGAAAATGCTAGTCAAGCCACAGAAAAGATAAACAATGAATTGCACATGACTCCCTGTATCCTTTTCTCCAATCGCTAGTTGCTCAGAATCATTTTTAAAAAGCAGGCATGCTTTCTGACAAAAAACACTGTGAATCATTGCTATCATATGAAGCGAATATTGACATAGTTTATCTCATTTGTAGAATTCACGTTGAATACGAATCTTGGGCTGTTGGTTTGATTGTACATTCCATCAATATTAAATAGGGAACAATTATCCATTCTTTCGCACTCAGAAAACATTGTTTTTATAATATCTTGCATCTGATCAACAGGTCTTCTAAATTGCCAGGTGGGACATGTGCAAAACTTTGATTTAAATGCAAAATTGAAAACAAATACTGTGGCAAATTGTTTTATTTGGTCCTCTGCGGCTCTTGTACCAACACAACTGACTGAAGTTGAAATTCTAAGCAAATTATTTAAATACAGCAATCCAGCAGTAGAAAGTGATCACAGTGAGAATAGAAGGTCTCGGGGTTTGGGTTCGATGGTAATGCAGGGATTATAGAACAGCAGTCAAAGCTAAATCTGCTGCTGACTGAAGCCACACGGGCATTTCTGTCCCAGTTATTTCACAGTAGAAGTGCTGTCTGAACCTGTGTGATGTGCTGAATGGAACTGAAATGATTTAAATCGTTTGTTCCACGTTGGAGTGTTGTACATGATCTATAAATATTGTATAATGTATTAACTAGAGGCAGAAACAATATTATTTCAATTAGCATTAGTTATTACTGTAATTGTGAAGTGCCTCTCCAAAAGATAATGTTACTGAATATTCCAAAATCTCTGGAAGATTTTCCATTTATGATTGTTTACTTAATGATGACCTTGAACTTTAGAACTTTGAATTATAAATTCTCAACTTATTTCACATATCGTATGTTCAGCGTCAAGTACTAATTAATGTGACAAAGTCTCCTTCCACATGTTCCTTTTATGTAAACCATTGTGAAGTGTTTGATGAGATATCATGAATAGTCTCCTTCCACCAGCTCGATATTTTTGCGCAGTTTTTCGGTCGATGATTCGATTCAGTTTCTCACTGTTTCCAGTGCGGGTTTGGTTACATTTGTTTATGTCTATCGACAGCAAATGCTGGTTCACGACAGGGAAACGCTCCCTTAATGTTATTTCAGACTTCCATGATTAATTTTCTTTTGGTTTTGTAAAAGGGATTGTATTCTAAAAATCTGATTCTGAGGGTAATTTAAGAATATTTTCTGCAAGCCACAGAACAGAGAGAAAGTATGAAATCTATCTGACTCCCTGAATCTTTTTATTAGCTTTTGGCCCCAGATCAAAATCAATTTCTGGGGAATGTGCATATTTATTTTGATTTGTCATTTATTGAAATCGGACAAGTGAATATTGAAACAGTTTCCTTAATTTATAAATTTGTCATTGAATACATTCTGTCCTGTTTGATTTTAAGTTCATCAAATTCAAATAAGGAACTGTTATTCATTTTTGTCGCAAAAAGCAAAAACGGATCTAATATTTGTCACCTGATTAATATTTAATTGCATTTCCAGAGGAATTATGAGTTAAATTTAGTTTTATTACCAAAATCGAACAGAAATGAGGCAAGAGTTGGTTTTATATTGTTTCCTATGGCTCTTGTAAGGACGCAGCAGACTGGAGTTAAAATTTTAATCAGACGTTTAAAACGGAGGCTCCTGGAAGTAGAAAGTAGTCAGTGTTACAATCGAGTGTGTGGTAGTCAGAACTGTAGAATACCGGGATCTGCACCCAGTCAACTCATCCCACATTGAGATTTCTGTCCGCGGAATTTCTCAGTGAAGTGCCATGTGCTGGAGAGAATTAGATTAAATAGTTTGTACAGCATTTGGGATATTCAGAAAGGACAATAAATATTGTATAATACATTAGCTGGAAGTGGAATCCATATTGCTTCATTTGTACTGATTATTAATAGTGTTATCGATTATACCCTCCAGAAATTATGCTACTGTTTTCAGGGGATTTTGCGGATGAACAATTTTATTTCATCACCGACAATCTTCAAAACTATGTCTTTTGACATGAAATCATGATTTCTATTTCATACATTTATATGCACGGTGTTGTGTCATAATTAGTCTTTCTCAGTCTCTTTCTACATGATTCATACATTTGATGTAGATTTTTTTTCGAGATACAGCACTGAAACAGGCCCTTCGGCCCACCGAGTGCCCACCGAGTCTGTGCCGAACATCAACCACCCATTTATATTAATCCTACACTAATCCCATATTCCTACCAAACATCCCCACCTGTTCCTATATTTCCCTACCACCTACCTATCCTAGTGACAATTTATAATGGCCAATTTACCTATCAACCTGCAAGTCTTTTGGCTTGTGGGAGGAAACCGGAGAACCCGGAGGAAACCCACGCAGACACAGGGAGAACTTGCAAGCTCCACACAGTCAGTACCCGGAATCGAACCCGGGTCCCTGGAGCTGCGAGGCTGCGGTAATAACCACTGCGCCACTGTGCAGCCCTAGTATTTAATATCCAGACGTATTTCTGAATCTCTTTCCACATATCCCATACTTTATATATGGCGCGATGCAGTGTTTAATGAAAGATCCAGAGTTGTTTCCCAATCTCTGGGAAAAGGTGGGAAAGTTGATCTGGGGCAGTAGATCATCCATGATCTTATTGAATGGCGGAGTGTCTGGGTAGGCAGTATGGCCTAATCCTACTCCTATTAAATTCTTTAATGTCCTTCTACATATGCCATACTCTGGTCACCTTGTGGAACAAATTCTGAATTTATTTGCATATAGAAATTCAACAGACAGTGCCCAGAACAATTTGTCTCGGTACTGTTAATGTTCGATGCGTGTTTGGTTATTTCGAACCGTGGTAACGTTTCTTCAGACACTAGTTGATGTGTTATGGAGATAGATTGCTAAACGTTACTGATAATAGTATTGACACACAGAATCCGGATTGTTTGATATGATTTCCTTCTGTCCAGTGCTTTACTTGTGAATGTAAGCTACAATAACTGTAATTCTATCAATTAATTTGCTTCTGAAATCCACAAGACCTCATTTAATTGTGGAAGTAGTTCAAATTGGACCTAAAATAGTTTGATATAATATAATTATTTTGATTCTTGACCCATCTAATAATCTGCGGTTCGAAGAATGCACTCACAAACTCTCTGCATTGACTGTATTTTGTATCCCCTAAACCACCGCTGTCCCTGGTTTTGTAACTCATTCAAGAGTTTAAATTTTGGGCTTTGAATATCCCACGTTTGTCCCGTTTCAGTTCACCACCTTTGAGTTTATTGTTATTTATAATTAATATTTCTAAATTACTGTTTATAGTAATACCGTACCATAGTAATTTAACATATGTATAAAATGTTAAAACAACTTAACAGTTTTGCACCAAACCCATTAGTCTAAACATCAGGAAGGTAACGGTGTGAACACTGAAATCTCATGCGTTGGGATCCGGGAGTCAGTGGCAGCGGGACTGTTCATGCCAGCATAATAGCAGCAGAGTTTTAGATCAGCTGAAGTTTACCTCGGGTAGGAGGCCGACCAGAAGAGTGTTGGAATAGTGAGTATATTCTCTGCATATATCGGAGATTTGAAAAACGGGACACAGAAATGCATTCAAACCTTTTCAAGAAAAATAATGAGAGCACTTAGAAACTGCGAGGAAGGATCTGAGAGCAAAATGGAGGAATCAGCAGAAATGAGGAGTAGTTTAGATAAATGGAAAAATAGTAATGATTGAGAAAGGGGATTGACTGAACATTTCTCTGAGACAGTAAGAGATAAACTGGCCGAATAGGCAAGTATGGGTATCTCGGTTATAATTGTTTAAATTCATTTTCAGAATATGAGTTCGCTGGCCATGCAGAATTTACTGAACAACCCCACTTAGCCAGATAGGTTGGCGGGGTGTTTTCTTGAACCACTGTCGTCATGTTGGCGATGTTGTCCTCCACCCATGCATTGTCTATCCCTGGTTTCCCTAAGAGGGTGTTCGTGGGCTTTCTCCTTGAACCACTGGATTATCTGGAGAAAAAAATCCCACGTGACATGGATGGTTACAGGCTGAAATGATAAATGCATGAAGAGTAGGGGAAATGAATGAGTGGATTGAAGACGATTCACGGACTCTACAGAAACACTGAGACTGGAACAGTTTTTCAGTAAATACTGAAAGATTATTTCCCCCCGCTCCCCCACGTCTGTCATTGGATCACTTGAAAAGGGGAATTTGTGGGAACTGACTTTTATCAGGGAAAGTCAGTAGGAATACTATGGCTCCAGGACTGGGAGGAAGTCACACACTCTTTACATTCCAGAATTGGGATCATTAAGAGACCAGTGAGATATAGTTGGGAAACAGTAACGCATTCAAAATTACTCGGGAAGCACAGCTGAGGACAGGAATCGGTGTCCCGTTGTCTATAATATATCACCAGAGTATACAAAGAGACAATAATACATGGGAGATATAATTTCACCAGGGAGTTGGGGAGCAGGTCAACACACCGTCTGTAGTATATGATGTTTAGTTTAGAGATACAGCACTGAAACAGGCCCTTCGGCCCAGCGAGTCTGTGCCGACCATCAACCACCCATTTATACTAATCCTACACTAATCCCATTATCCTACCAAATTCTCACCTATCCCTATATTCCCCTACCATCTACTTATACTAGGGGCAGTTTATAATGGTCAATTTACCTACCAACGTGCAAGTCTTTTGGAAGGAAACCGGAGCACCCGGAGAAAACCCACACAGACACAGGGAGAACTTGCAAACGCCACACAGGCAGTACCCAGAATTGAACCTGGGTTGCTGGAGCTGTGAGGCTGCGGTGAAAACCACTGCGTCACTGTGCCACCCCATGTTGCGAATAGAAAAACACCTGGAGATCTGTGAGACACATTGTGATCAGGGGGATTGGGATCAGGTCAACACACCGTCTGTAGTATATAATGTTGAGAATAGAAAAACACCTGGAGATCTGTGAGACACATTGTGATCAGGGGGATTGGGTTCAGGTCAACCGAGTGACAGAATGTTTGAAAATCGGAAACGCTTAACCAGTAAACGGGAGGACCATTGATCGAACATCATTAATGGGTAAAAGAACAGGGCACGTCGGCGAGGGCAGGTTACAAGAGAATCAGGACTGCAGGAGCTTAGTAAGAAACAGTCAGCACGGAGTTAGGAGGCTGACAGACTGTTAATCTTGTTTTGTTTCGTTTGAGGAAGCTATATAATTTATTGAACGGCAGAATAGCCCAATTACACGTTTACAGAAACTTTGAACGTTACAGGTGGAAGAATTTGCAGTAAATTGAAAGGCATTGAAATCTACCACAGGATCGGAAAATCTTTAATTTGTGTTGCCATCCCTTCTCGAACTTTAGATCGGAAAGCTGAATTCACTGAGAGTGCCATCATCAGGTGGTTTTAAAGCGTGTCCATCACCATCCTCTTCTCAGGGCATCTACATACGGGTCATCAATGATCAGAGCACCATCAGCACAAATTTGCAGGGCGATTGGGAATGGGAGTGATACTAATTAGACAGCTCTTACGAAGAGACACCATGGGCCGAATGGCGTCCCTCTGTGCTGTTTCATTGTAAGATTCTATGAGGGAGAGGACCATCACCATCGCCTTCTCAGAGCACCTTCACACTGGTAATACATGCAGCCCACGCACCATCAGCGCAAGGAGAGAGTGTATCCGGGTGTCAGTGTGTGTATATGTGAAAATAATTCTGCATATATTTTATCCCATTACCAATATTAAAGTGTTGCAGAAACTGTATTTTCTGTTTTAAGGAATGAAATCACAGATCCCGATATAACTTCTTCTGCAAGGCACGGGAATAATGACCCTGCAGTTAGTTGTATTTGTGTTTTTTCGTTCTGACAGTTTCATTCATTTATTGCGCTAGTGAACTCTAATTGTTAACTTCTCATTTCAGGCAGACCTGGGAACAGTAAGGCTGACCCGTCAGGTAATCGCCCTTTATTTTCACACTATCTGCTCTCTCTCTGCTCTAATCCATCCCATTAAATATTAAGCTTGGGCAACAATCTCAGCATTTTCTTTGATCACGGATTAACCCGCTGCCCAGTTGAGAGTCAGAAAGGGAGAGTGTCCCTCATACTGTGACTAAAGATCTTTAACTTTAGCTGAGAGATGAGTGCTGCCTTCATGCAGAGGGACAATAACTGAGGGTCTCTAAAAAGCAAAGTGTGAAGGATCGGCTCCACTCACACTGTTACCTAGCTGAGAGATGACTGCTGTCTTCATGCAGAGGGACAATAACTGAGGGTCTCTAAAAAGCAAAGTGTGAAGGATCAGCTCCACTGACACTGCTACCGGTCCAAAGGTCCAGCTAACCAATCTGCACTGACATCAAGATCACATCACCATCCAGCCCTGTCTTCATTGGCTGTACTGGGTGTGGGTGCAATTTCCTCTGCTCTTTCCTGGTGCTGGGATCTCACTGTGTTCGTCCAATGAGTTCTGAGCACGTAAACATGTGATCATTACAGTCACGCCCATCTCCCCATTTCTGCAGGTTCAAACTATTCTGAGCCTGTCCCCACCCAGTTCTCATTGGAGCCGCTTTGTTGCTGGGAATATCCGGCTGTCTCCCGGTTCCCTGCTCGTTTGCACCGTGTATTAGCATTTCCCTTTCCTTTTTTCGTGTGTAATATATACTCCGATTTTTATTAGTGTTCTGAATGCAGACTGATATTCCTGTCAATTCATACCTGGTGAATGGGGAGGGTCTGTGCACTGGGAACCTGTGGGTTCAACACACGAGAACCGCTAGATATTTTGGATATTTTAAAGAGACGGTGAAGCTGAGACTGGTGATTGGGGAGGGTCCGGGCGCTGGGAACCTGTGGGTTTAACACACTGCAACCGCTCGATGATATTTCTGATATGTTACAGAGATGGTGACGCTGCGACTGGTGAATGGGGGCAGTCGGTGCGCTGGGAGAGTGGAGATTCACTACAGGGGGCAGTGGGGGACTGTGTATGACAGATTCTGGGACCTGCCAGACGCCGCTGTTGTGTGTCGGGAGCTGGGCTGCGGGACCGCGGTCTCTGCACCACGTGGACCTCACTTTGGGGAAGGGTCCGGACCCATTGTGACGTCTAATGTAAAGTGCGGCGGGACCGAGGCCGCTCTGCGGGACTGTGAGTCAGTTCAATGGGATCACTATTCCGGGTCACACTCCTCTGATGCCGGCGTCATCTGCTCAGGTAAAAATATTTCTCTGTCTCTCATCTCCCGCCGCGGCTGATAGATTCTGTGAAGAAGTGAAAGTAAAACAATCCGGGACGGTCCATCCCCGGAAAGGCAGATGATAATAATTCCAGTTATCTCCGGTTAGAATTAATGTTAATATTAGGATCACTGTTTAAAATTATATCATTAGTATTATATTTAATAAACATTCTCCACCGGGAGCAGCCAATACCTGATACTCAGCACATTTACAATGCAGACAGTGCAGTTTCCATTGAGATTTTCCCTAGATCCGCAGTGAATGATCTGAACGGCTGGAAATGTCACAATCTCAATCCAAATCTCCATTCATCAGCCCAGCAGCCGCTGCCGGGCATGTACTGTCAGCCCAGCTGTCCACCTGCAATGATCGCTTGGCCTCAGATCTGATATATCACACAGATTGTGAAGTTGAGACTGGGGAGCAGGGAAGGGAGGGAGGGAGGGATGGAGGTTCCTCAGCCTCGGGGAGCTGAAGTAATGGGTCCGCAGTTATTGTGGGAATCACAAAGATAACTGCCCTGTAAGATCCCACCGCTGCTTGCGCATTGCCATTTACATTTTGGCAAATATTGAGAAAGTGTAATGCACAGAATATTAAACAAAAGAGATAACATAGTTCAGGAAGCAGTTGCAACGATTAAACTCAACACCATTGAACTATTGGAAGAAAAGCGCCGAGTTTTACTGAAATCCTGACCACTTACTGTCAGGAGGACAGTGATCGACTTCAAGAAGACAAAGAAAGGCTGGTGAAATGGACGGACAGGTGGCAGATGAAATTGAATGCAGAGAAGTGGGAACTGATACATTCTGGTTGGAACAAGGAGGAGAGGCAATATCACAGAATCACTGAACTGTTGCAGTGCAGAAGGGGGCTATTCGGCCCATCATGTCTGCATGGACCCTCTGAAAGAGAAATTCACTCAGTTCCATTCCCCTGCCTTCTCTCCATAACTCTGCATATTCTTCCTTTTCATATACTGTCTAATTCCCTTTTGAATGCTTCAGTTGAATCTGCCTCACCCCGTTCTCAGCCAAACATTCCAGATCTTAAATACTTGCTGCATGAAAAAAGATTTTCCTCATGTCACTTTCGCTTTTTATACCAAATGCATTAAATCTGTACCCTCTCCTTCTCAGTCCTTTCACCAGTGGAAACAATTTCTCTCTATCTACTCTGTCCAGGACCCTCAGTGTTTTGAATATCTCTATCAAATCACCTCTCAGCCTTCTCTTCTCCAAGGAAAACAGTCCTAACTTCTCCAATCTATCTTCATAACTGAAATTCCTCATCCCTGGAACCATTCACATGAAACGCCTCTGTATTCTCTCCAATGCCCTCACATCTTTCCTCAAGTGCGGCGCCCAGAACTGGATGCAATACTCCAGCTGACGCCGAACTAGTGTCTCATACAAGTTCAACTTAATTCCTTGCTCTTGCACTCTATGCACCTATTAATAAAGCCAAGTGTCGTTTATGCTTTATTTAACGCTCTCTCAACCTAGCCTGCCACCGTCAATGACTTATGCACTATTAAACCAAGGTCCCTCTGCTCCTGTAACCCCTTTAGAATTGAACCCTTCATTTGATATTTTATCTTCATGTCAGTCCGACCAAAATGAATCACTTCACATTTCTCTGCATTGAACTTCATCCGCCAACTGCCTGCCCATTCCACCAAATTGTCAATGTTTTTTTGAAGATCTGTACTATCATCCTCACAGTTCACGATGCTTCCAAGTTTTGTATCATCTGCAAACGTTGAAATTGTGCCCTGTACACCAAGGTTTAGTTCATTTATATATATAGACAGGGACCTGAAGATTGAAGGATACATGGCATTTAGGAAGGGCAGGAAGCTAGGAACAGGTGGAGGGGTAGCTCTGTTAATTAATGATGGTATTACTCGGGAAGCATAGCTGAGGACAGGAATCGGTGTCCCGTTGTCTCTAATATATCACCAGAGTATACAAAGAGACAATAACACATGGGAGATATAATTTCACCAGGGAGTTGGGGAACAGGTCAACACACCGCCTGTCGTATATAATGTTTAGTTTAGTTTTGAGATACAGCACTGAAACAGGCCCTTCGGCCCACCGAGTCTGTGCCGACCATCAACCACCCATTTATACTAATCCGACACTCATCCCATATTCCTACCACATCCTCACCTATCCCTACATTCCCCGACCACCTACTTATACTAGGGGCAATTTGTAATGCTCAATTTACCTACCAACCTGCAAGTCTTTTGGCAGGAAACCGGAGCACCCGGAGAAAACTCACACAGACACAGGGAGAACTTGCAAACGCCACACAGGCAGTACCCAGAATTGAACCCGGGTTGCTGGAGCTGTGAGGCTGCGGTGCATACCACTGCACCACTGTGCCACCCCAAGTTGCGAACAGAAAAACACCTGGAGACCTGTGAGACACATTGTGATCAGGGGGATTGGGTTCAGGTCAACCGAGTGACTGAATTTTTGAAAAGCAGAAACGCTTAACCAGTAAACGGCAGGACCATTGATCGAACATCATTAATGGGTAAAAGAACAGGGCACGTCGGCGATGGCAGGTTACAAGAATATCAGAACTGCAAGAGCTTAGTAAGAAACAGTCAGCCCGGAGTTAGGAGGCTGACAGACCGTTAATCTTGTTTTGTTTCGTTTGAGGAAGCTATATAATTTATTGAACGACAGAATAGCCCAATTACACGTTTCCAGAATATATGAAAGTTACAGGTGGAAGAATTTGCAGTAAATTGAAAGGCATTGAAATCGACAGCAGGATCGGAAAATCTTTAATTTGTGTTGCCATCCCTTCTCAAACTTTAGATCGGAAAGCTGAATTCACTGACAGTGCCATCATTGTGGGTTTAAAAGGGTATCCATCAACACCCTCTTCTCAGGGTATCTGCATACGGGTCATCAATGATCAGAGCACCATCAGCACAAATTTACAGGGCGATTGGGAATGGGAGTGGGACTAATTAGACAGCTCTTACGAAGAGACAGCATAGGCACCATGGGCCGAATGGCGTCCCTCCGTGCTGTTTCGTTGGAAGATTCTGTAAGGGAGAGGACCATCACCATCGCCTTCTCAGAGTACCTTCAGACTGGTAATACATGCAGCCCACCCACCATCAGCACAAGGAGAGAGTGTATCTGGGTGTCAGTGTGTGTATATGTGAAAACAATTCTGGATATATTTTATCCCATTACCAATATTAATGTTGTGCAGAAACTGTATTTTCTGTTTTCAGGAATGAAATCACAGATCCCGATATAATTTCTTCTGCAAGGCACGGGAATAATGACCCTGCAGTTAGTTGTACTTGTGTTTTATCTTTCTGACAGTTTCATTCATTTCTTGCCCTAGTGAACTCTAATTGTTAACTTCTCATTTCAGGCAGACCTGGGAACAGTAAGGCTGACCCGTCAGGTAATCGCCCTTTATTTTCACACTATCTGCTATCTCTCTGCTCTAATCCATCCCATTAAATATGAAACTTGGGCGAAAATCTCAGCATTTTCTTTGATCACGGATTAACGCACTGCCCAGTTGAGAGTCAGAAAGGGAGGGTGTCCCTCATACTGTGACTAAAGATCTTTAATTTTAGCTGAGAGATGACTGCTGCCTTCATGCAGAGGGACAATAACTGAGGGTGTCTGAAGAGCAAAGTGTGAAGGATCAGCACCACTGACACTGCTGCCGGTCCAAAGTTGCAGCTAACCAATCTGCGCTGACATCAAGATCACATCACCATCCAGCCCTGTCTTCATTGGCTGTACTGGGTGTGGGTGCAATTTCCTCTGCTCTTTCCTGATGTTGGGGTCTCACTGCGTTCGTCCAATGAGTCCTGAGCACGTAAACATGTGATCATTACAGCCGCGCCCATCTCCCCACTTCTGCATGTTAGAACTATTCTGAGCCTGTCCCCACCCAGTTCTTATTGGAGCCGCTGTGTTGGTGGGAATATCCGGCTGTCTCCTGGTTCCCTGCTCGTTTGCACCGTGTATTAGTATTTCCCTTGCCTTTTTTCGTGTGTAATATATACTCCGATTTTTATTAGTGTTCTGAGTGCAGACTATTATTCCTGTCAATTCATACCTGGTGATTGGGGAGGGTCCGGGCGCTGGGAGCCTGTGGGTTTATCACACTCCAACCGCTTGATGATATTTCTGATATTTTACAGAGACGGTGAAGCTGAGACTGGTGAATGGAGGCAGTCGGTGCGCTGGGAGAGTTGAGATTCACTACAGGGGACAGTGGGGGACTGTGTATGACAATGTCTGGGACCTGCAGGACGCCACTGTTGTGTGTCGGGAGCTGGGCTGCGGGACCGCGGTCTCTGCAGCGGTCCGGGCTCACTTTGGGGAAGGGTCGGGACCCATTGTGACGTGGAATGTGAAGTGCAGCGGGACCGAGGCCACTCTGCGGGACTGTGAGTCAGCTCAATGGGATCACTATTCCGTTTCACACTCCAATGATGCCGGCGTCATCTGCTCAGGTAAAAATCTTTCTCAGTCTCTCATCTCCCGCCACGGCTGATAGCTTCTGTGAAGAAGTGAAAGTAAAACAATCCAGGACGGTCCATTCCCGAAAAGTCAGATGATAATAATTCCAGTTATCTCCGGTTAGAATTATTTTTAATATTAGGATCACTGTTTAAAAGTATATAATTAGTATTATATTTAAGAAACATTCTCCAGCGGGAGCAGCCAATACCTGATAGTCAGCACATTCACAATGCTGACAGAGCAGTTTCCATTGAGATTTTCCCTGGATCCGCAGTGAATTATCTGAACGGCTGGAAATGTCACAACCTCAATCCAACTCTCCATTCATCAACCCAGCAGCCGCTGCCGGGCATGTACTGTCAGCCCAGCTGTCCACCTGCAATGATCGCTTGGCCTCAGATCTGATATAGCACACAGATTGTGAAGCTGAGACTGGGGAGCAGGGAAGGGAGGGAGGGAGGGAGGTTCCTCAGCCTCGGGGAGCTGAAGTAATGGGTCCGCAGTTATTGTGGGTATCACAAAGATAACTGCTCTGTAAGATCCCACAGCTGCTTGCGCATTGCCATTTACATTTTGGCTAATATTGAGAAAGTGAAATGCACAGAATATTAAACAAAAGAGATAACATAGTTCAGGAAACAGTTGAAACGATTAAACTCAACACCATTGAACTATTGGAAGAAAAGCGCCGAGTTTTACTGAAATCCTGACCAGTTACTGTCAGGAGGATAGTGATCGACTTCAAGAAGACAAAGAAAGGCTGGTAAAATGGACGGACAGGTGGCAGATGAAATTTAATTCAGAGAAGTGGGAACTGATACATTCTGGTTGGAACAAGGAGGAGAGGCAATATCACAGAATCACTGAACTGTTACAGTGCAGAAGGGGGCTATTCGGCCCATCATGTCTGCATGGGCCCTCTGAAAGAGAAATTCACTCAGTTCCATTCCCCTGCCTTCTCTCCATAACTCTGCACCTTCTTCCTTTTCACATACTGTCGAATTCTCTTTTGAATGCTTCAATTGAACCTGCCTCACTACGTTCTCAGCCAAACATTCCAGATCTTAAATACTTGCTGCATGAAAAAATATTTCTCTCATGTCACTTTCGCTTTTTATACCAAATGCATTCAATCTGTACCCTCTCCTTCTCGGTCCTTTCACCAGTGGAAACAATTTCCCTCTTTCTACTCTGTCCAGGACCCTCAGTGTTTTGAATATCTCTATCAAATCACCTCTCAGCCTTCTCTTCTCCAAGGAAAACAGTCCTAACTTCTCCAATCTATCTTCATAACTGAAATTCCTCATCCCTGGAACCATTCTCATGAAACGTCTCTGTATTCTCTCCAATGCCCTCACATCTTTCCTCAAGTGCGGCGCCCAGAACTGGATGCAATACTCCAGCTGAGGCCAAACTAGTGTCTCATACAAGTTCAACTTAATTCCTTGCTCTTGCACTCGATGCACCTATTAATAAAGCCCAGGGCCGTGTATGCTTTATTTAACGCTCTCTCAACCTAGCCTGCCACCGTCAATGACTTATGCACTATTAAACCAAGGTCCCTCTGCTCCTGTAACCCCTTTAGAATTGAACCCTTCATTTGATATTTTATCTTCATGTCAGTCCGACCAAAATGAATCACTTCACATTTCTCTGCATTGAACTTCATCCGCCAACTGCCTGCCCATTCCACCAAATTGTCAATGTCCTTTTGAAGATCTGTGCTATCCTCCTCACAGTTCACGATGCTTCCAAGTTTTGCATCATCTGCAAACGTTGAAATTGTGCCCTGTGCACCAAGGTTTAGTTCATTTATATATATAGACAGGGACCTGAAGATTGAAGGATACATGGCATTTAGGAAGGGCAGGAAGCTAGGAATAGGTGGAGGGGTAGATCTGTTAATTAATGATGGCATTAGCGCAATGGTGAGGGATGATCTAAGTTCAGGAGACCAGGATGTAGAAGCTGTTCGGGTAGAGATGAAAAATCATTAAGGCAAGAATTTGCTTGTCAGAAGTGGTGTACAGACCACCTGACATTAACCACACTGTGGGGCCGGTTATAAATGAATAAATGAATGGCAGCCTGTCAGAACGGTGCAGTGATAATTAGGGGCAGATCTTCGCCTAAATTTAGACTGGAAAAGTCAGATGGGCAGAGATAGCCTAGATGAGGACTGCATAGAATATTCTCGGGATAATTCCTTGGAACAATACCTTGTGGAGCCAACCAGAGAGTAGGATATACGAGATCTGGTATTGTGCAATGAGGTAGGAATAATTAATGACCTTACAGTTAAGGTGCCCCGAGGTAGCAGCGATCATGATATGATTGAATTTTACATTCAGTTTGAGGGAGAGTAGAGTGGGTCCAAGACTAATATTTTAAACTTAAATAAGGGCAATTATGAGACCATGAATGCAGAGCTAGCTAAAGTGAATTGGCAAATCAGGTTGCGGGATAGGTCAATAGAGCTTCAGTGGCAGACATTTAAGGGAATATTTCAGATTGCACAATTTCTCATATTTCAACGAGAAAGAAACATTCCAAGAGTGGGTCCCACCATCCGTGGTTAAGTAAAACAGCCAAAGGTCTTAAAGAAAAAGCCTGTAATTGCGCAAAACTGGGAGGCAGGTCAAAGGATTGGACAGAATATTTTTAAAAAACAAAGGATGACAAAAATATTGATAAGTCAGGTAGCATTAGAAGACGAGAGAAGGCTAGATATATATATAAGGACAGATAGTAAGTGTTTATATACATATACATTTAAAAAAAAAGAAAAGAGGTAATAAAGTGAGCGTTGAACTTATAAAATGTGAGTCTGTGGAGTTAATAATGGAAAATAAGGAGATGACAGATGAATTGAACAGATATTTGGCATGGGTCTTCACTATTGAGTATAAAAGGAACATCCCAGTTTTAGCTGTAAGTCGGGAAATAGAAGGGACGGAGGAACTCAAGAAAATTTCAAACACCAGGGAAAAGGTACTGAGCAAATTGTTGGAGCTGCACGCTGACAAGTTCCCGGGACCCGATGGACTTCATCCTAGGGTGTTAAAAGAAGTGGCAAGTGAGGTAGTTGATTCGTTAATTTGAATTTTCCAACATTCCCTCGATTCGGGGAAGGTTAATTTAGATTGGAAAATAGCGAATGCAACTCCGTTGGTCAGAAAGGGAGGGAAGCAGCAAGCAAGAAACTATAGGCCAATTAGTTTAACACCTGCCTTAGGGAAAATGTTACAAGCTATTATTAAAGATGTTATGGCGGGGCATTTAGAAACATCCAAGGTAATCAGGCATAGTCAACATGGATTTGTGAAAGGCAGATCATGTGTAACCAATTGATTGGAGTTCTTTGAGGGAGTTCCATGTGCTGTTGGTAAAGGGGAACTGGTCGATGTATTGTACTTAGATTTCCAGAAGGCATTTGAGAAGGTGCCACATCAAAGGCTATTGCAGAAAATAAAAGTTCATGGTATAGGGGGAAACATATTAACATGGATGGAAGATTGGTTAGTTCACAGGAAACAGAGAGTATGCATAAATGGGTCATTTTTTTGGTTGACAAGAAGTAACGAGTGGTGTGCCATAGGGATCTGTGCTGGGGCCTCAACGTTTCACAATTTATAGAAATGACTTAGATGCCGGGACCGACGGTATGCTTGCTAAATTTGCTAATGACACAAAGATAGGTAAGAATGTAACTTGAGAAGAGGACATAAGGAGTCTGCAAAGGGATATAGATAGGTTAAGTGAGTGGGCAAAGACCTGGCAAATGGAGTATAATGTCAGAAACTGGGAAATTGTCCACTTTGGGAGTATGAATAGAAGGGAAGCATATTATCTAAATGGTGAGAGATTGCAGAGCTCTGAGATACAGAGAGATATGGGTGTCTTAGTGTATAAAACGCAAAACGTTAGTATGCAGGTACAACAAGTAATTAAAGAAGCTAGGAAAATGTCATCATTTATCGCGAGTGGAATTGAATACAGAAGTAGGGAGGCTATGCTTCAGCGACACAGGGTATTGGTGAGACCACATCTGGAATATTGTGTACCATACTTGTCTCCTTATTTAAGGACTGATGTAAATGCGTTGGAGGCAGTACAGAGAAGGTTTACTCGACGAATATCTGGAATGGGTGACCTGCTATACGAGGAAAGATTTGACAGGCTAGGCTTGCTTCCGCTGGAATTTACAAGAGTAAGAGGTGACATGATTGCAACATATAATATCATGAGAGGTCTTGACAGGGTGGTTTTGGAAAAGATGTGTCCCCTTGTGGGAGAAGCTAGAACTAGGGGTCACTGTTTAAAGATAAGGGTGGC
Source organism: Heterodontus francisci (assembly GCF_036365525.1). Lineage (NCBI taxonomy): Eukaryota > Metazoa > Chordata > Chondrichthyes > Heterodontiformes > Heterodontidae > Heterodontus > Heterodontus francisci. The sequence goes on from NW_027140322.1 coordinate 1,442,991, forward strand.
CATTTAAGACAGAGACGAGGAGAATGTTTTTCTCAGTGGGTTGTGACTCTTTGGAATTCTCTTCCTCAAAAGGCAGTGGAAGCAGAGTGTTTGAATTTTTTAAGGCAGAGGTAGGTAGATTCTTGATAATCAAGGGGGTGGAAGGTTATCGGGGGTCAGTGGAAATGTGGGGTAATCAGTTCAGCCATGAACATATTGAATGATGGAGCAGGCTCGACGAGTCGAGTGTCCACCTCCTGCTCCTAATTTGTATGTTCATACGTATGTTCTTATTAACAGGGTATATCTGATACATCCTCTTTATTAATTTAAACCCCTCCAGTATCTGAATTACCTCCTCTGTAACCATTGCCTGGGGTGCATCTTCTTCCTTGGCAAAGACAGGCGCAGAGAATTTAGATAATACCTGAACTATACCCGCTACCTCCATATGTAAATCCTCTTTCTGATCCCTCATCGACCCCACTCCTCCTTTTACCACCCCTTTACTATTTCTCTGTCTATAGAATACTTTGGGATTTCTTTTAATGCTTGCTGCCAGTCTCTTTTCAAGGGTACAATTAGAAAGTGGCTGCAGCCAAGAGTCACCTGGGAGTATTTCTGATCAAATCGTTGAAGGTAGCAGGGCAGGTTGAGAAATTGGTTAATAGTCAATGGGATGTTGGCCTTTTTAAGTAGCGGTTTCATGTAAAAAAGTAAGGAAGTTATTATGAACTTTTGTGGAACACTGGCTTCACCTCAACTGGCGTATTGTGTACAATTCTGGGCACGGCACATTAGAAGAATGTGAATGCTATAGAATGGGTGCAGAAAGGATTTACAAGGAAGGTTCAAGGGATGAAATACTTCAGTTACAATGATAGTTTGGAGAAACTGTGGTCGCTCTCCTGAGAACAGAGAAGGCTGCGGGGAAATTTGATAGAGGTGTTCAAAATCATGAGGGGAATAGACAGAGTAGATAGAGAGAAAGTGTTCCTCTTGGCAGAAAGGTCAATAACCAGAGAACACTGTTATAAGGTGGATGGGAAAAGAACCAACAGTGACATGAGGAATAAGTTATTTACACAGCGAGTGGTTAGGATCTGGAATGTTCTACCTGCGAGTCTGATGGAGACAGATTCAATTGTGGCTTTCAATGTGGAATTGGACAAGCACCTGAAGAGAAAATCTTTGCATGGCTATGGGGAAAGGGCAGAAGCATAGGACCAGCTGAGGAGCTCTTGCCGATAACAAGCATTGACACAACGGGCTGAATGTCCTCCTTCTGTGTTGTAAACATTCTATGATCATATGCTGACTGTTGCATCTTGCTGGTCACAAGCGGTCTGTCCAGTTTTTAAACCTAAAACTGTGAATGTGGTTTCAAGGTAATTAATTGCATACTGTGAAGGGTGATCATGACAGACTGCAGAAAACTGGCGACAAAACAGTCAACAAAGTGTGGGTGAAAGGTAGTTATTCAGACTGGCAAAAGGTGAGAAGTAGTGCGTGACAATCCATGCCAATGAGCTACTGCTGTGCAAATGCTTTCTATTTTTCGGTCCATTCCTAAATTTACAGTGCACAACATTAAGAAGCGGCTGAGCACACTGCACATAACAAAGAATAGGGGCCCGATAACACTCCAGCTGCAGTGCTGAAGATCAGTGCTCTAAAACTAGCAACAACTGGAGCCTAGCTGATCCAGTACAGTTACAGCACTAGGATCCAACTGATACGGTGGAAAATTGCCCAGTTGCATACTTCCTCGAAAAGCAGGGAAACACTGACCAGTTCGCACCCAATCAACCGACTCCAATCAACAGCAAATCTTTCCTTGTGCTGGCTATGGCTCCCCTTTCAACTTATCTCCCTGAAAATAATCCTCAATGCTTTTGTATTTTCTGTAGCTTTGTTAACCCGTATTGCTATTGTATTCATTTTTCTATCTGTACCCCTGAATCCCATTGCTTCTCGACACAATTTAGATTATCATTGTCCAAGGAAAATGTGTTCTCATTCTTCTGACCCTAATGTGTAAGTGTACATTTATCTGCATTAGAAATCATTCACAATTTCGTTAACGTCATGTATTTTATCACAATCTGCCTTAGTATTAACTATTGTCCCAAGAACATGTCATTAATGAATATTGTAATTGTTTGTCCCTTTCCTGAGTCGAAATCATTTTTGCAAAATATGATCAATAGTACTCCTCGCATCAGTTCTTGTCGCACAATACTTCTTGCACAGTTCTAACTGCCCAAAGTACTTTTTTGTTTGCACACAGCTGAACACTACTGTAGATGTGACCTGACCAGGATTTTGTTTTTAGCTGTAGCATAATTTTCAGCCCCTTGTATTCCGTTCCTCTAGATATAAAGCCCAGCATTCCATTTGCTGTTCTTTTTTTCCTATCCTTGCCCATGACCCTGAAGTCTATTTTCCGTTTTTTCACCATTTCGAAAATACTGGAACATTTTAAATTCCAAATTGGACACCTCACACTTGCCAATATTGTAATGGTTTTACACAGTCACTTAATCTATTTTTTTCGTTGTTGCAAATGTATGCTTAAAATATGCATGATGACAATATCGTTGATTTTTTTCACTTGCAATATTGAGTATGTCAATTATATGTGGCTTTTTGTCCAGCCATCTAATTCATTAATAAATAGTAGAGGCTCCTGTGGGACGGCGCCATCACATCCTGCCCGTTAGATGATCTGCCCATTATCCCTGCTGTCTGTCTCCTGCCACTTAGCTCACGTCCTAAAGAATCAATAATTTGCCCTAAATCCTATGAGCTGCAACTTTAGCCAACAATCATTTATGAGGGATTTTGTTGTTTGCTTTCTGGAAGTCCATCTGATTAACATCCATTGAGCTTCCCCTGCCCTCTACTTTAGTTACCTCCACAAAACAATTGAGCAGGTTCATCAGGCATGATCTACCTTGTACAAATGCATGTTGCCTATCTCTGATTGGCTGTAACTTTTCAAGGTGATCAGACACTCCATCTTTAAATGTACACTCTAGTAATTTCCTGACAACAGCTGTTAGGCGAACCAATCTATAATTCCCTCAATTCCCTCGATAACATTCTTTAAATAGCCGTGTAACAATTGCAATTTTCCAATTACTGTCCCAGCAGTTTGCTCTCAATCATTAACAAAGTGATGGAGGGTGTTGTTTTCAGCGCTATCAAGCAGTACGTACCAATAAACTACTCACTGATGCTCAGTTTGGGTTTGTCGGACCACTCAGCTTCAGGCCTCATTACACCCTTTGTCCAAAAATGGAAAAAAGAGCTGAATTCCAGAAGTGAGATGAAAGTGACTGTCCTCGACGTCAAGGCAGCTTTTGGTCAACTGTCGCAACAAGGAACCTTAAGAAAAGTGACGTCCACGTCCATACTGATGCAAAGTAATTATGTATAATTTCCGCCATTTCCTTATTTTCATTTATAATATCACCATTGTCATTTTAATGAGGCCACATTGCTCTTACTTACAAACTATTTTAGAAGTTATTGTAAAAGTATTGTAGCTCTTGCGATCTATTTTGTCACCCTTTGCTATTCTTTGTATATCTGCCATTCACGAGAATCTGGGCTCTTTTCCCTATTTTTCCATGTTTTTGTTTTCTTTTATACTTATGATGCAACTGTGTCTTGCATGCCAGTCCATAATAGATGAGGTGAGTTTGGAATTGGACCATTCAATGCTGTGGTCTTTGAGTTGAGCTTACTTGACGATGGCAGGCTTGTCCCATTCACTGCATCAGGGAAGCTATGGTGATCTATAAACACCACAACGTCCCCCTGACAGTGGCCTGCACCTCAGTGGATATCTGGTTGTGTCTCCTCAAGAGACACACCATCCCCTGCTCTGCAGCCAACATACCACGACCAGAACTATAGTATGGATTTACCTGCCACGATACACTGTAGCTGACCAAACAGCAGCAAGGACAATGGAATGTACAGACCTTTCACGGAATATAATTAACAGACTAATAGCAGGCAGAACAAGAACATGTAATAACCTAAGATCCTGTCCATATTCCCATTCTCCACTACATATAAACCGATCGCTTCCACCAGTTCCAGTTGTTTCTCCAGACAATGGGCAGAGTACACTGCCCAAAACGTCGAGGTCTGCCAGTATTTCTAGCAACTGTTTTGTCAAGAAAGCAACTGCTGTTTTCAGAGCAGATTCAATTGTTGTAAAGCTGTAAAATTGTCTTACTCAAATATTGCATGTTTCAGTTTTTTCTCTCCCGGTATTGCCTATTTACGTTAGATTCCCAACGTTGCTCTACCCCCTCAGCCAGACCCCACCAGCTTCCCTTCACCCACTTACTAGTTTAAGATTCCTGTAACAACCATATTTATCCTTTATTCTAGGACCCTTATTCCAACCCAGTTCAGGTGAAGCGCATTCCAACAGAACAGTTATTTAATATCCCAGTACAAGTGGTGGGTACCATGAAAAGTAACACCTCTTTCCAACATCAACACCTTCAACCACGTGTTGACCTCCCTAATCCCCCACCCCCACTCCCCATTCAAATGTGCAAGCGGCTTGTATAATAATCCAGAGATTATAATCCTTGAGATCTTCTTTTATAGTTCAGCACCAGGTACTCTCTGAAAAGAAACTCTTGCCTTTTCTTTCCTATGCTGTTGGTCCTTGCATTGTCCACAACGACTGAATATTTCCCCTGCATTCTCGCAATCTGATTTGAGATATCCCTCACTTCGCACAAGTTGGGCAAATACTGTTTGGGACTCCTAAAACCCTAATGATTGAACTACTTAAAAGTATTACATTGTGCTCCACTCCTCCACCTTTTGCACAGCTTCCTGTTCCAACGTATCCCGGTCAACATTCTGGCTGCCCTTCTGACAGTCTTCATCCTTATCCTCACAAATAGCCAGTACATTGTTCCTGTTGGATAGATCCATTTTCTGCATATCCTCGTTCACCAACAAATCTGGATTTCCATTGCAGTGCACTATAAACTGCAACAGCCTCATTCTGACCCCGCACCACTCTACAAGATGTGACTAAAATCTGCAGCAAACTGTCCAATACTCCTTTTGCTGCCGTATGTGTTGGAGTATCTCCAATTCCCACTCCAGCTCTATGACCCTGAGCCAGAGAGTTTGCAGGTGGAGACATCGACTATGGACATGCTCCCTCGGGATAATTCCGTTATCCACAAAACCCTACATCCAGAAAAAAATAACTGCTCTGCGAGAACATAGTCTGTCTTTATTTAAAAGGTAAAATTATGTGTAGATGCATTTTAGCTTTGAAGCTATTTTACTGGTTAGCTAACGCCGAAACACTAAGCACTCACCAATTAACTTAGTACTTATTTGCAAATTATCCACGTCCCCTCATACTCTGACCTGACAACTGCTTCCCCTCTATTTGTCTGGTCTCTGCCTCTCTGCTGCTGCTGGCCGTGGCGCTATGTTAAATCGGTGACTCCACTAACTTACTGAAGCTTAACAGACAAAACAAAGCACCTCCTTATAAACCTCTGCCACTTAGAAGGACAAGGACAGCAGATGGATGGGAAAAGCACCATTTGCAAGTTCCCCTCCAAGCCGCACACCATCCTGATTTGGAACTATATCAACGTTTCATCACAGTAGCTGGGTCAAATCCTGGAACTCCCTTCCTAACAGCACTGTGGGTGTACTGAGAGCGCATGCACTGCAGCAGTACAAGAAGGCGGCTCAGCACCATCGTTGCAAGGGAAATTCGGGTTGGGTAATAAATGCTGGCCTGGCCAAAAACGTCCACTCCCTGTGAAAGAATGAAAAAAAAACTCCTTTTCCCCCTCTACACCGAATTCTTACTCTGAGCAAACTCTAACTTCCCACTATTTTCAAAATGTATTCAGTTAACACTGCAATCTGTGGTAAAACTCTGCCTTACTAGAAGACGAAAAATAGAAACACAGAAAATAGGACTAGGAGTTGGCATAGGCCAGTCGGCCCTTCGGGCCTGCCAAGCCATTAAAAAAAACATGTTTGATCATCAAATTCATTACCCTGTTTCGTTTCGTCCCCATACCCCTTGATCCCTTTGGCATGAAGAAAGATATCCATCTCCTTCTTGAAAATATGTAATTGTTTGGCCTCCCCTGCCTTCTGCGGTAGAGAATTCCGCAGGTTCACCACCCACTGAGTGAAGACATTTCTCCTCATCTCGGTTCTCAATAGCATACCCCGTCTCCTGAGACTGTGACACCTGGTTCTGGACTCCACAGCTATCGGAAACATCCTCCCTGCATCGAGCCTGCCTCGTCCTGTTCGAATATTATAGGTTTCTATGAGATCCTATCTCGTTCTTCTAAACTCTATTGAATATCGGCCGAGAAGACCCAATCTCTCCTCATACGTAAATCCTGCCATCCTAGAAACCAGCCTAGTAAATCGTCTTTGCCCTCTGTCCATGGCAAGGGCATCCTTTCTCAGATAAGGAGACCAAAACTTCACACAGTACTCCAGATGTGGTCTCACCAAGGCCCTGAAGTAAGACATCCCTGCTCCTGCACTCAAATCCTGCTGCAATGAAGTCTAATGTTATATGCCTTTGCAGGCACATTCAAGTTGCAACAGTTTAGACCGTTTCCAGCTGACAATAATTACCCCAGTTCGGACAATCACAGCTGATTGACTGCTTACTGCTAACTTGACTTGCACGATTAACTGCTAACATGAACTGCCTTGCAGCTTTTTTATATTACAAGTTAAATTCTAAATGTTAAGGCTAGATTTCAGTCTTACACACTAATTACCAAATTCTAAACTTCCCACTCTGTTTATGACACATGCAGCTAAAGGTACAAACAATGCCTAAAACCTTTTACTTAACTCTAACTACCTTCGAACTTGCAGAGGAACATTGCCCAGGCAGTCAATTTCAGTTCAAGAAGAAGGTCCTGACAACGATTTCAATGGCAAATAAAGTTGAGAAATAACTGCCAGAGATGTCCACATCCCACGTGAAGAAAAGCAGCTCCTAAATGGCCTTGTTTTGAATTTGTTCTCCTGATCTACTCTAGCGCATCTATCAAACCCCTTAAACATTTTATACACGTCAACTCGATAAGGTCTAATCATTCTAAACGCAATCTACTGCAAACAAAGTTTATGCAACTTGTCTTCATAATGTAATGCTTTAAGCATTGTTGTCATTCTAGTGACTCTGTCCAGCACCACCTCCAAAGCCAATGGTTTTGTGAAGTGCGGTGCCCAAAAGCGACAACAGATACAACAGAAACATCACATCCTTCTGAGTTTTATATTCCAAGACCCAAGAGATAAAGTCCAACAATCGATTAACGTTTGAAAAAAGAGCTGATAACTTTTGAGTATTCAGCCAACTTCTTAAAGAGGTCCTGTAGTAATTATTGTGTAGGAAAGGACACAGACCTGAAACATAACTCTCTTGTTCTCTCCACAGATGCTGCTAGCCCTGCTCAGTATTTCCAGCATTTTCTGTTTCATATCAGATCTCCAACAGCCGCAGTATTTTACTTTTGTGTTGCTGTAGTAATTCTAATTGTTTTTTGATAGATAATTTGTGTAAAGTATGGCTGGATAATCGTGTAGATAAAATTCTACTTTTTTTTACCCATTTTCTATTTTGCTGTTTCGATGCAGAGGATGATTTAGAAATTATTTGGATTTGTATTTGTTTCCAATACAGGGAAACCTGAACCTCGATTGGTTGGTGGGATGAACAGATGCTCTGGCCGGGTGGAGGTGCTACATAGAGACCAGTGGGGAACGCTGTGTGACCGTTACTTTGATATGGAAGACGCCAACGTGGTCTGTGAGCACCTGCAGTGTGGGACAGTAAACTCAATCCCGGGAGGAGCTCACTTTGGGAAGGGAACTGGTCCAGTGTGGAAGGAAAATTACAGGTGCTTGGGGAACGAGACGCGATTGTGGGATTGTCCTGTTTCATCCTGGCAACAGTTTAGCTTCTCACATGAAAACGATGCAAGTGTCATCTGTACGGGTGAGTCATCTCAGTCAATTCTGCTTTCAAGCATCATTGACTATTTCCACAGGTTTCTGATTCACTTGTTTTGCTGATCCCATGCTTCCTTTGTCACGAAGATTCTGAGATGTGGTTGTGGGTTTATTGGTCTGAATTAAATTACAAATGAATCAAAGCTTCACTCCAGTAAACATTTAATACATACAATGACTAGTTGGAAGTACTTCTCGTCATATAATATCTATTTCCGGGTAAATCTGGGGCATTATTCAAGGGCTATAGAATCAGCAAGATGCTCCCAGGACCATTGCCATGGAATGGAAATGTTGCTCGAGCATTGAAACTGTTATCAATGTCGGCAGTTCAAATATGAATGATCATGGAATTCTCTGCAAAGATCAGCTGTTTAATAGAAAACACTGTGAACTTGTTGCAAGATACATAGTGTGAGATATATTTTAAGTTCCACCACACCGATTGCAATAAAATGATAGTGAATGACGTAATTCGTTATTTCACCAATGTGCTGTGTCTTTGAAAATTTCACAAACATGATGCAAATTTAAATTCTCCCAGTTTCCAGGATTACATTTATCTCTCAGCCAGCACCCTCATTTAACAGAATATCTGCTCAGTTATCTGATAATGTGGGCCATTGCTCAACGCAAAAGTGCTCCCACGTTTCACAACCTAAAATATAGGTAATAAAAACAGTAAGTGCTGGAAATACTCAGCAGTTCCGGCAGCATCTATGGTGAGAGAAAGAGTATCAACCTTTCAGTTTGTGGATCTTTCATCAGAACTTCGAGATTTAGCAGTTTTTTTAAAGAAAGGGGGAAACAAGGAAAGAATGAAAGGAACGCTCCGTGATGTGGTTAAAGACAGGAGAGATGAAATGGTAAAACGGACAATGCAGAACAAAAATATGTTGGAATGGGCCAAGTAAAAAGCACATTTCTAGAGGAGGTGCAAATTGGAAGGCAAATATCGTCCAATAAAGAAAAAAGGGGGAGGGAATCTGATCTGAAATTGCTGATCTCAGTGTTCATTCGAAAATGCTGTAAAGAGTCTAGTGGAAAGAGGAAGTGCTGTTTCTCAAACTTATGTTATCCTGCATTGGAACTGTCCAGGAGAAAGAGGGTGGAGAGGTCAGAGTGGGAGTACAGTATACAATGAAAATGACAGGCAACTGGAAGCTAAAGGTAAAGCTTGCAGACTAAACAAAGGTGTTCTGCAAAGTAATCACTCCACTGTGTTTGCTGTGCCAATGTAAAGGAGACGCATCATAATCAGTCAACACAGTAAATACAGTATACTAAAGAGAAAGCAGTACGAGCAAATTGTTGTTTTACTTGGAAGCAATGTTTGTCGACTTGGACGGTGAGAAATGTGGAGGTAACAAGGCAGTGGTTGCATCTTCTGCGCTTGCCTGGAAAGTTCCTGTGGGAATGGGTGCTGAGAATGATTGAAGAGTGCATCAGGGTGTCACAGAGCGAATGGTCTCTTTGGAATGTTAAAAGTGGAGGGAAGGGGAAGCTGTGCTTGGTAGTGGTATCACATTAAAGGTGGTGGAAATGGTGGAAGATCATCTGTTGAATATGGAAGCTGATTGAGTGGAAGATGAGGAGAAGCAGAATCCTATCATGGTTCTGCGAGGGGGGGAAAGGGTGAAAGCAGAGGTATGGGAAATGGAATGGGCGTGATGGGGCCCTGTCAACCATGGTGGGTGGATGAGGAGGTGAGGAGAGTCCTCGGATGTGGAAAAAGGAAGACATATCTGGAAGCACTGGTCTGATCGGTTGCATCACCAGACAGATACAATGCAGATGGAGAAAGTGGAAGAATGTGATAGAATCATTCTAGGAATCGTGGTTTGAGGAATCATAGACATGATAACTGTGAGAGTCACTGGGCTTACTCTTGATATTGGTTAATAGCCTATCCCCAGAATTAGAGACAGAGATGTTAAGGAAGTGAATGGAAGAGTTGAAGATGGACTATGTGAAAATGCGGGGGAGAAATTGGAAGAAAAGTTGATGACGCTTCAAGTACAGGGCGAGAGCAGGAAATATCAGTCCATGTGGACAGGAGGACAACCTTCAGTCCCTCGGGTCTGTCACCTATTGCATTAGTGACCACGAATCAAAAGTGCTTCATTGCCTGTGAGGCGACTTCAGATGTCATCGGAAGCATTGTGGCAACGTAAACTGGTCTGTTTCTCTCCATATGGGATGAAAGGAACTGTCATCTGTCAGGAGCCATTTAAAGCCCCTGCCCCACCCTTCAGTCTCATGACTGATCAATTGCCGGTATGTGCCGCGCTCACCTCCAGTTCATTTTACCCTTGGCCCCCAGTTTAAACAGCGGAAGCCACTCGGTATGTCTCCAAAATGTATTTACTGAGAAAAGGTGATGGTGAACGACATCTGCCGACAAGCCTTCTGAACAATGATGACAGAAATAGTAACCATCAAAATTAATAACTTTTCTAGTGGCAGTGAATTATGCTTCAATTTCACCATTGTGTTTCATATTGTAGATGAAAATTGGTCACTAAGGCTGACTAACGGGGGAAGCTGGTGTGATGGGCGAGTGGAGATTTACTACACCGGCAGCTGGAGGAGATTGCAGGACAGACTCTGGACCCTGAATGATGCCAACGTGGTCTGCACACAGCTGGGCTGTGGTGAAGCGACAGCCACTTATAACTATCCAAAGGACGGAAAGGGTGAAGGACCCGTCTGGGTGAATGATGTCCAATGTGTCGGAAATGAATTGCAGCTCCAGAACTGCAGTTTGTTCACATTGAATTCGTCTCTCACTGACAGTATGGATGTTGGGGTCCTGTGTTCAGGTAAACAAATTCTTCACTGCTTTTACAAAAACAAAGAAGTGAAATGTCTAATCTGCTGAGAAAAGTGATAATGCAGGTTACTTGTTCCTGCGTGTCTCAAATCAGTAATTTCACTTGGGGGCAGGGAATGAGGATGGTGGGCGGTCGGGGAGCTGGGGATGGATGGGGGTGGTGTGCAGAGAGAGAGGACATGGACACAATTAAACAACAAGAACTTTTTTCTTACAGAACTTTCAATAAACACATACATCACAAAGAGTTTATCAGGAATGTAATCGACAGAAAACTGACACAGAGCCAGACAAAGAGATGCTCAAGTGGGTGACGACATTTTCAGTCAGATGGTTGGATTTGAAGAGGCGGAGACACAGAGATGTTTGGGGTGGAAATTCTCATCTGGGTGGTTAGATGGTTAAAGGCTAGACTGAAAGTTGTGGGGGATGGAAGTGGGAGATATACAAGAAGCTGGATTCAAAGAAATGTAGAGCTCTCGAAATGATTCAGGCTGGAGGAGGTTATACTAATGGCAGGGGGAGAGCATGAATGTGTCTGAACATGAAGATCATAATTGAAAACTCGAGGCATTGGTGGCAGGGAAACCAGTGAGTGCAGTAGCGCTCCTGAGAGAGGCTTCATGGAGGACAGGCGACAAAGGTTTGGATGAGCTGATGTTTCTGGAGGATGCAGGATGGGTGATCACCCGGGAGAACATTGAAAGATGCGGTTCTACAGACAACAAATCATGGGTGAGCATTTCAGCAGCAGATGGGCTGAGGCCGGAAGGGAGGTGAAGGGTGATAGAGGTTAAAGATAACGGCCTTGTGATAAATAGAATATGGAATTGGAATCTCATCTCTGGTGTCAAATCCGGCGCCGAGCTTGCAATCAGTTCTATTGTACAGTATATAAGTGGAGGTAGCTGTGTGGGAGTTGTTCTGGTGTAAGTTTCATTCGGCTGTGTGTAAAAGTAGACAGATGTTTTGGACTATATGCTTCAAAGTTCCATTGTGCAGCATGTCAATGCAGGCATGTGTTCTGGGGAAGTTGTATTGTGCAGAATGAAAGCCTCGACAGATGTTCTGGGGTTGTTCCAACGAGCATTTGTTTAAATATGACAGAGTGGATCCGACAACACATGAGATAGTTAATGATTCAGATTTGATACCGATTGGTTACAGTAAGTATTTTTTTCGGACACAGTGGAATTCAATACATTCCATCATTTCACGTCAGAAGTTTACAGAGCCGATTGGTTATTACACACTCAGTCACTGGACAGAGTAGAGTATGCATCTTGTTCTTTAGTTAGGTTGATGTCCAGCTCCACCCAACATTTATGTCCGCCTACAGAAGCCATGTGTCTTCTCCTTGTCTTCTGCTTCTCTATGTGATGGGTCACATCCTGATTCTTATTCCCCAAAGTGCCTGACGCAATTAGTCCAATCATTTTGGTCCAGTCCAGATTGAATACTGGTTTCCTGCTCAGCCAGGAGGTCTACACATCTGGAGTTCAATTGTCCAGTGACACTTCCTGATCCTGTCCAACATTTTGCAGAGAGATCCTGTTTTCTGCCTTCGTTGTTCCCTCCAACAGTCACATATTGATATAATTGGTAGTTTAGTTCATTGATATTTTACAGACAATAGCAATTGATAATGTGCCTCACAAGATTCGTCTGCTCATTGAACATAATAGCAGCAGTCTGTATGGACAGATAGGTCTGCATATTCTCTGTTCAGACGTGTGGTTTATCTCTAAAATTACTCAGATGTCTTCATTGTCAATGGCAGAGTCCCATCCTTACAAAAGTAAGTGATTCTGTTATGCAATTAATATTAAATTGATTTGTGATAATGTTCCAATCAACACAACCCTAGAACATAGTTCTGCACGAAGATACAGCATATTGCAAGGCTGATGTCTAAGGGTAGAACTTGTGAACGTTACATTCTCCAGTATGAAGTGGAAGAAATAAATAGAGTAGATTAAACAAATGCTGGCCTTGCCAGTGACACCCACAGCCCATGAAAGAATTAAAAAAACAGAAAGGCACGGTGACATCTGGCGAACTATCTGGTAATATAATCCTGAATGGATCAATCACATAAAGCATCATCGGGCCCTGCTCTTCTTCACTAAAACCACCCGTTAGACAAAGATCATGCAGGAAGGCAATGAAAACGTACAGCATATCTCCTCCATCATAAATCTTCCTCCTGAACCCCTCCCCTGCTTCGTCCACCCTCAACTCCAAAAATAAGTGAGAGGAGTTCGTGCACTTTTTTGGCACAAAGTTCAAAAACATCCATTCATTCGCCTCCACTACTTCTCTTTCTTCGCTAACCCACCAGGTCTAACTTCCTATCTGTTCCCCACCCCCACCCGCACCCCATACCATCACCCTGAATTCACATTTTTGTTCGCTTCCACAGAGATGAAGGAAAAAGGAGATAGCAGTAAATGTCTTATGAACATAACAAATAAGGGTAACATACATGGACAAGAAACTGATACAGTTACATAACATGAGTATAAATTAACTGTTAATCGTGTGAGTGATTGCCTGCGCAACACCGTAAACCGCGTTCAAAACATAAAAGGGAAACGGGAGACTTGTCAAAGTCAGATGTCGTAGGATATCTGAAACATTTCTGTTCTTTACATTCTATGCAAGAAGTAAGTGTAAACATATATTCTGTTGTATTGTTTTATTTAACTGTCACATGCACATTTAACATGTTGTTTTTAATGCTGGTGATGGCACAATGAGTTGTAATGAGTGATGAGGTGAATGTGTATTGAAAGTATAACCCTCATGTACTGTTGTCCAACAGACCACGTGCAGTTAAGGCTGTCTGACGGTGGAAGCCCATGTACTGGCCGAGTGGAGATTTATTACAATGGGACCTGGGGCTCAGTTTGTGATGATTCCTGGGATCTGGCGGACGCTGACGTGGTTTGCAAACAGCTGGGTTGTGGAAAGGCATTGGACATGGCACTTCCTGCATCTTGTGGACCAGGCTCAGGGCCAGTTTGGTTGGATGAACTGAAGTGTTCCAGTAACGAATCATTTCTCTGGAAATGTCCCTCAGCATCGTGGGGTAACCACGACTGTTCTCATAAAGAAGATGTGAGGGTCATGTGTTCAGGTAACGGTGCTTCCAAATACGCATTTTCCGTAGTGTTGTGCACGTGGCTTCACAGGGAAGCTATTACATCAAATTACATAAAATGAACAGCACAGAATCTGGCCATTCGGCCTAATTGGTCAATGTGGTGCTGATGTTGCCCACGATTATCGCCCCACATTACTGCATCTAACCCTCTTTGCATATCCGCCTAGTTCTTTCTCCCTCATGTACTTATATAGCTTTACCTGAAAGGCATCCGTGCTGTTCACTTCAACAATTGCATGTGTTCAGAATTCAAAATTCAAACCACTCCCCAGGTAAAACAAAAACTCTCCTGAATTTCCTTTCAGATTTATTCATGATTATCCTATATTTATGATCAAAAGCTTCGGTCTCTGTCAGTTTATTAGTGATTAGTGTCTCTGTATCCCGAGATATCTACATCATTTTCACTCGTATTTTCCAAGCAAGCACATGTGGCATCTTTATTCTTCCTATCAAAACTCACCAACTTCGACTTATCTGTATTAAAACTCATTTGGCAATTGTATGCCCATTCTGCCCGTTTATTAACGTCTTCCATATTTTGTCCTTGGCTTTCTTAGTGTTAACTATATCCCCAAATTGCTGTCATCTTAAATTTTGAAATGATGTGCCCCTTGTCTAAGTCCAAATCATTCATGTAAATGTTGAGCAGCAGTGACACCAGCCCTGTGTAACACAACTTCCCACCTTCCACCATTCTGGGTTACCATCTTTAACAATGACGGTTTGCTTTGTCGCCAGTTTTCTACCATTCTTCCACTGATCTCCTAACTCCACATGCTCTGACCCCAGTAATGATCCTACTATGTGGTACCTTGACAGAGGCCTTTGGAGAAAAACAAACATGCATATTGCATCGACTGAATTATCTTTCTGTAACTTATTCAATTAATTCAATAACGTTGTTTGTCTTCCTGTTGTGAAATCCGTGTTTATTATTCTTCATTACATTATGGGCTGTCAGTTTTTCTGAAATAATTACCGACAATCAGTGACCACAACCGGTGCAGCATGTGTTGAACTGTGCAATATGAACATATAGCAAGTTATCAATCTAAACATCTGGATATTTCTTGTGTCATTAACAGAGCACAAAGAGCTGCAGCTGCTGAATGGGAAACATCGCTGTGAGGGGAGAGTGGAAGTGTTCTACAATGGCACCTGGGGAACAGTGTGCTCGGATACACTTGATAGACCTGTTGCAGAATTGATCTGTAAACAATTACAGTGCGGTCCCCTCAGTTCTATCGATTATTACACTCAGTCATTCGGAGAAGGATCCGGAACCATTTGGCTCGATGGGATGAAGTGTATTTCACATGAATCGTTCCTTTGGCAGTGTCAAACAGAACCGTGGGGTAAACACAACTGTGAACACAGGGAGGATGCTGGTGTTGTTTGTTCAGGTAACAATACAAACCTCTCAATGTGCAAGTGTCATTTGAAACATCGGTGTCTGACACAGTCAGCATGTTTCTCTTCTCAACAGAAGCAAATGCAGCAAAGGAGCAGCTCCATAGATCAGAGGACTGCATTCGAGAATATGATTGTAAACGTGTGCTTTCACCAGGTGCTACTTCCTCTTTACTATACCAACAATTGTACTCCTGTCTTATACTACATCAATAATAATCATTGATTCTCTTTGACAGATTCGGGACAATGGTTGCGCCTGTTTGGAGGGAACACCAACTGCTCCGGGAGAGTGGAGATATTGTGCAATAACATCTGGGGCACGGTGTGTGATGACTCCTGGGATATGGCCGATGCCAATGTTGTCTGCAGGCAGCTGGGTTGTGGCCACGCTCTATTGGCCCCAGGAGGGGCTAATTTTTCCCAGGGTGACGGTGTTATCTGGCTGGATGAGGTGAAGTGCACCGGAAGCGAATCTTCTCTGGCCGACTGTCCTTCCTCATCGCCAGCTCAATCTGACTGTGATCACAAGGAAGATGCCAGTGTGATTTGTTCCGGTGAGGATGGCAGGGTTTGGAGAGTGGGGTTAAGGTTGTTTTGTTAAATTGACTCATGACTTCAGGAAATTAAGAACAGTATTTATCGTTTAAATGGAAAGTGCTGAAATTTCATCTTTCTGAACTTTTTTGTACAATATATTCCACAGGACTCGATGTGCCTCCAATTGTTTTCCCGTCCACATCTGCAGGTACTTATCATTATTACTATTCCAGCGAGTGTTAGGGTTTGTATTAGTTGAATTGGTATTGTTGTCATTTTCTGAAGATACTATGAGCACGTTCTCACTGAATGGATAATTCTTTGCCTCACCGGATATTTCAAATGGTCTGATTGAAATTCTGCTAATCCCAGTTTCTGACTGTACCTGAACTGCCCTGTACTCATCAGAAACATGGGGGTCCTGTCTCTGTAATTTAGACTGGCTCACACATTCCTCTGGTGCAATGTGCACCACTCATAATGGGGAATGTTCAGCCCAACTCATTGCCCGGAAGCAGTGGATATAATTATTAAATACTTCTTGTAAATATTTTATTGTGTGAGATGGACTGTGTCTGTGTTAAAACTTTCTGTATTATTGTCATTAAGAACAGGGATATAAAACTACTTCCATCCTAGTTGCGGGCTGCTTCGGAGTTCTGCTAATCTCTGTGTTGATCTCACTGATAGTGGTTGTACAGAAAAAGTCACTCAGAAGAGGTGAGGTCCATATCTTACCGCGGATCCAACACAAGATCCCAGATATTGTGTCATATCCTTGCAAAACTCTCGTTCATTGCAGCTTTCCATGGACTGCCAACTGGCCTTGTTAGAAATACATTGTACTCGTTTTTGCTGATTTTCTCCATTCAAAGTTCTCCGGAATTAATAGAATGTGACATTTGAAATGGAGAGTGATTTGAATTGTCCACATTCATTGTGAGAGTTCAGCACATAATTCATGAAAGTCTGGAAAATGTACTTATTGGAACAATGGATCCGGAAGTTCTCTTGACATTTTTGGGCTGTGCATTCAGCTATTTATTTGACTGTTAATCTTCCTTCATCCATTGGGTATCAATTCCAGCCCTTCAGATTCTGGCTCTGGGCATCCAATCTCGAGCTGTCCAGCTGGCTCTGTCTGTTACTTTTACAAGTGATATTTGTATAGGACCTTATGCATTCACCAGCGGTGATTCCAGATTCCAAAACAACGCTTCCACTCATATTTCACCCATTCAACGAACTCCTGATTTACTATAACAAATGGGACTCTTAATAAATGACACTTTTCATAATAATATAGAGTTCTTCTAGAAATGGCTCGATCTCTCTTATTAAGAAAGATTCTATATCTAGGACAGCATAGGCCTGTTGTCTCAAACAAGGACCCGATCAGAACAGGCTCATGTGACATGACAGTCCTAAAGCTGATAAGATCGAGCCTGGTAACCTCGCTAGACTGGAGGTATTTTACAAGCAGGAGAACGGGCCATAGAGTAGTCGAGTTATACAGCAGAGAAACGCGCCCTTCCGCCCATCGTGTCTGTGCCAGCCATCAAGCACCTATCTATTCTAATCCCATTACTCAGCCCTTGTCCCTTAGCCTTGGATGCCATGGCATTTCAAGTGCTCATCTAAATACCTTAAATGTTGTGAGGGTACTGCCTCTACCATTCCTTCTGGCAGTGTGTTCCAGACTCCAAACATCCTCTTTGTGAATATTTTCTTCCCCAATTCTCCTCTCAAACTCCTGCCCCTTACTTTAAATATATTCCCCTTGGTTACTGACCCCGCCGCTAACGGAGCACGTTTCTTCCTATCTATCATATCAATGCCCTTCATAAATTTGTATGCCTCAATCAGGTCCTCCCTCAGCCTTCTCTGCTCTCAAGAAAACAACCCTAGCCTATCCAGTCTCGCTTCATAATTGAAATACTCGAGCCCAGGTGAACCCCCTCAGCACTCTGTCCAGTGCACACACATCCTTCCGATGGAGTGGTGCTCAGAACTGTACATAGTACTCCAGTTGTGACTTAACTATCATTTTATACAGCTCCATCGTAACCTCCCTGCTCTTATATTCTATGCCTCGGCTCATAAATACAAGTATTGCATATGCCTTCCTAACCAACTTATCTCCCTGTTGTGCTGCCTTAACTGATCTATGGGCAAGTATGCCAAGGTCCCTCTGACCCTCTGTACTTCTTAGGGTCCTACAATCCATTCTATATTCCTTTGCCTTGTTAGTCCTCCCAAAATGTATCACCTCACACTTCTCAGGATTAAATTGCATTTGCTATTCCCCCTCCCATCTTGCCAGCCCATCTTTATCGTCCTGCAATCTAAAGCTTTCCTCCTCACTGTTTATGACATCAGTAATTTTCGTGTCATCTGCGGACTTACTAACATTACTCCTATATTCACATCTAAATCATTAATGTACATTCCAAACCGTAAGGGTCCCAGAACCGATTCCTGTAGTACACCACTGGTCACTGGCTTCCAATCGCAAAAACAACCATCGACCATCACCCTCTGCCTCCTGCACTAAGCCAACTTTGGATCCAATTTGCTAAATTGCCATGGATCCCATGGGCTCTTCCATTTAAAAAGGAAATAGTGAGATATCAGGGCCAACATGTTCCCGTAAAGTTGAAGGGTAGGAGCAACAAGTCCAGGGAACCCTGGATGTCAAGGGATATGGAGGATTAGATAAGGAATCACAAGGAGGCTTGTGACAGAATCAGAGTGCTGATAACAGCGGCTGCCCTTGAGGAGGATAGAAAGGAGAGGGGTACTTAAAAAATGACTTCGGAGAGCGAAGAGGGGACATGCACAAACACTGGTGAGCAAGATAAAGGAAACTCCCAAGGCGTTGTTTTAAGTATATTATGGGATAGAGGATAACCAGGGAAAGAGTGGGGCCGATTAGGGACCAAAGTAGCCATCAGTGTGTGGAGACAGAGGACATAGATTAAGTTTTTGATGATTACTTTTCATCTGTGTTCACCATGGAGACGGATGATGTCGGTGTAGAGACCAGGAAGGGGGATGGTGATATGCTTGAACAAATTAACGTTGAAAGTTAGGAAGTATTAGATGATTTAGTGGGCTTAAAATGGATAAATCCTCAGGCCCAGATGAGATGAGCCACAGGCTGTTATCTGAGACAAGGGAGGAGATAGCAGGGGCTTTGACACATATTTTCAAATCCTGTCTGGTCACAGGAGATGTACCAGAGGACTGAGAACAGTGAATGTGGTACCATTATTCAATAGGGGTAGCAGGGCTAAACCAGGTAATTACAGGCTTTTGAATCTAACATCAGTGGTAGGGAAACTATTGGAAAAAAAATCCGAGGAACAAGATTAATCTCCACTTGGAGAGGCAGGCATTAATCGGGGGCAGTCAGCATGCCTTTGTCAGGGGGAGATCGTTTCGAACAAACTTTATTGAATTTGTCCCCAGTCTGCTGCAGGTAAATATATGAGTATGCAGAAAGATAGATACATAGACATATACGAAAATAAGCACAACAAAACTACTCCGCATTCACAACACCTGGCTTTGTCTCTTTACTATCACCATCTCTGTGATTTGGATGTGTTCGCAGATAATTTACTGTTAAACGCTCATGGGTTGTAACTAAACTTTAATCATTCCCACCTTCCATCTGACAGGTTCTATCACGAGTGGCAAGGGTTCACCGGCTGGTTTGTACCATGCAATTTATGAAGAGATTGAGAATATTCCACCTGGCAAGGATTCCTATCAGATCAGGCGTTCAGGTCTGTGTTTTATATTTCATACCGAATTTTCAGGAGGCAAATGTCACTTCCACTTAAATACCTCATTTTAATGGTCAGTTTACTGACTGAACACTGTCAGAAATCCGTTCACTATCACCATGTGAAGGAGTCCTATCACAGTGCGAGTGTGTCTATATCTCTGTGTACAGGAAGATGAGCAATGGGTTTGGGAAGATTCCCACCCGTCACTACTGCTAAAAGAACGTGATTTCTGTTTCTTTGTAACTATCATGTCATTTTATTCCATTTAAACTGGACCATAAATAGTCACTGCTCTCAGAAGGAGACAGTCAGATTATCTCAGATATTATTTCCCTGGGTGACTGGATTAGAAATACGTTCCCATCAGGAACTTCTTACCCGAAATCGGTGGTTTCTACAAAAAGCTTATTCCAACACTTTGTATGCTGAACTTTAAAATGAAATCTGCAAATTCCACTTCATGATAGTGGAGCAAAAACACTACCAAATCGATGAAAGCTTTGTCCTGCGATATATTTGGAGAGCGATTTAATCATTCAGATAAATTTCTGAGGTTACAACAAAACACACAAAGACGATTTCCCTGGCAGATAAGGTAAAGGCGAATCCTGAACGATTCTATAAGTATATTAAGAGGAAATGGGTAGCCAGGGAGAGATTAGATCCCTTTCAGGACCGGTGCGGTAATCTGTGTGTTGAGCCACGGGAAATGGGCGAGGTCTTAAAGGAATACTTTTCGTCTGTATTTACCGTGCAGAAGGTCACGGAAGCTAACGAGTTCAAGGGAAGGGACAGCGATCTCCTGACGTATAGCAACATTACAAGAGAGGAGGTGTTGGAGGTTTTGAAGCGCATTAAGGTGGATAAATCTCCAGGGCCTGACCAGGTGTATCCTGGGATCCTATGGGAGGCAAGAGAGGAATTTGGAATTTAGAACATTACAGCGCAGTACAGGCCCTTCGGTCCTCGATGTTGCGCCGACCTGTGAAACCATCTGACCTACACTATTCCATTTTCATCCATGTGTCGATCCAATGTCCACTTAAATGCCCTTAAAGTTGGCGAATCTACTACTGCTGCAGGCAGGGCGTTCCACGCCCTTACTACTCTCTGAGTAAAGAAACTACCTCTCACATCTGTCCGATATCTATCACCCCTCAACTTGAAGTTATGTCCCCTCGTGTTTGCCATCACCATCCGAGGAAAAAGACGCTCACTATCCACCCTATCTAACCCTCTGATTATCTTATATGTCTCTATTAAGTCACCTCTCCTCCTCCTTCTCTCCAACGAAAACAACCTCAAGTCCCTCAGCCTTTCCTCGTAAGACCTTCCCTCCATACCAGGCAACATCCTAGTAAATCTCCTCTGCACCCTTTCCATAGCTTCCACATCCTTCCTCTAATGCGGTGACCAGAACTGCACGCAATACTCCAGGTGCGGTCTCACCAGAGTTTTGTACAGCTGCAGCATGACCTCGTGGCTCCGAAACTCGACCCCCCTACTAATAAAAGCTAACACACCATATGCCTTCTTAACAGCCCTATTAACCTGGTTAGCAACCTTCAGGGATTTATGCACCTGGACACCAAGATCTCTCTGTTCATCTACAGTACCAAGAATCCTCCCATTAGCCCAGTACTCTGCATTCCTGTTACTCCTTCCAAAGTGAATCACCTCACACTTTTCCGCATTAAACTCCATTTGCCATCTCTCAGCCCAGCTCTGCAGCCTATCTATGTCTCTCTGTACCCGACAACATCCTTCGGCACTATCCACAACTCCACCGACCTTAGTGTCATCTGCAAATTTACTAACCCACCCTTCTACACCCTCTTCCAGGTCAGGAGATTTCTGGGGCCTTGGCAGAGAGTTTTGCATCATCGTTAGCCACAGGTGAAGTACCGGAAGACTGGAGGATAGCTAATGTCGTGCCTTTATTTAAGGAGGGAAGCAGGGATAAGCCAGCGAACTACAGGCTGGTGAGCCTTACATCATTGGTGGGGAAGTTATTCGCAGGGATTCTGAAAGACAGGATTTATATGCATCTGGAAATGCAAGATCTGATGAGGATAGTCAGCATGGCTTTGTGCGTGGGAAATCATGTCTGACGAATTTGATTGAGTATTTTGAGGAGGTGACCAAAAGGATTAGCGAGGGTAGGGCGGTGGACGTTGTGTACATGGACTTTAGCAAGGCGTTTGACAAGACCCCGCATGGTAGGTTGTTCGGGAAGGTTCGAACACATGGGATCCAGGGTGAGGTAGCCAATTGGATACTAAATTGGCTGGCTGATAGGAGGCAGAGGGTAGTGGTGGAGGGTTGTTAAAGAACAAAAGAACAAAGATAATTACAGCAGAGGAACAGGCCCTTCGTCCCGCCAAGCCTGCGACGTCCAGATCCTCTATCTAAACATGTCGCCTATTTTCTAAGGGTCTGTATCTCTTTGCTTCCTGCCCATTCATGTATCTGTCTAGATACATCGTAAAAGACGCTATCGTGCCCGCTTCCACCACCTCCGCTGGCAACGCGTTCCAGGCACCCACCACCCTCTGTGTAAAGAACTTTCCACGCATATCTCCCTTAAACCTTTCCCCTCTCACTTTGAACTCGTGACCCCGAGTAATTGAATCCCCCACTTTGGGAAAAAGCTACTTGCTATCCACCCTGTCTATACCTCTCATCATTTTGTACACCTCAATCAGGTCCCCCCTCAACCTCTGTCTTTCTAATGAAAACAAACCTAATCTACTTAACCTCTCTTCATTGCTAGCGCCGTCCATACCAAGCAACATCCTGGTGAACCACCTCTGTACCCTCTCCAAAGCATCTACATCCTTTTGGTAATGATAATGTTCTTCAGATTGGAGGCTGGTGATCAGTGGTGCGCCGCAGGGATCGGTGCTGAGCCCTCTGTTGTTTGTCATATATATTAATGACTTGGATGAGAAGTAGGGGACATGATTAGTAAGTTTGCAGATGACACCAAGATTGCAGGTATAGTGGAAAGTGAAGAAGGTTGTCTAAGGTTACAACAGGATGCAGATCAACTGAAAAGTAGGCAAGGGATTGGAAAATGGAATTTAACGCAGGCAAGTGCGAAGTAATGCATTCTGGGATGTTAAACCAGGGCAGGACATATACAATGAATGGCAGGGCACTGGGGAGTGTTGCTGAGCAGAGAGACCATGGTGTGCAAGTACATTGCTCCCTGAAAGTGGCAACACTGGTAGACAGGGTGGGGAACAAGGCTGATGGCGTGCTTGCCTTCATTGGCTGAGGCAGTGAGTACAAGAGTTGGGACGTAATGTTACACTTGTACATACCATTGGTTAGGCTGCACTCGGTGTACGGTGTGCAATTCTTTTCGCTGCATGACAGGAAAGATGTGCTAAAGTTAGAGAGCGTGCAGAAAGGGTTCACCAGGATGTTACCTGGTTTGGAGGGCTTGATTTCTGAAGAGAGATTGGATAGGCTGGGTCTGTTTTCCCTGAAGCGAAGGAGGCTGAGAGGGGACATGATAGAGGTAAATAAAATTATGAGAGGCATAGATAGGGTAGATAGCCAGAGTCTGTTTCCCATGGTAGGGGTGACTAAAACTAGAGGACATAACTTTAAGGTGAGAGGGAGGATGTTTAAAGGGGATCAAAGGGGTACATTTTTCACACGAAGAATAGTGGGTATCTGGAATGAGCTGCCAGAGGAGGTGGTGGAGGCACGAACAGTATCAACATTCAAGAGGCATCTGGAGAGGTACTTGAAAGAGCAAGGCATCGAGGGATATGGAACTAATGCAGGCAGGTGGGATTAGTATAGATAGGCATTATGGTCGGCATGACGCGGAGGGCCAAGGGACCTGTTTCTATGCTGTACGACTCGATGACTCGAAGATCAAATCCGTTATTAGCCTCCTTGCACTCTTTTCTGCCCCATTGTCCGGGGTGGGTTTCGGTTTTGGAACCAATGCGCCGTTTGAGATTCTGAAAGGGAAAGAGACAGGGACAGAGTGGAGGGATTCTGGGTGAAGAAACTGTGCTAACTGACTATGTTTTACACTATTGTCTCTGCTCTAATGTCTGAAATCTGACTCACCAGCTGTACTGTGTATTGTTTTAACTGCTCACTATATGAGCCAACATTTATGGTCCATCTCCAGTTGCACTTGAACCACTGCAATCCCTGTGATGAATGTTTCACAATCGTGTCAGATACAAAGTCCCAGGACATTGTCACCAGATGATGACGGTATTATGCTATTTACTCGAACGTCCCAATCAATCTCTCCAATAACCATCCATGTTTGTGTTTAACAGTTTCTGATTCCATTGAGTCCCTCAATCAGATTGAATATTACACCAGTCACAGTTTGGGCGACACGGATCCTGGATCAGAAAATCCTGAAAGGAACTCATCCAGTCTTCAGGGTGGGTACAATTTCACTTGTCACCGTCACGTTTTTTAATCCATCACGCTGTCTGCTATCTAAAACTAACAACTAAATATAAAAGAACTTAATCACCGTAAAATGATGCTGCTGAAGATATGGAGCATTGCTGAGTGATTTTAGTTTAAAAAAATTGATAAATAATTTGGATTTCAACAAAATCATCCCGATTGCACCCAGTAGTATAATGGAATGAAATTTTCAGTTCATGATGTTTTCTGACACTGTTGTCTGGGCGGTGATGTGTGAAATGTGTGTGCATGTTGGATGGGTGATTCAATGGGATACATGTGACATTAAAACGGAGGGCAGAATTTTGTCACACAGTGACCACAGACAGCCGGGGGGGCGGGGTTGGGGGAGGGAGGTAGGGGTGGGGGAAATACCACTGGATAGCGGTGCAAAGGAAGCTCGACATCTTCACACTGTTAGGTGATATTCCCAGAGTCGGCAGAGCTGGTGGGTGGAGGCTGCACTTTAAGGCGTTGGACTGGTAACTGAGCCTATAAAACAGGAAATTTATGGCAATTTTCCAAGCTATTCACAATTTAGAAAAGGATGGGCGAGAACAACAGTTTTCAGAGACTCGCCTTCTACCAGCAGGGGGAAGGTCAGAGGAAGGTCAGTTTTGGGTGTGAAAGCATTGTGGCACTGGAGGGAGGGCGAGATATACTGTGTCGCGGTATTGCCAATCTGGAGGATGGCCCATCTTGGCGATCAAAACATAAGTATTCAGAATGAGCGTCCTCTCTGACTTGGAACTTAGATACACAAAGTAAAAAGAATGGAGGCCTTGAGAAGTGAGTGCAGCAATTTACAATAGGTGTCAGCCACTCCGGTTTTGAGGCCTCCCATTGTGGAGGAGAATCAGAGATGGAGAGAGCTGCAGTCCCCGGGAGTTGGTCTGCAGCACCCAGACAGGGACAAGAATCGTGAGGCTGGAAGAGAGTGTGGATGAACAGGGTGCACAGTAGCACGCAAGCAGCTTCTGAGTGCAGAATACGCTACCCACCAGAGTGGGCTTACCATCATTGGCTCTGCTTCCTGCAAATTTCGGAGCAGCAGTGTCACTGAAGATCGTGCCTTTCCAGGGAGGCAGTTACTGATCTCTGCACTATGATTGAAGAGGATCTGAATCAATGAGTAGGGGCACCCCGTCTCCAATTTCATTTTCATATTTGTGTCACTTAAGGTTGTCAGCTTGATGTGAGGCACGGCACTCACCTTGCCACACTACATTAGGGCATTGATCCTATTCCTGCACTGAAGCCTCTTGCATGGGAGCACCTCACGGCTGCTCACATCCTCCTCAATCGCCTGCCATGCCCTCCGTGCCTGCCTAGCAGGCTTCCTCCACCCCTCCCAAAGGAAAAGTGCTTCGATCCTTGCACTTGTTGCCTGGTGGAGCACTTGAAGGGGGGCATGAGGAAACCTTGGAGCCACCCTCGCTCTGGCTGCTGCCATCTGCCAAACACTCCAGTTGTCAGTCCGCCCACCAGATGTCCTAGAGTGCTTCTGCCTTTCATCGATTGCGGGCTGCCTTTTAAATATAGCATGGGCCAAAGGAGACTCAACTACTGCGACATGACATGGTCCTACCATTCGCTAACCTCTAATCTCACTACAGCTGAAGATCACAATCTACCCTGCCAGCCCGGGTAGATTGACGTCTAATAATATCATTCTAAGTATTTCGTCTTACCATTTGATATCTGTGAGTATCATTATTTCCTGTCAGGTCTGGTTCCGGGTGATTATGATGATGTTCTGACTGGAGCCATTGAAACTCAGGATAGTCACTTGTTGCTGGACAGTGGTCCTGATGATCTCTTCACACTGACAAGTGCCGGCGGTGATCTCTCCACTCTCGGTGAGTTGAACTCTCACAGTCAACAGCTGTCTGTCACTACATTGAATTTCTTTCCAATTTGTGTTACCACAGACTGCTTGATTGAAATTCATGTTGAGATTAAAGGAAATTAGATTCATCAATGCCTGAATTATTTTAGAAAAAAGATCCTGATTATATTCGGTGTGTGATAGCTCTCTTATTAATACTTCCACTGGTAATCCTTCAAGTGCTCAATCTGAACATTCTGATTCAGTCTCAGCAGATCCATTTGATCAGCTGTCACCCAGTGGGCGTTGCTGAAACAACAGGGTGAATGGAGGTGGAAAACATTCAGAGGTCAACAAATTCCAGTCCCCTTTATAATATTGACACATAGATAGATGACCCGCACTGAACCCGCTTTCAGTCCAATCATTAATCCATAATCTTTCTCTCCACAGTATACAGCTCTCAGACCCACACTGAACCCACTTTCTGTCCAATCATTAATCCATAATCTTTCTCTCCACAGTATATAGCTCTCAGACCCACACTGAACCCGCTTTCAGTCCAATCATTAATCCATAATCTTTCTCTCCACAGTATACAGCTCTCAGACCCGCACTGAACCCACTTTCTGTCCAATCATTAATCCATAATCTTTCTCTCCACAGTAAATAGCTCTCAGACCCGCACTGAACCCACTTTCTGTCCAATCATTAATCCATAATCTTTCTCTCCACAGTAAATAGCTCTCAGACCCGCACTGAACCCGCTTTCAGTCCAATCATTAACCCATAATCTTTCTCTCCACAGTATATAGCTCTCAGACCCACACTGAACCCGCTTTCAGTCCAATCATTAACCCATAATCTTTCTCTCCACAGTATATAGCTCTCAGACCCACACTGAACCCGCTTTCTGTCCAATCATTAGTGCATAATCTTTCTCTCCACAGTATACAGCTCTCAGGCCCACACTGAACCCGCTTTCAGTCCAATCATTAATCCATAATCTTTCTCTCCACAGTATACAGCTCTCAGACCCACACTGAACCCGCTTTCAGTCCAATCATTAGTGCATAATCTTTCTCTCCACAGTATACAGCTCTCAGACCCGCACTGAACCCGCTTTCAGTCCAATCATTAGTGCATAATCTTTCTCTCCACAGTATACAGCTCACAGACCCACACTGAACCCGCTTTCAGTCCAATCATTAATCCATAATCTTTCTCTCCACAGTATATAGCTCTCAGACCCGCACTGAACCCGCTTTCAGTCCAATCATTAATCCATTATCTTTCTCTCCACAGTTTTCAGCTCTCAGACCCACACTGAACCTGCTTTCAGTCCAATCATTAACCCATAATCTTTCTCTCCACAGTATAGAGCTCTCAGACCCACACTGAACCCGCTTTCTGTCCAATAATTAACACATAATCTTTCTCTCTACAGTATACAGCTCTCAGACCCGCACTGATCCGGCTTTGCTGCTTCCCTCTATTCCTGAAAACAATGATGATGCTCACTGTGAAGCGTTTGCAACAGCAGACATTCCACCAACGATGGGCAGTGACTGTGTAAATCAACAACTTACATCTCCATCAACCCGGTAAGAGCAATGCTTTATTATTTGTTCCATATTTTCTTGTTTTATTTAGAGATACAGCGCTGAAACAGGCCCGTCTGCCCACCGAGTCTGTGCTGACCATCAACCACACATTTACACTAATCCTGCACTAATTCCATATTGCTACCACATCCCTACCTGTTCCTACATTTCCCTACCACCTGCCTATACTAGGGGCAATATGTAATGGCCAATCAACCTGTCAACCTGCAAGTCTTTGGCATGTGGGAGCAAACTGGAGCAGCCGGAGGAAACCCACGCAGACACAGGGAGAACTTACAAACTCCACACAGGCAGTACCCAGAATTAAACCCAAGTCGCTGGAGCTGTGAGGCTGCGGTGCTAACCACTGCGCCACAGTGCCACCCTAACACTGACACTGACACTGACACTGTGTCAGCACAGTGCTGACACTGTGCAGTCCCGGCTGTTTCCGATATTAATATGATAATTAATGGTGTTTTCAATGGTCAGTGATTCCAAAGTATCAGCGAGAACATTTTTTGTACTTACTAAAGAAATAGGAGGCTTATTGAAGTAGAAATATTCTGAGGAGATCTTATACTGTATTGATGTATTTGTTTGATGGCTAACATTGCTGTAACCCTCTCAAGTCGTTTATCTTATCCTTTCAGGTAAACACCAGCCTTAAATCCTGTATATGATTTCTGGAGGTGGGCACAGACTGGTGGAAAATATTCTGTGTTAAATTTGAGAGAATAGCATGAACTTTCCCAACAGTGTGAACATGATGAATGTGCTTTGCTTTACCATATAAACATCACTTTATTTTAATGAACCATCACTTTACTTTGTGATGAAATAACTAGATTTGGCTTTTCTCTATATTTTGCCTGAATGTGCGTGTTTTCTGTTTAATTAAAATACCAAAAAAAATTGATTACGGATCATTTCTCTGTCTTTACAAATACTGAGATATATTACTCTACATGTAATTACCAACACTGTCACAGAGATTAAAACCATTGCTTAATAATAAAAAGTTTGTACAAAGTTCGTTTTGTAACCGCTTAACTTTTCCACATCCTATTAAAGAAGGTTTGGAAGACGTCAGGCAATCAATAAACTGTCTGTCTCTTTAATCTGCATTTCTTGTAACTGCTTCCTCCACCGCCATCTACTCAATGTGGACAAATTACTGCAGTTTATCATGTAAGTGCTGGTGTACAATGGAAATAAATTGAAATAATAATAAAAAAGCATGCATTCAACCTTTTAGTTGGAATTTGTGACTTTATCAATGTTAATGCCGATATTAATGTTCAAGCATTAAATGCACACCAATTCCTGGATACAATATATTGTTTTACTGCGCTACACTATCCCTGAGGATTCCAGAGTATGTCGGAAGAACAGGAGAATCTGATCATAAATTAATGTGTTTTTGCACTTTAATTCTAAATATTTCAATTATTCATCAGCAGAGCGCAATTGTTACTCAGTCGGGAGAACGACGACACCGTGCATTATTCTCCCACACATTGTGACTTTTTTTCCATTGCTGCACCTACTGAAACACCAGTATAGACCAGCAGAGGGCGACCATTATTAGAATTGAAAACAAATAATACCCGACAAACTGAGCAGGTCAGGAATCAACTGTGGAGACAGAAACAGAAGTAGCTTTGCACCTTAATGCCATTTCTTCAGAATTATATAATGGTAGAGATTAACTACTTTTAGTAAATGGCGAGCCAGGGAAAGGGGCATTCAAAGAGCAAAATCGTTAAGGTTTGTGTTGAGATGGAAGCAGGTGTGATTAAACGAATCCCGCCACCTTTACTGTCTCTGATCTATGTCCCTTTGATCTGCAACACTTCATTCTCTCAAATATGACATTGTCATTAAACCTGCTGACAATGGAGTCGTTGTTGTTGTTTGCTGAAAAGAACCTTGGGGAGCCTGAACTCTCAATCTCTGACATATCTTCGGAGTTCCTCCTGGACCATAACCACACCAGCGAACACCAAGTCATCCATTCCCATACTATCATTGTACATGGAGACCGGACCTACGTGAGAAGGGCAGCGGCGGTGGGAGATAAAAAGCGGTAGCAGGGAGCCCCTTCTACCTCTCTCCACCTGTCAGAGCCGAGCTGTGGCATCTCAGGAAAACAGTTAGGTGATTGCTGGGTATCTCGTCCGTGTCTCTGTTGATTAGCCAAGTGGTTTAAATCAAGAGACGTTATTACAGATGAAGAGTACATTTAAGAAATTCACTTTTAAAATATTGAACATCCAAATTAATTAATTAAATAGAATACAAATGGCTGGGCAGGCAATGTGCTGCTGTTGCAGCTGTACTATGTGGGAACTAGTGGAAGCTGGTGCGATCCACGATGACAACATCTGCAGCAAGTGTTAGCTGCTCGAGGTACTTCCGACTCAGATTTGATGAGCTGGAGTCCGAGCTGCGGACAGTGCGACACATCAGGGAGGGGCAGAGTTACCTGGACACAGTATTTCAGGAGACTGTCACACCCTTAGATTAATTAAATCAAATTTGGACCATGGTCAGGGACACGAGGGTGTGACTGCGATTGATGAAGGGATGGTGATCCCGAATTTAGCTTTGGAGGAGACTCAGCCAGTCCCCTGAGTCAATAGGTATGAGGTTCTTGCTCCCGGTGTGGACGAGGGCACAGACCGCAGGGAGAATTCATGAGCTGAGCACATCACAGTGGTGCAGAGTGCCATTCAAGTGAGGGGTGAGAAAAGACATATAGCAGTAATAGGGGATAGCATTGTTAGGGGAATAGATACGGTTCTCTGCAGCACAAACAATGAGTCCCGAAGGCTGTGTTGCCTACCTTGTTCCAATGTTAAGGACATCTCTTCTGGGCGAGAGAGGAATTTGGAGTGCGAGGTTAAGGATCCAGTTGTTGTAATCCAGGCAGGTACCGACGACATAGGTAGGACTAGGAAAGAGGTTCTGCTGAGGGACTATGTGCAGCTTGGGGCTAAATTAAATAGCAGAACCACAAAGGTAATAATCTCCGGATTACTTCCTGAGCCACGTGCACCTTGGTGGTTGTGAGCTGCCTTCTTGAACCGCTGCAGTCCATTTGGGGTAGGTATACCCATACTGCTGTTAGGAAGGGAGTTCCAGGATTTTGACCCAGCGACAGTGAAGGAACGGCGATATAGTTCCAAGTCAGGATGGTGTGTGACTTGGAGGGGAACTTGCAGGTGGTGGTGTTCCCATGCATTTGCTGACCTTGTCCTTCTAGTTGGTAGAGGTCGCGTGTTTGAAATGTGCTGTCTAAGGAGCCTTGGTGCATTGCTGCAGTGCATTTTGTAGATGGTGCACACGGCTGCCACTGTGCGTCCATGGTGGAGGGAGCGAATGTTTGTGGATGGGGTGCCAATCAAGCGGGTTGCATTGGCTTGGATGGTGTCGAGCTTCTTGACTGTTGTTGGAGCTGCACCCGTCCAGGCAAGTCACACTCCTGACTTGTGCCTTGTAGATGGTGGTCAGGCTTTGGGGAGTCAGGATGTGAGTTACTCGCCTGATGATTCCAAGGCTCTGACCTGCTCTTATAGCCATGGTATTTATATGGCTGCACCAGTTCAGTTTCTGGTCAGTGGTAGCCCCTAGGATGTTTATAGTGGGGGATTCAGCGATGGTAATGCCATTGAATGTCAAGGGGAGATGGATAGGTTCTCTCTTGTTGGAGATGGTCATTGCCTGGCACTTGTGTGGCGCGATTGTTGCTTGCTACTTATCAGTCCAAGCCTGGATATTGTCCACGTCTTGCTGCATTTCTACACGGACTGCTTCAGTATCTGAGGAGTCACGAATGGTGCTGAACATTGTGCAATCATTAGCGAACATCCCCACTTCTGACCTTGTGATTGAAGGAAGGTGATTGATGAAGAAGCTGAAGATGATTGGGCCCAGGACACTACCCTGAGGAACTCTGCAGTGATGTCCTGGAGCTGAGATGATTGACCTCCAACAACCACAGCCATCTTCCTTTGCGCTAGGTATGACTCCACCAGCGGAGGGTTTTCCCCATGATTCCTCAGTTTTGCTAGGACTCCTTGATGCCATACTCGGTCAGGTGCTGCCTTGATGTCAAGGGCAGTCACTCCTACCTCACCTCTTGAGTTCAGCTCTTTTTTCCATGTTTGAAAAAAGGCTGTAATGAGGTTAGCAACTTAGTGGCCTTGGCGGAACCCAAACTGAGCGTCACTGAGCAGGTTATTGCTAATCAAGTGCCGCTTGATGACATTGTTGATGACACCTTCCATCACTTTACTGATGATTGAGAGTAGACCGATGGGGCAGTAATCGGCCGGCTTGGACTTGTCATACTTTTTGTGCACAGGACATACCTGGACAATTTTCCACATTGCAGGGTAGATGCCTGTCTTGCAGCTATACTGGAACACCTTGGCTAGGGGCACGGCACCTTCTGGAGCACAGGTCTTCAATCGTATTGCCGGAATATTGTCAGGGCCCATAGCTTCTGCAGTATCCAGTGCCTTCAGTCGT
Source organism: Heterodontus francisci (assembly GCF_036365525.1). Lineage (NCBI taxonomy): Eukaryota > Metazoa > Chordata > Chondrichthyes > Heterodontiformes > Heterodontidae > Heterodontus > Heterodontus francisci. Next base: position 1,475,203 of record NW_027140322.1, read on the forward strand.
TTCTTGATATCACGCGGAGCGAATCGAATTGGCTGAAGTATGGAATCTGTGATGTTGGGGAGTTTAGGAGGAGGCCGAGATGGATCATCAACTCGGCACTTCTGGCTGAAGATTGTTGCAAATGCTTCAGCTTTATCTTTCGCACTGATGTGCTGGGCTCCCCCATCATTGAGGATGTGGACATTTGTGGAGCCACACCTCCATTTAGTTGTTTAATTGTCCACTAGCATTCACGGCTGGATGTGGCAGGACTGCAGAGCTTAGATCTGATCTGTTGGCTATGGAATAGCTCAGCTCTGTCTATCACATGCTGCTTAGTGGCATGCAAGTAGTCCTGGGTTGTAACTTCATTGGTTGACACCTCATTTTGAGGTATGCTTGTTGCCGCTCCTGGCATGCTCTCCTGCTCTCTTCATTCAACCAGGGTTGGTCTCCTCGCTTGATGGTAATGGTAGAGTTGGGGATATGCCGGGCCATTAGGTTACAAAGTGTGGTTGAGTACAATTCTGCTGCTGCTGATGGCTCACAGCGCCACATTGATGCCCACTTTTGCATTGTTAGATTTGTTCGAACTTGAAGCCATTTAGCAGTGTGATAGTGCCGCAGAACACGACGGACGGTACCCTCAATGTGTAGGCGGGACTTCGTCTCCATAAGGACTGTGCGGTGGTCACTCCGACCAATACTGTCATGGACAGAAGTATCTGCAGCAGGCAGATTGGTGAGGACGAGGTCAAATATGTTTTCCCCTCGTGTTGGTTCCTCCACCACCTGCCACAGACCAAGTCTAGCAGTTATGCCCTTTAGAGCTCGGCCAGCTCGGTCAGTAGTGGTGCTGCCGAGCCACTCTTGGTGATGGTCATTGCAATCCCCCACCCAGAGTACATTTTCTGTCCTTGCTACCTTCACTGCTTCCTCCAACTGGTGTTCAACATGGTGGAGTACAAAGTCATCAGCTGAGGGAGGGCATTAGGTGGTAATCAGTAGGAGGTTACCTTGCCCATGGTTGACCTGATGCCACGAGAATTCATGCGTTCAAGAGTCGATGTTGAGGTCTCCGAGAGCAACTCTCTCCCTACTGCATTCTACTGTCCCGCCACCACTGGAGGGTCTGTCCTGCCAGTGGGACAGGACATACCCGGGCATGGCGAAGGCAGTGTCTGGGACATTGTCTGGAAGTTATGATTCCGTGAGTATTATTATGTCAGGCTGTTGCTTGACTAGTCTGTGGGACAGCTCACCCAACTTTGGCACAAGCCCCCAGATGTTATTAAGGAGGACTTTACAGGGTCGATAGGGCTGGGTTGGCAGTTGTTTTTCCAGTGCCTAGGTCGATGCCGGGTGCTCCGTACGATTTCATTGCTTTTTATTCACTTCATAGCGGTTAGGTACAACTGATTGGTTTACTCGGCCATTTCAGATGGCATGTAAGAGTTAACCACATTGCTGTGGGTCTGGAGTCACATGTAGTTCAGACTAGGTAAGGACAGCAGATTTCCTTCCCTAAAGGACATTAGTGAGCCAGATGGGTTTTTACAACAATCGACAATGGTTTCATGGCCATCATTAGAATAGCTTTTACTTCCAGATTTATTAATTAAATTCAAATTCCATCATCTTCTGCGGTGGGATTCGAACCCACGTCCCCAGAGGAATACCCTGGGTCTCTGGGTTACTAGTCCAGTGATAATACCACTACGCCACCGCCACTGCCCTTATCCAATTGGTATGAGGTCCTTGCTCCCAGTGTGGACGATGGCACAGACTGCAAGGAGGATAAGCAAACTGACCACAGCACCCACGTTCAGAGCGCAATTCAAGTGGGAGGAGAACAGAGAAATGTAGTTGTAATAGAGGATCGCATAGTTAGGGGAATAGATGCAACTCTCTGCAGCAAAGATAGAAAACTCCAAAGGTTGTGTTGTCTGCCTGGTGCCAAGGTTAAGGACATCTCTTCTGGGCGAGAGAGGAACTTGGAGTGTAAGGGAAGGATCCAGGTGTCGTGGTCCACATAGCTATCAAAGACATAGTTAGAACTAGGCAAGAGGTTCTCCTGAGGTACTATGAGCAACTCAGGGCTAAATTAGAAAGAAGAACCACAAAGGTAATAGTCTCCAGTTAACTACTTGAGCCACGTGCAATTTGGCATAGGGGAAATAAAATTAGAAAGGTAAATGCATTGCTCAAAGATGACTGTGGGAGAAATGGGTCCCGATTTATGGGACACTGGCACCATTACTGGGGAAAGAGAGAGCTGCTCTATTAGGATGGGCTTCACTTGAACCATGCTGGGACCAGGGTCCTGGAGAATCGTATAAGTAGGGTTCTAGATCAGGCTTTAAAGTAAATAGTGGGTGGAGGGTCCAATAGAAGGGAAGTTAAAAAAGTCGAAAAGTAAGAGACAGCAGAGTTGCAGGCTAGTGGAGGGGCATACATGAATCGGCGTGTGACAGGAAGGGACAGAGAATACAAGCATAAGAGTACAGCAGAAATTAGAACCAGAGTAGGTAAAAATGATTTTAAAAAAGTCAAAGCTTAAGGCTGTTTATCTGAATGCACATAACATTTGTAACAAGATGGATGAGCTGACGGCACAAATAGAAATAAATGAATATAATTTGATAGCTGTCACAGAGATGTGGTGGCAGGATGACCAAAACCGGAAACTCAATGTTCAAGGAAATTCGGCGTTCTGGAAGAATAGACAGAAAGTAAAAGGAGGTGGGGTAGCTTTGCTATTAAAGGAAGTGATTAGTGTAGTTTTGAGTTAGGATATAGATGCAATAGATCGTGATGTAGAAACAGTTTGGGTAGAAATAAGGAATAGCAAGCGAAGGAAATAACGGGTGGTCGATAGGTCCCCGTGGAGTTGCCTCTCTGTAGGACAAAGTATTAATCAGCAAATGATGGAGGCGTGTGAGAACAGCACTCCAATTATCATGGGTGATTTTAATCTGCATTTCGACTGGACAAATCAAATTGGCAAGGAAGACAAATTTGCAGAATGCATCAGGGATTGTTTCATAGAACTACACATTGCAGAATCTACCCGGGAACAGGCTATTTTAGATTTGGTAATGTGCAATGAGGTAGGATCAAGACAATATCTCGTCGCTAAGGATCGTCTAGCGGGATGTGTTCATAACATGGTACAATTTCCAATGCAGTTGGAGGGTGAGCAACTCAGGTCTCAAACCAGTGTCTTCAACTTAAACAAGGACAATTACAGAGGGATGAAGAAATAGTTTTCTAATGTGGGCTGGTAAAATAGACCAAAAGGAAAGACAGCAGATGAACAGTGGCAGACTTTTAAGCAGATATTTCATAACACTCAGCAAACATTTATTCCGGTCAGAAGGAAGGACCCAATGAGAATTATGGACGGTCCGTGGATAACAAAAAGGACGTTAAGGAGAGTATCAAATCAAAAACAAAGGCGGACAAAGTGGCGAAAGTTAGAGGTAGGCCAGAGGATAGTTTTTTTTTTTTACATATCAGCAGCAGATGACATAAAGCCTAATAAAGAGGGAGAAAATTGATTCAGAGTAAATTGGCAAGAAATATAAAAACATACACAAAGAGCTTCTACGGTTATATAAAAAGGAAGAGAGTAGCTGAAGTAAGTGTGGGATCCTTAGTGGATGAGACTGGGGAATTAATAACAGGGAACAGGGAAATGGCAGCTAATTTTGTATTGGTCTTTACGGTGGAGGACGCTACAAACATCCCAACAATAATAGATGAGCAATGTGTAAATGGGAGGGAGGAACTTGTAACAATCTCTATCACGAGGGAAAAGGTGCTTGCCAAACTTATGGGAATAAAGGCAGACACGTCGGCAGCACCTGCTGGCCTGTATCCAAAGGTTTTTAAATAAGTGGCTGCAGAGATAGTAAAGGCATTGGTCGTAATATACCAAAACTCACTGGATTCCGCAGGGTACCAGCGGATTCGAAAACCGTTAATGTGACGCCTCGATTCAAGAAAGGAGGGAGACAGAAAGCACAAATATATAGACCTTAAATATATAGATATAGCTCAACATGGGATGATGTTAAAGTCCATTATTAAGGAAGAAATAGCAAGTCATTTCGAAAAGCAGAATGCAATCAAACACAGTCAAAATAGGTTTATGAAAAGGAAATCATGTTCGACTATTTTCTTAAAATTCATTGAGGATATAACGAGCAGAGGGGATAAAGGGGAACTGGTATATGTTGTGTATTTCGATTTTCAGAAGGCTTTCAATTAGGTGCCACATAAAAGGTTATTGCACAAAATAAGAGCTGAGAGTATTCGGGGTAATGTGTTGGCATGGATCGAGGATTGTCTAGCACATAGAAGGCAGCGAGTCAGGATTAATGGGTCTTCTTCTGGTTGGAAAGCCATAACAAAAGGGGTGCCACAAGCATCGGTCCTGGGGCCTCAAATATTTACCATCTATGTTGATAACTTTGAGGAAGGGACAGTGTGTAGTGTAGCCAAATTTGCTGACGATACAAATTTAGGTGAGAAGGCATGCTGTGATGATGACAGAAATAAGCTGCATAGGGATGTAGATATGTTAAGTGAGTGGATAAAAAACTTGGAAGATAGTGTTCATTGTGGGAAAGTGTGATGTCATCCAATTTGGTAGGAAGAGTAAAAAGGCAAATTATTATTTAGATGGAGAAGGACTACAAAATACTGCAGTACAGAGGGATCTGGGTGTTCTTGTACATTAAATACAAAATGTTATCATGCAGCTGCAGCGAGCAATTAGGACGGTAAGTGGAATTTTGGCCTTTATTGCTGGGGGTTGGAGTTTAAAAGTATGGAAGTCTTGTTACAACTGTACAGCATGTTGGTAAGGCCACACCTGGAGTACTGCATACAGTGTTGGTCCCCGTACTTAAGGAATGATATGCTAGCATTGGAGGCCCTTCATAAAATAATTACTAGGCTCTTTCCTGGGACGAAGGGTTGTCTTCATCAAGAACAGCTAAACAGATTAGCCCTTTCTTTATTGGAATTAGAAGAATGAGAGGTGATCTTATTGAAACATATATGATTCTAAGTGGGCTTGACAGAATAGAGGCTGAGAATGTGTTTCCACTGGTGGGGTATTCGAACTAGTGGACATAGTTACAGAAAACGGGGTCACATATTTAAAACTGTGTTGCAAACGAATTTCTTCTTTCAGACGCTGGTGATTCTCTGGAATCCTCTACGTCAGACAGTTCTGGAGGCTAGGTCACTAAATGCATTTAAGGACGAGGAAGATAGATTATGACATCTCGGGGAGTCGAGGGTTATGCGAAGCTGGCCCGAAAGAGGAGTTGAGGCCTGGGACAGATCAGCCATGATCTTGTTGAATGGCGGGGCAGGCTTGAGGGGTTAAATGGCCGACTCCTGCTCCTATTTCGTATGGTCTTATGCTTCTGTTTTTTATTATTTTCACATTCACAATAGTCATTTTACCCACAACACCTTAGATGTGTCAAGGCCACAGTTCCAAGCACACATTTCTTGTGATGTTCTCACACAGGAAATCACTCCATACTTTCCTCCAAGCGTGCTTTTAAGTCTGCCATTTCCAAATGCAGCGTCCGGGCAATTAATACATCTTTAGCCAATGGCCAACCACCTGCAATCTCTACTTCTTCACCTCCAGGGTTCTGTTCATTTGCCTTCCAATTGTTTCAAGGCCACGTTTTAAATGAATGCTTATGATAAAGGAGGAACACTTTGGATCTTGTTGCGCTGACCCAACTTGCCAAAACGGCACATTTCAATCCGCGTTGGCAACTTTGTAGTCCGTCTCCCATACACATCAAAATATTATACAGAAGTGCCAATCATCAGCTAAACGCAATTCATTTCGAGAGCTTAGCATCCCCTGTGGCAGAAAGTTCCTTTGGAACATTTGCTGAACAATCCATTCGCTATCCTTTCGAACGGAGGCCTAGCTTTGCTTGTGTATCACACAACACAGAAGGCAGAGGGTCGTGATCAATGGGTCTTTTCGGATTGGAAAGCCATAACTAGTGGTGTGCCACAAGGATCGGTCCTAGGATATCAACTATTTACTATCTACATCAATGACTTGGAGGAATGGACAGAGCGCTGTGTATGTAAATTTGAAGATGATACAAAAATAGGTGGGAAGGCATGTTGTGATGAGGACACACAGAATCTGCAAAGGGATATAGATAGGTTAAGTGAGTGGAGGGGGAAAGACAACTTGGCAGATGGAGTTCAATGTGGAAAGTGTGAGTTCATCCACTTTGGTAGGAAGAATAAAAAGACAGTTTATTATTTAAATGGAGAAAGCCTACAAAGTTCTGCAGTACAGAGGGATCTGGGTTTCCCTGTACATTAAACTCAAAATGTTCGCATGCAGGTGCAGCAAGTAATTAGGAAGGCATGAGGAATGTTGGCCTTTATTGCTAGGGGCTTAGAATTTAAAAGTCGGCAGGTCTTGTTGCAGGGTATTGGTGTGGCCACATCTGGAGTACTGTGTACAGTTTTGGTCCCCATATTTAATGAAGGATATACTGGCATTGGAGGCTGTTCAGAAACGATTCACTAGGCTGATCCCTGGGATGAACGGGTTGTCTTATCAAGAATGGCTAAACAGGTTAGGGCTTTATTTATTGGAGTTTAGAAGAATAAGAGGTGACCTTATTGAAACATATACGATTTCAAGGACGATTGACAGGATAGATGTTAAGACTACGTCGGGAAGATCTAAATTTCTCAACTGAACTCACAGCAAAAATGTGTATTGGCGTGAATGGGAGGTGTGCTCCATCACCCCCAGGAACAGCAGGCAAGCAGAGTAAATTTAACGGAGTATGCATTGAAAATGAATATTATATAAGGCAATGTTGCAGGCAAGTACCAATGAAATGGAATGAGGAAAGCAAAAGATGAAAATTGATTGTGGAAGGAAGAGAAAAACCGACATACCACGAAACACAATTCTCCTACCAATAGCAACAAGAATGAGAACACGTCATTTCCGATCAGCAGTAATTTCCTGCGCACATTTCCATGCTCCACCAGACATAAAGCTATTTCTTCTATCTGATCTTGTCCTTTCTCCTGATGACGGGCAGTGTACGCTGCCTGAAAGGTTGAAGCTACGCGTCCTTCTCAGAAGTTCTCTCTTTTAAAATCACATATGTTCCTTTCCGAATCCAAAATGTGCATTGAGGAGCGACATGGGGAAACAATTTTTATCGGCGTGTTGTTGTGGGTTGATTGCACTTAATAAAGGCTCTTAGTTTCAGATTGAATATTAACATTCAAAAGAGAATTGCATAGATACTGTAAGGGAAATAAAATTCAGGAATACAGGAAACAGCGGAGCATGGATATTAATTGAGTTCATCTTCCAAAGGGTCGGAACAGGATCCAAGTATTCAATACGTTTTGCACTCAATACTTGAGTGAGTCCCTGCCATCGTTTTTGACTAGTTCTTGTGTAGCTACTTTTTCTGATTGCTTGGGGAGATGGTGGCGGAGTGGTAATGGCACTGAGCTAGTAATCCAGATTTCCAGGATAATGCATTGGGGACACAATTCAAGTTCCACCACGACAGCTGGTGGCATTTACATTCAATTAATCAAAAATAATCCAAACTAAAAGTTAGAGCTGGAATTGAAAGCTGGTATCAGTAATGGTGCCATTAATCTATCATTAATTGTAGTATTGATGTCCTTTTTGGAAGGAAATCTGCCGTATTTACAAGGTCAGGCATACAGTCACTCCAGACCCACAGAAACGTGGTTGACTCTTAAATTCCCTGTGGAATGGCGGAGCAAGCCTCTAGGTTGTCAAAGGAAATTATGCTTGGGCAACAAATGCTGGCCTTGCCAGAGATGCCCAAATCGCGCGAAATAATAATCTGAGCTTTAAATACCCAACTTTAAACTCATTCACAGATGCCCACCTCAATTAAGTATTTAATTGAATTGTTAGAATTAGAATTAGAACATTACAGCGCAGTACAGGCCCTTCGGCCCTCGATGTTGCGCCGACCTGTGCAACCATCTGACCTGCACTATTCCATTTTCATCCATATGTCTATCCAATGACCACTTAAATGCCCTTAAAGTTGGCGAATCTACTACTGCTGCAGGCAGGGCGTTCCACGCCCCTACTACTCTCTGCATAAAGAAACTACCTCTCACATCTGTCCTATATCTATCACCCCTCAACTTGAAGCTATGTCCCCTCGTGTTTGCCATCACCATCCGAGGAAAAAGACGCTCACTATCCACTCTATCTAACCTTCTGATTATCTTATATGTCTCTATTAAGTCACCTCTCCTCCTCCTTCTCTCCAACGAAAACAACCTCAAGTCCCTCAGCCTTTCCTCGTAAGACCTTCCCTCCATACCAGGCAACATCCTAGTAAATCTCTAGATGTTAGATGAGGTAACAGGGAATGTTGATGATGAGAATGCAATGGAGGTTGTCGCTATGGATTTCAAGAAAGTGTTTAACAAAGTCTTTTTCTTAGGCAGTCCCTTGGGAATGAGAATGACTTCCTTCCATTTTAGCTGGGGCAAATTGTGTTTGGTGAGGTGAATGAATGGGATGCTCGAATTTCCAAACGTTCCTTCCACTGTTTGCACTTGGTCACTGTCGGAGTACGTCAATGTTGTTCGCACTGGCCGGGACCTTCACGGATGCTTCTTCTCCATTTTGGGCAGAATGGGCAAGATATTTCCACGTATCAGTGCAGATGAAATATTTTGTCAAGGAGGCTTTAACGACATTGTTGCATTTCCTCTGCTCTCCTGATAGCCTCTTGCCGTGCCGAAGCACAGAGTAGAAACCTTGTTTTGGGAGTCCCGTGTCAGGCCTGTGAAATTTATGGCCCGCCCAACATAACTGAGGGAATATGAACAGTGTCTCGATACTGGGGATGTTGGCCTGAGAGAGGGCACTGATATTGGAGCGGCTGTCCTGCCACTGAATTTGCAGGATCTTGCGCTGGCACAACTGGTGATATCCCTCCCAATCTAACTCCTGACAACGCGAGTATCTGTAATCAGATTTTCCAAGCTGCGCAAATGCGCAGCAAACGTCTTGCCAGGACCAGGACCAAGTGATGCATGCGTATGATGACGTCATCGTCAATGTCATTTCGGATCCGCTGATGAAGGGTCGCTGATTTGATACGTTAACTCTGTCTCTCCCTCTACAGATGCTGCCAGAGCAACTGAGTAAATCGAGCACGTATTGCTTTATATCAGATTTCAAGTACCCGCAGTATTTTGCTCTTATTTAATTTTTTGTCTGATATCGGCACAAGGGTTATCCTCAAGCAGGCGCCTGGCCTCCGCGCATGTGCAGTAAAGCGTCATTGGGTATCCAGCCCCCAGTTCGGCTGGAGTGTGCGGCTGAATGGGAGACTTTGAGGATGGACCTCGATCCCCGTCCCTCGTTCCATCCCCACTCGCCACTCTCCCCTCTCCCTGGCAACCCGCTTCTGGCCTCAATGCTTCCTCCTCACAGCCACTCGCTCCAGACCTTGCTGCGCCCCACCGTCGCCCCCCCCCCACCACACCCCTGGCGGATTGTTCCCACTCCTGACTTCACGCCACCCCGCTTTCAGGCTGCCTGCTCCCCGTTCACTCTCCCTCCCACCCCCACCCATTGCTGATTCAGGCATTCGCTCCGGGCCACGCTGCTTCCCTCCTCTCGACCATTCGCTCCTAAATTGCCCCGTCACAGCTCGCGGCTCGATTTTCTTCTTCGGGCGACGTTTTGTGAACCAGCAAACGAGAGGCCTAGTGGCCGAGAAGAAGGCTGTGGTCGACAGCTAGCGGCAGGAAGGTGGATCACAGGAAGCGGGGTGGCGAGGAGTGGGGATCAATCCGCCAAGCGGAGTGAAGAGGATCAGCGATGTCAGGAGCGAACGGCTAAGGGGGCGATGGAAGCGACCTGAATGCAGGAGGGGAGAAAGCAAGTTGCAGAGGATGAGAGCGGCCAGAGGGGCGGTTATACTCTGCCCAATTTTCTTCTCCATCAATCGGGGTGCCAATTCACTATCTCCCAAATGTATCAGAACATGGAAATTCAATCATGAAATGTCTTTTGTACTTAATAGAGTTACTGGAATATTATATGGATCTGAGGTTTACACTTAGTATCCTATAACTACATAGTAACATACTACTGGGCTTCCATCCAACTTAATGTAAGGTTAGTTTGTTCGAACGATCGAGCTATAAGCATTTCCTGTAATACATTGAGCAGCACCATCTTTAATCCTGGCAACTGCCTGAACGTGTCAGACAGAGACGTTCCAGCTGAAGAGCCTGAATTTGCTCATGTGCAAGTACTGCGCCACCTAGTGGTTACAATGTCAGCAAACGCAGCCGACCTCTCGATGGTTTTGAGATTTCTGCTGTACACCAGGGATCCCAGGGAGCCCTTGTCACAGCAGCCCTTGTTTAACAGGGTGCCACAGATAAGGCTGGTTGACAAAGTTGAGACTCACATAATGTCCAATTGAATGCAACAGTGGCTCACCTACAAAAAATAGTTAGTTAAATAGTTTTTATTCAAACTGCAGCATGTTAGACAGTGGTATTCCCCAACGGTCAGTGCTAGGAACTGTTTTTCTTTCTTGTTGCTCATATTAAAATCAGTTGAACCTTGGAATACAGTAAAAAAAAAAATTGCGGACGGTCCCAAATGGTGGGGCTGCTACTAACTGCCTTCAAAGGGACATAGATAGGTGAGAAGATTGGGAGGACTCGTGAGAAATGGAATTTAATACAGACAAGTTTGAGGTAATGCATTTTGACAGAAGGTATAGGTGAGGCAATGGAGCACTTCTAAAGAGTATGCAGGAACAGAGGGACCTGGTTGTCAGGTGCATCGAGCATTGAATGTGTCAGGGCATATTGAGCGAGTGATTAGCAATGCATATGGGATCTTGGGAATCATAAATAGAGGCATAAGTACAAAAGCCAGGAAGATTTGCTGGACCTTCATAAAGCTCTGGTTCGACCCCAAATAAGTTGCTGCAACTAGCTCTGAAATCACAGTCCAGGAAAGATTCAATGTCCTTGAGAGGGTTCACAGGACATTTACCAGAATGTTTCCAGGTTTGAGGGGTTTTGGTCACGATGTAAGGTTAGAAAAGCAAGTGGTATTCTCACTGGAGCAAAGGAGATTCGGGGAGAATTCATGAAGTTGTACATGATTATGACAGGCTTACATTGGTTAGACAAGCAAAAACTGTTCCATTTAACTGATGGTGAGGTTGAAGGTGCAAAGGATACAGGGGGAATGTGCGAGTGGCACTGATCTGGAAATAGATGCCCATGAGGGTGCTGGAAAGAAAGGCAATCAATAATTTCAACAGAAAATTGGATGAGCACTGAAAAAAAATATCTTTGCCAGTCTAAGGCGAGCGGAAGAGTAGGGTTGACTTGATTGCTCTAAAGTGAGTCAGCATGGGCCGAATGGCCTCCGTCTTTGCTGTACAAGAATCAATATCTCTATATCTCTAATCTTTCACAAGGTTATTCAGAGTGCTCCGAGGAAAGACAGACACAATTAAATAAGGAAACATAAGAAATGACCAAAAGATTGGTAACGAATTTCAATGAGGATATCAAAGGAAGTGTGGGAGCTGAAGAGATGGTAGGACCAGGCAAGTGTTCCTAGAGTTATATTTAATAAAATAAGACATGGGCATGGATTGTGAGAGGGCAAGACTGGAGGATAATACAACCAAACAATAACATCTTGAAATTATTTAGCGCATTTAAACTGGAAAAACGTTGAAGGATAAGTCATATCAATTTATTCATGGGCATTTCGATCCTGCCCAATAAAGGTATTAGGAAGGTAACCATAACCAGACGATTGCATTGTTGTTAGCACTTATATGACGGTAGAGAGGATTCAGTAGAGAATTCTGCAGCATAGGTCTGATAACAGCAAGAATGTGGCCGGTAAAAAACTGCAAGCCGAATGTGGTAAATGTGGTGTGTTTTATTTATAGGAACTTCCAGAAGGCATTCGACAAGATGCCACATCAGAGCCGCCTAAAAATAACGCGTTTCTACTTGCAGGCAACCTCTTGGCTGGACTGGGGAATTGGACAAATGGGTGGCGACAGATTAGCGTCAAAGGCTATGTGCTGAAATTGTCAGGTTATTGTTATTGTTGTCTCCCAGTGATCTCAACTCGGGTGGTACCTTTTTATCAAATGTCCAAATGAATAGGATGAGGGAATGGAGGCTCATTTATCTAAGTTTGCTGAAGAGTGTAACTTAAGTGCCACAGTAAATGGTGGAAATGATAGAAACAAAGGTGTGAAGAGACTTGATTATTTAAGTGATTGGTAAAACTGGGGGCGATTGAGTGCAATACGGGGAGGTGCAAGGTCTTCAATTTTGTACCAAAGAAAGATAGATCAGAGTGCTATCCTCATTGTGAGAAGCTGGGAGCTGTGGAGGAGCAGGGAGATTTGCATGTCCAAGTACAAAAATCACGAAGGGTAATATTGAAATCTCATAACTGTTCGACAGATATTTGTGTGACAAGTGTATTAAGCATTACAGTAACACGACAGTCAATTGTATGAGTAGGGACAGAGGAGGTCGTGAGGGTTTTGAAATGCATGGTAAAGAAAAATAAACTCAAGACTTCTGGGTCCTCCATTCAATGTCGATCAGTAAAGAGAGCAATGATTGGTGAGGCAGCCTGCTGGCTGGGCTGGGGAATTGGCCAGCAACAAGGCGACAGATTCGTGTCAAAGGCAATGTGCTGAAATTGTCAGGATATTACTATTGTTGGCTCGCAGTGATCTGAACCCCAGTATGGCATAGGATAAAGGCAACAATGTTTTGGATAAATAAGTGGATGAAAGGTGGAGCATGGGAGGTCAGTCTGGTGTTCATTCGTAAAGTCGAGTCTGAATGTGACAAAGACACAGAGGAGTGTTTCAATATCTGCTGGGCTGAGCAAGAGTGGAGTCGCAGGTGCTGCTGAGGTGGAAGAAGGTCACCTCTTTTACGGAGTAACACGTGTATGGAGCATAATGTGGCGACAATTCGAGTGGAACTCGAAGCCAGAAGCCATCATGTGTATTGGAATTGGTGGCTGGGGTAGACAGTTTGTGAGGACAAAAGGTGATGGATTTAGTCCTGTCGCTATTTGATAGGAGAAAATTGTGACCATCCAAAACAGTATGTTGCATAAATAGTCTGATAACACAGAGACAGTAGGGGCAGCTTTGACAGAGAGAGGGAATATGGATGTCATCAGTGTACAAGTAAAATTATGGCCCACACCTTTCGGTGAAAGCTCCTATGGAAATTCACCATTGAGGATGAAGAGAAACATCAAAGGTAATGCTGATGTGGGGTGAGGGGAGATTCCATTACTGGAGATTCTGTATCTGATCAGATGGATAACTTTGAAAACAAGGAAGGAAGTCTCACTGAGAGGCAAGCGTCAGAGGCATGAGGATGTGGTAGATTGTCCGAGAGGAAGTCGAGTTGACGAATATATGTTTTGTCAGTGGCTGATGGGCTGAGACAGGGCTCTAGAACGTCAATTTAGGGAGGCAGATGTAGTCATCCTTTATTTTGGAAAGGATGTGAGATTGGAAGCTCAGATCGGAAGGACGAATAGGGTAAAGGTTACAAAACATAATTTTCTGCCTGATGCAGCAACTACGAAGGGGAAAGAGGTCGGGGGTGTTTGTGGTAGGGCAAAAGATGATTGCTTTGGTGTTCTGTACGTTGAACCGGAGAAAACTGCAGCTCACACAAAACTGACAGTTGTTGTCTGATCACACAAAGGCTGTGGAGAGTCGAGAATGATGGTGGAGAGCTGGAGCTGTGTGTTGTCAGCACACATGTAGTACATGATCCCATGTCTGTCGTTGTTGTTGCCGTTGGGAAGAATGCAGAAGTGGATAAGGAGGATTCAAAAATCGTTAGTTCGGGGGCTTTTGATTGAACAGTTTTGGTAGTGGGAGAATAGCCATTGCTGGAGATTCTCTGGCTTTGGTCAGATCAGTGAGTTCAGAACCAAGCAAGGTCAGTCCTTCCATAAGCGGCCAATTTCGGAGGTATGGAGCGATCACGGGTGAGTTTTGATGCAGTTTTACAGGAGTGTAGAGATGATGATGGCTTTGGTTATGACCGGATCTTACCTGGCAACGATAATTTTAAATGTAAGTTGTTGTGCGGATTGAGATCTAATCAGGGTGAGTGAATGCGACAGTGTTGGGTGAGCTGGACTTGTTGAGGGATGGATTTGTACAGCACAGTGTTGGATGGAAGGAAGGTTGAGATCCTGTTGCCAGTCAGGATTGAACCAGAGGGTTATTGCCCGTCAGTGCCACAGGTCTATTTTTACAGAAGCCACAGTAGAATAAACCGCTAAACATGTGCAATAAAAATAACAGAGAGGAGTATCATTCTCCCAATGACACCTGCACTAAGTTATCAGCTGCAATCTCACACATGGATTAAACTTTTTTCTTGTAAAGTTTCTCATTTTAACTGCTTACGTCCTTGGATTCAGTGTATACTGAGGAGACATCGGTGACATTTCTAAATGAATAGTTTCGAATGAATATTATCATTGCAATTATTTTAAACCAGTAAACTCAGCTGTGCATTATTGTGGAATCAATCTTGTATGATTACCGTTTGCAGTCTTATCCCCGGCAGAGGTCTGATGAAGATAATTTGCTGGATGTTGAGATGTTTGTTTTGTCTGCACCACTTTATTTACAATGCAGTCAAAGTTGCTGATGTAATATGTTTGTTCAATTGACTGCCACTAATAGCAATGATCAGGGGTATAGCCCATGTCATTGGAGACTTATCCTCTGAATAAATTACTATCTGTTATAATGGATCAGTTCATAGTGACTGCCAGAGCTCTGATTCTCAGACCAACACAGGTCAATGCTTCACAAAGAAGCTAAATATCCAGTAATCCATATGATGGGACGTATTTACTATCCAATTTTTTCAGCCTTTGGAGTTTCCGGTAAGCCACTTTTTCTCCAGTTGTTAATGGCGTAAATTAGCATTATTTGACTGCTGTACCTGAAAGTGCTTTACTCACTGGATGTTTTACACAGCCGTCTGTTCACTTTGATCATTTGAATGACGGATTGTCATAAGTCACTGCTCATTTGGTCCTGCAGCAGCTGCATAATAACTTTGATCACTGTTAGTCAATTCCTTGCATTATTACTGGTTTATTCTCTTTACTGGATGTGGTGTTGGATGATGGAATATCCTCATATTTTAGATGTTCGGGCTTGTATGAGTTTCTTTATGTCTGTCATGATTTTGTTAATCAAGCCCAATACTTTTATTTGGTTAAAGTCAGAACTAATTATACTGGAATCAGATGCAAGGATTATGTATGCAGGAAGAAAAGCAATGGGAGAAGGCGGACGCCATTCGGCCCCTCGAGTTTCTTCGCCATTCTATATGATCATTCCTGATCTGATCTTGGCCTCAAATTCCCTTTCCTGCTTCTTCGTCATCACCACAGAATCCACGAGAGTTCAAAATTCTCTCCACCATAGACTGAATATAATCAATGGCTCAGCCTCCACAGCTCTCTGGGCTCGAGAATTCCAACAATTCATCACCCTTTTAGAAAACAAATTCCTCCTGATCTCCTTCTGAAATGCTCAACTGATGCCGCCTAGTTCTGGATTCCCCCTCGAGGGAAAACTTCCTCTCATCATCCCCCGGTCAAGCTCCCTCATACTTTAGCATGTTTCAATACTTCTCTCATACTTCTGAACTCAAAGGAGCATAGGCTCAACCTGTTCAACCTTTCCCCACAAGACAGCCCCTTGACCTCAGCAGTCGAATCGTGATCCTTCTCTGAATTGCCCTCAATGCATGCATACTCTCCTTCAGGAGACCAAAAGTATACACAATAATCTAGATGTGGTCCAGGCAACTTTTAAGAACAATTACCAGACCATCAGGAGTTGCTAAAAGTTTCACTTTGCAGAATAAACCTGTCTTGGAATATTACTTCATGAACATAATTTTGGTGATTTAAAATAACACAGTTCGCAGTCTCAGTGTTACAAGGAGGAAGTAGTTTTTTTCCTTCCCCAACATCATGTCTCAGTTTCACTCGGATTTCAGTATTTCTATTGGTCATCATTGCTGTTGTATTATTTCCTTGTGTCAACTTAATGCTTAAAGTTCTGGCAGCTGAACTGAGTTTGCTGCTGACACCTTGGTATCTCATTCTCTGATTCACTGCGGATGAATTTATGTACTTCATTTGACTTCAATTTAATCGTAAAATGTTCATTTTCTGTTGTGCATTGTATTTGTTGGAACCCAGAGCCCCTCTCATTATTTGCAGATTATAAAACGCAGCGTTGTTGCGTTTTTTTTATTGACCCAGCCCACAGACTAACTCTGAACTTCAAAGTTACAACAGACAGAATTTCAATAAATGTGAAATAAAATCAGAAAGTGCTGGGAAATACTCAACAGGTCAGACAGCATCTGTAGATAGAGAAACAGAGTTAACGTTTCACGTCTGTGACCCTTCAAGAGAATTGGCAAGCCTTGGAAAGGAATAAAGTTTTCAGCAAGTGAAGGAGCAGGGGTGGCTTGGTGCGGAAGAGATAAAAAGGGAATGTGTGTGATCGGGCAGAGGTCAGGAGAGATGAAATAAAAAGCTGTCCTGAGGCAACAGCAAAGAGGGTATTAATGCTTCCATTGAAAGACAAAGCATTAGTCCAGAGAGAGTGTTAACAGCAAAGTTATGAACAACTCTATCTGCACGAAGAACAGGCACATGGTTAAAAAATACAATACAATAAAAATATTTAAAAATATAAAGATAAAAGAGGCCAGTCATGCTCTGAAATTATTGAACTCAGTGTTCAGCCTGCAAGGCTGTCGAGTGCCTAATTAAAAGATGAGGTGCTGCTCCTCGAGCTTGCATTGATGTTCACTGGAACACTGCAGCAGGCCAAGGACCGAAAGTGGACATGGGAGCCGGTGTGGGGTGCTGAAATGGCAAGCGACCAGAACCTCAGGATCATGCTTTTGGACTGAGTGGAAGTGTTCCACAAAGCAATCAACCAATCTCCATTCGGTCACCCAATATAGAGACAGCACCACAGCGTAGGGCAGGTGATGGGATAGTGCTATTGTCGATAACCTAGGAACCTATGCACCCAGGATGCTGCTTTGGGAACGTAGGTTCAAATCTCCCCTCAGCAAGAAGTGGAATTTGATTCCACAGAATAAAGTTGAAATGGAAAGCTAATTTAATAATAACAAAAAGAACAAAGAAAATTACAGCACAGGAACAGGCCCTTCGGCCCTCCAAGCCTGTGCCGATCCAGAGCCTCTATCTAAACATGACGCCTATTTTCTAAGGGTCTGTATCTCTTTACTTCCTGCCCATTCATGTATCTGTGTATGCTATCGTGCCCGCGTCTACCAGCTCCGCTGGCAACGCATTCCAGGCACCCACCACCGTCTGTGCAAAGAACTGTCCACGCATATCTCCCCTAAACTTTTCCCCTTTCAATTTGAACTCGTGACACCTAGTAATTGAATCCCCAACTCTGGGAAAAAGCTTCTTGCTATCCATCCTGTCTATACATCTCATGATTTTGTACACCTCAATCAGGTCCCCCCTCAACCTCCGTCTTTCTAATGAAAATAATCCTAATAAACTCAACCGCTCTTCATAGCGAGCGCTCTCCATTCCAGGCAACATCCTGGTGAACCTCCTCTGCACCCTCTCCAAAGCATCTACATCCTTTTGGTAATGTGGCGACCAGAACTGCATGCAGCATTCCAAATGTGGCCGAACCAAAGTCCTATACAACTGTAACATGACCTGCCAACTCTTGCACTCAATACCCCGTCCGATGAAGGAAAGCATACCGTATGCCTTCTTGACCACTCCATTGAGCTGCGTTGCCACCTTCAGGGAACAGTGGACCTGAACACCCAAATCTCTCTGTACAACAATTTTCCCCAGGACTTTTCCATTTACTGTATAGTTCACTCTTGAATTGGATCTTCCAAAATGCATCACCTCGCATTTGCCCTGATTGAACTCCATCTGCCATTTCTCTGCCCAACTCTCCAGCCTATCTATATTCTGTTGTATTCTCTGACAGTCCCCTTCACTATCTGCTACTCCACCAATCTTAGCGTCGTCTACAAACTTGCTAATCAGACCACCTATACTTTTCTCTAAATCATTTATGTATATCACAAACAACAGTGGTCCCAGCACGGATCCCTGTGGAACACCACTGGTCATGCATCTCCATTTTGAGAAACTCCCTTCCACTGCTACTCTCTGTCTCCTGTTGCCCAGCCAGTTCTTTATCCATCTAGCTAGTACACCCTGGAATCCATGCGACTTCACTTTCTCCATCAGCCTACCATGGGGAACCTTATCAAACGCCTTACTGAAATCCATGTTTATGACATCGACAGCCCTTCCCTCATCAATCAGCTTTGTCACTTCCTCAAATAATTCTATTAAGTTGGTAAGACATGACCTTCCCTGCACAAAACCATGTTGCCTATCACTGATAAGCCCATTTTCTTCCGAATGGGAATAGATCCTATCCCTCAGTAACTTCTCCAGCAGCTTCCCGACCACTGAGGTCAGGTCTATAATTACCTGGATTATCCCTGCTACCCTTCTTAAACAAAGGGACAACATTAGCAATTCTCCAGTCCTCAGGGACCTCACCCGTTTTTAAGGATGCTGCAAAGATATCTGTTGAGGCCCCAGCTATTTCCTCTGTCGCTTCCCTCAGTAACCTGGGATAGATACAATCCGGACCTGGCGACTTGTCCACCTTAATGCCTTTTAGAATACCCAACACTTCCTCCCTCCTTATGCTGACTTGACCTGGAGTAATCAAACATTTGTGCCTAACCTCAACATCCTTCATGTCCCTCTCCTCGGTGAATACCGATGCAAAGTACTCGTTTAGAATCTCACCCATTTTCTCTGACTCCACGCATAACTTTCCTCCTTTGTCCTTGAGTGGGCAAATCCTTTCTCTAGTTACCCTCTTGCTCCTTATATATGAATAAAAGGCTTTGGTATTTTCCTAACCCTGTTTGCTAAAGATATTTCATGACCCCTTTTAGCCCTCTTAATTCCTCATTTCAGATTTGTCCTACATTCCCGATATTCTTTCAAAGCTTCGTCTTTCTTCAGCCTCCTAAACCTTATGTATGCTTCCTTTTCCCTCTTAGCTAGTCTCACAATTTCACATGTCTTCCATGGTTCCCTAATCTTGCCATTTCTATCCCTCATTTTCACAGGAACATGTCTCTCCTGCACGCTAATCAACCTCTCTTTAAAAGCCTCCCACATATCACATGTGGATTTACCTTCAAACAGCTGCTCCCAAACTGCATTCCCCAGCTCCTGCCGAATTTTGGTATAGCTGGCCGACCCCCAATTTAGCACCCTTCCTTTTGGACCACTCGCATCTTTGTCCATGAGTATTTTAAAGCTTATGGAATTGTGATCACTATTCCCAAAGTAGTCCCCGACTGAAACTTCACCCACCTGGCCGGGCCCATTCCCCAACACCAGGTTCAGTCTGGCCCCTTCCCGAGTTGGACTATTTACATACTGCTCTAGAAAACCCTCCTGGATGCTCCCGACAAATTCTGCTCCATCTAGACCTCTAACACTAAGTGACTCTCAGTCAATGTTGGGAAAAGTAAAATCTCCTATCACCACCACCCTGTTGCTCCTACATCTTTCCATAATCTGTTTACATGTTTGTACCTCTATCTCACGCTCGCTGTTGGGAGGCCTGTAGTGCAGCCCCAACATTGTTACCGCACCCTTCCTATTTCTGAGTTCTGCCCATATTGCCTCACTGCTCGATTCCTCCACAGTGCCCTCCTTCAGCACAGCTGTGATATCCTCTTTGACCAGTAATGCAACTCCTCCATCCCTTTTACCTCCCTCTCCATCCCGCCTGATGCATCGATATCATGGGATATTTAGTTGCCAATCATGCCCTTCCCTTAACCAAGTCTCAGTAATAGCAATAACGCCATACTCCCAGGTACTAATCCAACCCTAGGTTCATCTGCCTTACCTACGACACTTCTTGCATTAAAACAAATGCACCTGAGACCACCACTCCCTTTGCGTTCATCATCTGCTCCCTGCCTACTCTTCCGCTTAGTCACGCTGACTTCATTATCTAGTTCCTTACAGGCTTTCGTTACTACCTCCTTACTGTCCACTGACCTCCTCATTTGGTTCCCAAAACCCTGCCACATTAGTTTAAACCCTCCGCAACAGCATTAGCAAATGCACTCCCAAGGACATTGGTTCCAGTCCGGCCCAGGTATGGACCATCCAATTTGTAATAGTCCCACCTCCCCCAGAACCGGTCCCAATGTCCCAAAAATCTGAACCCATCCTTCCTGCACCATCTCTCAAGCCAGGCATTCATCCTGACTATTCTTTCATTTCGACTCTGACTATCACGTGGCACTGGTAGCAATCCTGAGATTACTACCATCATCGATTGTTGGAAATGCCCATTTAGTTCATTTATTGTTTTAGGGATTGAAATCTGCTAACATTTGTCTCCACTCCCACAGCAATATGGTTGACTTTGCAAAAGCCTTCTTTTGGGCCTCCTTATCTCGAGAGACAATGGATACGCGCCTGGAGGTGGTCAGTGGTTTGTGAAGCAGCGCCTGGAGTGGCTATAAAGGCCAATTCTGGAGTGACAGGCTCTTCCACAGGTGCTGCAGAGAAATTTGTTTGTTGGGGCTGTTGCACAGTTGGCTCTCCCCTTGCGCCTCTGTCTTTTTTCCTGCCAACTACTAAGTCTCTTCGACTCGCCACAATTTAGCCCTGTCTTTATGGCTGCCCGCCAGCTCTGGCGAATGCTGGCAACTGACTCCCACGACTTGTGATCAATGTCACACGATTTCATGTCGCGTTTGCAGACGTCTTTATAACGGAGACATGGACGGCCGGTGGGTCTGATACCAGTGGCGAGCTCGCTGTACAATGTGTCTTTGGGGATCCTGCCATCTTCCATGCGGCTCACATGGCCAAGCCATCTCAAGCGCCGCTGACTCAGTAGTGTGTATAAGCTGGGGATGTTGGCCGCTTCAAGGACTTCTGTGTTGCAAAAGCCTAGCAAGTCACTAAGGTGTATAAAACCGCTAAGAAGTTAACAAGAATAAAATTGGATGGAGGCAATGGCCATCTCCAACAAGAGAGAATCTCGCAATCTGCTCTTGACGTTCAATGGCATTACCAGTGCTGAATCCCCCATGATCAACATTCAGGAGGTTACCATTGACCAGGAATTGAACTGGAGTAGTCATAATGTGACATGTTTCAATACGTCTTAACTTTAAAGTATCCCAGCTCAACCAGTCCGTACAAAGCTACACCTTTATGCTCGAAATCTGCCCAATAAACGTTCTCATAACTGGCTTCAATGCGTATATATTGCTTGCGAAGTAAGAGGACAACAATTGTAAACAGAACTCAAGATGTGGCGCCACCAATGTTCTAAGAACATTTTTACCTCGTGGAACTAGCCTGCTCTGTAGTATTACTTTATAAATCTAATTTTGGTGACTTATAACGACACAGCTCATAGTCTGGCTGGCACGGATGATGGGGAAGGAGGGTGGGGGAATGAATGTAGGAGGGTGGGCTTTTCGAAGGGGTGGGTTGTTCTCTGCTGGGGCCCTTTGTGGGGAGGACAGACAAACCTACAGAGAGGACGTTCATTTTACAGGGCTTGATTCCACTAGCGGCAGGAATAGGCCCTTAAGCAGGTAATAATAGGCCTCTTAGGGCCCTCAATTGGCCTCTGGCCAGGAAAGACTTTTCCCCGCCCAATTTGTAGCATTGTGAAGGAAAAATGACGGGACCTTCCTCACCTTCCAGCCATCGCACATCGATGGGACAGACGCCTCATATTCCATCTCTGGGAGTGGCGTGGCATTACATCCAGGCCTAGTCGTCATCACACTTCCCGCATTGGGAAAAGGAATGCCTTACCACAGTCAGGGCTTCGTTCAAACAGTTAGAAAATACAATACGGTCTGAATACTGTAAACATTTTTTACAAGTAACTTATTCTGTACTGCAGAGGTGACATGCAATCAAAGAACACATACTATATTTTACTAATACTATATATTATTTAGCTGACAGTGGCTGCTCGCCTCATCAAAGTTCAACTGCCCTCTGGTGAGGACTTCAAATTTCGCCTAGATGGAAAATTATTTCGCCTCAGTCGCCTCTGTGTCAAACCTAAACCTATACGCCATAGACATACATGGTCTACAGTTTGTGGATGACTGCAGTGTCATTGCCCATACTGCTCCAGATTTTAAAGTCACTCTCTATCTCTTCAATCTACACGGAGGGGACTTGAATGTCCTGTATTGTTGCCAAAACAAAACTGATATGTCAACTCATTTGTGGCTATCCAAATATTCCATATCTGATATACGTTGAAGGAGAGACTCTGGAATGCGTTGAAAACTTCCCATAAACTAGCAGCCACCTCTCTCAAAAGGCCGCCATTGATGGGGAGATCAAACACTAGATCAGCTGTGCCAGCTCAGCCATCTACAAACTACAGCAGCGAGTGTTTGACAGTATAGACTTCTCCAAGTCAACAAACGTGCTAGTGTACAAACAGTTGTCATCGCCGTACCCCTGTTCCGCTGTGAGACCTGAACTGTGTGTCAGCGACAAATAAAAGCGCCAGAGAAATTTCATCAGCTATGACTCTGCTGCATTCTCCAGATTAACGGGAAGAACCATCGAAAACACGCTAGCTTCATTTTTGAAACCAGCTCCACAAGCATTCACGCAAATTTCCTGAAGAAAAACAACTTCGATGGACAAGATACTCTATTTGGATGCTCAAAACTCGTATCCCCAGCCAGGTACTGTTTTCCCAACTGTCAAATGTCCTCCAGGGAGGACAAAGGAAATATTTCAAAGACACTCAGAAGCTCTCTCTGAAGCGCGGCAGCTTTGATATTGATGACTGGGAGGAGTATTCTAAAACCGTTCAAAATGGGACAACTTGTCTATCATGCTTTGAGTCCAATCTCCTTAATGATGAAGCAGAGTGGCGACAGAGCAGGAAAGAAAAGGAATCAAATCCCATACTCGGGATCCCAATGCCTCGTGTGAAACCCTGTCCCATGTGCCCAAAAATCTGTGGATCGAAAACTGGCCTATTCTGTCACATGATGACCCATGGTAGCAAATTGTGAACCGATGTACACGTCATCCTCGAATCAAGGGACAGCCGACAATTTTACTACATTTACCAATAACAAATGTAAGATTAATAGAATTCAGACAAGTCAAAATTCTCACAATTCATAGCTTTCCTTCAGACTTGCTTCTCTTCGAACTCTGGTCAGATCATCAGCAATGGCATTGCTTTTCTCTGCAAGATGTACAATTTCAAGTGAAAATGGCTGTAACAATATTCTCCACTGAAACAACCTGGCTTTCTTTGTTTTGCTTTTTCTGCAGAAAAATCGAGTGGGTTGTGATCCCTATAAAGCAATATTTACCAGTGACTAGTGGTCTTATCTGCATTAAAGTGTTGTAAAGCCCGTGCAAGATGACAACACTGGTTGAAATCCCAAAACAGAAGCTGGTGCAAATTTATTTAAATTCAATTAATTAATAAAATTACTTAACTAATAAAAGACAATTTGTAATTGAAGGCTATTCTCAGTAATGGTGCCATGAAAATTGACATCTGGTTTCGGAAACACCCGCCCAGTTGACCTTGAGGGAAAGAAATATGCTTGTCTGCTCTACATGCGATGCCAGACCCACATCCATATTGTTAACTCTTAACTGCCTTCAGAAATGGCCCAGCAGGTCTTTCAGCTGTCAAGGGCAATTAGGGATGGGCAGCAAATGTTGGTTGTGCCAGGGTCACCCGCTTCCCATTACTGCAACATCAACTATTATGCATTGAGAAAAACAGTCCACATTGTTCTCGTCACATCAGTGATAATCTGAAGGAGATGAGTACACCTCCAAAGATTTCCCTTTGAAAAGAGTCTCCAGGAGCTTGTCTAAGGTGATTTGAGCCATTCCAAATTGTGGCAATTTCTCAAATGACACAATGTAAACTTCTACTCCCTCTTCACTAATTTTACTTACCAGCTTCGCCATACTTTGCCAAGTCAAAGCTACGAGGAATTTCCCTTTGGTCAATCCCATCTTTCATCTCCAAATCACGTCCTCCAGCTTTGAGTCTTCCATTCTCAATTCAAGATTTCATGCAAATTACACATGAACAAGAATTAAATCACATACTATGTTTGTATATCTAAAAGATTACACGTTAGTTAGCTTATAGAATAACAATCGTCCGTACTAATCCTCTGAACAGGATTATCAACACGATGGTGCCAAACAGTTCCACAGTATAAGAAAATCACAAATTTTCTCCAATAGATTTCCATGGCCTCACCTCCAAGATGCAGATACGGAAGTCGTGATTGAGTGTTTCAGTGCCAGATGGACTAAGGCAGTGCGAGAGCCTAGCGATGTTAGGCAGGGGTATCTTTTATGACCGAAGGGTTTTGACATCTGAAATACATCAGGAACCAACAGAATAAATGTTAAAAAAAAATCATGCTGAGCCTGGCACAACAGCTAGGATGGGGAATGGTGTCAGTGAAATTAGTATGGACTCTGTGGTAGAGTGGAAGATGATTGCTTTGGTATTTCATATATTTAGTTGGCGAAAACCGAAGCTCCTGCGAAACAGAAATTTGTCGTCTGGTCACACAAAGGCAGTGGATGGTCGAGAGAGTTGGCGGAGTCTTGGACCATGGTGTTGCCAGCACACATGTGGAAGCTGACCCCATGTAATTAGGTGCTGTTGGCTTTGGGTAACATGAAGATGTGGAGGAGGAGGAGGCAAAATCGGAAGGTCAGGCACAGGCTGGCGGGTGAAGGGAATCCATTGCGGAGGAAGGTGTGGCTTTCATCGTATCAGTAAGATATGAACCAGGAAAGGGCAGTTCCAACAAAAGTGCCCAATGTCAGAGATATGGAGAGATCACGAGCGAGGTTTAAGCATGTTTGGAAGAGAGAGTGGAGATCGTGAATTTTGAGACCACGACCAGGTTTTAAGCTGAGGGCCAGAATTTTAAATGTAAGCCGTTGAGCAATTTGAAATGTAATGTAGGTCAGTGAAAACCTTTGCGCTGCGTGAGCTGCTGGACCTATTGGGGGATGGAGATGTACAGTAGAGTTTTGGAAGGAAGGAAGGTGGATGTTGGGTTCCCACTGAGGAGTGAACTGGAGGAATAGTGTCAGGAGATGGACAAGTTCTAATTTTATAATTCTTTAGCCACTGTAGAATGAACTGATAAACATTTGCAATAAAATAGCAGCGAGAGGGTTGTCAATGAAGCACATTCAGAGGCTGCCCCTACTATCACCCAGGGGCAACCCTGAGCATGGATATAACTGTCGTCGTGTCAAAGTTCACATTTTAACAGCTTGCATTCCTGGATTTAGTGTGTACTCTGGAAAACTCTGTTGCATTAATTCATGAATCATTGGGAGTGAACATTGTCATTACAATTGCATGAAGCCTGCATGTGAAGTCGCTCATTATTGCGGGATCTGTCCTGTATGCTTACATGTATCGGCCTTATCCCCAAGAGAGGTCTGATAAATATATTTTGCTGGACTTTAAGATATTCATGTCGTATGTACCATTTTATTAACATCGCAGACAAAGCGACCGCTGTCATGTGTTTGTTCAAGTGTCTGTCACTAATAGCAACGATCAGGGGAATAGCCATGTCAGTGGAGACTTATACCCTGTATAAATCAGGGCCTGTTAATATGTATCAATTCAGAATGACTACCAGAGCTCTGGATTACAGAACAACAGCAGTTGGTGCTTCTCACAGAAATGGGATATCCAGTAATATATCAGATTGAAGATATTTACTATACGGTTCTTGCAACCATTGGAGTTCCCGGGAAGCTGCTATCTCTAGCTGCTATTGTAGCAAATCAATATTAAATCGACTGTTGTAGTTGATAATGTCATACATGCTGATTGTTTTAGCAATTGTCTGTTCTGTTGAATGATGGGCTACCCGAAGGCTCTGCACATCTGGTGTTTTAACAGAAGGATAATGACTGTGATGATCTTTGTTCATCAAATCCTTGCATTAGTATTGGATCATTCAGTGTACTGAATGTATTGCCCGTTGATAGAATGCCTCAGATTCTAAATGTTCGGGCTTGCACGACTTCCTTTATGTGCAATGATTTATGTTGTTTCATCCCTGAGAATGAGATCAGATTAATATCTCAAATTAATGTATTGGAATCAGGTGCTCGGGCTAAGCACGTAAGAATATAAGCAATAGGAACTGGCGTAGGCCATTGGCCCCTCGACCCTTTCCACAATACATTAAGATCATTTGTCTTTTGATCTTGGCCTCAACACCATTTTCTCGCTAGTTATCCACAATTCTTGAATAACCTACAGTTCAAAAATCTCTCTATCTTATCCTTGTATATAATCAATGACTCAGTCTCTGCAGCTGTCTGGGGTCGAGTATTCCAAAGATTCATGAATCTCACCGAAAATGAATTCATCCTCAGCTCCACCTGTAATGTGCACCTTTTGTCCCCCGCCCACCACACCCCCCCCCCCCCTCCCCCACCCCGCACCACCCCCGCGCCCTCCCCTCCCAGTTCTTGATTCCTCCTCAAGGGGAAATATCCTCTCACCATTCGCCTGTGGTTCTTCCTCAGAATTTCATATTTCAATATGTCTCCCATACCTTTAAACTCTGAAGTTTATAGGCTGAAACTATTCAACCTTTCCTCGCAAGACAGCCCCTTTTAACACACATCAATGAGTGAGGCTGCTCTGAACCTCTCTCAATTTATGTGTATTCTTCCTTAAATAAGGAGAACAAAACTGTACACAGTAGTCTAGGTGTGTTCCCGTCAAGGTTTTAAGACCATCAGGAGTTGTGGAACTAACCTGGCCTGGGATATTGCTTCAAGATTCCAATTTCGGTGATTTACGATGAGGCAGTTCAGTGTCCTCTTTCCCCAACATCAAGGGCTGGATTGTAAAGGTTCACCGACGCTGGTAACGGTAACGGTGGCGGTGGCGGTGGTGGGGGTGGTGTGGTGTGGGGGGCGGGGGAAGGGGGCCGACCCAGCTGCTGGGGCAGGGCCGTCCTGATCTCAGCGGCGGATGAGACCTCGTGGCAGCCTCCCCGCTGCTTGGCGATAGGAACTGCATTAGAATATGCAAATGGTTACTTCGCTTTTATTAATATGCACGCCGCAGTGATTCTGCCAGCAGGTTTGGATTATCATTCCGGCGGTGGCAATGCCATACCTTCGAATCCCCGAAAGGAGGTGCCACAGCTGTGGGGAGGGGGAGGAGGTGATATTCCTAGTGTAGGGAGGGGAAGCGAGGTGACAATGCTGCGGATTGGTCGAAAGGGTAATGGGAAGGGGGAAAGGACAAAGATTCCAAAATTTAAGCGGTTGGGGGCTGTGGGAAGTTCAAATAGTAACATTAGGTATTCCCGGGGCGGGATGGGGGTGGTGGGGACTGCGAAGGGCAGGAATGATGTGTGATGCGATTGGGGGTGGTGGAACAGTGCTTTGATGTTTTTTTAATTCACTTTTATAAACGTTAAAATAAGCGTGTCTCTAAAAAATTAAATGATCATTTCGGGCGACAATCCCATTAAAAACGACGCCGGCAACTGCTCATTGGTGCTGAAAGCCCATGCCAGGGATGGAGGGACGGCTCGCCTCTCCCTCCACGTTATTATTAGTTCGGGGACAGCCGACCCGGCCATGCTAATGAGCCACGCATTTGGAATCACAGAGGCTCTGAGACTTAGTGACATCTGTGCGGGTCACAACATTTTCCACCCGTCGCCTATTTTGGCCCCAAGAGTGGGTTTCACTGGACTTTCAATATTTTATTGGTTATCACTTTGATGAAGTATTTCCTTGTGGGAATCTGACGCTGCTTCAGAGGTCTAGCAACTGAACTGAGTTTGCTGATCACCCTTTAACATCCCCTTCTCTGATTCACTGCAGTTCAATTTATTTACTATCAGAGGGATTCGTTGTAAATGTATTGATGTTATGTTGTATCAGTTTGGACTGGATTTCTTGGAATCACGAGCCATTCTAGTTAATTGCAGATTATAAATCGCAGTGTTGATGGTGTAGTTTTGCTGATTGAGCAAATCCACAATCTAACTCTGGACTTTAAAATTACAAGAGATGAAATTTCAAATAGCATGGATTCTGGTCTGGAAGAGGTACTCAATTTTATGTGTTCTATGTGTTGCAGATAGATTGAACAATGCCAGCTGTGGGAATGAGTTTCCACCCTATCTGTGTATATGAATGTCCTGGGTTATTTGTGGGATGTGCTCACGATGAGGTCAAACAGCTTTCGGTATCTGTACATACAGCTCTATATTCACAACACTAAAACCAATTATACCTTCGATCTCTACATTATGTGCATACTACAACTAAACAATAATACATGGAAGAAACAGATACTGGAATCTTTTTATGTGATGTGCAGTTAAGGACCGAATTCTCTACCGTTACATGAGCTTCTTGTGTACTTTGGTGTTTAAAGTAAATATTTGAATTGAAGTAAGAAAACAGTCGAATACAGGATGTGATTATTAGTGCTTCCCAGTGATCTGGACTGAGGGCACAGCTTTTCACTGTATTTCCACATAATTTGAATTAAGGAGCCGAGGTCCATACATCTCGGTTTGCTGACGAGTGTAAGTTAAGTGACTCAGTAAATAGTGTAGATGGAAAGAAAATTGTACAAATGAGTTGTCGATAGCTTAAATGATTTGATAAACTGTGGGATATGGAGTTTAATGTGGGGAGGTTTGAGGTCTTTCACTGTGCACCAAAGAATGATAAATCAGAATAGTGTTACGATCTGGTGAGAAAGGGGTCTAACTTTCCCTCTCAGCCTTCACCTGATCTTAACGGAACAGGGTTTAATTATAAACACACCCTGTTTAAAGCTCCCCCTTTGTGAATCCTTGTTCACTGATTTCCAATTATCAGGCAAGGAAACCATCCCAAAACATGTTATCTTAGGTTTAAAGAAGAAACGTTGAAATTCTATTAAACTTAACGCATAGAGATACCAGATGCGCCCACGCTAGCGTGCCTACGCAATACACACATGCAGCAGAGCCAGAAAAGAGCAGAAACATTGAAGTGGAAAAGTTTGAGGCAGTATCTGGACACGAGTTTTTGTTATGGTTCTTCGTGCTCGCTGCAGAGTCCCTGATTGTAGTTGGACCTTGCTTTTCCTTGGGGCCCAGTATTATTCCAAAACCTTTCTCTGTGCAGGAGACCTTTCTCTCTTGGGGTTCATGTGTCTTCAGTGGAGTTGGAGTTCCATGAGAAAGGGAAGGAGAGCAGGCCAGAAGAGGTGTTTTCAGTCCAGGGCCATTCAATTTCTGTGAATTCAAACTTTTTGCACAATTCAGAAAACCCAGGTGGCCAAGCAGGTTAGTCATGAGACTGCTTGGTTTGGCCATGTCTGTTTGTGTATTCGTCCATCTTAGCATTCAACTTGGAATGTCTTTTCCACACCATACATTGGTGCTCAAAGTCCATTTTCAGAGAAATGGATAAGGAAAGCAACCCTTTTGTCCCTCCAAGCACTGTCTGTCAGTCTGCAAATGATTCTTCGGGCAAGCGTCTGTTTATTTGCTTTAACAAGTCCTTTTTTCACTCCAGTAACAGTTTAAAATGACAAATTTAATATGCCTCATTCTGGGCAGGTGGGGGTCTGCATGACAATAGCTTCTTAACCGTGAGAAACTCGGAGCTGGGGACAAGCTGAGTAGTTTGCAGGTCAAATACATATACCAACAGCGGACAAATAAAAAATAGAGAACTGAGGTTGATAGACCTTTTGAGGCAATCATATTAAGAATTAAGGAAACAACGCAATGGAATAAATCAATCGGGATAAATGGATTCTGTGTTGCTTTGTAATGCAAGGAAGGAAAAAATAAATTGGAGACGTTGGGATTCTCCATGCAATGCAAGTCAGAAAATAGAGCAATGTTTCTTGAGAGGAACCGGGTATGGGATAGGATAAAGGCAGCAGATTGCTGGATCCATAAGTGAATGGCTGTTGGGGGTGGGGGGTCAACCGCGTGACAATTGGTACATTCCAGTCTGGATGAGACAAAGGCATGGATGTACGTTTCAATATCTGATGAACTGAGACAAGAGTGGAACCAAAAGTAGTGATGCTGTGATGTGGTAGGAGGGGATAACTGTTTCGGCATGAGACATGGTGTTATGAACGTAACTCAGCTTTGTTAAAAGCATATATTATTAAAAATATATACAGTTAAGCAAAACAATGTGTCAGATTTTTTTTTACTCAGGAGGACTGAGGGAGCCGGATTCGCAACAGTGTTGCTGTTTGTTAAATGGATTGGGTTTAAGACAAGCAGAAGCTCTGACAATAGGGGCAGAAAAGTGACAAGCACTCCTTTGAATGGACAAGCCCAGTGGGAACAGAGTACATCTGGGTAGGCAGAAAACGGTTAAAAGTTTTGGTTGTCAGTCACTGTGTTTGTGTGTTTGTGATACCTTCTGGAAGGAGACGAAAGTCATGTTTGCTGCAGCAGAAGGAACGTATTCCAAGAACGAACAGAAGGCCACTACCCAGCTCTTTTTCTCGCAATTCCCATAACGACTCTGTGAAGTTCAATAAGCCAATTCCTCTTCTTCCCTTCCTTTCAAGAAGGCCTGTTAAATTCATTTTCAACGGCGCCTGAAGACAGCAAATTCTAGAATATTCTAAAGACCTTGCCTGTGTGTGCTCGGGGTTTGGACTTTGTGGCCGTTCGTCGCAGCGTGTCTCATCTGCTATTTACTTTTTTCAGGGGTGGGCAAGTACATATATAAGTGTGTGTGTGTGTGTTTCTGGGTGTGCGTATGTGTGTCTATGTGCACATGCATGAAGCGGTAAGGTACCAAAGGGGCCTTAAAAAAAATAATGTTCGATTTTTAATAATTTGACCGATCTGATATTATTTTAATTTATTACTAATTATGAATTGTTCTGTAATAAACAGTTAATTTTGCTGTTCAACAAAGAAACATGGTTAGTACATTCTATTCTGGGGAAGATAATTGACTGGATCCGTAACTGAGAAAATGTTAAGAATATGTTGTGACCTGTGGAAAGGTGGGAGTGAATAAACAGTGCACCCCTCCAGCCTCGATCGTAACAATACGTATGAAGCATAACCTGGTGTCATATAGTGTTCTGAGGGTCTTTCAAAGACAGCAGCCATCAGGTGGATTGGAATGAATACCTGGGATACAGTTGCTGGATTGGAATAAAGGTGATGGATTCAGTCCCGCCAATGTTACAGAAACAATTATGGCCGATCCATAGACATTATGTTGGATAAGTAAATAAAAGCAAAATATTGCAGATGCTGGAAATCTGAGATAAAGCAATTAGTGTTTCAAATACTCAGTTGATCAGTCAGCATCTGAGGAGTGAGAAAGAAGGTTAAAATTTCAGGTCCGTGACCTTTGATCAGAACATTCTGAGTTGTGCACATGCTGGATTGTGGAGGGTGATTTACCTGAGTTATCATGTTGAGTGAGCATGTGGACGCTTGAATAATCTGGAGAAGCGATTGGACAGGGTACGAGCTGTGGATAGAGAGAGAAGTTGAGTGAGAGAGAGAGAGAGCAAGCGAGAATGAATAGGGAAAATGAAATAGAGGGAAAGAGAGAAAGACAGAGGGAGAATGAAGGAAGAAGGAGAAAGAAGGAGAGAGGCCACAGTATGAATAATTCACGAATATGAACTGCTAAATTTTCCGTAACTATTATAGTGAAACTGTGAGTTGAAGGTATGATTAGGATTTTGCTAGATTGGGTGAGATTTACTGCTGGACTCACTCCCTGTGTGTTACTCCGGTCATATCCTCAACCTGTTTTAGTGAATATTCCTCTTAATTATTTCTGAACTGAGTAAATAACTTAATGGAAGCAGTTATTTACCGAATGAAATGGTGCTTCACTTTGCTCACTTCACAAACCCTTCAGGACCTGCCTCCTCCCCAGTTCCCAAATGTCATTTTCTTTGTCTACCTCCAATCCACTCTCTGGCTCAGCCTCCATCGGCCTCTTCCCCTGACCTAAAACTGTCTAAAACTCACCACAGCAGCACTCGACATTTTCACTTTTCGGATCAGCCCACGTTAACTCTCTTAACCAAGAAGTAAAAAACAGCTTCCCTGCTCCTCACTTACTCGGCCATTGGTCTGGAGGCGAAACTGGATTTAAACCATTGGATTCCTTCTTTGAAAAACCCTTCGCCCTTCCACACTGGCAGCGCGCCCTCACCTAGACCTTCCACTGTATCCAATGATCATTTTATTTCACCTTTATTTTTACAAATCAATTATTGATAAATGTGTTCAAAAATATTCTGACCGAAAGGCTGGATGCTGCAACAAAGCTGTCAATTTAATACTAGATCATGTTAAACTTGAGGTCTGTTTTAACTTGAGGTCTGGTCATTAATATCTCTGCATCCTTTTCTATCTCTTTCAGTTAACCTGGTGGCGATTCTGATCCTGTCCCGAGGAAAGTGCGGTCTCTCCAAATGTATCACTCGCTACCTGGTGGGAATGGCAGTGGCCGATCTCCTCGTCATTATCACAGATCCTATTTTGACGTGGATTCCAAGTACTTATTTCACAGATTCATTCCTGTTCATTACTCCCATCTGTAGTCAATTTCTTTCCTGATTTATGCAACCACAATGATTTCTGTCTGGTTGACAGTCGCTTTCACATTTGATCGATTTGTGAACATTTGTTGTGAGAAACTTAGGACGAAATATTGCACTGAGAAAACAGCAGCTGTGGTTATCGGAACAGTAAGTGTGCTGTGCTCTTTCGAAAGTTTTCCCTGGTACTTTACAATCGAAGCTTTATATATAATTGATAATGTTCCCTGGTACTGTATCTCCCAGGAAATATTCAATACTTCCCCCGCATGGAGCGCGTTTGAGTTGTTTCATCGCGTTTTAACTCCTTGTGTCCCGTTCTTTCTGATTTTGCTGCTCAATGCTCTGATTGTGAGACGTATTTTAGTGGCCAGTAGAGAACGCAGGCAACTCCGGGGCCTCAGCAGTGGACAGAATCACAATGACTCAGAGATGGAGAATCGAAAGAAATCTATTCTTTTACTGTTTAGTATGTCTGGCAGTTTTATACTGTTGTGGGTGACGCAGGTTGTATTTTACATCTATCAGCGAATTACAAAACAATATCCTTCCTCCACCAATGACCCTCTTTATATCACAGAATACACAGCAGGAATGCTGAAGTTTCTCTGTTCCTGCACCAACACCTGTATTTACGCAGTGAGCCAGACTAAATTCCGAGAAGAGCTGAAAAAGATCCTGAAATACCCACTTAATCTAATTGTTAAGTTAGTTAAATCATAGAAAAAGTGAATATTTCGTGTTTTAGCACTAAGATCCGCTCCAGACTCCACAATCTAAGCTCAATACAGGGTTATAAATTTTCTATTCACAGTCCAGAGCCCGAATATGATTGTACACTTGATTTTGTAATACTTTATGAAACATTGGACCTGCTGAGAGCGGTTATCTTTTCAGAAGGCACAAGAATGGTTTCTCAAAAATGACAGTGCTAAAGAGCACAGCTGACCATTAATTGAAGCAGCTCTCAATCAAAGGGGCTTCCGTTGGATTGATGACAGAGAGAGAACGTAGTGTACTGATAATATTACTGAGCTACTAATACAGAGGCCCATGTTAATTACTTGGGAATACAGGCACACCTCACTGCATTGCTGCTGGCGGAATTCAGATTCAATTAATTAATAAAAATCTGGAATTGAAAGGTGGTCTGAGTAATAGTGCCATGAAATAAAAAGCTTCATAGTCGAACAATGTTCTGATGGAAGATGCGCCGGCAGTGGTTAGCACCACAGCCTCACAGCTCTAGCGGCCCGGGTTCAATTCTGGGTACTATCTGTGTGGAGTTTGCAAGTTCGCCCAGTGTCTGCGTGGGTTTTCTCCGGGTGCTCCGGTTTCCTCCCACAAGCCAAAAGACTTGCAGGTTGGGAGGTAAATTGGCCATTACAAATTGCCCCTAGTATAGGTAGGTGGTAGGGAAATATAGGTACAGGTGGGGATGTGGTAGGAATATGGGATTAGTGTAGGATTAATATAAATGGGTGGTTGATGATCTGCACAGATTCGGTGGGCCGAAGGGGCTGTTTCAGTGTTGTATCTCTAAACTAAATGCCTGGGTTACATGTAATTCTACTCACGCATGTTAACAGAGAGAGACAGAGGGAGAGATGGTGTGAGGGAGAGAGAGATGGAGAGAGAGACAAAAGGAGGGACAGAGTGAGATGTAGATACTGAAACGTGGAGAGCAAAAGAGAGATTGAAAGATATAGAGAGAGACAGAGGGAGCTGGATATGTACATACATGACAAAGGGAGAGACAGAGGGAGGATGACACAAGTTGCAACAATCAGTAACAATCCCCATTCTCTGCCCAGTCATGTGTTCAGGTTTAGTGTGTATGTTCTCGGGGCGAGTGTTGCAAATGTCTTCTGCAAATGCCTATTGTTGCCATATCAGTTGTTCCATTTTAAATCTAAGATGGACCTTATTGAATGCATTTCGGAAATTGAAACATTCTTCTGTCACTTTCTGTCCCTTGGTGTGTGTGTGTGTGTGTGTGTGTGTGTGTGTGTGTGTGTGTGTGTGTGTGTGTGTGTGTGTGTGTGTGTGTGTGTGTGTGTGTGTGTGTGTCAATGCCAGTCTCTCTCTCATCTCTCGGAACCACAGTAAAACACCACATACTTCTGTTAGTCATTTTTGTTGGCTGCTTTTGGTGAGACCACAACTGCAGTGGGTGCCCCTCTTATGCAGGCTGGTCAGAAACCCATATCCCGCTATTTAATGGCATATTCTCTATGCTTTAAACACTTTAACTGATTAATTCATAACAATTGATCAAATCTGACATTAAT
Source organism: Heterodontus francisci (assembly GCF_036365525.1). Taxonomy (NCBI): domain Eukaryota; kingdom Metazoa; phylum Chordata; class Chondrichthyes; order Heterodontiformes; family Heterodontidae; genus Heterodontus; species Heterodontus francisci. Next base: position 1,510,403 of record NW_027140322.1, read on the forward strand.
TACTGCTTGACGGTCCCTCGGTTTACTTTCCTCCCAGGCTTATTACAAACACTGATCTTAGCGTCGAGAGAAGTTCGATTTTACCTCAGTGTTTTGAAAATCTCAATCCCTGATTCCACACCCAGCAAAGCATATTATATGCGAGGCTGCAAATGTTGTTACACTCAGTATGCACAGTACTTTCATGTTGCAATAAGTTGTTATCATGTCTGTTCAAACAACTGTCATCCCACACGGGCAAAATTTCACTGGGTCAACATTCTCAGAAAAAAACACTAAAGCATTCCAGAAAGAGAGGCTCACATATTTAACAAAAGTTTCATTTTCTGAGTCTCGCTGACCTGTTTTGATTTTCTGATGGGTGGCATTAGCTAGGTTTCGTGCTCTGACCTGACCCCACAATATCATGTGTGCAGGGCAAGATTACTACCCACTGAGTCACAGCTGGTTCCAATGACCCCAGAAAGTTTCGTTTCTATGTGCGGCCAGATTTGTTTTTGTCCTATGTGTGGTCCCTTCAACGTTTCAAGGAATCTTTTCAGACGTGTGTATTTTTCTCACGGAGCAGGACTCTTGTGGTACCTTCCAGGCTGCCGCACACAGTTTTGTGAGAACACTGACCGACACTCTCCATCCCAATCTCATCCTTTTTCTCCCTGGTTCTCTTAACTCATTTCTGTCCTTTCCTCTCTCTGTCATTCTCTCTCCATCTCTATCCCTGTCTTTCTCAGTTACTCTCTACATCTGGATGGAGGAGGAGAAAGCGAGGCAGATATTGAAGATGCTTTCCTCCATATCTAACCCACACTGTACCTGCCATGGGAGTGTTTGATAGAACAGAGAAGACAGAGATTTACTCTGCAGCTAATTCTGTTCCTGAATCTCTCCATCTCACTACCTCTCTTTCCTCTTTGAAGACGCTCCCTCAATCCAACCTCTCTGTCCAGGTTTTTGGTCGTCTAGGCTAATGGTTCCTTAGGTGGGTTGGTGCCATTATTTTAGTCATTCGTGGGATGTGCGTGTCGCTGGCAATGGCAGCATTGATTGCCCATCCCTAATTTCCCTTTGAGAGGTTGGGGGTAAGCCATTTTTTGAACAGGTGCAGTCCATGTGGGGTAGGAGCACCCACTGTGCTGTTATGAAGAGATTTCCAGGACTTTGACCCAGCGACAATGGAGACATAGTTCCAAGTTAGGATGGTGTGCGACTTTAGTTGCTGTCTGCAGACAATATTTTCAGTGCACAGGCTCTATAAATTTTTAATTAATATTTTTAACATGGTTAATTGTTAAGTTTCTCCTACATTCTGTCTGTCTCTCCCCGTCTCCCCTTCCTCTTTCTACCCGTCTCTTTCTCCCTCTTTCTGCCCATCTCGCCCTCGAACTCTCTCCTTGTCTCTCTGATGAAGTCCAAGATCACATATATTTTGCTAATTACTCTCTTGAAATGTCCTGCAGAGTTGAAAGAAGACTGCAGGTGAGCCTCCAGGCACCTCTGTACGTGTGCAGTCTTGAGAAATGTGCTATAGTAGATTCAAACAAATAACATGGTTTCACGAAAAGTAAATTGTGTATTTTGAGGATGTAACTGGTAGACCAGTTAAAGGTCATCCAGTAGTTGGTTTAAACTCAGTTTTCGAAAAGGCGCCACACAAAAGATTAAAATGAAAAATAAGTACACATGGAGTTAGAGGTACGATATTAGCATGGATGAAGAACTGGTTAATGAACAGGAATCAAAGAATAGGGATAAACAGGACATTTTTAATTTGGCAGACTGGGACTCCTGGAGTGCTGCTCGGGCCTCATCTATTTGTTCTGAACATATTTGTTCCGAACCCTCACTGACTCTCCCTGTCTCTCTCGGTCCCTCCGCCATTCTTTGTCACTTTATCTATAATCTTCTCTCTCTGAATGCCTGTCTAAATCCTCACTCAGAACCTCAATAACAAAACACAGTCACAACATTAGCCATTCATTCATTTAACGTTCGTTTACGAACATCCAACAGCCATTTTAGGTTTGTTCACGATGGCGCTGTTGTGTTACCACAGGACGGGGAAATTTATTTCCGAGACTGACTCCATACTAATGTAAGGTTAATGCTTAAAAAAGTGATGGTCCAGACACATGGTGACGCTGAGACACACAGTAGTAGACAGGAGTGAATTATTTCCTGTACCCAGCTGTACCATATGTGCACAGGAGCTGACTCTGTATTAAATTCAGTCACGGGATATGGGAATCACTGGAAAGAACGGCATTTATTGCCGAATTTCCCTTGGAAGGTGGTGATGAGCAGCTAGCCTTATCGAACCTCCTGGTTACCTCGCGAAAGAATCAATTAAGTTAGTCTGACATGATCTTCACTCAACAAATACACGCCAACTGTGCTTGTTTAATCTGCACCTTTTTAAATGACGATTCATATTGTTCACCAGAATGTTTCCCAATACTTTGCCCTCCACTGAGTTTAGGCTGGGTGGCTTGTAATTACTCAGTCTATCCCTTGCTCATTTTAAAAATCAATTTGCAGTCTTCCAGGCCTCTGGCATCATGCCCGCAAGTAGAGAGGATTGGAAAATGATGGTCAGAGCCTTCGATATTTCCTCCCTTGCACCTCTTAACAGTGTGATGCAGTTCAATTATCAGCTTTCAAATAAACAAGACCGTTTAACATTTCCTCTCTCACTGTTTATCCCATCCGAAATTTCAAACATCTCCTTCTTGACTACAATATCAGCATTGCGCCCTCTTTTGTGAAGACTGATGTAAAATATTCACGAAGAACTATGCCGACATATTGCAGCTCCTCAGGTAAATAGAATGAGGAGAGGCATTAAAATCTAGATGATATAATTATAAAGGAGGTGACGGGGCAAAGAGATCTGGGGGACACGTGCAAACATCATCGAAGGTGGCAGGGAAGGTTGGCGAAAGTGGTTCAAAAGTCATATGGACCCTGGGTTTATAAATAGAGGGAGGCGTGGAGTACAAAAGCAAGCAGATTGTGATGAGCCGCTGTAAAAAACTGGGTCGGCCTCAACTGGAGTTCTGGGTCCAATTCTAGGCACCACAAGTTGGGAAGAATGTGAAGACTGCAGAGAGTGTGCAGAAAAGATTGACGAGAATGTTTTCATAAATCGAGGATTTCAGTTAAGTGTTTAGATAGAGATGCTGGGTTTGTTTTCCACAGCGAAGAGGTTAAGGAGTTTTCATTGAGGATTCATCCTTCTTAGCTGAAACGATTCCATGATATGAGAAAAAAGTTGTATTTCTATTATTCCCGCCAAAGTGAACACACAGCCTTTTCTCCACAGGATATTCCATCCGCAACTTTCTTGCCCACTCAGTGAACCTGCCCATATCCTATCTGTGCCCTCCTCATAGCTGACTGTACCACCCGAATTTGCGTTATCAGCTAGCTGGATACATTACACTCCATCCCTTCATCCAACAATCAATTAGCCCCACGATTGTCTTCATCTGTTTAAGATCAACAACGTGTTTCAGTTATTACTGCACTACATCCTGCCTCTGTTCTTAAACACTGGACCCTACCTCCGTTGGTACTGCCCCAGACTACATCTTGACTTGTTCCACTGCATCTTGACTTGTTCCACTGCGCCAGGTATTTGCTAATGCTGCGTTTCACCCTGTCTCAGTTTAGACTGCACAAGACCATTTCTCTGTTTATAATACAATAGGGCCTGTCTCGACTCTTTATCTAACCCCATGCTGCCTCTGCCCTGGGAGTGTGAGATTAGACAGTGCAAATGGGAATTTACTCTGTGTCTAACACGACACTGTGCTTGGCTTGGGAGCGTTTAATGGGACTGTGTAGATGGAGATTTACTATGTATCCCTGGAATTTGGGAGGTTAAGGAGTGATTTAATTAACGTTTGCAAGTTAATAATGGAAGCTGATAGGGTAAACGGAGAGAAACCATTCCCATAGAATGTGGAGTCTAAGAAATGGAGGCATAGTCCAAAAATCGAAACATATTCTAAATGCTTTTCAGGAGTGAAATGGAGAAACACTTCTACACACCGGGTTCAGTATCAGTTTGAATCTCTCTTCCACAAACGGCAATTGATGCTGAGCCACATGTTTACATTTACATTAAATCTAATGTTGTTGAAAAATATCAGTAACAACCGACACACTTTAGAGGCAGAACGAAGAGAAGACAGAGTGCGAGGGGAACTTGACAGAACCTCAGTAACAATCCCCATCGTTTGCCCAGAACTGCGTTGGGGGCTTAGTGTAAGTGTTTTTAGGGGTGAGTGTTGAATCAGTGTTTGATACTTTCAAAATGTAGTGACATTTCCAGCAAGGGCAAGAGTTAAAGGTTCAAAATTACCAAAGAAATGGTTGGAATCTTTGATGTCCTGGGAAAGACAGAGAGGGATAGAGAGATGACAAGACTGGGAGTGGGTGAGATGGTGTGAGAGAGAGACAAGCAGTCATGGAAAGAGGCAGAGACAGGAAGAGAAGGAGAGACATGGAAAGAGGGAGAGATAGAGACAGACAGAGAGAGAGAGAGACAGACAGACAGACAGGGAAGGGGGAGACAATGGCAGAGGGAGAAGAAGCGACAGAGAGAGAGGGAGAGTCAGAGTCAGACGGAGAGAGGGAGAGATATGGACAGTGATCAGGAAAGACAGTGAGAGACACAAAGATGGTGGAGAGACAGAGACAATCGAGAGACAGAGGGACGGGTTGTGTTCAAATAAATGGAGAAGGAAATTAAGTTCTGTATAACTCTCATTCTTTAAATATCGTCAGGGACCCCTGGGGTTACATTATGTAACAGTGAATCTGGGCACATATAGACACACACACACACATCACATGCAAACACATACACACATCACATGCAAACACACACACACTTTACAAGTCACACCACCTTTCACACATGCAACTGAGAAAGCCTAACTTCACTGGTAAATGCACGTGTCTTGATTCTTACAGTTCCATGTGCTATAAGATTGACCTTATCGGCAACCTTGTAAATTGGGCCCAAGCCTTTTGCTCACCATGTAAGCTTGATGCTGAAAGAGGGTGAATCAAAGGCATCCTGCGTGACAATGGCTACTCTGATCAAATCATTTCTCACTGTGTAACGCATAAACTTATAAACGGGCCTAAGACGCTCATTTTCTGCCCTAAAATGTGCTTGGTCTACCTCGGATTCGCCTGGAATGGTAATGTATCCCAACAATTTGAGCAAGAGGTGAAGCTGGCTGTTTCACGCTGCTACTATGCATTAGCAACTCGTGTGATATTCACAACTAACAGGATGCTGCTGTGAAGCCAAAAAAGACATTCTGCCAATCACACAATAAGTAATGTGATATATGAATTTCAATGCCAGTGTGATGCTCAGTACATAGGCCGCACATCCCAAGGACTGACAGATCGTATTAAACAACATGTCCCTTCTGCGATTCGCAATGGGTAAGGTACAGCACATATCCAAACAACCCGTGCTTGCAAAATTTAAAACACAATGTCCAACTTCCGATGTGATTCCACGATTGGGTAGCACTTGTTGAATTATTCTCAGTGTGCTAGGAATTATGCTGACAACTAATTTAAGATTGTCAGTCAGGCCGCAGCGTGACATATTAAAGCGCTCTGGAAGCTGCACATAATAAATCACAGATCCTTGTACTATGCAGACTGAAGGAACATGTGCACATATTGCGCTTGTTTCAAAATAAGTGACAGCCATTTGCTGGTTCATTCCTCAGGGCAATGCCTTGACTGTCAATCACCATAAACTGGTGCATTCTCCATGACAGCACCTCCATCAATCAGAGTCTACTAGCCAACCAATCAACAGTCTCTTCCCATACTGTATTAGATTAGATTCGAGATACAGCACTGAAACAGGCCCACCGAGTCTGTGCCGACCATCAACCACCCATTTATACTAATCCTACATTAATCCCATATTCCTACCAAACATCCCCACCTGTACCTGTATTTCCCTACCACCTACCTAAACTAGTGACAATTTATAATGGCCAATTTACCTACCAACCTGCAAGTCTTTTGGCTTGTGGGAGGAATCCGGAGTACCCGGAGAAAACCCACGCAGACACAGGGAGAACTTGCAAATTGGCAGTACCCAGAATCGATACCGGGTCCCTGGAGCTGTGAGGCTGCGGTGCTAACCACTGCGCCACTGAGCCGCCCTATTAATTTATCGTTTTCCCTTACATTGGTATTCTCGCGATTTGTCCTGAATAGTGCAAGAAGAAAATAGTTAACAAAATGTCTCCATTTTCAGCAATGCTCTATTTCTGTGCTGCCAAGCGTTTATAATTAAATGGTTCACAGGTACAGATGTGATCCAGTTTGCATTGTTGTTAAATGCTTCACGTTGACCAGATTAGGTCCAGTTTGCCTTATTAGCAAATCGTTCACAAATACTAGATGTGCTTCAGTGTGCATTATTATTAAATGCTTCCCATTTACTAGATAATGTCCAATCTTTATGAAATTATTCACTATTACTAGATGTGCTTCAGTCTGCATTATTATTCAATGGTTCACATTTACCAGATGACGTCCGGTTTGCATTATTACTATGTGCTTCATGTTTATCTTATGAGGGCAAGAGTGAATTATTATACTGACTAAGCAAGTGTGATCCAATATGCATGATCATGAAAATCTTCACAATTGCCGTGCACAGCTCTGTGTGAAATGGGAAATGTTGGCTTTGTGGTAATGTAAATGAGTTAATTATCCAGAACCCAGGCTAATACCCTGGGATCACCGAGTCAAATGCCATCATAGTTGCTGGTGAAACTTAGATTCAATTAACTACCAAAAATTTGGAATTGAAAGCTCGCCTCACAATGGTGCTGTGAAACTATCCTTACTTGTTCCATCATACATGTTACTCCAGACCCACTGCAATGTGGTTGACTGTTAATTGTCCTCTGAAATAGCCTAGCAAGTCAGTCTGTTGTCAAGGGAAATTAGGCACAGGCGACAAATGCTGGCCTCGACAGTGATGCCCACATTCCATGAAAGAATTAAAAAAGTCTTAACAATTCATATTTTTCAGGTATGCTCCAGTTGGCATTCTTATTGAGCACAATGTGCACTATTGTAAAACAGTTCATATTTACCACGTATGGTCTATTGTGCTTTATTATTAAATGCTTCATATTTCCAAGATATCGTCCAGTGTGCATTATTAAACATTGGACATTTACCAGATGTCGCACAGTGTACATTATTATCAAACCATTTACTTAACCTGATTTGGTACTGTGTGCAATATTATTTAATGCTTCACATGTACCTGATGTGGTCCAGTGTGCATTGATATTAAAAGTTTCACATTTATCAGAAGTAATCTAGTGACCATTACTTTTACATGCTTCAAATTTACAAGAAGTGGTCCAATTTGCATTATTACTGATTGCTTCACATTCACCAGATAACGTCAAGTCTGCATAATTTAATGCCTCACACTTACCAGATGTGGTCCACTGTGCATTAATATTAAATGATTCACATTTACCCGATGTGGTCAATCTGCATTATGATTAAATGCTTCACATTTACCGGATGTTGTAAAATGTGCATTATTATTCAATTATACAATGTGTTACGTTTACCAGATGTGATGCAATGTGAATTATTTTTAAATGCTTCACATTTACCAGATTTGGCAACGTGCAGATTATCATTACATGTTTCCATTTTTACCAGATGTGGCCAGTGCGTGTTCTAATTAAATAAATCATATTTCCCAGATGTGTCCAGTGTACATTATCATTAAATGCTTCACATTTACCAAATGTAGTCACGTTTGCTTTGGCATTAAATGCCTCACACTTACTAGATGTGGTACAGTGAGCAATATTTTTTATTGACTCGCATTTACCAGATGTGGTCAGTGTACACCATTATTAAATGCTTCATTTTTAGCAGATGCGGTCGAGTGATGAATATTATTAAATGATTCACGTTTACGAGATGTGGTCCAGTGCAAAGTATTATAAATTATGTACTTCACCAGAATTGGTTCAGTGTGCAATAAAATCAAATGCTTCACATTCACCTGATTTGGTACACTGTGCAATATTATCAAATGCTTCACATTCACCTGATGTGGTCCAGTGTGCATTATTATTCCATGCTTCACATTTACAAAATGCGGTCCAGTTTGCAGTTTTATTGAGGATTAAACACTTACCACACATGACGCAATATGCATTATCATTAAACTTTTCGCATCTTCCACAGTTAGGTCTGTGTGCAATGCAAGGTGGTGGTGCAGTGCTGATGTCATTAAGTTATTTATCTCGAGACGCAGTTGGATTCTCTGCGGCTGTGGTTTCAAATGCCACCATAGCAGTTGGTGGATTTTTAGTTTCAGTTAATTCATAAGAATCCAGAATTGAAAGCGAGCTTCAGTGCTGCAGCCATGAAACTTTATTTGATGATGTAATCACCCATCTTGTGCACTAATGTCCTTTGGGGAAGAAATTCTGCAGTCCTTAACTGGTCTGTCCTACTGTGAGTCCGGAGCCACAGCAATGTGTTTGGCTCTTAACTACCCTCTGAAGAGGCCCATCCAGCCACCCAGTTGTCAAGAGCTATTAAGGATGGGCAGAAAATGCTGCCCTTTCCAGCGATGCCCACACTCCATGAAATACTTAAAAATTACTGAACAATTCAGATTTTCCACGTGTGTTCCAATTTCCATTATTTTTGAACATTTGATATTTACCACGTATGGATTATTTACCAGTGTGCATTATGTACATTTATCAAATTTTGATCCATTTGAATTATTATTAAATGATTCACATTTACCAGATATGGCACAGAGTGCATTATTATAATATTTTTTCATAATAACTAAATGTGGTCCAGTGTGCCTTATTATTAAATGGTTCACATTTATTAGAAGTGGTGCAGATTTACGACAGGTGGTCCAGTCTGCATTACTAATATATTCATCATATTAATCACATGTGGTTCCGAGTGCAGATTATTCAATGTTTCACATTTACCAGGTAAGTCCCAGACTGTATTATTATTAAATGTTTTGTAACAATTAGCTGAGGTCCAGTGTGCAATATTATTAAATGTTTCACATTTACTAGATGTCGGGCTGTCTGTATACTAATATATTCATCACATTTACCATGTATGGTCCAATGTGCATTATTATTAAATGGTTCACATTTACCACTTGTGGTGCTGTGTGCATTATTATTGAATGGTTCATATTTGCCAGGTAAGTCCCAGAGTGTATTATTATTAAATGTTTTGTAACAATTAGCTGTGATCCTGTGTGCAATATTAATAAATGTTTCACATTTACTAGATGTCGGGCTGTCTGTATTACTAATATATTCATCACATTTACCACTCGTGGTTCAGTGTGCATTATTAGTAAATGCAGACAGAAATGAAAATTGAAGGCAGAAAATTCAGAAATGAAAATGGAAGGCAGCAAATTACTGGATGAGTCTGGAAGACAGAGCAAACGACAGTTAGACAATAATAAAAGATTTTGGTAGTGCTCAAGGGTGTCTATTTCAATACAGGTAGTATAGAAAATAAAGCAGATGATCGGAGGGCACAGATAGACACGTGGCAGTATGATATCATAGGTATTCTTGAAACATGGCTCAAGGAGGGACAGGAATGGCAGCTCAACGTTTCTGGTTGCAGGGATTTCAGATGCGCAGTGAGGAGGATAAGAAAGGAGGGAGAGTGGCAATTTTGGTCATGAAAACTATTGCAGCTGTGAAGAGGGATAATATTTTGGAAAGTTCATAAAATGATGCCATTTGGATTTAGCTAAGGAACAAAAAAGGTGCAATCCCACTGCTGGGAGTGTACTATAGTCAACCCAAACAGTCAGATGGAGATAGAAGAGCAGCTTTGTAGGAAATCTCTGAGAAGTGCAAGAGTAATAGGGCATTAATAGTAGGGGACATTAACTGCACCAATATTAACTGGGATAGTTTTAGTGTGAAAGGAATTGAGCGAGCAGAATTATTGAGGTGCATTCAGAAGAAACTTTTTGCCCAGTTTGCAGCAAGTCCATAAAGAGAGAGAGCAGTTTTAGACTTAGTTATAGGAAATAAAGATGGGCAGGTGGAAAGGGTGGCAGTGGGAGAGCATTTTGGTGGTAGCGATCACAATTCAGTCACTTTTAACCTAACTATGGAAAAGGACAGCGCCAGAACAGGAGTAAGAGTTCTCAATTGGGGCAAGGCCAAATTACTAAACTGAGATGTGATTTAGCAAAAGTGGACTGGAAACAGCTACGTGAAGGTAAATCTGTGTCAGAACAGTGGGAGGCATTCAAAGGGGAGATTCAAGGGGTTCAGCGTAAACATGTACCCACAAATAAAAAGGGTGAGACGGCCAAACCTTCCCGCCCACACCCCCCCCCCCCACCCCACACCCCATGGATGTCAAGGAGCCCAGAGCTAAGGTGGAAAAGAAAAGCTTATGTCCGACGCCGAGAATCAAAACTACAGAAAGGCGAGGGGAGTATAGAAATTGTAGAAATTAAATCAAAATGGAAATAAGGAAAGCAAAGAATGGGCATGAAAGAATATTGGCAAGCAGATTAAGATCAACCCAAACATGTGTTATCGATACATTAAGAGGAAGAAGATCATGAAGGAGAGAATAGGGCCCACAAAAGACCAAAAAGATAACCTAAGTGCAGGAGCAGAAGATAGTGGTATGGTTATTAATATATACGTTGCGTCTCTCTTCACAAAAGAGGGGGACGATGCAGGTATTGTAGTTAAGGAGGAGGAGTGTGAATTATTGGATGTGATAAACATAGGGAGAGAGGAAGTATTAATGGGATTAGTATCCTTGAAAGTTGATGAATCATCAGGGCCGGATGAAATGTACCCCAGGCTGTTAAAAGAAGCAAGATAGGAAATAGTGATGGTCTGACTATCATTCCTCAGTCCTCACTGGATACAGTTGTGGTGCCGGAGGATTGGATAATTGCTAAATGTTGTACCTCTGTTCAAAAATGGAGCGAATAATTACAGGCCAGTAAGTCTAATCTCAATAGTGGGCAAATTACTGGTATCTATTGTGAGAGACAGGATCAAGTGTCATTAGAAAGGCATAGGATAATCAAGGATAGTCAGCAAGGATTTGTTAAGGGAAGATCTTGTTTCATCAAATTGATCGAAATTTTTGAAGATGTAACAAGAAAAGTTGATGAGGTTAGTGCAGTTCATGTGGTCGACACGGATTTTCGGCAAGGCTTTAGACAAGGTCCCACATGGCAGACAGGTTAAAAAAGTAAAATCCCATGGAATGCAGGGAAATGCAGCAATGTGGATACAAATTTGGCTCAGTGGCAGGAAACAAATGTTAATTGTTGACGGCTGTATTAACGACTGGAGGGCTGTTTCCAGTTCCAGCGCCGTTCTGCAGGACTCTGTTCAGGGTCCCATGCTTTTGTGGTATATATTAACGATTTGGACGTACATGTAGGGGGCATGGTCAAAACGTTTGCGGACGACACAATGGTTGGTAGATATCGGGAAGAACATCTGTAGGCTGCAGGAAGATATTGATGGTCTGGTCAGATGGGCAGAAAAAATTCAACTTGGAGAAGTGTGAGGTGATGCATTTGGGGAGGTCAAACAAGGCAAAGGAATACACAATGAATGAGAAAGTACTGGCAGGTGTAGAGGAAGTTAGGGTCCTTAGGGTCAATGTCCACAGACCCCTGAAAGTCGCAGAACAGGTCGATAAGCTGATTACGAAGGCATATGGAATCATTTCCTTTGTTACACGAGGTATAGAATACAAGAGCAGCAAGGTTTTTCTGGAACTGTCTGACTCATTGGTTAGGCCACGCCTTTGGTATTGTGTGCAGTTCTGGTCTCCTCATTGCAGGAAGGTTGTAATTGCACTGGAGAGGGTACAGAGGAGGTTTCCGAGGATGTTGCCAGGACTTGAAAAATGCAACTATGTGGAAATATTGGATGGGCTGGGGTTGTTCTCCTTGAAGCAGAGCAGTCTGAGGGGAGATCTGATGAAATTTGCAAAATTGTGTGGGGCCTGGATAGATTGGAGGAGAAGGATTTATTCACCTGAGCAGAAAGGCCAGTGACTAGCAGGCATCGATTTAACGTGATTGGTACACAAATTAGTGGGGAGATGAGGGAAACCCTTTTTCACCCAGAGGGTGGTGTTTGTCTGGATCTCATTGCCTGAAAGGATAGTTGAGGCAGATCCACTCAACATATTCAAAAGGAGTCCGGATATTCATCTCAAGTGCCATAATCTGCAGGGCTACGGACCGCGTACTGGAAGGTGGGATTAGAATAGGTGGATCTTTTTCCCCAACACAGACATGATGTACCAAGTGGCCTCTTTCTGTCCTTGAACTTTATATGATTCTTTGATTCACATATAACAGATATGATCCAGTATGCATTATTGCTCATGGTTTCATATTTAACCGATGTGGTCCAGTGTGCATTATATTTGTACACTTGACATTTACAAGATCTGGTTGAATCCAGATTATTATTACCTGCTCTAAAGTGACCAGAAGATTTTCCATTCTTTTTATTCCTTTTTTTTCTGAATTAGACATTTTTGTTGTATTTGCCTTACCTGTCTTCTTTCTTTCTATTTTATATCAAGTGTGGGGGCAGACCCAATGCAGCTGCACTCTGCTTCTGAGCTGATTCATTGGCCAGCTCTCACTCTCAAGAGAGTCAGCCTGTTTCCTCCCATCACCTGCTATCGTGGTGTTACGGAATATATATGAAAATGAGGTGTTCAACTCTTCCGTGAACATTCCCGGTGTCAGTCCACAGATACATGTGTTACAACAGCTGACAAGCTGCAGCAGGCATCCCGTTTGCTTGGTGATGTATGTTGGGTTACTGTAGTATTAGATTAGAGATACAGCACTGAAACAGGCCCTTCGGCCCACCGAGTCTGTGCCGAACATCAACCACCCATTTATACTAATCCTACACTAATCCCATATTTCTACCAAACATCCCCACCTGTCCCTATATTTCCCTACCACCTACTTATACTAGTGACAATTTATAATGGCCAATTTACCTATCAACCTGCAAGTCTTTTGGCTTGTGGGAGGAAACCGGAGCACCCGGAGAAAACCCACGCAGACACAGGGAGAACTTGCAAACTCCACACAGGCATTACCCGGAATCGAACCCGGGTCCCTGGAGCTGTGAGGCTGCGGTGCTAACCACTGCGCCACTGTGCCGCCCTAATTGTTTTTATAATTGTGGTCCCCCACACCCACCACCTCAGGCAATGCGCAACAGATGCCACCCAGTGAAGAGTGGAATTGCAAGACATAGTCAAGAGCAAGATCATTGATCTCTTCCAGTTCTTGCTGTCCGGATCATTTCAGTCATCCATGCTGCGTAGCAGTGCCCTGCCGGAATATATTGGACGTAGGAATATGTTGGACAGTGAGCGCATTGAACAACAGGATGAAAAGGTTCGGCTGTAAATCCGTTAAAATTCTGTCAAACCACCCATCCGCCACGGATAAATATGCCTCTGATCTCTCGCTTTCTGACGCCGAAGGTTCTGTACTCAGCAAAGTACTCCGTTTTATCCCCTTACGCCCCACCTCAATGAATCTCGTGCTCGACATAACGTTGAGCTGTTCTTCCATCGCCTGCGTCTCGGAGCTCACTTCTTTGACCAGGAGAACCCCCACCACCCCCCCGCCCCCACCACCGATCAGCAGACCCATTCACCCACCTCCAGCATTTTCCCTCTACTTGGACCCCTCCCCCAACCTCTTACCCGCTCTTGATCTTTTCTTTGAAATCTTTTGGTGAGGCATTGGTCATCTCAATTTCTCTGCCCCCCTGACTCACTCTAACCTGTCCTCCTCTGAACTTCAGACATTCCGTTCTCTCAGGTCTAACCTCGACATTTACATCAAACCTGCAAACAAGGGTGGTGCTGTTGTTGTATCACATACTGACATCTGCCTTGTAGAAGCTCAGCGCCAACTTGCAGATGCTTCTTCCTACCTCCCTCTGGCCCATGACCCCATCACTGAACATCAAGCGACTGTCCACAACACAATCACTGACATCTTCCAACCTCATCATCCCGCAATCCTGGACCGCCCACATCTACCTCCTTCCCAAAATCCACAAGGAAGACATCCCTAGCAGACCCATTGTGTCAGGTTGCTCCTGCCCCACTGAACTGATTTCTTCCTATCTTACCTCTATCCAATCTCCACTGGTCCAGTCTCTTCCGACCTACATCTGTGACTCTTCTGAGGCCGCATGACATTTTTACAATTTCCAGTATCCTGGGCCCAACCGCCCCCTTTTCACTATGGACGTTCAATCTCTCTACACCTCCACCCCAACCAGGGCGATTTGATGACTCTCTGTTTCTTCCTTGAACAGAGGCCCAACCAATCCCCATTCACCACCACCCTCCTCTGCCTGACTGAATTTGCTCTCACATTGAACAACTTCTCCTTCAACTCCACTCACTTCTTTCAAGTAAAAGGTGTTGCTGTGGGGAACCGGATGGATCCTAGTTATGCCTGCCTTTTAGTGGGATATGTCGAACATATGTTGTTCCAGTCCAACTCAGGCTCCCTCCCTCAAGTATTTTTCCGGTACTTTGATGACTGCATCGGTGCCGTTTCCTGCTCCCGCCCCGAACGGGATAACTTTATCAACCTTGCTTCTCTCAGGTTTACATGGTCCATCTCTGACACTTCCCTTCCCTCCCTCGACTTCTCTATCTCTATCTCTGGAGATACGCTGTCTACTAATATACGTTAGAAGCCCACCGACCCCACAGATACTTCGACTGCACTTCTTCACACCCTGCCTCCTGTAAGGACTCTATTTCATTTTCCCAGTTTTTCCATCTCCAACGCATCTGCTCTGATGATGCTACCTTCCATATCAGCGCTTCTGATATGTCTTCCTTTTTCCTCAACCGAGGATTCCCTCCCCCCAACTGTGGTTGACAGGGTCCTCAACAGTGTCTGGCCCATTCCCTGTACCCTACCCTCGCCCCTTCCCCTTCCTTCCAGAACTGCGACAGTGTTCCCCTTGTCCTCAGTTTCCACCCATCAGCCTCCATATCCAAAGGATCATCCTCCGCCATTTCTGCCACCTCCGATGTGATGCCACTGCCAAACGCATCTTCCCATCCCTTCCCCTTTCAGCATTTTGAAGTGATCGCTCTCTCACTCTGCGATAGCCTGGTCCACTCCTCCATTACCCCCATCACCTCGTCCCATTCTCATGGCACTTTCCTGTGCAATCGCAGGAGGTATAATACCTGCCCGTTTTCCTACTCTCTCCTCACTATCCCAGGCCGCAAATATTCCTTTCAGGTGAAGCAGCGATTTATTTGTACTTCTGTCTATGTAGTCTACTGTATTCGCTGCTCACAATGTGGTCTCCTCTACATTAAGGAAGCCAAACGCAGACTGGATGAACGCTTTGTGGAACACCTCCACTCAGTCCGAAAGCATGACCCCGGGTGTCCAGTTGCTTGTCATTGCAATACACACCACTGCTCTCATGCTCACATCTCTGTCTTGGGATTGCTGCAGTGTTCCAGTGAGCATCAACGCAAGCACGAGGAACAGCATCTCATTTACCGATTAGGCACACGACAGCCTGTTGGACTGAACATTGAGTTCAATAATTTCAGAGCATGACGGGCCCCCATTTTACTTGTATTTTAGTTATTTTTTTCTTCTTTCTTTTTAAAATCTTTTTTGTGTTTATATTATTTTATTTGATCTTAGTTTGTTCAGTTTGCCTACCTACTGTTTTTTTAATATTTGTGCTTGTGGCTGTTTAGTTTTCAGTCCATTAACACCCTATCTTTCAACACACCATTAACATATCTTTTGCCTTTGCTCCATGACCTCTGGTCAGTTATTCTCTGTGACCTCGTCCTATCTACACCTTCTCTTTTGTTATCTTTTGCCCCACCCCCGCTTTACTTGCTTAAAACGTTTCACATTTCTAATATCTGCTAATTCTGAAGAAGGGTCACTGACTTGAACGGTTAACTCTGCTTCTCTTTCCGCTGATGCTGTCAAACCTGTTGAGTATTTCCAGCATTTCTTGTTTTTATTGCTGCAATTTTTTGACAAGTTTCATGGCGCCCATGGAACTGATGAAAAAGACATTTATCAGCAAGTAAGTACTGTTAATTCACTTCAGTTTGATTTCAATGAATGCCACCATTAGGTGCACCATGTTGTGGCCACCAAATAATGAGTGCCATATTTGGTGAGACGGCACTTCCCTCTGGACAGGATCACAATCGTCAGCAAGTTCACTCCAAGAGAGAGAAAGAGCAAATTAACAATAAACCAAACCAGGAACCAGCCGTAGTCCCTGCTGCTTGGCACGAATTCCAGGATTGATGTTGTCTTTGCTAATTGGATCTAGTTCTGTGCACAAAACTCATCTGGTGTTGCAATGAGGGCCGTTCAAATGTACAAATCACCGTTAATGAATTGAATTTTATAGAAATCGAGTTAAGGAAAAAAAGGAATTGAGGATTAAAACGAAGAATGTGGAAAATTCTGATAAAGCAACGTAAAAGGGAGTTCCACCAGTGAAATATTACAATAAGGAGGCAGAGAACAAGGCAAGAGTAATGTGAGAATCCAGATGGCTGCGACTGTTCTCAACCCGTTCCATTCTTACCGATCTAATCACAGCCTGAGAATTGTCTGCAGTGGTTTCTCTTCCTGCTCCAACACTTTTACCTCTGGTGTCCCCCATGGATCTATATTTTACCCACTTATAGTTCTCATTGGCATGCTGCGCCTCAGAGACATCATCCAAAGTACAGCATCAACTTCCCGACGACACCCGGCTCTACATTACCATATTCATCTCTCTCAACTCCTCGACAGCCTCTAATTTCTCAGACTGCTTGTCTGAGCATCCATGATGAAGAGGCATTTCCTCCAGTCACATATTGGGAAGAGTGACCGTTGTGTTTTTCCCTTGGCGCAAACATCGTCCCCTGGCTATCAAATCCAACCCCCTCCCTGGCAACTGTCTGAGTTGAACAACACTGTGCGCAGCATCAATGTCATATTTGACCTTGAGATGAGGATCAGAGCACAGAACCGCACCATCATGAAGACCACCGATTTCAACTTCTGTCCATTACTCAACTCGGCCCCTTGATCAACTCATCTGCTGCTGCAATCTTCATCCATGCCATTGTTACCTGCAGACTTGAATATTCCAATGCACACCTGACTGGCTTCCCACATGCTTCCTTCCATAAACTTGAATCATCCAAATCTCTGCGGCCTTTGTCTTAACTGATACCAAGTCCCGTTCTCCGATCACCGTGGAGATCGCTGGCCTACATTGGCTCCCTGACCAGCAATGCCTCGATGATAAAAATGTCATCCTTGTTTTAAATTCCTTCGATTTTCTCGCCCCTCTCTAACTCCGGAACCACCTGCAGCTCTAAAATCTTCCAAGATATACTAACTTGATTGAGTTTTTTGAGGAAGTGACGAAGATGATTGAAGAAGGAAGGGGAGTGGATGTTGTCCATATGGACTTCAGTAAAGCCTTTCACAAGGTCCCGCATGGCAGACTGGTACAAAATATGAAGTCACACGGGATCAGAGCTGAGCTGGCAAGATGGATACAGAACTGGCTCTGTCATCGAAGACAGAGGGTGGCAATGGAATGGTACTTTCCTGAATGAAGTGCAGTGACTAGTGGTGTTCCACAGGGATCAGTGCTGCGACCTTTGCTGTTTGTAGTATATATCAATGATTTGGAGGAAAATGTAGCTGGTCTGATTGGTAAGTTTGCGGACGACACAAATGTTGGTGGAGTTGCTGGTCGTGATGAGGATTGTCAGACGATACAGCAGGATATCGATCGGTTGGAAACTTGGACAGAGAAATGGCAGATGGAGTTTAATCCGGACAAATGTGAGGTAATGCATTTTGGAAGATCAAATACAGGTGGGAAGTATACAGTAAATGGCAGAACCCTTAGGAGTATTGACAGGCAGAGGGACCTGGGTGTGCATGTCCACAGGTCACTGAAAGTGGCAACACATGTGGATAAGTTAGTCAAGAAGGCAGACGGCATGCTTGCCTTCATCGGTCAGGGCATAGAGTATAAAAATTGGCAAGTCATGCTGCAGCTGTCCAGAACTTTAGTTCAGCCACACGTGGAATATTGTGTACATTTCTGGTCACCACACTTCCAGAGGGACGTGGAGGCTTTGGAGAGGGTACAGAAGAGGTTTACCAGGATGTTGTCTGGTCTGGAGGGCATTGGCTGTGAGGAGTGGTTGGATAAACTCGGATTGTTTTCACTGGAAGGACGGAGGTGGAGTTGCGACATAATGGAGATTTACAAAGTTATGAGTGGCGTGGACAGAGTGGATAGTCAGAAGCTTTTTTCCAGGGTGGAAGAGTCAGTTACTGGGGGACATAGGTTTAAGGTGCGAGGGGCGAAGGTTAGAGGGGAAGTGCGAGGCAAGGTTTTTACACAGAGGGTGGTGTGTGCCTGGAACTTGCTGCCAGCAGAGGTGGCGGAAGCAGGTACGACAACAACTTTTAAGAGGCACCATGTCAAATAAATGAATTGGATGGGAATAGAGGGATACGGACCCCGGATGTGCAGAAGCTTTGAGTTTGGACAGGCATCAAGATCGGCGCAGGCTTGGAGGGCCGAATGGCCGTTTCCTGTTCTGTCCTGTTCTTTGTTCCTTGTTATTTGTACCCCAGGAGCAGTGTTACAGACACAGTGGGACCGGTCCGCTCTCCCCCAGGCTCAGTGATAAAGATACAGTTGGTCCAGGCTACTCTCCACCAGGGTCAATGAGGCAGACAAAGTGCGGTAATGCTGCTCTCCCCCAGGCTCAGTGACACAGGCATTGTAAAGCCGGTCAGCTCTCCCACAGCTCAGTGATACAGACACAGCGGGAACAGTCTGCTCTCCCCCAGGCTCAGTAATAATGACAAAGTTGAGCCGATCTGCTCTCCCCAAGGCTCACTGATGCAGAAACCGTGAAGTCGGTCTGCTCCCCTTTAAGCTCACTCATAAAAACACAGTGGAGTTGGTCTGCTCTTCCCCAAGATTAGCCACACGGACACAGTGGTGTCGGTCTGCTCTCACCCCGTCTCAGTGATGTAGACATAGTGGGGCCAGTCTGCTCTCTCCCAGGTTCAGTGATACAGGCACAGGAGGGCCGGTCCTCTCTGCGTCAGTCTTAGTGATACAGACAAATTGGGACGGGTCTTGCCTCCGTCAGGCTCGGCTAAACAGCCACAGTGGGGCCAGTCTGCCCACCCCAAAGCTCAGTAATGCAGGCACTGGTGGGCCGGTCTGCTCCCCTCCCAGGCTCAGTGACACAGACACAACAGGGTCAATCTTCTCTCCCCAGGCTCAGTAACATAGAGTAGGGCAGGTCTGCTCTCCGTCAGGCTCAGTGATACAGACACAGTGGAGCTAGTCTGCTCTCCCACAGGTTCAGTGATACAGACACAGTGGAGCCCGTCTGCTCTCCCCCATGTCCAGTGATGCAGACAAAGTGGGACTTGTCTGCTCTCCGTCAGTCTTCGTGATGCAGACACATTGGGACGGGTCTTCCTTCCATCAGGCTCAGTGATACAGACACAGTGGGGTCAGTCTGTCCTCCTCCCAGGCTCAGTGATGCAGACGCTGATGGGCCGATCTGCTTTAACCAGTTTCAGTGACACAGTCACAGCAGGGTCAATCTGCTCTCCCCCAGACTCAGTGACACAGAGTGGGGCGGGTCTTCTCTCCGTCAGGCTCAGTGATACAGTCACAGTGGTGCTGGTCTGCTCCGCCCAGGCTCAGTGATACAGAAACA
This sequence comes from Heterodontus francisci, assembly GCF_036365525.1. NCBI lineage: Eukaryota > Metazoa > Chordata > Chondrichthyes > Heterodontiformes > Heterodontidae > Heterodontus > Heterodontus francisci. Next base: position 1,530,329 of record NW_027140322.1, read on the forward strand.
GAGAGGGCCTGTATGCTCTTCCCAAAGATCCCTCATACCAGCACAATGAGCCCAGTCTGCTCTCCCCAAGACTCACTGAAACAGACACGTTGGGGCCGGTCTGGTCTCCCCCAATCTCAGTGATACAGACCCTTTGGAGTTGGTCTACTCTCCCCAGGCTCAGTGATACAGACACAGTGGGGCCACTTTGCAAGGCTCAGTGATGGAGACACAGTGGAGCTCTTTCTGCTCTCCCCCATGTTCAGTGATGCAGACAAAGTGGGGCCAGTCTGGTCTCCCTCAGACTCAGTCATACAGACACAGTGGGGCGGGTCTTTTCTTCGTCAGACTCAGTGATGCAGGCACGTTGTCACGGTCTGCTCTCATCACGTCTCAGTGATGTACACACAGTGCCGACATTCTGCTCTCCCCAAGGCTCAGTGATGCAGACAAATTGGGGCTAGTCTTCACTCCGTCAGTCTTACTTACAAAGATCCATTGGAACGGGTCTTCTCTCCATCAGGCTGAGTGGTACAGCCACAGTGGAGCCGGTCTGCTCTCCCGCAGGCTCAGTGATACAAACACAATGGGGCAGGTCTGCTCCACCGCAGGCTCAGTGACACTGACACAGTGGACCCTGCCACTTTGCCCCAGGATCAGTCATAGAGGCTCAGAGGGGCCGGTCTGCTCTCTGCCCAGCCTCAGTGAGACAGACACAGTGGAGCCCATCAGCTCTCTCACATGCTCTCTGATACAAACACAGAGCTTCCGGTCTGCTCTCCCCCTGGCTCAGTGAAACACACACATCAGGTCCGGTCTGGTCTGACCTCGATAGAGAATGTTATCTTGAAACAACAAGTATGAATTTTCCATTGACCAATTGAAGAATATGACAGCAAGATTCCATGCTTTCCGACTTTTGCGAAAACAATCAAACTGAAAATCAACATCATCTAAACAGTACTGAATTGGTAGCTAATACATCAGTTTACAGATAAAGCTATTTCCCGTTAAGTTATTTGCATACTCGAAAACCCCTGCACCACATTTACATATTATATAGTTTCGTCATCGAAAAGGTAATTAATATGGTTACAGAATTAACTGGCCTTGAGCAGAGCAGGGTTGCCACATCCAGTGGACTGGAAGCAATTGTTGGAAGTGTTATGGTGCATCAAGTCACAATGGGCACTTGTGGAGGAATGACAGTCACTAAATAAATCCTTGTTAAACTTTATGTTGGTTAAAAAAATAAACCATCCATATTTTCAACTGAAGCCCCTGTCAGTTTGTAATTAAGCTATTTTCTACTTGGTAAATGTCTTTGTCCTTTTGATGCCTTTAACTTTCTTTGTATGTCTGTGAGCGTGTCTTGTGAACTGAACCCCCTCCCGAGTTCAAGACTGTGTGTTAATAAACCCGACTGTTTTGACTTAACTTTAAGAACAGTGTTGTGACAGTCTGTTACAAGTCAGGGTTCACAAGCTGAGGGAGTGGAGGAATGCGTCATCAGGGTTTTTTCTTGAAGAAAAGGAAAACATTTAAATCACAATCTACTCATAGACAGGTTGTTGAAAATATATAGAAATGTGTTTGCAAAATTAACTACCTGTTCGTAAGATGACAGCAATGGATATCAGCTAAAATTGTCACAATAAATGCAACAAAAGAAGGACGCAGAAAACATCACGTAAAATGATCCCCAAAAAAGAAAAAAATACTGAAAATGGGCACAGTTTTTGCTGTGTTAATGTTAACTGAAATTTGCTGTGATAATGTTAAGTGATATTTCTAGTGTCTAGTTTAAGTGTTATTTTCTATTTCCAGTTCAAGTGGCATTTTCTACAGCAATTTTCAGTAATGTTTGCTGTGACCAGTTGAAATGATATTTTCTGTGTATTGTTGAGTTAATATACTCTGCGATTAGCTCAAGTGACATCTGCTGTATCTAACATGAGTAATATTTGCTGTGGTTATCTTAAATGGTATTTTCTATGGCAAATGTAAGTATTTTGTTGCTGTGATTGCGTGTTTTTACGTTTATCTACCCTCTCCCAGGTCCGCCGCCGACTATTGCGGCTCCAGTTTGGGTAAACCTTGAAAATCCCTGGGTTGTAGGGATAGCTGTAGGCAGCCGCGGAGTGTTAGATTTCAGCTAAAGTTTAGCATTTTGATACTGTATTCGCTTTAATAACCAATAAGGTCAAGGAAGCCATTTTAAGATTATCATTTGTCTTTTCAGCCATTTCGTACTCTGCATTTTGTATTATGGATTATCTACATGCATTGATTCTGCATTAAGTATTAGCCAGTCATGATTATAAAAGTAATGAAACATGATTAAGTTATAATGAGTGCATTGTTGTAATTGATAAAAAAATTAGAAAGTATGTTTATTCATTTAAAGTATTAATGAATACTAACTGTTTAAGTTTAAAGTTTCTGTAAAAATCAATTTCATATGAAGTTGGAATCTTTCTAAACTCTGATAAGTTACTGTACACCAAGGCCTTGTAAGAGTCTAGCTTATGAATACTGAGTTGCTCAGCATCAGATTGAAACTGGTAGGGTGAAGAAAACATTGTTCTCTATGGATAACACATTGCTACCATTTCAAACCAGGTGTTATCAAATGGAAGATGCAATTAAGAACAAACTAAGTTTACCAAACAACAGCTCATACCAATTATTAAGTCAAAAATACACTAACTGCGACATACATGATAGTTATCTAAGGAATAACAATGAGGGTTCCATGATTTTTCTGTGTTGCACAGATTCTGAAGTTTCCGGAGTATGCACTACATTTTATTTCTGCAACCGGGTTCGAAATCAAGAGCAGAGACCTCAGAGCTTGAAAGCGACCTATACTTCAGCAAATCATGAAACCGGCTAAAGCTGTAAATGCCATTACCCTAAGTTTATGAATTATGTCTTTCCTTGCCTAAACTTTCTTATATTTACGACCCAAAGATTTCTGTTATTGTCTTATTTCTTTAAGACTCTTCGAAACAAAAGTACATTTATAGGTTTGTTAACATTGCCAGCAAATTGGAATAACTGAAACTTATCAGGCAACGTATTATGCTAAAAAAAAAATCAGAGTGTATCAAAGTACATGGGATCGGAAGTCTCCATTTCTTTGTCCTTTCCTTTGCTTCAGGGATTTAAGCATTTCCCAGAATCATTGCAACAGAACAGACAGAATAGGATTAGACCCAGCGACCCCTTTTCACACTCTGCCTCCTGCAGGGACTCCATTTCATTCTCACACTTTCTCCCTCTCCGACACATCTGCCCTGATGATGCAACCATCAACAACAGCGCCTCGAAAATATATTCCTTGTTCCTCAACCGAGGATTCCCCACCTCGCTCCCCCCCCTCCCCGCCCCCGTTGTTGTTGACAGGTCCTCAACCGTGACTCGGCCATTTCCTGCAGATGCGCTCTCACCCCTTCCTCTCCCTCCAAGAACCGCGACAGGGCTCCTCTTGTCCCGCCAGCCTGCACATCCAGAGGATTATTCTCCGCCATTTCTAACACGTCCAGCGTGATGCCACCACCAAACAAATCTTCCCCTCCCCTCTCCTGTCAGCATTCCGAGGGAATCGTTCCCTCCGCAACACCCTGAACCACTCCTTCATTACCCCCGACACCTCATCCCCTTCCCACGGCACCTTCACATGCAATCGCAGGATGTGTAATACCTGCCCTTTTACCTCCTCTCTCTTCACCATCCATGGCCCGAAGCACTCATTTCAGGTGAAGCAGCCACTTACTTGTACATCTTTCGAATTAGTATACTGTACTCGCTGCTCACAATGTGGTCTCCTCTATATTGGGGAGACCAAACGTGGATTAGGTGACCACTTTTCCGAACTCCACCACTCAGCCCGGAAACATAACCCCGATCTTCCTGTCGCTTGCCATTTCAACACACACACCTGCTGTCATTCCCATATCTCTGACCTGGGCTTGCTGCGTTGCTCCAGTGAACATCAACGCAAGCTGGAGAACAGAAACTCATTTACTGATTCGGCCAGCTACAGACAACTGGACTGAACATTGAGTTCAATAATTTCAGAGCATGACTAGCCCCCATTGTTTTTATTTTTAGTTTTACTTTTCATTTTTACTTTATTTTATATTACTTTGTTACATCATTCAATTTATTTTCTCCATGTGCCTGCCCACTGTTTTTATTCATGTTTGTGGTTTTGGTGAGAGCTTTCATTATTCAGTCATTGATACCGTCTCTGCACGAATGTGCTGTTTTTCACCACACCTTTAACACATCTTCTTTGCCTTTGCCTTTGCCCCACGAATTTCTTGTCAGTTATTATCTGTGACCCTCTGGCCTATCAACACCTTCCATTTTGTTCTCTTTTGCCCTACTCCAGCTTTATTTGCTTAAAAGCTATTACATTCCTAACCTTTGCCATTTCTGATGAAAGCTCACTGACCTTAAATGTTCACTATGCTACTATCCCCACAGACGCTGCCAGACCTGGTGAGGATGTCCAGCACTTTTTGTTTTTATTCTATAACCGTTTCTTTAATCGATTTACAAACTCATTTTCCACCCCAACCTCTTGCCTTTCTCTTGTTGCCTCCTTAATTTGTGCCTATCTTTTCCAGAACTCCACAATTGAAGTCCTCCAATCAGACATCCGTCACTGCCACAGTAACATATTCGCTCTTATCAAAATCACAAATGGCATCCTGTGTGACTGAAATAAACGTTAACTTTCCCTCCTCGAGTTCTCGACCTGTCTGCAGCAATTGACCGAGTTGATCAGTCAATCCTTCAAATCTCTCCACCATCGTCCCCGTGTCTGGAACTGCAATTATCTTCTTCCATTCTTATTGGGAATCTAGAATAGTGGGAATGGAGGTAAAGGCAGTTGTATGTTCCTCCTGCAGAATGTGGGAGGTAGGGGTCGCCAAGAGTGTCCCTGCTGACTGCATCTGCGGGAAGTGCACCCAACTCCAGCTCCTCACAGACCGCGTTAGGGAACTGGAGCTGGAGCTGGATGAACTTCGGATCATTCGGGAGGCGGAGGGGATTATTGACAGGAGTTATAGGGAGGCAGTCACACCTCAGGTAAAAGAAGTAGGTAGATGGGTTACCGTCAGGGGAAGGAAAGGGAACCAGCAGGCAGTGCAGGGATCCCCTGTGGCCGTTTCCCTCAACAACAGGTATACCGTTTTGGATACTGTTGTGGGGGACGACTTACCAGGGGTAAGCAATGGGGTGCAGGTCTCTGGCACAGAGTCTGTCCCTGTTGCTCAGAAGGGAAAAGGGAATAGGAGCAGAGCATTAGTCATTGGGGACTCCATAGTTAGGGGAACAGATAGGAGGTTCTGTGGGAACGAGAGAGACTCACGGTTGGTGTGTTGCCTCCCAGGTGCCAGGGTACGTGATGTCTCCGATCGTGTTTTTGGGATCCTTAAGGGGGAGGGGGAGCACCCCCAAGTCGTGGTCCACATAGGCACCAACGACATAGGTAGGAAGAGAGATGGGGATTTAAGGCAGAAATTCAGGGAGCTAGGGTGGAAGCTTAGAGCGAGAACAACCAGAGTTGTTATCTCTGGGTTGTTGCCTGTGCCACGTGCTAGCGAAGAGAGGAATAGGGAGAGAGAGGAGTTGAACACGTGGCTGCAGGGATGGTGTAGGAGGGAGGGTTTTGGTTTCCTGGATAATTGGGGCTCTTTCTGGGGTAGGTGGGACCTCTACAAACAGGATGGTCTTCACCTGAACCAGAGGGGTACCAATATCCTGGGGGGGAGATTTGTTAGTGATCTTCGGGGGGGTTTAAACTAAATCAGCAGGGGAATGGGAACCTAAATTGCAGTGCCAGTGTACAGGCTGTTGAGAGTAGTGAGGTAGGGGATAAGGTTACAGGGACGCAAGGGGGCACTGGCAAGCAAGAACTTGGTTTAAAGTGTGTCTACTTCAACGCCAGGAGCATCCGGAATAAGGTGGGTGAGCTTGCAGCATGGGTTGGTACCTGGGATCCTGATGTTGTGGCCATTTCGGAGACATGGGTAGAGCAGGGGCAGGAATGGATGTTGCAGGTTCCGGGATTTAGATGTTTCAGAAAGAACAGAGAAGAGGGTAAAAGAGGGGGGGGGGGGTGTGGCATTGTTAATCAAGGAAAGTATTACAGCGGCGGAAAGGACGTTTGAGGACTCGTCTACTGAGGTAGTATGGGCCGAGGTTAGAAACAGGAGAGGAGAGGTCACCCTGTTGGGAGTTTTCTATAGACCTCCGAATAGTTCCAGAGATGTAGAGGAAAGGATAGCGAAGATGATTCTCGACAGGAGCGAGAGTAACAGGGTAGTGGTTATGGGGGACTTTAACTTTCCAAATATTGACTGGAAATACTATAGTTCGAGTACTTTAGATGGGTCTGTTTTTGTCCAGTGTGTGCAGGAGGGTTTTCTGACACAGTTTGTGGACAGGCCAACCAGGGGCGATGCCACATTGGATTTGGTACTGGGTAATGAACCCGGCCAGGTGTTCGATTTAGATGTAGGTGAGCACTTTGGCGATAGTGATCACAATTCGGTTAGGTTTACCTTAGCGATGGGCAGGGACAGGTATATACCGCAGGGCAAGAATTATAGTTGGGGAAAGGAAATTATGACGCGATTAGGCAAGATTTAGGATGTGTAGGATGGGGAAGGAAACTGCAGGGGATGGGCACAAACGAAATGTGGAGCTTATTCAAGGAGCAGCTAATGCGTGTCCTTGATAAGTATGTACCTGTCAGGCAGGGAGGAAGTTGTCGAGCAAGGGAGCCGTGGTTTACTCAAGAAGTTGAAGCGCTTGTCAAGAGGAAGAGGGCGGCTTATGTTCGGATGAGACGTGAAGGCTCAGTTAGGGCGCTTGAGAGTTACAAGCTAGCCAGGAAGGATCTAAAGGGAGGGATAAGAAGAGCAAGGAGAGGACACGAGAAGTCATTGGCGGATAGGATCAAAGAAAACCCTAAGGCTTTCTATAGGTATATCAGGAATAAACGAATGATAAGAGTTAGAACAGGGCCAATCAAGGATAGTAGTGGGAAGTTGTGTGCGGAATCAGAGGAGATAGGGGAAGCGTTAAATTAATATTTTTCGTCAGTATTTACAGTAGAGAAAGAAAATGTTGCCGAGGAGAATACTGAGATACAGCCTACTAGGCTAGATGGGATTGAGATTCACAAGGAGGAGGTGTTAGCAATTTTGGAAAGAGTGAAAATAGATAAGTCCCCTGGGCCAGATGGGATTTATCCTAGGATTCTCTGGGAAGCCAGGGAGGAGATTGCAGAGCCGTTGTTGTTGATCTTTAAGTCGTCATTGTCGACAGGAGTAGTGCCGGAGGACTGGAAGATAGCAAATGTTGTCCCCTTGTTCAAGAAGGGGAGTAGAGACAGCCCTGGTAATTATAGACCTGTGAGCCTTACTTCGGTTGTGGGTAAAATGTTGGAAAAGGTTATAAGAGACAGGATTTATAATCATCTTGAAAAGAATAAGTTCATTTGCGATAGTCAGCACGGTTTTGTGAAAGGTAGGTCGTGCCTCACAAACCTTATTGAGTTTTTCGAGAAGGTGACCAAACAGGTGGATGAGGGTAAAGCCGTGGATGTGGTGTATATGGATTTCAGTAAGGCGTTTGATAAGGTTCCCCACGGTAGGCTATTGCAGAAAATACGCAAGTATGGGGTTGAAGGTGATTTAGAGCTTTGGATCAGAAATTGGCCAGCTGAAAGAAGACAGAGGGTGGTGGTTGATGGCAAATGTTCATCCTGGAGTTTAGTTACTAGTGGAGTACCGCAAGGTTCTGTTTTGGGGCCACTGCTGTTTGTCATTTTTATAAACGACCTGGATGAGTGTGTAGAAGGGTGGGTTAGTAAATTTGCGGATGACACGAAGGTCGGTGGAGTTGTGGATAGTGTCGAAGGGTGTTGTAGGGTACAGAGGGACATAGATAGGCTGCAGAGCTGGGCTGAGAGATGGCAAATGGAGTTTAATGCGGAGAAGTGTGAGGTGATTCACTTTGGAAGGAGTAACAGCAATGCAGAGTACTGGGCTAATGGGAAGATTCTTGGTAGTGTAGATGAGCAGAGAGATCTTGGTATCCAGGTACATAAATCCCTGACAGTTGCTACCCAGGTTAATAGGGCTGTTAAGAAGGCATATGGTGTGTTAGCCTTTATTAGTAGGGGGATCGAGTTTCAGAGCCACGGGGTCATGATGCAGCTGTACAAAACTCTGGTGAGGCCGCACCTGGAGTATTGCGTGCAGTTCTGGTCACCGCATTATAGGAAGGATGTCGAAGCTTTGGAAAGGGTGCAGAGGAGATTTACTAGGATGTTGCCTGGTATGGAAGGAAGGTCTTACGAGGAAAGGCTGAGGGACTTGGGGTTGTTTTCGTTAGAGAGAAGGAGGAGGAGAGGTGACTTAATAGAGACATACAAGATAATCAGAGGGTTAGATAGGGTGGATAGTGAGAGTCTTTTTCCTCAGATGAGGATGGCAAACACGAGGGGACATAGCTTTAATTTGAGGGGTGAAAGATATAGGACAGATGTCAGAGGTAGTTTCTTTATGCAGAGAGTAGTAGGGGCGTGCAACGCCCTGCCTGCAACAGTAGTAGACTCGCCAACTTTAAGGGCATTTAAGTGGTCATTGGATAGACATATGGATGTAAATGGAATAGTGTAGGTCAGATGATCGGCGCAACATCGAGGGCCGAAGGGCCTGTACTGCGCTGTAATATTCTAATTCTAATTCTAATTATCGTTATAATCATCGCCAGAATATCACCATCAGTAGATTCTACTCCAATTTCTGCAGCAATGTCTCTGTTTATCTCGAAAGGTCTATTTCTCACTTGCATTCTGTCTGCCAATGACATCACCCAGAATCAGAATATCAGTTTCACAATTGGTGCTGAAGACACCAAACTCTACCTCACCCTCACATCTCTCATTCCTCAGTTGTTTCTGGATTGTCACACGGTTTGTCAGAAATCTGGTACTGGGTGAACAGCAATGTCCTTCAATTAAATTGTGGAAAGTCTGAAGGCATTTCCTTTGTTCCTTGCCACAAACTTTACTCTCGAGCCAGAATTCCTTTTTCTGGAAACTGTCTGAGACTGAACCATATTTTTCGCAATCTTGGTCACATAGTAACCTCGAGATGAGCTTTCAGCCACAAGGCTGCGCCATCACAATGACCCATTCGTCTTCCCCTTTTCACCTCAAATGCTGCTGAAAACTCATCCGTGTCTTTGCCAGCTCCAGGTTTGAATGTTCAAACACACTCGTGGCCGACCTCCCACATTCTACGCTCGTATTTTTTCATCTATTTATATGAAAGAATCATACTCACTGTGTCCACTGTCAGAACCAGCTGCTGCCCAAGTTCACTGAAGCTTTTGAATGGTAGCCATGGAGGAAATCTGATCACAAAGCCAGGAGCCAATCAAACAGCAGCCAGCACAAGTTACCCCAATTCCAATAAGACAGGATCACATGACCAGGCTCTGCTCCTGGTCAGTTTCACTATCCCTGTCGCCGACCACAGTTTTTGTCCACCAACGAGCAAATCAGGAGCACAGCCTAAACGGCAGGTATGCTGAATGCCACAGCTCAAATCCTGACCAAGAATAAGACCCCAATCCCTGTCCAGCACAGTTTCATCAAATTTCCCTTTTCCTTATTGCTCCACTGAAATAATTTGAAGAATCGTGGACGAACATATCAACCCTGTTGCAAATGACACCGTGTCAATCACAACAATCTGCCAAGCTATAAATCGCTGTGAACTTGCCACACTCCACTCCTCCCTTATCATCTGCTGTCGAACAGTATTTGTTATGCACCACTGTTTCTGCTGCATCGTCAACAGGGTTTTCCCCAATAAACTGTACCCAGGGCATCGCAAATTCCAGCACGACACCATTTCAACACTCTTCTTGGCTTCAAAACCCGTCTGGAAGTCGATATCTCTCACTATGTGCTCATCAATCTCGCACTCTCCATACGTTTGCCCTCGTGCTTGATGTCACGCTGTTTTAACCTGCTCTATCATGCCTTCTGAGATGTCTGGATGGAATATTTGTGTTTGTGTATGTCGCTGTGTGAGTGGGCGCCGCCGCGTTAGATTTCATGGTGTGTTTTGAATGAACAGTCCACAGGTTGTGCATTCATGCAATGCAGGATATGAGAAGAGCAGTTCTGGTCTTCAAACAGGAGCTGAAATTCTCACATGTAGCTTATATATTAGAACAGGAATCACAAGAAAAATAATAATGAACAATGGACACATTGATGGACTGGTAATAAAATGCTGCAAATGAGCAAATGTTGCAAATGATTTGTCAATTGATTATATATAGCTGCTTGCTCTAATTGTGATTAAGAGCAGCTGATACTAATTGTGGAAATATTAGGGTACTTTTGGAAGAACCAGTTTCCGCCCTGGGAGGGATACAGGGGAGCTGGTCTGGAGCAGGTAAATGTAGTCTGCACTTATAATATATGGATGATTGTGAATAAACCGATGTGGAAGTAAGACTGGTTCCTGCTTTATCCTTTGAAGGATGCATGTTTATGAAATTAACATAATGGTCCTACATTTTGCGCCTTCTCAGGATCAGATCTTGTAACTGGCATGTTTCATGTTCCTTTGTTGATCGCTGTCAGGGAGTGGGATTTGACTGACTTCAGGCCGTGCAGGGCAGGTGAACAAAATATTCCATGAGGTTATCAGTCCCTCCCTCAGGGTAATTCAAACCAACAAGGAACCTACTCACCACAAAGTAAAAATCTGCAATCATTGTAATTCATGTGAGGGAGAGGCAGAAGAACATGGCCATACATTTGCTGGCAGATTTGCCTTGAAGACTTTTGGGTGGGTTTGTTGAATGTCAAGTTAGTAAGTGTAGAACTATTCCATCCTGATATTGTGCGAAATTGAACAGAAAATCACATAAATATTTGGGAACAACATGTAAAATTAGGAGGGAAAATAGACTTTCTCGAGAAAAGAAAACGAAATTATTGAAATAGGAAGATGTTTGTACTGACAAAGGATTGAATCTGATTCACCAGTGAATCCACGTCTTTCGTTTCTGTTTGTTATAAATGTGAAACCTGTGGCAGGTTTGCCTTGACAGCCAACTGACATAGTCCTCATTGTTAGATGTTTCTTGCTGCTGTGTTTTGTTAACTCAGAAGATAGAATTATATTTTGGGGCCGGAATTGTATTACTTACTTTCCGTGGAACACTGCAATCCGTTGTCAATCCCTTCCAGAACTCTGAGTAAGTGCTGTGCTGCTAACAGCTTCCTCCATCACCTACCAACTGGACACTCGAGGAACAGTTCCATCAACAAGAAGGCAAGGTTGGCCCTCCCATTAGCCCGAACCCCCGCACACCCATTCTGCATTCCCCCTGTTACTACGATGTCTCTCCACGCAGTGGGAAGATATGGTTCTTCTGATTTCCAAGATTAAGCCTTGAATGCCCCAAGGTTCGTATACACACAATCATAACTATCCATATTGTGACCTCCCCTTTAAAACATGGATGATAGCAGAGTGAAGGGTATGTCAGTAGTTTGATCTTCGAGTATGTTAATGGTTGGGGACAACATCGGAGGCCGAAGGGCCTTTACTGTGCTGCACTGTTCTATGTTCTATGTTCTAACATTGATGGTGAATTGAAGAGCCTGTATCAGATCCAATTACCCCTCTTCTTGTCCATATATGACACAGTACACCTTATTTTCCATGTACTCCTGATCATTACAATGTCCCTTTTAAAATTATCGCATCCAATCATGAAACTCGTGGTTTGTTTCAACAAATAGACCAAAGATAGTTTATACTTCCCCCAACTGCCCTGTCATTTTCCTCTTTCAATTATACGGTCGAAGATTGAGGCCAGGTTGAGAAGCAATTTACTCTGGAAAAATGACGGACAAACTGAAACTGTCTTCTTTCACTCCCACAAAAAGCATTGCATTTTTTGCATTGTTTGCATCAGATTTGGGCTGATGAAAGGCAACTAAAAATCGCAACACAAATTTACCATGAAATGTCATTGTCCAACAAGAGAGATTCTAACCACCTCCCCTGATATTCATCGTCGTGGTCACTCCCCAATTACCACATTATTAATATCATAGTCGTTACCTTTGATCAGAAATTTAACTGGGCCAGCCAAATAAATATTGTTGCTCCAGAGAAGATCAGACTTTGGGATTTATGCAACAAATAACTCACTTACTTTTACATCTGCAATCTACAAGGTATAAGTCAGGAATAATGGAATACACGCCACTTTCCTGGATCTGTGCCGCCGCCAACAAAACTCAAGCGCCTCAGAAAAATCCAAGAAAATGGGCTTGCTTGATGTGCATCCGATGCACCATACTAACACTTAACGCTTTCCACCACCAGCACACAGTGGCTGCCGTGTGCACCATATATAACATCACACCGCAAGAAGTTACTAAATATATTTCGACAGCTCCTTTCAAGCATCAGACCGCTAACACCTAAAAGGATAAAGGCGGCAGACGCATGGAAACATGAACACTTGAATGCTTCCTCCAAGACACAGACATCCTGATTTGGAACGATATCGCCCTTTCTTCATTATTGCTGGGTCAAAATCTTGCAGCCTCCTTTCTAATTGCACTGCGGGTGTACGTAAAGCAGATGGAGTCCAGCGTTTCACGAAGGTGGCCCTCCACCACGTTTCCAAGAGATACGAAAGATACGCCAGCAATACCCACATCCAAGGAAAAAGAAGGAACAACCCTCATCCTGCTACTTCCGACCAAGCCCAGATGTTTGGAAAATTCCTGGGGAAAATTGATGTACAGAGAGATTTGGGTGTTCAGGTCCATTGTTCCCTGAAGATGGCAACGCAGGTCAATAGAGTGGTCAAGAAGGCATACGGCATGCTTTCCTTCATCGGACGGGGTATTGAGTACAAGAGTTGGCAGGTCATGTTACAGTTGTATAGGACTTTGGTTCGGCCACATTTGGAATACTGCGTGCAGTTCTGGTCGCCACATTACCAAAAGGATGTGGATGCTTTGGAGAGGGTGCAGAGGAGGTTCACCAGGATGTTGCCTGGTATGGAGGGCGCTAGCTATGAAGAGAGGTGGAGTAGATTAGGATTATTTTCATTAGAAAGACGGAGGTTGAGTGGGGACCTGATTGAGGTATACAAAATCATGAGAGGTATAGACAGAATGGATAGCAAGAAGCTTTTTCCCAGAGTGGGGGATTCAATTACAAGGGGACACGAGTTCAAAGTGAAAGGGGAAAAGTTTAGGGGGGATATGCATGGAAAGTTCTTTACGCAGAGGGTGGTGGGTGCATGGAACGCTTTACCAGCGGAGGTGGTAGACGCGGGCACGATATCGTCTTTTAAGATGTATCTAGACAGATACATGAATAGGCAGGAAGTAGAAAACATAGAAAAACATAGAAAAATACAGCACAGAACAGGCCCTTCGGCCCACGATGTTGTGCCGATCCTTTGTCCTCTGTCAAGGACAATTTAATCTATACCCCATCATTCTCCTTTATCCATATACCTATCCAAAAGCCTTTTGAAAGTCCCTAAAGTTTCTGACTCAACAACTTCCCCGGGCAAGGCATTCCATGCCTCGACCACTCTCTGGGTAAAGAACCTTCCCCTGACATCCCCCTTATATCTCCCACCCTTCACCTTAAATTTATGACCCCTTGTAACGCTTTGCTCCACCCGGGGAAAAAGTTTCTGACTGTCTACCCTATCTATTCCCCTGATCATCTTATAAACCTCTATCATGTCACCCCTCATCCTTCTCCTTTCTAATGAGAAGAGGCCTAGAATGTTCAGCCTTTCCTCGTAAGACTTATTCTCCATTCCAGGCAACATCCTGGTAAATCTCCTCTGCACCCTCTCCAAGGCTTCCACATCCTTCCTAAAATGAGGCGACCAGAACTGCACACAGTACTCCAAATGAGGCCTTACCAAGGTCCTGTACAGCTGCATCATCACCTCACGGCTCTTAAATTCAATCCCTCTGCTAATGAACGCTAACACCCCATATGCCTTCTTCACAGCCCTATCCACTTGAGTTGCAACTTTCAATGATCTATGCACATAGACCCCAAGGTCTCTCTGCTCCTCCACATGCCCAAGAACCCTACCGTTAACCCAGTATTTTGCATTCATGTTTGTCCTTCCAAAATGGACGACCTCACACTTTTCAGGGTTAAACTCCATCTGCCACTTTTCAGCCCAGCACTGCAACCTATCCAAGTCCCTTTGCAGACGACAATAGCCCTCCTCGGTATCCACAACTCCACCAACCTTTGTATCATCTGCAAATTTACTGACCCACCCTTCGACTTCCTCATCCAAGTCGTTAATAAAAATCACAAACAGGAGAGGACCCAGAACTGATCCCTGCGGCACGCCACTGGTAACTGGGCTCCAGGCTGAGTATTTACCATCTAAGACCACTCTCTGCCTTCTATCAGTTAGCCAATTCTTAATCCAATTGGCCACATTCCCCACTATCCCATGCCTCCTGACTTTCTCCATAAGTCTACCATGGGGGACCTTATCAAATGCCTTACTAAAATCCATGTACACCACATCCACTGGTTTACCCTCATCCACTTGCTTGGTCACCTGCTCAAAGAATTCAATCAGGCTTGTGAGGCAAGACCTACCCCTCACAAAACCGTGCTGACTGTCCCGAATCAAGCAGTGTCTTTCCAGATGCTCAGAAATCCTATCCCTCAGCACCTTTTCCATCAACTTGCCTACCACTGAAGTAAGACTAACTGGCCTGTAATTCCCAGGGTTGTTCCTATTCCCTTTCTTGAACAGGGGCACAACATTTGCCACCCTCCAATCACCTGGTACCACCCCCGTCAGCAGAGAAGATGAAAAGATCATTGCCAGCGGCTCTGCAATTTCATCCCTTGCTTCCCATAACATCCTTGGATATACCCCGTCAGGCCCGGGAGACTTGTCTATCTTCAAGTTATTCAAAAACCCCAACACATCTTCCCTCCTAACGAGCACTTCCTCGAGCTTACCAGTCTGCTTCCCACCGTCCTCTTCAGTAATACACCCCTTCTCATTCGTAAATACCGAAGAGAAGTACTCATTCAAAACCTCACTTATCTCTTCCGGCTCAACACACAGTCTCCCGCTATTGTCCTTGACCGGACCTACGGTCCCCCTAGTCATCCTCATATTTCTGACATACGCGTAAAAGGCCTTGGGGTTTTCTTTTATCCTACCCGCCAAGCATTTTTCATGCCCTCTCTTAGCTCTCCTAATCCCTTTCTTCAGATCCTTCCTGGCCATCTTGTATCCCTCCAGAGCTATGCCTGTGCCCTTTTTCCTCAACTTTATATACGCATCCTTCTTCTTCCTAACAAGACTCTCAACCTCTCTTGTCAACCACGGTTCCCTCACATGACCATCCCTTCCCTGTCTGACAGGGACATGCTTATCAATGGCCCCTACTATCTGCTCCTTGAAAAAGTTCCACATTTCGACCGTGCCCTTCCCTGCCAGCATATGCTCCCAACTTATGCTCCTCAGTTCCTGCCTGACAGCATCATATCTACCCTTCCCCCAATTGTAAACCTTGCCCTGTTGCACATACCTATCCCTCTCCATTACCACAGTGAATGCTACAGAATTGTGATCACTATCTCCAAAGTGCTCGCCCACCAACAGCTCTATCACTTGCCCTGGTTCATTACCTAGTACCAAATCCAATATTGCCTCCCCTCTGGTCGGGCAGTCTACATACTGAGTCAGAAAAGCTTCCTGGACATACTGCACAAACACTACCCCATCCAAACTATTCGATCTAAAGAGTTGCCAATCAATATTTGGGAAGTTGAAATCCCCCATAATTACTACCCTGTGACTTCTGCTCCTTTCCAAAATCTGTTTCCCAATCTGCTCTTCCACCTCCCTGCTGCTATTGGGGGGCCTATAGAAAACTCCCATCAAGGTGACTGCTCCTTTCCTGTTCCTGACCTCAACCCACAGTGCCTCAGTCGGCAGATCCTCCTCGAAAATTCTTTCAGCAGTTGTTACACTATTTCTAACTAACAATGCCACCCCCCCACCTCTTTTACCACCATTCCTAATCTTATGAAAACATCTATAACCAGGTACCTCCAAAAACCATTCCTCCCCCTCACCTATCCACGTTTCAGTGATGGCCACAACATCGTAGTCCCAAGTGCCCATCCACGCCTTCAATTCACTCACCTTATTCCTGATGCTTCTTGCGTTGAAGTATACGCACTTTAACCCTTCTCCGTGCCCATCTGTCCTCTGTGACAGTGCTACCTTCCCCAATACCTCACTACACTCTTTGTCTTTCTGAGTGGACCCACTGGTCCCTGGATTACAAGTCCGGTTCCCATCCCCCTCCCAAACTAGTTTAAACCCTCCCGAACAGTACTAGCAAACCTCCCTCCCAGGATATTGGTGCCCCTCTGGTTCAGATGCAGCCCGTCCTGTTTGAACAGGTCCCATCTTCCCCAGAATGCAGTCCAATTATCCAAGAACTGGAAGCCCTCCCTCCTACACCATTCCTGCAGCCACGTGTTCAGCTGTGCTCTCTCCCTATTCCTAGCCTCACTATCACGTGGCGCCGGCAACAAACCAGAGATAACAACTCTGTCCGTCCGAGCTTTCAGCTTCCAGCCTAACTCCCTAAACTCACTTCTAACATCTGTGCCACCCTTCCTTCCTACGTCGTTGGTGCCAATGTGCACCACGACCTCTGGCTGCTCCCCCTCCCCTTTAAGGATCCTGAAGACGCGATCACAAACATCACGGACCCTGGCACCAGGGAGGCAACAAACCATCCGTGCGTGTCGCCTGCGCCCACAGAACCGCCTGTCCGTACTCCTCACCATCGAGTCCCCGATGACTAGTGCTCTCCCATTCTCCCTCCTTCCCTTCTGAGCCACAGTGCAGGACCCCGTGCCAGAGGCCCGGTCACTGCAGCCTGCCCCCGATAGGCCGTCCCCCCCAACAGTATCTAAAACTGTATACTTGTTGTTGAGGGGAACGACCACAGGAGATCCCTGCACTGACCTCTTCCCACCTCTAACTGTTACCCAGCTGCCTTTGATTTGTGGAGTAACGACCTCCGTGTAGCTTCTATCTATCAACCCCTCAGCTTCCCGAATGATCCTCAGTTCATCCAGCTCCAGCTCCAATTCCCTAACACGGTCTGATAGGAGCTGGAGACGGATGCACTTCCAGCAGGTGAAGTCGGCAGGGCCACCGGAGGTTTCCCTCACCTCGAACATTCTGCAGGAGGAGCAAGACACTACACTGGCTGCCATTTCTTTTATTCAATTACCCCTTAGTTAAGTACAACTATAGATATTAACAAAAACAGTAAATAGCTTACCTGTTCAGTCCTTTTTGGCTAAAGTAAAGAGATACAGACCATTAGAAAATAGGCGACAGGTTTAGATAGAGGATTTGGATCGGCGTAGGCTTGGAGGGCCGAAGGGCCTGTTCCTGTGCCGTAATTTTCTTTGTCCTTTGTTCTTTATTGGTGCCCTGCCCCGCCCTGTGCTCAGCACATTCTGCACAGTTTATGAATAAGCAGTCTCCAAATTAAAATTGCGATGAGGAGGAATTTCTTCTCTTGAAAGTTCCATCGCATTTAGAATTCACTTACCCAGAGTCAGTGGAGTCTGGGTCATTGAATATATTCAAGGCCGGTTTAGACTGACTGTTCATGGCTTACTGTTGTCTCGCGGGAAATTGGAATTACAGCCATGGTCAGATCAGCCATTGTGGTATTGAATGGTGGAACATGATCTATGGGCTGAATGGCCTACTCCCGCTTTTATTTCTAATGACCTTATGATCATTGGTGACAGGTTATCTGTTGCATATCTTGCACTTGCATAGAAAGGAGCTTCGGGCAAGCAAACCAGACCTTGGGTGTGACGGAAGAGTGAATAAAGATATTCTGTTCGCGATTTTAGGTGGACATGGTGGAAATGGAGGAGGATGATTTGTTGAAGGTGGAGGCGTATTGGAATGGAAAGTGAGAATAAGTGAATTAATATCATGGTTCTGGAAGGTAGGGAAGGAGGTGAGGACAGTCACTCGGGTGATGGAACAGATAAAGCGGAGGCCTCTGCAAAATCTATGTGAGGAATGCACGGTTAACGTGAAATTAAGAGACTGCATAAGCTCTGGTATGGAAGAAGGCATCGTTTAAACGAACAAAAGTCGATGAGGTAACTGAGAGAATGGAAGTTATTATTTCGGCAAAGTGGAATTTGAGGAGGTGTGGTCAAGATTACTGTGGAAGTTGGTGGATCACAGTAAATATTGATGTCGAATCTGTCCACTTAAATGGAGTGAAGGAATTCGTGGAAGAGAAGTGAGGAGTCACAGATGGACCGTTTTCAGGCGAGGGAGGGACAGATATTTCAATGCAAATTTGATTAAATTTTCGAGCTCGATGTGAACAAGGGTTTGACACAGCCACAATCATCGATGTATCGGATAAAGAGGTTGAAAAGGGAAACGGAGTAGCTCGGACTGCGTGAGGGAGAGAACAATATTGAAAATCCTGCCATTGTGTCCAGTTCTAGGCACCACACTTTGAGGAACAATGTGTAGGCTTTGGAGCGGGTGTAGAAAATGTTCAAGAGAAAATTCCAGGGGTAACAGATGTTTTATGCCGACAGATGACAGAATCGGGGTTGTTCCCCTTCAAGAGGAAATTGAGAGATAGTTTGATAGAGTTGTTCCAAACCATGGGCTGTTTCAACAGAGTAAATAGAGAGAAACTGCTCTCATTGACAAACCTGGCGAAAACTAATGGACACAGGTTTAAGGGATTGGCAATAGAATCAAAACGACATGAGGGAAAACGTATGTTTCTAAAGCAGGTTTTGAGGATATGAAATGAACTGGCTGAGAGAGTGGTGAAGATAGATTCCGTCAGAAGCGAATTGAATAAACAACTGAAGAGAAAAACAATGCAGGTCAGTGATGAGGAGATGTGGGAGTAAGATTAGCTGAGCTGCCCGTGCAGAGAGCTGACACGGGCAAGACAGACAAAATGGCCAACTGCTGTGTTGCAATCATTCTATACTCCGTTTTGTTTGAATATATGAATTGTTGAACGGAATTGCACAGCTAAAGAGAGCATCCAATTTATAGACGAGCATCCGTTACAGGCTTCTCTGACGTTAGGAATTTAATTTCTGAATTATCTTGCAGAGTGAAGGCCATCACTAAAACAACATGAAATCTACAGATGGGACTCATGAATTTGCCAGGACTTCCTTGATTTCTATTTAACACAGCTTCCAGTTATGATTAGTTGCTTATTGTGATCAGATTTGTCCAGACTTGTGGGTTGGAATGGGTCCAATCCAATTTTAGAGGAAAATATATTCCATCAACAGGGAATTAACACAGCTGCCGTAATCTGTTTGTTCAAAACGTAAGAAAAACTGTTTGAACAATTTTGCAACTTCAGTATCCCCTTGGCGATCCGAGAGGGTATAAAGTTAATGCACCGGGAATGTGTCACCTCAGAATGTATTTCAGAGATATTACCTGCAGCACGAACAGACCGATCACTCCAAGCAAAAAATGCACGGACCAATTCAATGGGTGAGGAACATATTCTATGTGATCCTTGCTGTAATTGGCGTTCCTGGTAAGTATCCCTAAACAGTGAAGATTTGTAAATCTGTGTATGAGCTGGTTTCTTCGATTACCATGGGAATAATAATATTACATGAGATCGAATGGTT
This sequence comes from Heterodontus francisci, assembly GCF_036365525.1. Lineage (NCBI taxonomy): Eukaryota > Metazoa > Chordata > Chondrichthyes > Heterodontiformes > Heterodontidae > Heterodontus > Heterodontus francisci. The sequence goes on from NW_027140322.1 coordinate 1,550,155, forward strand.
ACAGTTACACAGACACACACTCAATAATATAATTGCATTAATTTCCTGATTTATCTGTGCAGTTTTAATCTATTGTCTCAACTGTTTCAAGCTCGAGACACTCTGTATTGTAAAGTTATTGAATTATGTGGAATGTTGTGTTCTGTGGAATCACAGTTCAAAGCAGGAAAATCTCAGAGTGGAAGGATTACCGGAATTATGTGTTAATGTAGAATTATACAGTGTGCATGCACTAACTGGAGTGGAGCACCTGACCTCAGCGATCATGTATAACTGGCACTCTAGAATTGCACTGATTGTGTCTGACTAAATGATGTGGACCACGTAACTACAGGGAACACGTATTTCCTGGAGTATCTGTCATTGTATTCAATGCGGTTCCCCATCTTACTCTTACTCGAAGTAATGTTGTTGACAGCATTATCAGGTGCTGATTAATATACTTCCCGAGCACAGTCTTGTAAGCGTTTGGTCATAAATGCACTGCAATAATAAATAATCCTCTTCAATATGACGAAAAACACTGATGACTATGACTTGTTAATAGACAAGTTACTGATTTTACAGCACAGAATATGGGCATTCGGTACCACTAGATTAGGACTGTCTTCCAGCTCTGCACGAGCCTCTCTTCATTCCAGCTCATCTAATCCTATCTGTATATCCTTCCAATCCTGTCTCCCTCATGTACTAACCTCGCTTCTTCTTATTTTTTTCCATTGTAGCTATTCCAAGAGGTCTCAATTCCACGTTCCGAGCACTCCGACTAAATAGGTCTCTCTTGAATTCCATCGTGAATTTATTGATGACCATCTTATTTTCAGGGAATGCAGAACTGGTCACCAGCAAAGGTGGAAATATCAGGTCCACGTTTTCCCTCTCTAACCCTTATATAATTTTAAAGGCCTCTATTAGTTCAACACTCATCCTTCTCTTATCGACATAATAGAGCCACAACATATCCCAATAATTATTATCTCTCAGTTATGGTATTATTTCTGTGAAGAATACGTGCACCTGCTGGTTACCCTGGATATTGTTATCATGTATAGTCCAGAAGAGTACACATTATTTATGTGTTCAATCACCACCTTTCTAATACATTATTATGACACTTTTCTTTTAATGATATTCCTGTAGAAATAAATGTCTGTGCTTTGATCACATTTGCATTGAAATATGAAACTCCCTTTTCACTGTCACACAATTATACATCAGAGGGAGTGGTCCAAGATGTATGAGTGTCGCCTATCCGAGGGACTGGTTCGAGTCAGGGATGGGTTTCTTCGACCCCAGGGAGTGATTCGAGTCCGGGATGGGTTCCTACAGTGGGAGTGTTTGGAGAAGGGGTGCAGTTCTCCAGTCTACCCATTCTTTGGCTCCTCATTGCTACATTTAACTAGTTGACCAGCGTCCGGGGAGCGGGGTGCTACACCTCCTCGTCCAGGATTTGTTAAATCTGGAACTACTGGTGTTGGAGGCAGGTTGGGGTCATGGACCCGATCTGACCCGATCCCAATCAACACGGTTTTGGTGCTAAAAACCTTTTTGCCAGGGTTGAGAAGCAGAGAATGTTTTTCAGTAATTTACAGCCACTTCTCCCTTCACTCCTTTGCAGTTAATTTAGTCTCAATTGTGATCCTGTCCAAGGGAAATTGCGGACTCTCCACCTGCACCACCCGCTACCTGGTGGCCATGTCAACCGCGGATCTACTGTTCATTATCACTGAGATCATACTCCGGAGAATCAATAGGCTTTATTTCACATTAGATTTCCTGGACCTCACCTTTGTGTGTCGCTCTCGCTATGTCCTGATCCGTGCAGCCCTCGACTGTTCCGTCTGGTTCACCATCGCTTTCACATTTGATCGATTTGCTGCCATTTGTTGCCTGAAGCTGAAATCAAAATATTGCACCAGGAAAACTGCAACTGTGGTTCTATTCACAACCTGCATTCTGCTCTGTATAAAAAATATTCCCATCTACTTTAGATTTAAACCTAGATGGGTAATCGACAATGTCGAATGGCGCTGTTATAATAAGCGAAGTTATTTTACTGACCCTCGATGGATTGGATTTCGAATGTTTGAAAAAGTTTTAACACCATTATTGCCTTTCATTTTAATTCTGTTGCTGAACGCTCTGACGTTCAGACACATATTAGTGACCAGTCGCGTTCGTCAGAGACTGAGGTGTCAGAGCAAGAAAGATAATCACAGTGACTCTGAAATGCAGAGAAGAAGGAAGTCTATGATTTTACTCTTCAGCATATCTGGCAGTTTCATATTTCTGTGGCTGGTGTATATGTTATACATTTTTCGTGTTGGTCATTTCTTAGATGATGATTCTTATTATATCTTTGAAAATGTCGCATACATGCTATGGAATTTAAGTTGCTGTACGAACACATTTATTTATGTTGCCACTCAGTCCGAGTTCAGAGAGCAGTTAAAAAGCGCCATAAAATATCCAGTTACATCAATTATTAAATTAATGAATAAACATAGCAACTGAGACCAGCTGAAAGATCCAGTGGTTAATGGACAAGAGGAGACCGCTGGAGGTCCAGACGAAAATGGCCTGGAAGAGTAAATACAAATACTAGCGTTGTTAGGGACGGGAAGAAGGGGGTCGTGAGCAGGAAGATCGGAAGTAAATTAGCAGGAATTCAAAAAGATAATGAGCAGTGAGCAGAAGGAAAGAGATGACCTTCGTAAAGGGGTCAGGAGGAGAGTGATTGCTCGCCCTCAAGGAACTGATGTGAAAGAAGCTTGAACTGGATATGACACTTATCATTAAACAAGAACCATGCAGTTTAATAAGTATGCTAACTGACTTGATCAATTAGCAATAGCTGTAGAAGAAAACATTTATATTTAAAAAGCCTGGGAATGTTGAGGTGAATTGTTTACTGTCGTTGGCATTGTTGATAAGAAGATGAAAGGTTGATGTTTAACTGTTTTGTATCTACAAGGATGTGATATTTGTTCACACAGTGCAATATTAACTCAAGGAGCCTAGGAAATAAGAGATAGACATACTTTTCGCGTACTCCACTCTAATTACACAGGTGCAGTGACAGCATAAAATCTCACGTTAAACTAATGAAACAGTTAATTTAAAGGATATCATAATAAGGAATCGGAATCCCAAAAGATGGAAACTCAGAGTCTTTGCTGGTACACTTTACAATGGTGTTTGTGGTGTAATTATTCAGAAACACGGTTCAACGTAATGTCAATTCAGAGACAGGAGAACAAAGGGATCGCCTGTGCTGGCAACATTCAAGGAATCCTGGCCTTGAAGGGTAAGAAACTTCCATGTTGTCTTCAGTGTTTTTTTGTTATGTATTTATAACATGTTGCTTAATAAATTATACTGGATTCATAAGTAGCCCATTGTAATAAGTTGAAAATTCAGAACTGAGACTTTTTAAATAAATGTGTTTTACGCCTCAAAACCCCAAAACATACAAGGGTGCAACTTGGGGCCAGACGTTGATAAAAGCTAATACGAAATGACTGATCGTGAATTTGATTGGAATCTTGCTCTGATTAGTCTGACCAACTTTTTACATTCAGGGAAGGGAATTGCTAACGGAAACAACCAGACCGAGATCCGCAAGAACTGTGAATCAGATGTCATTTGAATTACGAGGAAAATGATTGGTAAAAAGCATAGAACAAATATCAGCGGAAAAGAGGAATAATTTATTATTTTAAGCTTCCAAGAACCATAGAATCAAAGGAACATAAAATGTTTAAGGCACAAAAAGAGGCCACTTTGAACCATCGTGTCTGTGCCAGCTGGAAAAGGATCCACCAATTCCAATCCCACCTTCCAACATTTAGTTCTTAGCCCTGCAGATAATGGTAGCTGAGGTTCATATCCAGACTCATTTTCAATAAGTCGAGAGTCTCTGCCTCAACCACCCTTTCAGGCAGTAAGGTCCAGATCCCTACCACCCTCTGGGTGAAAAGATTGTTTCCTTAATCTCCCCTCTATTTTTCTAGCAATCAGTTTAAAGGTATGCCCCCTCGTCACTGACCTCTCAGCTAAGGTGAATAAATCCTTCACCTCCACTCTATCCAGCCTCCTCAAGATTTTGTACATTTCAATCAGATCTCCTCACAGCCTTCTCTGTTCCAAGGAGAATAACCACAGCCTATCCAATCTTTCCTCCGACCTGCATTTTTCCAGTCCTGGCAAGATCCTCATAAATCTCCTCTGTACCCTGTCTCGTGCAATTACATCCTTTCTGTAATGAGGTGACTGGAGCTGCACAAAGTTCTCAAGTTGCGGCATAACCAATGAGTTACACAGTTCCAGGATAATCTCCCTGCTCTTATATTCTAAACCACTACTAATAAAGGAAGGATTTCCATATGCCTTCTGAACCACCTTATCGTTCCTGTCCTGCTACCTTCAGTGTCCTATGGACATTGACTCCAAGGTCCCTCACTTCCGCTACACTTCTCAGTATTTTCTCTTTAATCATGTATTCCTTTGCCGTGTTTGACCTCACTAAATACACCACCTCACACTTCTTCAAGTTGAATTCCGTTTACCACTTCTTCTGCCCATCTGAGCAGACCATCAATATCTTCCTGCCGCCTGAAGTTACTCTCCTCGATATCTACCACAGGGCCAATCTTCTTGTCGTACGCAAACTTATTGATCATGATCCGTACATTAACGTCCAATCATTAATATACACCAGAAAAAGCAGGGGACCCAGTACTGAGCTCTGCGGGACGCCACTGGAAAGAGCCTTTCTGTCGCTAAAACATCCGTCAACAATTACAATTTGATTCCTGCCACTGAGCCAATTTTGTAGCCACCTTGCTGCATTTCCCTGAATCTCATGGGGATATTATTCTTTTAACCAGTGTGCCATGTGGGACCTTGTCAAAAGCCTTGCTAAATTCTATGTTGACCACATCAGCTGCCCACCCTCATCTATCTTCCTTTCTACTGCTTCAAAAAATGTGATCAAGTTGGTCCAACAAGATCTTCCCTGAACAATTCCATACTGAATATCCTAAATTAACCTGTGCCTATCTAAGTGACAGTTTATCCTGTCTCTCAGAATAGATTCCAATAATTTGCCCACGACTGAGCTTAAGCTAACTGGCCTGTGAATATTAGGTCTATTCTTCACTCCGATTTTCATCAGAGGTACAATTTAGCAATTCTCCAATCCTTAAGCACCGCACCCCTGCATCCAGTGAGGACCATAGTGCTGAGGACGCAGTGGATAGCATGTTCAGCGAGGTGGTCACACCGCAGGTAATGGCTGCACAGGCAGAAGAGGGATGGCTGTCCACCAGGAGGAGTAGTAGACGCAGGCAGGTTGTGCAGGAGTCCCCTGTGGACATCCCCTGTCAAATTGATATTCAGTTTTGGATACTGTCGGTGGGATGGTCTCTCAGGGATAGCAGCAGCAGCCAATTTCGAGGCATCACGGATGACGCTGCTGCAGAGCAGGGCAGGAAAAAGAATGGGAGATCCATGGTGATAGGAGATTCAATTGTAAGGCGAACAGACAGGCGTTTCTGTGGCCGCAAACGAGGCTCCAGGATTGTGTGTTGCCTCCGTCGTGCTAGGGTCAAGGATGTCTCAGAGCGGCTTTTTCAAGGAAAAAGCATGTTGTCTCTTCAGGATTCTCCCTCGTTAAAAAGTGGTTAGAATTGGTTTGAACATGTGTTTCTTTGTCCTTTGCTTTTAGAAAGAGAGGTGGGATGTCATTACATCCAGAGAACTTTTGCTTCACCTCTTTAAAACTAGTAGGGTTAACCCTTTCCGCTCGCAACTTAACAATTTGCTGAATGGCATTTTTTGTGAGATATAAATGGGATTTTGTGATAATTGCTGTTTCTAAATTGCCACAGATATCTGGATTGAATTAACTCATCTGGCTCCAAGCCGAATGGACCTTGAGTTCTTCGTTTCTCTAAATAAGTGGAACATATGTTCACAGAGATTAATCGACTTCAGCACTTTAAGACTTTTGCAACATTTATGACAGCATGGTGATATCTTGATCTGAAGGCTTGGCCTTCTTTTTTTAAAAAAAGGCAGGAATTGTCATTAATTCATTCATCCATTTGTTTCTATTTATTATTTTTCCAGAGAAAGTCTTTGCAATTATTTGCAGACAGCTTCCATAACAACTGTAGACATTATTGTCTCTGATGAATTCATCTGAAGCCACTAAACATGGAAATAATTGTTTATGACATTTAAATCAATAATAAAGAAATTATTATGAGTTGCTATTCCAAGTACTCAAAAGGAAATCTATCTGAGTTTAAATGGGTATAAACATACATAATTTTCAAAATCGTTGATGGAAATACCGTCCAGGTGGTTGCTCAGTATTGAAGGAAAACCTTTTTTTAAGATAAATGAATGAAAGATATTATCAACTAACGACACCATTATTTGAATTTGAGAAACTTAGATTTTTTAAAAATCAGTATAATTTGGTGCATTTCCTATCAACCGTAAAGGGGTATCTGAGGTAAATAATAAGCCAGCGTGCAGTTTAGGAATTAACAGCATTCCTGTGAAAGGATAATGACTGTCATCGAGTGAGGTGATGTGCAGGTGGGGTGACTGTCTTCAATCGGAGGAGTGTCAATGAAGTTTTAACAGATAATAGCATTCTTCAACACCAGTAGTCATTTGGGTTTAAGATATTTTAGAAGGTAAGATAATGTAAAATTTGTGCAGATCGCACCATTCATGAGATAGAGAATGGAAAGAGCGCTCAACAACAAAAATGAGATTAAGGAAGTTGATTTTGTCCTTTGGGGAATTGTAGGTTCTTGGAATGGTGTCTTAAATTGACTAACTTTACTTAATCCTCAGAATAATTCATGAGTGGACTCATCATCGCGTGACGTATGCAACTTCAGGCAACCCGCCTGGTCGCACACTGCGCATGTGCTTTACGTGTTCAGCAATGCAACGCCAACGGATATTCACCCATGCCTCAAGCTGCACGCTCCCCCTCGCTGCACTCTCTGAGTGCTCCGATGTTTTCATCGCTGCTCTGTCCCGCTGCTCCGCTCTTTCGGCTGCTCTGCTCCTCCCGCTGGCTCGCACCCTTCTCGGCCCGATTCGCTCCCAACCACCCACATCCCGCTCGGCGCCCGCCGAACCCCCGTCCCCGGTTTTACTTGGAGTTATTTGCATCCTTGCCGACAAACGTCTTTTTTCAAGAAAACCACGTTTGATAGTCGGGCCACTACCCGCGGCATTGGGATCATTCATGGGGAGATAGACAATGGTTTTAAGACAGACACAGGACCCTGCAACTTTTAGATCTCTTGATAAGATCACGTGTAGGTCGAGAATCATAGGGGGTTTAAGGCACAGAAAGAGGCCACTTGGCCCTTCGTGTCAGTGCCAGCAGCAGAACAATCCACTCATTCAAATCCCACCTTCCAGTATTGGGTCCGTAGCCCTGCAGATTACAACACTCGAGGTGCATATGCAGACTCATTTTGAATGCGTTGAGGGTTCTTGCCTCAACTACACTTTCAGGCAGTGCATTCCAGAGCCCCACCACCCACTGAGTGAAAAGCAGTTTCCTCATCCACCCTCTAATTATTCTAACAATCACTTTAAATCTATGCCCCCTCGTCACTGACCTCTCTGCAAGGCCGAACACCTCCACTTTATCCAGGCCACTCATAATTTTATGCATTTTATCCAGATCATCCCTCAGCCTTCTCAGCTCCAAGAAGAACCAGCCCTGCCTATCCAACCATTCCTCGGAGCTTCATTTTTTCCAGTACGCAACGTCCTGATAAATCTCCTCCGTATCATTTCGAGAGCAAGTGCATCCTGACTGTAACGAGGTGACCAGAAATGCACACAATATACAGGTTGTGGCCAAAGCAATGAGTTATATAGCTCCAGCATAAGCTCCCTGCACTTTTATGCTGAATAGAAAATAGAACATAGAACATAGAACAGTACAGGACAGTACAGCCCTTTCGGCCCACGAAGTTGTGCCGAACCTTTAACGTTCTCGAAGATCAAACTAGATACCTACCCTTCATTCTACGATCATCCATGCACGTATACAAGAGTCGCTAAAATGTTCCCAATGTATCTGCTTCTACTACAACCACTGGCAGCGCATTCCACGCACCCACCACTCTCTGTGTAAAGAACCTACCTGTGACATCTCCCCAAAATCTTCCTCCAATCACCTTAAAATTATTCCCACTGGTGATAGCCCTTCCCGCCCTGGGAAAAAGTCTCTGGCTAAGCCTCTCATCATCTTGTACACCTCTATCAAGTCACCTCTCATCCTTCTTCGCTCCAATGAGAAAAGCACTAGCTCCCTCAATCTTTCTTCGCACGACATGCCCTCCAGTCCAGGCAGCATCCTGGTAAATCTCTTCTGCACCCTCTCTAAAGCTTCCACATCCTTCCTATAATGAGGCGACCAGAACTGAACACAATGTTCCAAGTGTGGTCGAACCAGGGCCTTATAGAGCTGCAGTATAACCTCGCAGCTCTTAAACTAAATCCCCCTGTTAATGAAAGTCAACACACCATACGCCTTCTTAACAACCCTATCAAATTGGGTGGCCACTTTGAGCGATCTCTGGACATGGACCCCAAGATCCCTCTGTTCCTCCACAATCCCAAGAATTCTGTCTTTTAGCCTGTATTCTGCATTCAAATTCGACCTTCCAAAATGATTCACGACACACTTTTCCAGGTTGAACTCCATCTGCCACTTCTCAGCCCTGCTCTGCGTCCTGTCAATGTCCCGTTGCAACCGACAACATCCTTCCACACTATCCACAACTCCAGAAATCATCGTGTCATCGGCAAACTTGCTAACCCAGCCTTCCACTTCCTAATTCAAGTCATTTATAAAGATCACAAAGGGCAGAGGTCCCAGAACAGATCCCTGTGGAACACCACTGATCACCGAGCTCCATGCTGAATACTTTCCATCTACTACCACCCTCTGACTTCTATGGACAAGCCAATTCTGTATCCAGACAGTCAACTTTCCCTGTATCCCATGCCGCCTCACTTTCTGAATGAGTCTACCATGGGGAACCTTATCAAACGCCTTGCTAAATTCCATATACACCACATCCACTGCTCTTCCTTCATCAATGTGTTTTGTCACATCTTCAAAGAATTCAATAAGGCTTGTGAGGCATGACCTGCCCCTCACAAAGCCATGCTGACTGTCTCTAATCAAACCATGCTTTTCCAAATAATCATAAATCCTGTCTCTCAGAATCCTCTCCAATAATTTGCCCACTACCGACATCGGACTGACCTGTCGATAATTCCCAGGGTTAGCCCTATTCCCTTTCTGGAACAAGGAAACAACATTTGCCACCCTCCAATCATCCGGTACTACTCCAGTGGACAGTGAGGAGGCAAAGATCGTCGCCAAAGGCGCAGCAATCTCTTCCCTCGCTTCCCGTAATATCCTTGGTTATATCCCGTCTGGCCCCGGGGACTTATCTGTCCTCATATCATCCAAAATTTCCAGCACATCCTCCCTCTTAACCTCAACCTGTTCGAGCATATCAGCCTGTTTCACGCTGTCCTCACAAACGACCAGGTCCCTCTCACCTGTGAATACTGAAGCAAAGTATTCATGGAGGATCACGCCTACCTCCTCTGACTCCAGGCACAAGTTCACTCCTCTATCCCTGAACGGCCCTACCCTCACTCTGGCCATCCTCTTGTTCCTCACATAAGTGTAGAACGCCTTGGGATTTTCCTTAATCCTACCCGCCAAGACTTTTTCATGTCCTCTTCTAGCTCTCCTAAGTCCATTCTTCAGTTCCTTCCTGGCTACCTTGTAACCCATTAGAGCACTGTCTGATCCTTGCTTCCTCAACCTTAAGTAAGCTTCCCTCTTCCTCTTGACTAGCTGTTCCACATCTCTTGTCATCCAAGTTTCCTTTACCCTACCATCCCTTCCTTGCCTCATCGGGACAAACCTCTCCATCAGTCGCAGCATGTGCGTCCCAAACAACCTCCACATTTCTGTCGTGCATTTCGCTGAGAACATCTGTTCCCAGTTTATGCTCCCCAGTTCCTGCATAAAAGCATTGTAATTCCCCCTCCCCCAATTAAATTTTTTCCCATTCCGTCTGCTCCTGTCCCTCTCCATGACAAGAGTAAAGGTCAGGGAGTTGTGATCACTATCACCTAAATGCTCTCCCACCGAGACATCTGCCACCTGGTCTGGTTCGTTGCCAAGCACCAAGTCCAACATAGCCTCCCCCTAGTCGGCCAATCTACATATTGAGTCAGGAAACCTTCCTGGACACACCTGACAAAAACTGCTCCATCCAAACTATTTGCACTAAGGAGGTTCCAATCAATATTTGGGAAGTTCAAGTCACCCATGACAACAACCCTGTTACTTCTGCACATTTCCATATCTTGGCATATAAAGGAAATGATTCCACCTGCCTCATTAACCAGGTAATCCACCTGTCCTGCTACCTTCAGGCATCGGTGGACATTCACCCCATGGTCCCTCCCGTCCTGTACTCTTTTCAGTATTTTCCCTTTAATCCTGTAGTCCTTTGCCTTCTTAGTACTCCTCAAATGCATCACCTCGCAATTCTCCAGGTTGAGTTCCATTTGCCAATTTTCAACTCATCTGAACTATCCATCAATATCTTCCTGTATCCTATAGCTATCCTGTTCGCTCTCTGCCACCCGGCCGATCTTGGTGTCATCTGCGAACTTTTCATCATGCACCCTACATTTACATAGAACATTACAGCGCAGTACAGGCCCTTCGGCCCTCGATGTTGCGACGAACTGTGAAACCATCTGAACTGCACTATTCCATTTTCATCCATATGTCTATCCAATGACCACTTAAATGCCGTTAACGTTGGCGAGTCTACTACTGTTGCAGGCAGGGCGTTCCATGCCCCTACTACTCTCTGAGTAAAGAAACTACCTCTGACATCTGTCCTATATCTATCACCCCTCAACTTAAAGCTATGTCCCCTCGTGTTTGCCATCACCATCCGAAGAAAAAGTCTCTCACTATCCACCCTATCTAACCGTCTGATTTACGTCCAAATCGTTAATATATACCACAAAAAGCAAGGGACCCAGTACTGAGCCCTGAGGAATGTCACATGAAACAGCCCTCCAGTCATTAAAACAACCATAAACATTACCATTTGTTTCCTGCCACTGAGCTAATTTTGTATCAACCTTGCTTCATTTCCCTGGATCCCATGGGAATTTATGGCTTTTAACTGGTCTACCATGTGGCACCTTATGAAAAACTTTGCTAAAAGCCATGTAGACCACATCAACTGCATTGCCCTAATCAATCTTCCTTGCTACTTCTTCAAAAAATTCGATCGAGTTGGTCAAACAAGATATTCCCATAACAAATCCATGCTTCCTATCCTTGTGTAACCTGTGCCTTTTCAAATGACAGTTTATCATGTCTCTCAGAATATATTCCAATAATTTGTCCACTACTGAGCTCAGATTGACTGGCCTGTAATTATTCGGTCAATCCCTCACTTCCTTTTTAGATAGAGGTACAACATTAGTAGTTCTCCAATCCTCTGACACCAAAACCGTATCCAGAGACGACTGGAAATGATTCTCAGACCTTCCACTATTTTCGCTCTTGATTCTGTTAACAGCCTAAGGTACATTTCATCCAGCTCTGGTGATTTATCAACTTTCAAGGATGCTAAACTTACCAATACCTCCTCTCTCCCTATGTTTATCACAGTCAATACTTCATTCTCTTGCTCCTTAACTACAATATCTGCATCGTCCCCCTCTTTTGTGAAGACTGACGCAAAGTATTCAGTCCAAATCATACTAACATCTTTTGCCTCTTCACATCGGTTACCTTTTTCGTATTGTATTGGCCCCTACTCTCTCCTTCGTTATCCTCTTACTCTTAATATATTGATAATACATCTTTGGGTTCACCTTGATTTTGCTTGCCAATATTTTTTCATGCCCTCTCTTTGCTTTCCTAATTTCCTTTTTGATTTCACCCCTCCACTTCGTATATTCCTCATGGCTTTCTGTAATATTAAGTTGTCAGTGCCAGACAGAAGCTTTTCTTTTTGCCCGTATCTTCCCCAGTAAGCTCCTTGACATCTATAGGGCGCTAGATTTGGCTATCTCATCCTTTATTCTTGGTGGGAACATGATTAATCTGAACCCCTTAAATCTCCCCTTTGAATGCCTCCCACTGCTCTAACACTGAATAACCTTCAAGTACTTGTTTCCAGTCTACATTCACGAAATCAATCCTCAGTTTCGTAAAATTGACCTTGCCGCAATTGAGAAATCTAACCCCTGTTCGATATCTGTCCTTTTCGATAATTATGTTAAAACTAACCGAATTTTGATCACTACCAACAAATTAATCCCCACTGCCTCTCCTTCCACCTGTCCATCTTTATTTACTAAAACTTAGTCTACAACTGTACCCTTTCTTATTGGTCTTGTTTCATACTGGCCAGAAACGTTCTCCTGAATGCTCTGAAAGCATTCTCTTCCTTCAACCCCTTTCACACGTAAACTACCTCAGTTATTTGCGGGTAGTTAAAATCCCCTACTCTTTACTGCCCTACTGTTCTTACACTTCTTAGAGAGTTGTCTCAAAATATGCTCTTCTATCTCCCCCTGACTGTTTGGGGGTTTGTTGTACATTCCCAGCACTGTGATTGCCCCTCTTTGTTTTGTCCTTAGCTCAATCCATATGCCCTCAATTCATTAACCTTCCAACATATCATCCACCCACCCCCCCTCACAGCTGTAATCCCTTTCTTGTCCAAAATTGCCACTCCCTCTACTTTCTTATCCCCTCAGGTCCCCATCCCCCGCCAAACTGTTTTAAAGCCTTCCCAACAACACTAGCAAAACATGCCGCAAGGAACTCAGTCCCAGCTCTGTTCAGTTGCAACTCGTCCAGCCTTCACGGGTCCCATCTCCCGCAGAGACGGTCCCAATGTTCCAGTCTCCAAGGCTGCCGAAGCGAAACAGAGCAGTGCAGACCGACCCGACCCAAGCCCGAATGCTGGACACAGAATGTAGAACCGAGCCGAACCAAACCAAACCCGACACATCCAGTCGGGTTTGATTAGGTTCTCGTCGGGTAGCTCGGCTTTACTTTGAGTCATATTTGATATAGATTGTTCAGAAGCGAGTGAACGATGTGCGGTGAGTGGAGTAGTGCATGAGGCTGGTTGTGCAGTTGCTAGGTAGTGACATATGTCGATGCATTCTGTGAGCTTGACCACTTGTGCGAGTCTTCAAACTTCTTGTTGCACTGCATCTCGATCCTCGGTGCCAGACAGGTGCATTAACTGTCATGTCCCCATGCGCCTCCAGTCCACCTCCAACTCCAGTGCAACATTCTAAAACCTGGGAGCATGCCGTCCTGTCCATTGCACCATGCCAGTTCTTTCCTGCAGTCTTCAAAATGTTATCAAAAATGTTCCAGACCCTGCTGCCGCTCGAATATATATCACCTTTAAAAAGTAAAGTTTGGCTCTAAGTCGTGCAGGTTTGCTTTACATACTGCTGGTCTGGTCCGAACTTGTTGTGGTTTGCAGTCACGAAGCAGCAGGCTCAGCCCTGGCTGCACAGCTCAATCATGCAAATGATCAGCAGCACCAATTTTGTGCACTGCTTGCAGGGACAGGCTCATCGTTTCTCATAATCTCCGTACCGTATTTCAAGGACCATCCTCTCTAGCCCTCTGATATTCCTTCTGTGACTGTATTGTGGGTGCTCCTTGCCCAAAAGGACTGCAGCGGCTCCAGATTAAGGACCACCATTTACTCACGGTAACGAGGGATGTGCAAGGGTTGCAGATCCTGCCAATGTCACCCATATGTCGAGAACCAATGAACAAAAAATTAAATAGGAATAAAATCAATGATTTTGTAAATTGTTAATTAAAATGTAAGGGGCATGATTAGTAAGTTTGCAGATGACACCAAAATTGGTGGTATGATGGACAGTGAATAAGGATGTCTAAGATTACAACAGGAGAGAGATCAACTGGGAAAGTGGGCAAGGGATCGGCAAATTGAATTTAATGCAGGCAAGTGTGAAGTGATGCATTTTGGGAAGTAAACCAGGGCAGGACATAGACAGTGAATGGCAGGACCCTGGGAAGTGTTCTTGAGCAATGAGACCTTCGGGTGCAAGTACATAGTTCCCTGAAAGTGGCAACACAGGTAGACGGGGTGGTGAAGAAGGTGGATGGCATGCTTGCCTTCAACGGCCAAGGCATTGAGTACAAGAGTTGGGACGTCATGTTACAGTTGTACAACACATTGGTTAGGCCGCATTTGGAGTATTATGCGCAGTTCTAGTCGCCGCACTACAGGGAATATGTGATTAAGCTAGAGAGGATGCAGGCTAGATTCACAAGGATGTTGCCTGGTTTGGAGAGCTTGAGTTAGAAAGAGAGATTGGATAGGCTGGGTCTGTTTTCCTTGAAGAGAAGGAGGCTGAGAGGGGATATGATAAAGATATATAAAATTATGAGAGGCATAGATAGGGTAGATAGCCAGAGTCTGTTTCCCATGGTAGGGGTGACTAGAACTTGAGGGCATAGATTTAAGGAGAGAGGAAGGAGGTTTAAAGGTGATCAAAGGGGTAAATCTTACACCCAAAGTGTTGTGGGTATCTGGAATGATGTCCGTGAGGATGTGGTGGAGGCAGGAACAGTAGCGACATTTAAGAGGCATCTGGACAGGTACTTCAATGAGCAAGGCATAGAGGGATATGGAATTAATGTAGGCAGGTGGGATTAGTATAGATAGGCATTATGGTCGGCATGGACGCGGTGTGCCGAAGGGCCTGTTTCTATGCTGCACGACTCTGTGACTCTATAAATCAGTTGAGGCCTATGATCATAGCGGAGCATTACTCTCTGCTAAAGAAATTGTTAACAAAACGTTTCTCAAATACCCTTTATGTTTTATTTCCTGCTGTCGCATGTATCCGAGTAAAGATTAACATTTGGATCAAAAACGGCAGAATGTCAACTGTACACATGAAATAAGGTCTCAAGGGCTGCTGTTGCAATAAAATAATAGAATCATTCGGCCCATCGTATCTGTTCTGGTTATTTGAAAGAACGTTCCAATTAAATGTATTTGCCTGTTATTTTCCATCACCCGGTAAATCAATTTCCTCCCCCGCCCACACACACACGAACATACGCACGCACACACAAACACACACACACACACACACAGACACACAATCACCACCGTCCCCACTGCTGTGTCAGCAATTATCCAGGCCGATTTTAAAAATTGTTATTGAATCTGCTTCTACCACCCTTTCAGCTGGTGGATTCCAGATCAGAACAACTCACTGAATAAAATAAAACTGCCTCATATCCTCTAAGGCTGTGTGTCAATCACCTTAATATCGTGTCCTGATACCATACTCGTACCCTCTGCACCCTCTTGACCTCTTTCCCACAGTGTGGTTCCGGGAATTTGATGCAATAATTCAGCCAGGGCCTAACTGGTGATTTATTAACTTTTAGCATAAGTTTCTTGCTGTGGTACTCCATGAGTCTATTCACAAGGATAAAGATTGAGTGTACCTTTGCAACTTCTCTTAACATTAAAAGATGTGCTGACATGCACACTCAAGTCTATAATTTGTTTTACTGTACCATCTTTAAAATTGTGCAGTTCACTTTATATTGACTTCCCTCATTATACCTGACAAAATGATTCATTTCCAATATTTTATGTATTGCATTCAATCTGCCATTTGCCAGGTCATTTCACCAGTTTGTCTATGTCCCACTAAAGGCTGATCCTACCCGAACATTGTTTCCGACATTTTCGACCTCCTGCCATCTCAACTACTGAAATTGTGCCCTGATACATAAGTCCATTTCATTAATATGTGTATATAGCAGAACAGTGGTTCATTCCCTGGGAACATTACAGTATCGTCCCTTCCAGTTTTTAGAACTGTTTAGCACTCCTCTTCTTTAGCTTTGTTCCTTGGCCAGTGTCATAGCCACAGTCACGGTTTACATGGAAGGTCATTAAATGGACTTTTGTCACATGACTATTGTCAGCCATATAGATAACCAAACACTCATTACTCTTAACAGCCCTATCGGTTACTTCATCAGATAATTCGATTACATCTGTGCTGTCTTACATGTCGTAGTGATGTTTTACCAAGCCAGAAATATTTTGTGCTGGCCTATGACCTCCAGAAATTTCCGTGCCTGCGATGTTAGGCTACCTACCTGTAATTACAGGGTTTATTCATCTCTTCTTTTATTAAACAGTGTGCACCAGTTGCAACCCTCAAGTTCTCCGGGACCATTCCCATATCCATGGAGAATTGGAGCGATTGTTTGCAGTGCTTACACTGTTTCCAACACTCCTTCCATCGGTAATTCACATATATTCCATCCAAAGTCTCTAAGTATTTTACTTTATTGTGCATCGTGCTGGATTGAAGAGGGTTAACCGATCCTGTTTGTTCAGTATCTGTAATTAATGTTAATCTCCATGGGACCCAGTTGTATCACTGCAAGGTTTCCCTCTTCTATTAATAAGGGACAGCTTTCAATGTGTTCGGCAGCATCACCTCTGCTTCTTCAATGAAAGGGAGAAAATAGAATTGAGTGTGGAATATTGGAACAATTGTCTGGAATCTGAGAATAGTATTTGGTAGAATTACAACAATGGATCAGAATCTAAGAACAGTTGATTGGAACGTTGCAACAATGAGGAGGAGTTTCTCCTCTGAGTTTGTCTATCTTTTGGCATATTATGCGTGGATGAAGTTAGATCATCGATTCTATTATGGCCTTCTGATTATTCAAAAGATTTATTATCCCATCCTCGCTGGTGTTGGTGTCAATGTATCTATGTCCAACTTTTAGTTCTAAAATCATGCTGAGCTGTTCTTGTTATTTTCTCTATTCTCCTTGCTGTTTGTAATGTCTCTGGTAAGTCCCTTGGTTCTGCTATTCGATCTGTATATCAAGGTTCACTGTGTTACTGATCTTTCCATTTAAAACTTGGGCAGCCCAAAGCTATCACTTTGTTTATTTATTTTACTTTTATTTAGAGATACAGCACTGAAAGAGGCCCTTTGGTCCACCGCGTCTGTGCTGACCAACAAACACCCATTTATCCGAACCCTACAGTAATCCCATATTCCCAACCACCTCCGTACACTCGGGGCAATTTACAATGACCAATTTACCTATCACCTGCAAGTCTTTTGGCTGTGGGAAGAAACCGGAGCACCCAGCAAAAACCCACGTGGTCATAGGGAGAACTTTCAATCTCCAAACAGGCAGTACCAAGAAGCGAACATCTGGAGCTGTGAGGCTGCAATGCTAACCACTGCCTCACTGTACCGCCCCTGAAAGATCACCCTTTCCGTCCTAAATCATAAATTCTGTTCACTATTCATTTACTCCATTGCAGGCACTGCCCACTGCCGGAGATTCAACCAGACTGTTGTTAAGTTCAGCATTCCATTTGGCCTTAAGATGAGTTCTGAATTGGTATAGTTCCAGAACATGAATCGTGCCTACTACCCCCTCCAGAATATTGCCCTTTCCTCCCATCAGCCTGTCTGCTTCTGAAAGGCTTATCCATGCCTTTTCTACGTCCAGAATTGTCTAAGCTAATACTATCCTGCACGGCCTACATGCAGCAGACCTCATCAAAAACTCTGCATCTATATGCCACCTTAAACCACGTCCCATTCATCCCTTACCTATGTGCTCACTGAGATACACTACTCCAGATCCGCCAGAGTCTTGAGTTTAAGAGTATCATATATTTATTCAAATTCATTCACGGTCTTACCTCTTCAGTAATTTCCATTAGCCTTCCTTTTTCCACAGTTGCACACACCTTCCCCCTTCAATTATTCATCTAATTATCTTTCTGAAATTAATTCCTTCCTCACTCTGTCTTACCCTGTCGTTCCCTCTCTCCCACCATTTTTATTCCCATCTCTCACTCTCTCTTTTCTCTCTCTCACTGTTTCAGGCAAATAAATTCATATTAATAGAATGATGCATATAAGTAGGGCGGCACAGTGGGTGAATCTCGAAGTGGGAGCGGAGGTTCACTGTTTAAAAATAAGGGGGCGCGCATTTAAGCCAGAGATTAAGAGATTTTTTCTTCTCTCAGTGGGTCGTGAGTCTTTTGGAATTCTCTTCCACAAAAAGTGGTGGAAGTAGGGTCTTTGAATATTTTTGAGACAAAGGTAAACAGATTCTTGATAAGCAAAGGGTGGAATGTTATGGGGGAAGGTGGAAATGTGAAGTAATCAGTTCAGCCATGAACTTATTGAATGACAAAGCAGGCTGGTGGGACCGAGTGGCCTACCCCTGCTCCTAATTCATATCTTCGTACTTTTGGTCGGATGGTAAAATTACAAAGATATATTGACAGATTAAGTGAATGGACAAAACTGTTTGGATTATATTTCAATGTGTACAAATGCGACGTCCTCCACTTTTATCCGAAATAGGATAGAACAGGTTATTTATAAATGCTGAAACGTTACAAATGTGGCAAGAACCTGGGGTCCAGGTACACAGATCATAAAAGTATAGTGAACAAGCACAGAAAGTAATCAAAAAGAATGGAATGTTGAGCATTATATTTCGAGTGATAGAGTACCAGGGTGAAGAATTCCTGTTTGAGTTGTACAAAGCCTTAGCTAGGCAATACTGGGTATTCTATGAGCAGTTCTCAGGACCATAACTTAGGAAAGGTACATAAATTGACCACAGAGGGTGTGCAGAGTAGATTTACAAGAATGGTAACTGGACTTCAATTCGTAAATTACATGGAATGATTACAAAAACCGGGGTGCGGAGTGTGAGTGTATTCCCTCGAAATTACAATGCACACTGAATTTTAACAACTTGTCAGATGGAAAAGATAGGGTAGAAAGAAAGAAAGAAAGAAACTGTTTCAGCTGGTTGGGAAATCTAGGTCTTGGGGCATAGTGAAAAGATTCAGAACATATCTATCAGCTCAGAACATCCATGAGGTTATTTGCACCAATAGCAGTCGTGGAATGTTGTTGCTGCACAATCTGTAAATTCACGGCATGGCATATCGTTCACTCTCCTGATATCATCAAGCCAGGGGACCAACCCTTGTTCAATAAGAAGCAGACTTGCTAAGAAAAAGTTAATAGATCTCACAACCAACTAATCAAAGATCTGCAGTCCAGCCACATCCAGTTGTGATGAATGGTCGACATTTAAATGACTAACCAGAAGAGGAACATTCACAAATATCTCCAGCATAATGGGTTTTTCAGCCCAGTATGTCAGTGTAAAAACAGCGCTGAAACATTGCAATCATCCTCAGGCAGAAGTACCACGTGAATGATCCATCTCGGCCTCCTTCTGACGTCCTCATCATCATAGATGTCAGTCTTTCACCAAATCAATTTAGTTTACATCAGAGCAAGAAGCAGCTGAATATTTTCTGCTTGATACGGCGATGGCGATGGGTCCTTGCAACATCCTGGCTGCAGTACTAAATTACAGAATTAGGGACATTGTTTGCTCATTGCTCAACCGATTCGGCCTCATGCATTGGTACCGGAGGAAGTGACAAATCTGCCTGTGGAGCTGCTGATGGACTAAAATACCAACCTTAATAATGGCCCATCTTCGGTTCCAGTAACGTGAGTAAGCAGGCACATCACACAACAGTTTGCGAACCCTATACTGATCCCGAACAAACATCATCAAATTCACTCTTAGGCCCCTTGTACAGCCCCCGGATCCCTGGAACCCACTGCAAAGCACTCATGCTCTAGTGTCTCGTGAAGAGCCCCCAGTAACCAAAGAGTCTGTTGCAGAGTCCATGGTACCCCGGGCTCCCTACAGAGACCCCAGAACTCCGTATCCACTTGCAAAGCCTTCAGTTCCCCCGGCATTTCCACGAGCTCCAGAACCCTGGGCCCCTCACAGAGCCCCAAGTGCTGAAACCTTCGTTCAGAGCCCGCAATACCCCAGACATACTGGCAGAGCTCCCGGTACCCCTCTCCATTTCAGTGCACATATAAATGCAGTCCTACAATCATCTGTAAATCAGCCTCTTCTCCAATGCAGAAATGTTCTGAGCTGCCTACTGCTCACTGCAATGTGCACCTTCGACTCAGTACTGCCAGGTTTTACTTGTCATAAATCCAGAGGGACGTAAATGCCACCCGCCATTCACAGAATCACTCAACCATCATTAAATCAGTATCAAGTTTTAGTTATATTTAAAATCCACCATTGTGCTTTCCCACCATTGGAAAAAAACAGTAACTAATGACACAACATCAAATTTCTGTGTTGCAATTATGTGTCCGCCTATGCCACCATAACAGGCTTCCACGCCGACACTAAATTCAGCCCTAGGTCGGTGGGAGCCATGCCGTTCTAGTGCAGCTACAACATTGGCATCTGCCCAACAATGTGGAAAATTACCCAAATATGTCCTGTCAACAAAATGTAGGAACATCCAAGTACCCAGTCAGTCTAATCTTAATCATCAGTACCTTGATGGAAGGTATCGTCAACAGTGCTTTCGAGCAGAATTTATTCAGCAATATTCCACTTACTGATGCTCAGATTGAATTCTGACGGGGCCAGTCAGTTACAGATATGGTTATAGCCCTGTATAAACATGCAAAAAGAATCTGAATCAGGAGGTCAAGGTGAGAGTGGTTCCCTTGTCAACATGGAACCACTTGACCGACTGCAGCATCAAGGAGAAAGAACAAAAGTGAAGTTAATTAGAATCAAATGGAAATTGTCGGTTGGTTATAGTCTTTCCGAGAGCAGAGGAAGATGCTATTGGTATTTGGATGCTAATCATCTCAGTATCTGGACATCGTTTCCCGAGTTCCTCAGGGTTGTTTCTTCGCCTTAAGCATCTTCATCTGCTGCATAAATGAACTTATCTCCATCATAATGCCTGAATTTGGAGTGTTCACTAATTGGTTCACAGTGTTCAGTACCATTTTACCTCTTGAGTTATGTTAGCCAACCGTGCCTACATTCAGCAATATCTGGATAATATTCAAGCTTGGACTAATATCTAGCAAGTAACATACATGCCACACAAGTGTCAGGTAATGATGATCTCCAACAAGACTCAATCTGGCCACATTTCCTTGACGGTCAACGCAATTACCATGCCCAAATGCCCCAACATCAAGACTCTGACCATTGTAGTTGACCAGAAAACTAACTGTACCAGCCTTATAAACACAATAACTTCAATTTCAGGTCAGTGGCTGGAAATTCTTTCGCGAGTGCCTCACCTCCGGACTCTCCAAAGCCTGTGCACAATTTACAAAGCAAGAGATAGGAGTGTTACGAAATAATGTGCACGTTCTGAAGGGCTACAAATCAAACAACACGAAAGCAGCTCAATAATATCCAAGACAAAGCAATCCTATACATCGGCAGCCCATCCATTACTTTAAACCATCAGTCCTCCCACTGCTATCACACAGTGGCAGCAGTGAGTACCAGCTGCAAGATGCACTGCAGCAACTTGCCATTCGTCCTTCGACTGCACCTTTTAAATTGACAAACTCAAGCACCTAGAAGAGCAAGGGCAACACACGAAGGAGAAAACTACCACTTGCCAGTTTGCTGCCAAGCCACACATCATCCTGACATGAAACTGTATCACATTCCTCCACTGTCTCTGGGTCAATATCCTGGATATCTCTCCCAAACAGCATCGTATGTGCACCTACATCACAAGGAGTGCGTTGGTCGAGAATGCGGCTCACTACCACCTTTTCAAGGATAACTCTGGATGGACAATCGAGGCTCGCCTTGCCAGCGATACTTGCTACCCATGAAAAAAAAAATTAGCTTGACTTTTCAAGAATGAAACTTTGCAACATTACTACGCACAAAGGGTGGGAGACTTTTGAAGTTTCTTCTGCACAAGTCAATTTCTACTGGATCAATTAACAACATTAAGCCTGATATTGATAGAAGTGTGTTATTGAAATGTATTGATGGATGTGGGATGAAGGGAGATATATCAAGTTAGGTCGTAGTTAAGCCATGGTCTCACAGAATGGAAGGCAGGCTGAAGAGATAAATGGCCTCCTCCTCTTTTTCTGGATTGTCATATGTTCCTATGTGCTCAGAATTGTACGCAATACCCTAAACTAGTGCACACCAAATCATTTATTTACGTTTAACATTTCTTTCTAAATATTCAACTTTATTTTTCTACTGTCCTAGAATTTAAAAAAAAGTCACATGGTTTATATTGCTTGTCCTCTTACTGCCTACTCAAATGTATCAATTGTGTTTCCTGGTTTATTTATTTATTTAGGGATACAACACTGAAACAGGCCCTTTACCCAGCGCGTCTTTACCGACCAACAGCCACCCATTTATACTAATCCAACATCAACCCCATATTCCCTATCACATGCCCACCATTCTCCTACCACCTACCGACACTAGGGGCAATTTACAATGGCAAATTTACCTATTCACCTGCAAGTCGTTGGCTGTGGGAGGAAACCAGAGCACCCGGCGGAAATGCACGCGGACACAGGGAGAACTTGCAAACTCTGCACAGGCAGTATCCAGAACTGAACACAGCTCATTGTAGCTGTGAGGCCGCGGTGCAAACCACTGTGCCACCAAATTCTGAATTGCAACTTGCAGGTGTCTGCTCATTTAGCCAGACTGTCAAAGTCCTCTGATGCCTTCCACTATCATTCTCAGTGCATATTGGCATTTCTATTATTCATGCCTCCTTCAAAGTTTGAAATTTTAGTTTTTGCAGACAAGCCCACACCATCAATGTCTTTGACTTTTCTGCACTGAATGCCATCTTCCATGTATCCGCCCATTTCACTCGCCTGGCAGTGTCCTTTTGAAATTTACTACCCTCTTCATCACTTTCAACTTCAGTTCCACACTGCCTGTCAGTGGCAAATTTCGAAGTTTTGCCCTGTGTTCATAAGTCCACGTCAACAATCGATTTCAGTAAAATGATGCAAATACTGAACACTGCAGAACAGCAATGTGCGATTCCATCCAGAGCAAGAAAAACAAACAAAAACAACAATTTTGAACTACAAACAAGAAATGCTGGAACCACTCAGCAGGTCTGGCAGCATCTGTGAAAAGAGAAGCAGAGTTAACGTTTTGGGTCAGTGACCCTTCTTCGGAACTGACAAATATTAGAAAAGTCACAGGTTATAAGCAAGTGAGGTGGGGGTGGGGCAAGAGATAACAAAGGAGGTCTAGATTGGACCAGGCCACATAGCTGACCAAAAGGTCAAAGGCAAAGGCAAACAATATGTTAATGGTGTGTTGAAAGACAAAGCATCAGTACAGATTAGGTATTAATACACTGAATATTGAACAGCAGCAAGTGCAAACCTGAAAAAAAAGTGGGTAAGCAAACTGAACAAAGTAAGATGAAATGAAATAAATGCAAAAAAAATTGTAAAAAGTGTAACAAAGAATGTAAAAAAAAAAGAAAAAATAACTAAAAATGAAAGTAAATGGGGGGCTGTCATGGTCTTAAATTATTGACGTCAATGTTCAGTCCGGCAGGCAGTAGTGTGCCTTTCGGTAGATGAGATGCTGTTCCTCGAGCTTGCGTTGATGTTCACTGGAACACTGCAGCAATCCCAGGACAGAGATGTGAGCATGAGAGCAGGGGGGAGTGTTGAAATGGCAAGCAACTGGAAGCTCAGGGTCCTGCTTGCGGACTGGGTGGAGATGTTCCGCAAAGCAGTCACCCAGTCTGCGCTTGGCCTATCCAATGTAGAGGAGACCACACTATGAGCAGCGAATACAGCATACTACATTGAAAGAAGTACAAGTAAATCACTGCGTCACCTGAAAGGAGTGTTTGGGGCCTGGGATAGTGAGGAGAGATGAGTGAAATGGGCAGGTATTACACCTCCTGCGATTGCAGGGGAAGGTGCTATGGGACGGGGACAAGTTGGTGGGGGTAACGGAGGATTGGACCAGGGTGTCACGGAGGGAACGATCCCTTCAGAATGCTGACAGGGGAAGGGAGGGGAAGATGCAACTGGTAGTGGCATCACGCTGGAGGTGGCAGAAATGGCGGAGGATGATCCTTTGGATATGGAGGCTGATGGGGTGAAATGTGAGGATAAGGGGAACCCTGTCACGGTTCTGGGAGGGAGGGGAAGGGGTCAGGGTAGAGGTGAGGGGAATGGGCCGGACACGATTGAGTTCCGCAACAACAACAGTGGGGGAAAATCCTCGGTTGAGGAAAAAGAAGGTGATATCAGAAGCACCTTCATGGAAGGTAGCATCATCAGAACAGATGCGCCGGAGAAGGAGAAATTGGGAGAATGGAATGGAGTCCGTACAGGAGGTAGGGTGTGAAGAAGTGTAGTCGAGGTAGCTGTGGGAGACGTTGTGCTTATCATGGATATTAGTAGACAACCTATCCCCAGAGATGGAGACAGAGAAATCGAGGAAGGGAAGGGGCGTGTCAGAGATGGACCATGTAAAGGTGAGAGAACGGTGGAAATTGGAAGCAAAGTTGATAAAGTTTTCCAGTTCGGGGTGGGAGCAGGAAACGGCACCGATTGTCATCAATGTACCAGAAAAAATAGTTGGGGGAGGGGGCCTGAGTAGGACTGGAACAAAGAATACTCGACATATCCCACAACAAGGCAGGCATAACTGGGACCCATGCGGGTACCCATTGCGACAGCTTTTTCTTGAAGGAAGTGCGTGGAGTTGAAGGAGACGTTGTGCAATGTGAGAACAATTTCAGCCATCCGGAGTAGGGTGGTGGTGGATGGGTACTGGTTGGGCCTCTGTTCCAGGAAGAAGCGGAGAGTCCTCAAACCATCCTGGTGGGGGATGGAGGTGTAGAGCGATTGGACGTCCATAGTGCAGAGGAGGCGGTTGAGACCAGGGAACTGGAAATTGTCAAAATGATGTAGGGCGTCAGAAGAGTCACGGATGTAGGTGGGAAGAGACGGGACTAGCGGAGAAAAGATAGAGTCTAGATAGGAAGAAATCAGTTCAGTGGGGCAGGAGCAGGCTGACACAATGGGTCTGCCAGGACAGCCCCGTTTGTGGATTTTGGGAAGGAGGTAGAAGCGGGCTGTCCGGGGTTGTGGGACTATTAGGTTGGAAGCTGTAGAGAAAGGATCTCCAGAGGAGATGAGGTCAGTGACAGTCCTTTGGAAGGTGGCTGTGGTTAGCACCGCAGCCTCACAGCTCCAGCGAACTGGATTCAATTCTGAGTGCTGCCTGTGTGGAGTTTGCATGCTCTCCCTGTGGCTGCGTGGGTTTCCTCTGGGTGCTCCGGTTTCCTCCCACAGCCAAAAGGAATTGCAGGTTGATAGGTAAATTGTCCATTAAAATTGCCCCTAGTATAAGTAGGTGGTAGGGGAATATAGGGACAGGTGAGGATGTGGTAGAAATGTGGGATTAGTGTAGGAGTAGTATAAAATGGGTGGTCAATGGTCTGCACAGACTCAGTGTGCCGATGGGCCTGATTCAGTCCTGTATCCCGAAATCTAAAAAGTCTGAAATCTTGATGTTCGGTGGTGGGGTCATGGTCCAGATGAGGAGGAATAAGTTTCCGTGAGTTGGCGTTGAGCTTCTGCAACGTCGAGGTCGGTACGTCATACGACAACAGCACCACCCTTGTCTGCAGGTTTGATGACCATGTCATGAATAGACCTGAGAGAATGTTGAAAATATACCTCCTGAACACTGTTACTCTTCTCAATAGTTCCTGGGCTGCTGATTTACCGTTCGGCTATTATTTATCATATTTAATTTAATCCCCTTCATTTCGTATGTCGCATCCTCTCCTGACTCCCGCGGAAGTACCTGTTTGTTGATTTATTTCTCAGTCCCATCGTTATCATTTTATTCAATCCGTGCCTCCAGCAGAAAACCATGACCCAGGAACAAAATTATATCCGTTACTGAATGCAATAACAAACCGATAACTGTCACCCAAAATCCATCAGACTACTGCTTTTCCTGCCAGTCTGATGGAGAATTACCCTCTTTATTTCCCTTCCTGTAAGTTAACTTCGGGACGCAGGTAATTATTTTTCAAAGATTTTCCGGTGACTTAATTTCCAAATATTGCTTTGAAATAATTTGAATTCTGTCCTGCAAACCTGTTGCACGTGAGGGAATCTCACAAACTGTCCAACAATTCAATTTCGATGCTGTCAATGTCTGCTTTAATGTAAATGCTCCAGATTATCACCATGGTATTGTGAATAATACATTGATTTGGTTACGTCGCTGTTTTGAAACTTGTCCAATTATCCCTGAATGGTGACAAGAATTCATTCGGCCTTTTACTGTCTTTCAGATAGTTTCTGACACCTCAGTGTATTACAACAGAAACATTACTGAGAATGTGAACATACAATGTGCTATTACAGAATATATTTTAATCATATTGAACCATCAGATTTTACAGGACCGGTGTTGCTGATTCTGCAGTTATTCAAAAATAATTGGATTTTTTTTTCAAAAGTTGTTTGAGAAAGCACAATTGCATCTGAACCTCATCTAGCTTCAATCAGTTTCTCCTCTCCTCTGTTGGACTTATGCACTTCTTGCATTTACAGTTCCACGGAGGTCCTCCAATGCTCACAAGAGGTCTTGCAGCCAAGTTTTTTTTCTCCATCCACACTTGATTCGCTGTTTAATTTTCCAAGCCAGCTCCCGTTTTCTGGGTTAAATAAACGTCTTGGGCGGTGGAGGTAAATGAGCGGTGTTACATTGGCCACCTGTTATATGCCCATTTTCAAGCAGTGCGAATGAAGTCATGTTACTTCAGGGACATCATGCCACGCACAATCCATTAAAAACAGCCATGCACAATCGCATTTCCAAAGGTGTAACTGAACAATTATTGACAGGTGAATGCTAGATTCATACACTTCATTGCAGAGTGAGAAGGAAGGACATACTGTCGCATAACCCAATGTCACTGGCGAAAGATAATTCGCAGGATCCTGGGACGATCCCCTGATTCAGTGGGTAAAGATCTGGAGCAGGAACATGGACTGCTTTCCCACACCAATGCAGGGTCACTCAATAAGGATGAGGAGCACACTCCGAGACCGATTACCCCACGCGAACACAGAAATCACTCGGCAAAGATGAGCAGCAGGATGCAGGACCGAGTTCCCCTACACAAACCAAGTGTCAGTGACGAATAAGAAGGAGAAAGATCCAAAGCTCATCCCCACACTAGACCACGGTTACTGTAAAAATACCACAAGCAGCAAGCTATGTTCATTCTCCTCCCCCTCCCCCCAATTTTTACTGGGTCATTGCCGATTGTACAGGGCCAACAACAGAAGTTGATTCCTCAATCTGACACAGCATCGCTGGCAAATGACAAGGAACAGGAAACTGGGCTGATTGCCTCATTCAAACCCACAGTCATTGGTTAATGACCAACAGCAACAGCCTGGGCTTAATCGCTTGCACTAACTATGGTTTGTGAACACATGCTGACATTTCCGAATGGAAGCCACGCTCCTGTAGTCCTTATTTTTCCTGTGACACTGAGATATTATTTGTTTATTTATTTGTTTATTTTACTGCAGCATTAAATACACCAGCATCTCAGCCGCATCTTTCATTCATTTTGACTGTTCATGTTCATTTGTCACCTCATCCCAGATAATAACTTTTATGGTTAAATGGCTGACGTCATTGAATGACAATCAATGCTGCAGCAGATAACCCTGCCACATGCAAAAGCATTGTATTATATCATTTGACACAGTAACAGATTTTCAAATCTCAATATGTACGCAGTCACACTGGAACAATTGCTTTCAGCTTGATGTATAATTTCCCTGTCCATTTCCCTCCCACACAGTTAACCTAGTGACGATAGCAATCCTGTCTCGAGGAAAGTGTGGTCTCTCCAAATGTGTCACTCGTTACCTGGTGGCCATGGCTGCGGCGGATCTACTGGTCATTATCCTCGACCTGATTTTCCGGCACATTCCAATTCGTTATCGGGAAGCATTTCTCCCACTTTATTGCATCCGTGCATGTAATATCCATGCCACCCTGCTTTATGCAGAAACGGACGGTTCGGTCTGGTTCACAGTCGCTTTCACCTTTAATCGATTTGTGGCCATTTGTTGCCAGAAGTTAAAAACTAGATATTGCAAAGAGAAGACAGCTGATGTGGTTCTTGGAGCAGTGACTGTGCTGAGCTGTTTAAAAGACATCACCTGGTATTTTCTGCTATCAAATCAGTATAGCCGTTTTCACAGCCCCTGGTTTTGCCGTGTAAACACAGACGTTATGTCTTCACCAGTCTGGGGAACAATCGGGTTCTTTCATAGCATTATAACACCTTGCATCGCATTTGTGTTCATTCTACTACTCAATGTTTTTACTGTCAGACGCATTATAGTTGACAGCAGAGCACGAAGGCAACTGCGGCCTCACAGCAGTGGAGAGAGCCCCGGAGACCCAGAAATGGATAACCGAAGAAAATCCATCATTTTACTGTTCATTATCTCGGGTAATTTCATTCTGCTATGGTCAGAGTTAATGGTGCATTCTATATGGAAATGCATGTGGTGGTCGGGTTCGAACTCTGCAATTCTACCTGCCTTTTTAATGAAAATGGGATTCATGTTTCAGCTCCTGAGTTGCTGCACAAATACTTGTATTTATGCTGTGACACAGAATATGTTCAGAGCTCAGTTGATGAATGTATTGAAATACGCCATTACACTAATTTTAAAATTGATTAAACAATGAGATGCCCTGAGGACGTTTAAGCAACAGAACAAATATTGTCTCTTATTCTAAGAAAATAAGCAAATGACAAATAGGAGCAGGAGCAGACCATTCAGTGCTTCGAGCCTGTTCGCCAACCAATGCGATGGTGGCTTATCTTCTTTCTGAACTCTACTTTGCTGCCTCTTTTCCATATCATTTCATTCCCTGAGAGGCAAAATAGATTTGCCTATCTCGACCTTTAAGCACGCTGAATGATTGGGCATCCTTCACCTTCTGAAGTAGAGAATTCAAAGGATTCACAACCCTTTTATTGAAGGAGCTTTTCCTCGTCTGAGTCATAACGGAGCGCCCCTCTGCCTTGAAAATGTACTCCCGTGTTATACATTCCATAGCCAGGGTACACGGCGTCTCAGAGACCATCCTCTCGAGCCCCTTCAGATTCGTGTACGTTTCAATGAGATATCTCTATTTTTTCCAAACTCCAGAGAATGTAGGGCAGGACCGCCTCCAGTGCAAGTAGAAACGTCCTTAAATATGGAGACCAAAACTGCACACAGTACTCTAGGTGTGGTCTCATCAAATCCCTGTATAAATGCAGCAAGGCCATTCTTATTCTTGTACTCCAATCCATTGTAATAAAGACCAACATGTCATTTGCCTTCCTAATTGCTTGTTGTACCTGCATTCTAACTTTCTTTAGTCCTTGTACGAGGGCACCGATGTCTCTCTGAACATCAACATTTAAGCATTTCACGCGTTACGACTGAAATAGGAGGAGTGCACTCTCTTTTCTGGTTGCAATTCTCCACAGGTCACAACATATATTTCAGTGTTTACCCAGTTACAGATACAATCAGTCAAAGATTCTATTCTTTACCCCAGAATAAAACTCCCCCAGCAAGTTTCCTCTGTAAACAACACAATTATCAATTTATTATAAAACAAGACTTAGCCAGTAACAAAGCAAAGCATTAACGCACAGAGCGAAATATGAAAGTCTCTTTTTACCTCAGCCTTTCTCACAAGAAGAAGAAGAAGAAGAAGAAGAAGAAGAAGAAGAAGAAGAAGGGTGGCACAGTGGTGCGTTGGTAGCACACCAGTCTCACAGCTCCAGTGATCCAGGTTCAATTCTGGATACAGCCTGTGTGGAGTTTGCAAGTTCTCCCTGTGTCTGCGTGGGTTTCCTCCGGGTGCTCCGGGTTCCTCCCACATGCCAAAGACTTGCTTGTTGATAGGTAAATTGGCCGTTATAAATTGCCCCTAGTATAGGTAGGTGTTAGGGAAATATAGGGATAGGTGGGGATGTGGTAGGAATATGGAATTAGTGTAGGATTAGTGTAAATGGGTGGTTGGTGGTCGGCACAGACTCGGTGGGCCGAAGGGCCTGTTACAGTGCTGTATCTTTAAACTTTAAACTTAAGTGGAACTGTCCTTTTTTGGTTTGGTGTCACAAATGCATATCGATGGCTGTCAGTAGGACATTGCTGGAACATTTCTTTCCAGGTGACGTTGAAGATCCGTTTGACAGGCTTTCCAAGAGAAATGTGACAACAGGGGTATCTGGCAGGCCTTTCAATAGGAATGTAGCATCAATTTCTCGATCTCTTACAATTGCTTCACAGAACATCTCAAAGAGATGGAATAGGGTACTTATTGTGACTGTTTGCTTGGCAGGTTTTCTCCAGATGCCTTTAAAACAGTTAACACCCACAAAACACTGTCTAAAGCGAAACCAAAAACAATATCTCAAGGGTCCAACTCCAGATCCCAAGAAATCCTGACCCGTCACTTCTCTGGACAAAATCTCCCCCAAGCCACAAAGCCTCTGCTGGGCAGTTATCTGAAGATAGGTGGCTTCCAGTCTGCACTCCCCCAGGCTCAGTGATACAGACACAGTGGGGCCGGTCTTCTCTCCCCAACCTCAGTGATACAGACACAGTGGGGCCGGTCTTCACTCCCCCAAGCTGAGTGATACAGACACAGTGGGACCGGGCTTCTCTCCCCCAAGCTGAGTGATACAGACACAGTGGGGCTGGTCTTGTCTCCACCAGGCTCAGTGATACAGACACAGTGGGGCCGGTCTTGTCTCCCCCAGGCTCCGTGACACAGACACAGTGGGGCTGGTCTTCTCTCCCCCAGTCTTAGTGAGACAGACACAGTGGGACCAGTCTGCTCTGCCCCAAGCTCAGTGATTGAGACACATTGGAGCCGGGCAGCTCTCCCCTAGGCTCAGTGATGCAGACAGAGTGGGGCCCGACTGCTCTCCCACAAGCTCCGTCACAGAAATCTAGAGGGGCTGGTCTGTTCTACCCCAGGCTCAGTTACATAGACACCGTGGGGCCTGTCTGCTCTCCCCAGGCTCAATGATACAGACACAGTGGGGCAGGTCTGCACTCCCCCAGCATCAGTAATATAAACACAGGGGAACAGGCACAACTCTCCACAGGCTCAGTGATGCAGACACAGTGGGGTAAGTCTTCTCTCCCCCAGTCTCAGTGGTACTGTCACCGTGGCAAGGTTCTGCTATACCACTGACTCAGTGATACTGTCACCGCGGGGAAGGTCTGCTATACCCCAGGGTCAGTGATACAGACACAGTGCGGCCGGTCTGCTCTACCCCAGGGTCAGTGATACAGACACAGTGGGGCTGGTCGCCTCTCCGCAGGCTAAGTGATAGGGACACAGTGGGGACGGTCTGCTCTCCCCAAATCCAGTGATCCAGACACAGTGGAGCCGGTCATCTCTCCCCCAGGATCTGTAATACAGAGACAGTGGAACAGGCACATCTCAACACAGGCTCAGTGATACAGGCACAGTGGGGACAGTCTTCTCTCCTTCAGTGTGAGTGGTACTGTCACCGCGGGGAAGGCCTGCTCTCGAACACGCTCAGTGATGCAGACACAGTCGGGCCGGTCTGCTCTCTCCCAGGCTCAGTGATACAGACACAGTGGGGCCGGTCTTATCTCCCCCAGGCTCAGTGATACAGACACAGTGGGGTCGGGCTTCTCTCCCCCAGGCTCAGTGATGCAGACACAGTGGGGCCGGTCTTGTCTCCCCCAGGCTCAGTGATACAGACACAGTGGGGCTGGTCTTCTCTCCCCCAGGCTCAGTGGTACAGACACATTAGAGCCGAGTTGCTCTCCCCCAGTCTTCGTGAGACTGACACAGTGGGACCAGTCTGCTCTGCCCCAAGCTCAGTGATTGAGACACATTGGAGCCGGGCAGCTCTCCCCTCGGCTCAGTGATGCAGACAGAGTGATGCCGGACTGCTCTCCCCCAAGCTCCGTCACAGAAATCTAGAGGGGCCGGTCTGTTCTACCCCAGGCTCAGTTATATAGACAGCGTGGGGCCTGTCTGCTCTCCCCAGGCTCAATGATACAGACACAGTGGGGCCGGTCTGCCCTCCCCCATCATCAGTAATATAGACACAGTGGAACAGGCACAACTCTCCAAAGGCTCAGTGATACAGACACAGTGGGGCCGGTCTGCTCTCCCCCAGGCACAGTGATGCAGACACAGCGGGGCTGGTCTTGTCTCCCCCAGGCTCAGTGATACAGACACAGTGGGGCCTGCCTGCTCTCTCCCAGGCTCAATGATACAGACACATGGGGGCCGGTCTCGTCTCCTCCAGGCTCAGTGACACAGACACAGTTGGGCCGGACTGCCCTCCCCCAAGCTCCGTCACAGGAATCTAGAGGTGCCGGTCTGTTCTACCCCAGGCTCAGTTACATAGACACCGTGGGGCCTGTCTGCTCTCCCCAGGCTCAATGATGCAGACACAGTGGGGCCGGTCTGCCCTCCCCTGTCATCAGTAAAAGAGACACAGTGGAACAGGCACAACACTCCACAGGCTCAATGAGACAGACACAGTGGGGCCGGTCTGCTCTCCCCCAGGCTCAGTGATGCAGACAGGGTGGGGCCGGACTGCTCTCCCCCAAGCTCCGTCACAGTAATCTAGAGGGTCAGGTCTGTTCTCCCCAGGCTCAGTTACATAGACACCGTGGGGCCTGTCTGCTCTCCCCAGGCTCAATGATACAGACACAGTGGGGCCGGTCTGCCCTCCCCCATCATCAGTAATACAGACACAGTGGAACAGGCACAACTCTCCACAGGCTCAGTGATACAGACACAGTGGGGCCGGTCTTGTCTCACCCAGGCTCAGTGATGCAGACACAATGGGGCCGGTCTGCTCTCTCCCAGGCTCAGTGATACAGACACAGTGGCGCCGGTTTGCTCTCCCCCAGGCTCAGTGATACTGACACAGAAGGGCCGGTCTCGTCTCCCCCACGCTCAGTGATACAGACACAGTTGGGCCGGTCTGCTCTCTGCCAGGCTCAGTGATACAGACACAGTGGGGCCGGTCTGCTCTCTCCCGGGCTCAGTGATACAGACACAGTGGGGCTGGTCTTCTCTACCCCAGTATCCGTCACAGAAATCTAGTGGGGCCGGTCGGTTCTCCCACAGGCTCAGTTAAATAGACACCGTGGGGCCAGTCTTTTCTCCCCAGTCTCAATGATACAGACACAGTGGGGCCGGTCTGCCTTCCCCCATCATCAGTAAAATAGACACAGTGGAACAGGCACTTCTCTCCACAGGCTCAATGACACAGACACAGTGGGCCAAGTCTTCTCTCCCCCAGTCTCAGTGATACTGTCACCGTGGGGAGGTTCTGCTATACCAATGACTCAGTGATACAGACACAGTGCGGCCGGTCTGCTCTACCCCACGGTCAGTGCTGTAGACACAGTGGGGCTGGTCGGCTCTCCACTGGCTCAGTGATAGGAACACAGTGGGGACGGTCTGCTCTCCCCTAATCCAGTGATATAGACACAGTGGAGACGGTCTTCTCTCCCCCAGGATCAGTAATACAGACACAGTGGAACAGGCACATCTCAACACATGCTCAGTGATACAGACAAAGTGGGGCAAGTCTTCTCTCCCGGAGTCTGAGTTGTACTGTCACCGCGGCGTTGGGCTGCTCTCGAACACGCTCAGTGATGAAGACACAGTGGGGCCGGTCTGCTCTCGCCCAGGCTCAGTGATACTGTCACAGTGGGGCCGGTCTTCTCTCCCCCTGGATCAGCGATACAGACACAGTGGAGCCGGTCTGATCTCTCCCAGGCTCAGTGATACAGACACAGTGGGGCCGGTCTGCTCTCTCCCAGGATCAGTGATACAGACACAGTGCGGCCGGTCTGCTCTACCCCAGGGTCAGTGATACAGACACAGTGGGGCTGGTCGGCTGTCCGCTGGCTAAGTGATAGGGGCACAGTGGGGACGGTCTGCTCTCCCCAAATCCAGTGATCCAGAAACAGTGGAGCCGGTCATCTCTCCCCCAGGATCTGTAATACAGAGACAGTGGAACAGGCTCATCTCAACACAGGCTCAGTGATACAGGCACAGTGGGGACAGTCTTCTCTCCCCCAGTGTGAGTGGTACTGTCACCGCGGGGAAGGCCTGCTCTCGAACACGCTCAGTGATGCAGACACAGTCGGGCCGGTCTGCTCTCTCCCAGGCTCAGTGATACAGACACAGTGGGGCCGGTCTTGTCTCCCCCAGGCTCAGTGATGCAGACACAGTGGGGCCTGTCTTGTCTCCCCCAGGCTCAGTGATACAGACACAGTGGGGCCGGTCTGCTCTCCCCCAGGCTCAGTGATACAGACACAGTGGGGCCGGTCTTGTCTCCCCCAGGCTCAGTGATACAGACACAGTGGGGCCGGTCTTGTCTCCCCCAGGCTCAGTGATACAGACACAGTGGGGCTGGTCTTCTCTCCCCCAGGCTCAGTGGTACAGACACATTCGAGCCGAGTTGCTCTCCCCCAGTCTTCGTGAGACTGACACAGTGGGACCAGTCTGCTCTGCCCCAAGCTCAGTGATTGAGACACATTGGAGCTGGGCAGCTCTCCCCTAGGCTCAGTGATGCAGACAGAGTGGGGCCAGACTGCTCTCCCCCAAGCTCCGTCACAGAAATCTAGAGGGGCCGGACTGTTCTACCCCAGGCTCAGTTATATAGACACCGTGGGGCCTGTCTGCTCTCCCCAGGCTCAATGATACAGACACAGTGGGGCCGGTCTGCCCTCCCCCAGCATCAGTAATATAGACACAGTGGAACAGGCACAACTCTCCACAGGCTCAGTGATACAGACACACTGGGGCCGGTCTGCTCTCCCCCAGGCTCAGTGATACAGGCACAGTTTGGCCGGTCTTGTCTCCCCCAGGTACAGTGATGCAGACACAGCGGGGCTGGTCTTGTCTCCCCCAGGCTCAGTGATGCAGACACAGTGGGGCCGGTCTGCTCTCCCCCAGGCTCAGTGATACAGACACAGTGGGACTGATCTAGTCTCCCCCAGGATCAGTGATACAGACACAATGGGGCCTGTCTGCTCTCTCCCAGGCTCAATGATACAGACGCATGGGGGCCGGTTTGCTCTCCCCCAGGCTCAGTGATACTGACACAGAGGGGCCGGTCTCGTCTCCTCCAGGCTCAGTGATACAGACACAGTTGGGCCGGACTGCTCTCCCCCAAGCTCCGTCACAGAAATCTAGAGGGGCCGGACTGTTCTACCCCAGGCTCAGTTACATAGACACCGTGGGGCCTGTCTGCTCTCCCCAGGCTCAATGATACAGACACAGTGGGGCCGGTCTGCCCTCCCCCATCATCAGTAATATAGACACAGTGGAACAGGCACAACACTCCACAGGCTCAATGATACAGACACAGTGGGGCCAGTCTGATCTCCCCCAGGCTCAGTGATGCAGACAGAGTGGGGCTGGACTGCTCTCCCCCAAGCTCCATCACAGTAATCTAGAGGGGCCGGTCTGTTCTACCCCAGGCTCAGTTACATAGACACCGTGGGGCCTGTCTGCTCTCCCCAGGCTCAATGATACAGACTCAGTGGGGCCGGTCTGCCCTCCCCCATCATCAGTAATATAGACACAGTGGAACAGGCACAACACTCCACAGGCTCAATGATACAGACACAGTGGGGCCAGTCTGATCTCCCCCAGGCTCAGTGATGCAGACAGAGTGGGGCTGGACTGCTCTCCCCCAAGCTCCATCACAGTAATCTAGAGGGGCCGGTCTGTTCTACCCCAGGCTCAGTTACATAGACACCGTGGGGCCTGTCTGCTCTCCCCAGGCTCAATGATACAGACTCAGTGGGGCCGGTCTGCCCTCCCCCATCATCAGTAATATAGACACAGTGGAACAGGCACAACTCTCCACAGGCTCAGTGATACAGACACAGTGGAGCCGGTCTTGTCTCACCAGGCTCAGTGATGCAGACACAGTGGGGCCGATCTAGTCTCCCCCAGGCTCAGTGATACAGACACAGTGGGGTCTGTCTGCTCTCCCCCAGACACAACCATGCTGACACAGTGGGGCCAGTCTGCTCTCCCCAGACACAGTCATCCAGACACAGTGGGGCCTGTCTGCTCTCCCCCAGGCTCAGTGATACAGACACATTGGAGCCGGTCTGCTTTACCCCAGGCTCAATGACACAGACTCAGTGGAGCCGCTCTGCTCTCATCCAGGCTCAGTGATACAGGCACAGTGAGGCCAGTCTGCTCTACCGCAGGCTCAGTGATGTTGACACATTTTAGCCAGTCTGCTCTCTGCCAGGTTCACTGATCCAGACACAGTGCGTCCAGCCTGCTCTCCCTCTCGCTCATTGATACAGACACAGTGAAGCCGCTCTGCTCTCCACCATGCTCAGTGATACACACACATCAGGAAAGGTCTGGTCTGGCCTGTGTCATGACTTCCATGGAGAATTTTATCTTGAACCAACAAATATGAATTTTCCATTGACAAATTAAAAAATATGACGGCAAGAGTACATGTTTTCAGACTTTTGCTACAACAATCAAACCGAAAATCAACAATATCTCAACAGTATTTAATTGGTAGCGAATACATTAAATTGCAGAGAAAGCTATCTCCCATTAAGTTATTTAGACACTTGAAAACGCCACACCACATTTATGCATTATATAGTTTTTTTTTGTCATCGAAAAGGTAATTGATATGGTTACAGAATTAACTGGCGTCCAGTCGAGCAGTGTTGTCACATCCAGTGGACTGGAAGCAACGGCTAGAATTAGAATTAGAATATTAGAATATTACAGCACAGAACAGGCCCTTCGGCCCTTGTTAGATGTGTTCTTGTGCGTCAAATCATAATCGACACTTGTGGAGGAATGACAG
Source organism: Heterodontus francisci (assembly GCF_036365525.1). NCBI lineage: Eukaryota > Metazoa > Chordata > Chondrichthyes > Heterodontiformes > Heterodontidae > Heterodontus > Heterodontus francisci. The sequence continues at coordinate 1,587,204 of NW_027140322.1, forward strand.
TCACTAAAATAAATCCTTGATAAACTTTATGTTAGTTAAAAAATAAACAATTCCTATTTTCTACTGGAATCTCTGTCAGTTTATAATTAAGGTATTTTATACTTCGTAAATGTTTTTGTTCTTTTGATGCCTTTACCTTTCCTTGTATGTCTGTGTGCGTGCCTTGTGAATTTAACCCCCTCCTGAGTTCAAGAGTGTGTGTTAATAAACCCTACTGTTTTGACTTAACTTTAGGAACAGTGTTGTGACAGTCTGTTACAGGTCAGGGTTCACAAGCTGAGGGAGTGGAGAAATGCGCCATCAGGGCCTTTTTAATTTAAAGAATAGGAAAACATTTAAATCAAATTCCGCTCATAGACAGGTTGTTGAAAACATAGAGAGACTTGTTTGTAAAATTGGCTCCCTGTTCGTGAGATGACAACGATGGATATCAGTTAAAATTGTAACAATAAATGCAACTTAAGAAAGACGCAGAAAATATCACTTAAAATGATCCCCCAAAAAAGAAAAAAATATTGAAAATGGGCAAGGCAAATATCAATTAAAGTGAAAATAGCAAATATCTCGTAAAATGGACTTAGCAAATGTATCTTGAAATGGCCACCACAAATATCACATAAGCTGCAAATAGCAACTGACGTTTAAAGTGATCCTGGCAATTATGTTTCCAACTGGTCACAGAAAATATCACTTAAAATGATCACCACAAGTATTACATAAACTGAGCTGTGCTAATATCGCTTTATATGGTCACAGCAAATATCTCTTAACATGGTCCAATGAAAGATAATGAAAGCGTGAAAGCGTGCAAGCTTTTCTGCTTAAAAAGGGAGGCCCATAGTTTATTTGACCCACCTATTAGACCGTTTTCAGTTAGCACAGATTAAAAATGATTCATCTAAAACTCTTGTGGTTGCAACATTAACTTTGGAAAAAGGGGAAAGAAAATTATAATGAAAGAAAACGACTCCCAGAAAATGAATGCCTCAGCAATATCGAAGATAAGAATGCTCAATTATGTCATTAACTATTAATTATGCGATCATCCGAAGTGGCCAGCTCAGTTGCTCAAAGATTTTTCTCCTCATGATCAATAAGACTCCCTTACCAATATTCTTCTGACAATCCACCGGGGTCTAACACTCGAATGCAATGAAGATGTGTTGAACTGCTTATATCCCTTTTCAGCGGATGGATTTGGGTCACTATTTTGACAAGTCATAGCATCCCATGAAGTCTCCTTTGAAAGCAGAATACCCAATTAAATTTTGCAGTTTTTCTTTAAACCATACCGTTTGTATCCGCTCTTTCTTGCGCTTTGTTTTGTTATTTTAAACCACGTGAAGTCGCTTATGGTCAAGCTTCCAGGAAAGATATTTGTATTTTCCTCGAGTACCATGTCCCATATTATTTTAAGTTGCATAGTCTTCCAAAGCCTATTCTTCCTAAATCCAATAGCAATGTCACTTTCTTTCCAGCACAATGCACTCATCAGAACAATCTGCAGGTTTACCAATGTCAGGACAAGCAACAACTGTATATTGAAACAAACACAGAAAGAGCTGGAAAAAAACTCTGCAGGTCTGGCAGCATCTGTGGAGAGAGAAGTAAAGTTAACGTTTCAGGTCTGTGTTCTGATTAAAGGTCACAGTCTTGAAACGTTATCTTTGGTTCTCTCTCCACAGATGCTGCCAGACCCCTACTGAGTTTTTCCAGCACTTTTTGTTTTTGTTTCGGATATCCAGCATCGCAGTAATTTGCTTTTATAACAACAGCATACTGTCAGGAGAAGAGAGTATGATTGGTTGGAAAGTGAACTCTGATTGGTCGAGGCATTGCCATGGAGAATGTACCAGTTTATGGGTGACTGACAGTGAACTGCCAAGATTTGTTGTAAGTTAAACGGAATAGATTGATTCTGATTCGTCAAGGCATTGCTCTGAGGAATGAACACGCAAATGGCTGTCACTTATTTTATTTCTGTGAAGCAGGTGCATTGGCTGTTCATATCCTTTCTGGCTGCAAAGATCAAGGCCCTGTATATTAATATATGTTGGGTGCAGCACGAGCAAATGCGCCACTCTGCGAGCCCTGCTGACAAAGTAAATTGGCTGTCAGTGTAATTCTTAGCACACTGAGGATTATTTAGCAAATTTTGTCCAATTGCAGAGTCACACCTAATGTTGGAGACTCTGTTTTGAGTTGAGTTGTGTAAGCACGGGCTGGTTAGGTACAGCCTTCACCATGCACGTTACGAAGAGTGGAAGAGACACATTGTTTGATACGATCCACCAGTCTTTGGAATGTATGGCCTATATACCTAGCATCCGACTGGTATTGAAATTCAGTTATAACAGTACTCATGTGTGTGATATGCACAACCTCGTTTTGGCTTGATGGCAGCATCCTGTTAGTAGCACACATATTACCACTGCATAGCAGTAGCCATGAAACAGCTAGCTTTACCTATTTCTCAAGTCTTTGGGATTCATTACTCTTCCAGGGTAATCTGAGATAGACTGGGGACCTTTCAGGGCCGAAAATGGTAGCCTTAACCAGTTCATAATTTTGTGCATTAAACAATGAGAAATGATCTGATCAGGACAGCCATCCTCACGCAGGATGTCTTTTATTCGCCCTATTTCAGCATCAAGTTTGCATGGCATGACTCGGGCCCAATTTACGAGCTTGCTGATTAGGTTAATCTTACAGCATGTGGAACTGTAAGAATCCCAATTCATGTATTGTATATATTATGAAGGTCGGTTTGTGGCAGACTGTGGTAGAGAACCCATTAACAGATTTCTCAAATAGTACGTCAAGGGAAGGGAAATAATTTCTGCTCCATTTCAAAAGTGAATTTGAGGGCAGGATAGAGCCAATTAAGACGTGAAAGGAAATTATTGCATGCAAATGCAGATTCAAATAAATCAAGCATGTCAACTACATATCAGAAATATGCAAGAGGTGGGACGTTAGGTGTCATTCCCTCAAAGACACGTTTCTCATGGCACCCAACAAAGATGCTTGTGATAGCTGGGTCCGGAGGGGATCCCATGGCAACACCATCTATTTAGGCATAAATGGTGTTCTCATTCTATCATTCACACTTAAACGTTTGCTGAATTCTGGGGCAGCTAATACGGGCTCATTTACTCGGCTGGCTTTCAATTTTGTAAACGCCTCCTGGCACGCCTCTGCACTTATCATTTTTAGTATTTTCCGTGCATCAGTTGGGAGTGTGGCTTGGGTGCGAAAGTTTGGGACAAATCTTTGATCATCAATATGGAGCTGCATGGATCCATCCAGCTTCGGAACCATTCACATTCACATCATGGACTGCTGGGGTGGTGAGCCCTGGCTGATCTTTACAGATTTCATTAAATTCTTCCAGCAGGGAGGACACGTTCTCTCACTGCCTTTACTTTAGCTGTGTCAGATAGATGGTTAAGTCTTCCAAGACTTCAGCGATTGCCAGTCTGGTAGCCGGGGGTTCAACCGGGGTCTCCGCCTCCTCAACTGACTCCTCCTAGCTGCCCTCAGATATTTGCACCCTCTGACAAACATCCACTGATTCACTGGGATCTCGGCTGTAATATTTCTTAATCATCTTAAAGTGACATACCCGGTGCGTCTACCTCCGATCAGGGGTATGGGTTAGGTAATTAACTGTGCTGACCCCTTTTGTTCATTTGATCACGACCACTGAATGTGGCTTGGAAAGTTTCAGTGGGTAGGGGTAGTAGAACTCGGACCTAGTCTGCTGGTGGAAGGGTCAGGGCCTGGATAGGCCTGTCTTCTTGTTGTTGCACGTCCAATTGAGAAGCCTTTGAATGCTCTTCAGCCACTGTGCATGCATTGACGAGCAGAAGTTGGAAACATACACCCACATGGAGGTGCTCTCATGGTTTACCAGGATTTTCTCTTTCAGAAGCTTCAGGGGCCCCCACACTGCATGCTTTTAAAAGTTTCAGCTAGCTAGACCTCTGGCTCATCCAGCTGGTGCCTGGTTCGCTCTCAGCTAATCAGGCCTCTCTGGTTTCGGACCGAGTTACTATGCAACCGTAGAAAGTCTCTGGCTTTTCCTCCTGTAGTTTAATTGCTCTGGTTTTGGGGCTGGGCTGGTCTAATATTATAAAGGTTGCTAAAATCTTGCTGCCAGCCAAGTCATTCTCCAGTAGGAAGTGAATCCCTGCCACTGGTAACTCTGAGACAATTCCTATAGTTATGAGGCCCGAAACTAGGTCGCACAGTTGTTGGACTTGATGAAGAGGAACAAACAGTTAACCTCCCACCAAGCCGCTTCTCAGGTCTTTTGCTTTCATGGAGGTTACTGGAGAAAGACTTGGGCTGTTTTCTAACATTAAGGACTGAGTGTCTCCTGTGTTCCTAAGCAGTTCAATGGACTAGTTCACCTCTGGGAATGGTAGGGGATATGGTTCCTGCGAGAACAACACTCCAGTAACTCTTGTGAATTTTGATGGTTCAAAAAGCATCGGGCAATACCCTCCGAGGATCTAGATTCTTCAGTGAGGTCTGCTGCCGTCTGACTGCACTCTCTGTTGTGGTATCCTCCATTGGACCACCGTTGCAGAGACCTATTAGATCTACTAACATTCCTTTTAACCTCTAGCAATGGAATCTGGAATGATCGACTTTCTTTTCGTGGTAACACACGAATCACTGGGGATTATCTTTGACTGCTTGGGGTAGACTCCTCGCACCCTCCCTTGTACTTCACTTTCAGGGTGTGGCTTCATTTGTATCCCACTCTCCCCTCCTATCCTTCCAGTGATTTAGGGAGTGGCTTTGACAGGGCCTGTCTGAGTTTCCAGACTGATGTGTGGGGTCATAGCTATCAGCAGTGACTGCAGACTCTCTAGCTTTGTGGAATCTCTGTTCCTCTAAGTGCATTCTCAGGTTGGCGAGTAATCATTTTTTGAACTCCTCCAGCAACATTAACTCGCATAATTCATCATATCTGTGCTTTACTTTTACAGATCCTATCCACCGGTCGAAAACGAATTGCCTTCGCCTTTCAAACCCCAGATAGCTCTGCAATGGATTCGTTCAACCTTTCCTGAATTGCTGATGATATGCTTCTGGGAACATCTCATAAGCACTAAGGATGGCAGCCTTGGTGTGCTCGTTATGAGAAGACTTTTCATGGGTCAGGATACAATAGACCTCTTGAGCCTTCCCTATCAACTGACCCTGAATCCTGATGGTCCAGATTTCTTGTGGCCATCATAGCTATCGCGCTACCTTGGCAAAAGTGGCAAAAAGAATTCCACCGCATCCTCTTCAACTTTTCATACGAATTAGACATGCTTAAGAGCCTCAGAGCCAGATTTTGGGTTCGGGAGATATGGGCAGTGACCGGATGAAGTGGGATTCTCCGTTAGCAGACTTTATTTGCCTCGCATCACTCTCTGCTTTAGCATTCAGCTCAATTTCCAATTCTTTTAACTGGACAACCCTTTCTGTCTCTCGCTCCCTGCCCCCACCCCCACTCCCTTTCTCTCTGTCTGTCTGTCTCTCTCTCTCTTTCTCTTTCCTGAAACTGCAGTTGCATCTTGAATTGCTTCTAGTTCCATTGTGGCCATGGGAGATGGTTCAGTTTCAGGAATGAATTCCTCATCTACCTGTTCTGGAATAGGACTGTGCCATAGGTGCTCAGGCAGCACTTTCAGGACCTCAGTCCGTTTCACCTTCCTGGGCAGTTGCATTTGCCTCTCCATGGCTGTACCTTTTAACTGGTCCTTACTCAGGTTTGCCAATTCTTCAGCTGTTCCATCACTTTGCTCCAAAAAAAATCTTTGAATCAAAATTTGACATTTTCTGATGTTAGAGTAAGAGGGTTTGCTGTGTTTGTTTATTTGTTTGAACAATCTTTTCAGCCAATAGATTTTCCCACTTTGGCTTCCAGTCAGTTCATTTTAATTTATGTGTCTTCTTATTTTCTCTTAATCTCATGGGTTTATCTGGACGAGCCCTTAATTTCTGTTACGAATGGTAGTTCATTTTGAAAGCGAATGTTTCTCTATTTTCAACAACCTGTCCGTAAGTCGATTGTGATGTAGCTGTTTCCTTATTAAGAACAAGAGAAAACCTGATGGCATATTTCTCCACTCCCTCAGTTTGTGAACCGTGACTCTTTGAAGGACTACAACAACACTGTTCTTAATGTTAAAACAAATATGTAGGGTTTATTTACACACAGTATTATACACAGGAGGGGTTTAACTTCGCAACACACGTTCACAAACAGACAAAGGAAAGTCGGGAGGCATTAGCTTGATTTTAGTGTCACTGGGCAATTAGTCCAGAAGCTCAGGCTAACGCTTTGGGGATATGGGTCCAAATCATACCATGGAAAATAGTGATATTCGAATTAAATTGATAAAAATTTGGAATTGAACGCTTGTCCATTGGTGAAACTAACTTCGATTGTTGTTAAAACCCATCTGCTTCAATAATGCCCTTGAGGAGGAATAAAAAGTGTTATCTTGATGTACATGTGACTCTGGATCCACAGCAATGTGGTTGACTCTTAAACACCACAGAAATCAGGGGAGGTACAATAAATGCTGGCCTAGCCAGGGACACGCACATCACACGAACAGTGGATCTGTGATGATGATGATGATCACATACGTGATGATGATTTTAAGTGGTAGCACTGGAGACCAATTTGCACAGGGATCTTGCACAGTGGCGCAGTGGTGCACTGCAGCCTCATAGCTCCAGCAATGTGGGTGCGGTTATGGGTACTGCCTATGCAGAGTTTGCAAGTTCTTCCTGTGACCACGTGGATTTACGCTGGGTTCTCTGGTTTCCTCCCACCACCAAAGACTGGCAGGTTTACAGGTAAACTGGCCATTGTAAATTACCCCTAGAAGACTCGGAGGACGGAATTCCGTAGTGGTGAGTATATAAAAAAAATTACCTCGGGAATTCTCGGAGCAGACTTGGAGGGCGGAGTTCCGGAGTGGTAAGTATATAAAAAAACTTACCTCGGGGATTCTCGGAGCAGACATGGAGCGCGGAATTCTGGAGCGGTAAGTATATAAAAAAACTTACCTCGGGGATTCTCGGAGCAAACTCGGAGGGCGGAGTTCTGGAGCGGAAAGTATATAAAAAAACTTACCTCGGGGATTCTCGGAGCAGACCCGGAGGGAGGAGTTCCAGAGCGGTAAGTCGAGAAAAAACTTACCTCGGAGATTCTCGGCGCAGACTCAGAGGGCGGAGTTCCGGAGAGGTGAGTCTATAAAAAAACGTACCTCGGGGATTCTCGGAGCAGACTCGGCGGGCGGAGTTCCGGAGCGGTGAGTACACAGAGTAAGTTAGCTCAGGTGGGAAGAAAAACTGAAAAAGCGACGTCACATTAAAGCTGTGACCTGATTGGCTGGCAGGGAATCTGTACCGAATTTGAAAATAAATCTGATAAAAATTGATTATAACACTAATTAAGTAATTAATAAGTTAAGTTACAGAACCAGAGGGAGGAGATTACTGTAGTTAGATAGCATTTAGTATTTATTGTAGAAATCTAGCACTGGGGACCACACAGTAAATTGTAACATAATTTAGTAAGGATTTAATAAGCATTTATTTTAAACTAATTCATTAATTAGTGATAGAAATGTCAGTCAGAGGGGTGAAGTGCTTCACCTGTGAGATATCGGAAGTCAGTGATGCTTCCAGCGTTCCGAGCGACTACATTTGCACGAAGTGTACCCAGTTGCAGCTCCTCACAGACCGCATGGAACGGTTGGAGCGGCAACTGGATGCACTTAGGAGCATGCAGGTGGTGGAAACCGTCATAGACAGGAGTTTTAGCGAAGTAGTTACACCGAAGGTGCAGGCAGATAGATGGGTGACCGCTAGAAGGGGCAGGCAGTCAGTGCAGGAATCCCCTGTGGCTATCCCATTCTCTGACAAGTATACCGTTTTGGATACTGTTGGGGGGGATGGCCTAACGGGGAAAACAGCAGCAGCCAGAGCAGTGGCACCACGGCTGGCACTGTTGTTCAGCAGGGAGGGACAAAGCACAGAACAGCAATAGTTATAGGGGACTCTGTAGTCAGGGGCACAGATAGGCGCTTCTGTGGACGTGAAAGAGACTCCTGAAAGGTATGTTGCCTCCCTGGTGCCAGGGTTAAGGATGTCACTGAACTGACAGAGGGCATTCTGAAGGGGGAGGGTGAACAGCCAGAGGTTGTAGTACACATCGGTACCAATGCCATAGGCAGGACGAGTCCTCCAGGAGGAGTTTAGGGAGTTAGGTAGTAAGTTAAAAAACAGGGTTGTAATCTCCGGATTACTCCCTGTGCCACGTGCCAGTGAGGCTAGAAATAGGAAGGTAGTGCAGCTAAACACGTGGCTGAGCGGCTGGTGCAGAAGGGAGGGTTTTAGATATCTGTACCATTGGGCTCTCTTCAGGGACAGATGAGACCGGTACAAGAAGGACGGGTGGCATCTAAACTAGAAGGGCACTAATATCCTGGCGCAAGGTTTGCGAGCGTCACTCGGGAGGGTTTAAACTAGTGTGGCGGGGCGTGGGGGTGGGGGGAACCAGAGCAGTAGGACAGCTAGTGAAGTAAATGAGGAGGACATAGTAATTAAGGCCAGTAGAACTATGATGAAGAGCAGGCAAGGAGATGTTGCTGAGCACAGCGGGACTGCTGGTCTGAAGTGCATTTGTTTCAATGCGAGAAGTATAACAGGTAAAGCAGATGAACTTCGAGCTTGGATGACTACTTGGAAATATGATGTTGTTGCTATTACAGAGACTTGCTTGAGGGAAGGGCAGGATTGGCAGCTAAGTGTTCCAGGCTTTAGAAGCCTCAGGCAGAATAGAGGGGGATGTAAAAGGGGTGGGGAAGTTGCATTACTGGTTAAGGAGAACATCACAGCTGTACTGCGGGAGGACACCTCAGAGAGGTCATGCAGCGAGGCAATATGGGAGGAGCTCAGGAATAGGAAGTGTGCAGTCACGATGTTGTGGGTTTACTACAGGGTCCCAACAGCCATTGGGAGGTAGAGGAGCAGATATGTTGACTGAATTTTGAAATATGCAAAGGTAACAGGGTTGTAGTGGTGGGTGATTTTAACTTTCCCAATATTGACTGAGACTCACTTAGTGCTAGGGGCTTAGATGGGGCACAATTTGTGAGGAGCATCCTGGAGGGCTTCTTGAAAAAGTATGTACATAGGCCAACTAGGGCTGGGGCCATTCTGGACCTGGCACTGGGGAATGAGCGAGGCCAGATGGTCGAAGTTACAGTGGGGGAGCATTCGGGAGCAGTGACCAGAATTCCATAAGTTTTAAGGTACTTGTGGATAAGGATAAGAGTAGTCCTGGCGTGAAGCTGCAAAATTGGGAGAAGGCTAATTATAACAATATTAGGCAGGAACTGAAGAATTTATATTGGGGGCGGCTGGTTAAGGGTAAATCAACATCTGATATGTGGGAGTCTTTCACACGTCAGTTGATTAGAATCCAGTACAAGCATGTTCCTGTGAGGAAGAAAGAGAAGTTTGGCAAGTTTCGGGAAGCTTGGATAACACGGGATATTGTGAGCCTAGTCAAAAACAAAAAGGAAGCATTTGTAAGGGCTGGAATGCTAGGAACAGATGACGCACTTGATTAATATAAAGACAGTAGAAAGGAGCTTCAGCAATGGGTTAGGAGGGCTAAAAGAGGTCATGAAAAGTTTTTGGCAAACAGAATTAAGGAAAATCCCAAGGCTTTTTATACATATGTAAATAGCAAGAGAGTAACCAGGGAAAGGGTTGGCCCACTCAAGGACAGAGATGGGAATCAATGCGTGGAGCCAGAGGAAGTGGGTGAGGTGCTAAATGAGTATTTTGTATCTGTATTCACCAAGGAGAAGGACATGGTGGATGATGAGCCTCGGGAAGGGAGTCTCAGTCATCTCATTATCAATAAGGAGGAGGTGTTGGGTGTCGTGCAAAGCATTAAGTTAGATAAGTCCTCAGGGCCTGATGGGATCTACCCTAGATTACTGAATGTGGCATGGGATGAAATTGCTGGGGCCTTGACAGAAATCTTTGCATCCTCATTGGCTGCAGGTCAGGTCCCAGAGGACTGGAGAATAGCCAATGTGATTCCTTTGTTTAAGAAGGGTAGTAAGGATAATCCAAGCAATTATAGGCCGGTGAGCCTTTCGTCAGTGGCAGGAAAACTATTAGAGAGGATTCTTCGGGACAGGATTTACTCCCATTTGGAAACAAACGAACTTATTAGCGAGAGACAGCATGGTTTTCTGAAGGGGAGGTCGAGTCTTACGAATTTGATGGAGTTTTTTGAGGAAGTGACGAAGATGATTGATGAGGGAAGGGCTGTGGATGTTGTCTATATGTACTTTCGTAAAGCCTTTGACAAGTTCCCGCATGGAAGACTGGTGCAAAAGCTGAAGTCACACGGGATCAGAGGTGAGCTGGCAAGATGGATACAGAACTGGCTCAGTCACAGAAGAAAGAGGGTAACAGTGGATGGATGTTTTCTGAACGGAGGGATGTGACTAGTGGTGTTCCGCAGGGATCAGTGCTGGGATCCTTGCTGTTTGTAGTATATATATATAATCTGAAGGAAAATGTAGCTGGTCTGATGAGCAAGTTTGTGGACAACACAAAGGTTGGTGGAGTTACGGATAATGATGAGGATTGTCAGAGGATAAAGCAGGTTGGAGACATGGGCGGAGAAATGGCAGATGGAGTTTAATCCGGACAAATGTGAGGTAATGCATTTTGGAAGGTCTAATGCATGTGGGAAGTATACAGTTAAATGGCAGAATTCTTAGGAGTATTGACAGGCAGAGAGATCTGGGCGTACAGGTCCACAGGTCACTGAAAGTGGCAACGCAGGTGGATAAGGTACTCAAGAAGGAATACGACATGCTTGCCTTCATCGGTCGGGGCAGAGAGTATAAAAATTGGCAAGTCATATTGCAAATGGACAGAACCTTAGTTCGGCCACACTTAGAATATTGCGTGCAATTCTGGTCGCCACACTACCAGAAGGACGTGGAGGCTTTGGAGAGGGTACAGAGGAGGTTTACCAGGATGTTGCCTGGTCTGGAGGGCATTAGCTATGAGGAAAGGTTGGAAAAACTCAGATGGTTTTCACTGGAACAATGGAGGTGGAGGGACGACATGATAGAGGTTTACAAATTTTTGAGCGGCATGGACAGAGTGGATAGTCAGAAGTTTTTTCCCAGGGTGGAAGAGTCAGTTACTAGGGGACATCGGTTGAAGGTGCTCGGTGCAAAGTTTAGAGGGGGTGTGCGAGGCAAGTTTTTTACACAGAGGGTGGTGAGTGCGTGGAACTTGCTGCCAGGGGAGGTGGTGGAAGCAGATACGATGGCGACGTTTAAGAGACATCTTGACAAATATATGAATAGGAAGGGAAGAGAGGGACAAAAACAAGAAATGCTGGAATCACTCAGCAGGTCTGGCAGCATCTGTGGAAAGAGAAGGGTCACTGACCCGAAACGTTAACTCTGCTTCTCTTTCCACAGATGCTGCCAGACCTGCTGAGTGATTCCAGCATTTCTTGTTTTAGTTTCAGATTTCCAGCATCCGCAGTATTTTGCTTTTATTTTAGGGAACAGAGGGATATGGGCCCCGGAAGTGCAGAAGGTGTTAATTTCGGCAGGCATCAAGATCGGCGCAGGCTTGGAGGGCCGAATGGCCTGTTCCTGTGCTGTATTGTTCTTTATTCTTTGTTGTTCTTTGTTCTATAAGTAGGTGGTAGGGAATATGGGATTAGCATGTAAGTGGGTGGTTGTTGGTTGGCACAGCCTCGAAGGGCCTGTTTCAGTGCTGTTGCTCTTTTTAACAAAGTGGAGATTGCCTTAATTACTGACGGACGGGGGTTCCAATGAAACTAGAGTCCTTTTTTTAAATAAGGTAAAGTCCAAAGCTGCAATTAACGTACTGGAAATGCCGATTGGAATATGAGTCGCAGGAAATCTCCTCTCTTAAACTTTCCTATTCTTGCAATTTCGAAGATAGGCTGAGGCAGCTTAGTTTCTGATTACCTGTTTTTTAACGAATAGAAACTGGCCGTGAGCAGAGAAATTTTCTTGCTGCTTTGCAGACCGAGACCTCTTTGTTTCCTCTTGTAGGCAGGCCCCGGAGATGTTGATTTGCAGCTGCAAGGCTCAGAAAGCAGACTGGTTGAAAAAGGATGGCTTCTAGGTCATGTGGCCGGACCCCTTCAACCAGCTGCCACACTTATTGTTGGTGAAATGAACTCCCCCTCCGCTATTTGGAACATAGATGCAAATAAACCTTACAATGCTGAGTATAATGTCAGCTGACAATAATACGCATATGCACAAAAATACTGTAACTAACGGTTGGTTTTCATCCATTAGTGATAGTGCAAGTGAAGTTTGTGACGTCAGGTTCAAGTGATATTAGCTGTGTTCAGCTTGTGCAGTTTACCTGATATTTGCTGTGATCATGTCAAGCAATATTTGCTGTTCCCACATTAAGTGATATTTAAATCATGCTTGTTGTGGTCATTTTACGTGCCATTTGGCTGTGTTCAGTTTCAATCATATTTGGCTCTTCCAGTTTATTTGATTTTTGCTGTATCCCTTTTAAATGATATTTGCTCTGTTCATGTTAACTGAAAGTTGCTGTGAAAAATTTAAGTGACATTTCGAGCGTCTAGTTTAAGTGTTGTTTTCTGTTTCCAGTTTAAGTGGCATTTTCTATAGTCATTTTAAGTAATATTTGCTGTGACCAGTTGAAGTGATATTTTCTGTGTACTGTTGAATTAATATACTCTGCTATTAGCTCAAGTGACATCTGTTGTATCTAATGTGAGAAATATTTGCTGTGGTTTTCTTAAATGGTATTTTCCGTGCCAAATGTAATTCTTTTTTCTATGATTGAGTGTTTGCATGTTTATGTACCCCCTCCCATGTCCACCGTCGACTGCGGCTGCTCCAGTTTGGCTCAACCTTGAAACTCCCTGGGTTGGAGGGTTGGCTGTAGGCAGCACCGGATTGTTAGATTTCAGTTTAAAATTCGCATTTTGATACAGTATTCGCTTTAACAACTAATAAGGTCAAGGAAGCCATTTTCAGATTAACATTTCTCTTTTCAGCCGTTTCATACTCTGCATTTTGTATTCTTTGTTATCTACATGCATTAATTCTGCATAAAGTATAACCAGTCATGATTATAAAAGTAATAAAATACGATTAAGTTATAATGAGTGCATTATTGCAATTGATAAATATATTACAAAGTCTATTCATTTATTTAAAGTATTAATGAATAACAACTGTTGAAGTTGAAAGTTTCTGGAAAGTTCATTTTCTTACGAAATTGAAATCTTTCTGAACTCTGATAAGTTACTGTACACCATGACCTAGTCAGAGTCTAGCTTATGAATACCGAGTTGCTCAGCATCATATTGAAACTGGATGGGTAAAGAAAACATTGTTCTCCATGGATAACACATTGCTGCCGATTCAAACCAGGTGTTATCATGCTATTAAGAACCAACGAAGTTTACCAAACAACAGCTAGTACCAATCATTAAGGCAACAAAACGTTAACTGTGACATGCATGATAGTGATCTAAGGGATAACAACAAGGGTTCCATCAGGTTTCTGTGTTCGACAGACTCTGAAGTTTCTGGAGTATGCACCACATTTTATTCCAGCAAGCCGGTTCGATATCAAGAGCAGAGACCTGAGAGCTTGAAAGCGACCCATATTTCAACACACAATGAAACTGGCTAAAGCTGTAAATGCCATTATCCTAAGTTTATGAATTATGTCTTTCATTTCCTAAACTTTCTTATATTTGTTATCCAAAGATTCTGCTATTGTCTTATTTGTTTAATTCTCTTTTTCTCTTCATTTTAGGAAAATTAACATTGCCAGCAAATTGGAACAACTGAAATTTATCAGGCAACGAATTTGGCTATAAACAAAATATTAGGGTGAAACAAAGTACATGGGATCACAAGTATCCATTTCCTTGCTGTTTTCTTTGCATCAAGGATTTAAGCATTTCCCAGAATCATTGAAACAGAATAGGGAGAATGGGATTAGGAGCAGCGACCCTTTCTTCACATCCTGCTTCCTGCAAGAACTCCATTTCATTCTCACAGTTTCTCCTTCTCCGACACATCTGCTCTGATGATGCAACCTTCCACAACAACGCCTCTAATATATTTTTCTTGTTCCTCAACCGAGAATTCCCCGCCCCCCACCCGCCCCGCTGTGGTTAACAGGGTCCTCAACTGTGTCCCGCTCATTTCCTGCACTTGTGCCCTCACCCCTTCTTTTCCCTCTCAGAACCACGACAGGTTTTCTCTTGTCCGCACTTTGCACCCCGCCAGCCTACACATTCAGAGGATTATCCTTGGCCATTTCCACAACCTCCAGCATAATGCCAACAGAAAACACATCTCCCCCCTCCCCTCTCCTATCAGCATTCCGAGAGGATCATTTGCGTCGCAACAACCTGGCCCACTCCTCCATTACCCCGACACCTCGTCCCCTTCCCACCGCACCTTCCCATGCAATCGCAGGATGTGTAATACCTGCCATTTTACCTCTTCTCTCTTCACTATCCATGGCCCTAAACACTCATTTCAGATGAAGCAGCCATTTACTTGTACATCTATCAATTTAGTATACTGTACTCGCTGCTCACAATGCGGTCTCCTCTACATTGGGGAGACGAAACGCGGATCAGGTGACCGCATTTCCGAACACCTCCACTGAGCCCGGAAACATAAACCCGATCTTCCTGTCGCTTGCCATTTCAACACACATCCCTGCTGTCATTCCCACATCTCTGACCTGGGCTTGCTGCATTGTTCCAGTGACCATCAACGCAAGCTGGAGAACAGCAACGTTAACTCTGCTTCTCTTTTCACAGATGCTGCCAGACCTGCTGAGTGGTTCCACCATTTCTTGTTTTTATTTCTTGCCTTTACTTGTTGCCTCCTTAATGTGAGCCTATTTTTTCAAGAACTCCAGGGTTGAAGTCCTCCAATCAGACATCTGTCACTGTCACAGTACCATATCAGCTCTTCCCAAATCACAAATAACATCCTGTGTGACTGAAATAAACATTACCTTTTCCTCCTCGAGTTCTCGACCTGTCTGCAGCAATTGACTGAGTTGATCAGTCAATCCTCCAAATCTCTCCACCATCGTCCCCGAGTCTGGAACTGCAATCATCTGCTTCCATTCTTATCTTTATAATCATCGCCAGAATATCGACATCAGTAGATTCTATTCCAATTTCTGCAGCAACGTCTCTGTTTATCTCGAAAGGTCTATTTCTCACCTACATTCGGTCTGCCAGTGACATCATCCAAAAACAGAATGTCAGTTTCAATATAGATGCTGAAGACACAATACTCGACCTCACCCTGACATTTCATGTTTATCTGTTGTCTCTGGATTGTCACACGGCTTGTCAGAAATCTGGTACTGGGTGAACAGCAATGTCCTTCAATTAAATATTGGAAAGGCTGAGGCCATTTACTTTGTTCCTTGCCACAAATTTTACTCTCCAGCCAGAATTCCTTTTCCTGGAAACTAGCTGAGACTGAACCATATTATTTGCAAACTTGGTCAGATCATTGACATCTGGATGAGCTTACAACCACAAGCCTGCACCTTTGACAAGCTCCCTCATGGCAGACTGGTCTAAAAGGTGAAGTCACACGGGCAACATGGATACAGAACTGGCTGCATCAGAGAAAACAGGGGAGCAGTGGAAGGGTGCTTTTCTGAATGGAGGGATGTGACTAGTGGTAGTCTGCAGAGATCAGTGCTGGGACCTTTGATGCTTGTAGTATATATAATTGATTTGGAGGAAAATGTAGCTGGTCTGATGAGTAAGTTTGTTGACAACACAAAGGTGGGTGGAGTTGCGGATAGTGTTGAGGATTGCCAAACGATACAGCAGGATATAGATCGGTTGGAGACTTTGGTGGAGAAATGGCAGATGGAGTTTAATCTCGACAAATGTGAATTAATGCATTTTGGAAGGTCTAATGCATGTGGGAAGTATACAGTAAATGGCACAATCCTAAGGAGTATTGATAGGCAGAGAGATCTGGGCATACAGGTCCACATGTCACTGAAAGTGGCAGCGCAGGTGGATAGTTTGGTCGAGAAGGCATATGGCATGCTTCCCTTCATCGTTCCGGGCATTGAGTATAAAAATTGGCAAGTCATGCTGCAGCTGTAAAGAACTTTAGTTGGGCCACACTTAGAATATTTCGTGGAATTCCGGTCGCCACACTACCAGAAGGACATGGAGGCTTTGGAGAGGGTTTACCAGGATGTTGCCTGGTCTGGAGGGCATTAGCTATGAGGAGTGATTGGAAAAACTCGAATTGTTTTCATTGGAACGACGGAGATGGAGGGGCAACATGATAAATGTTTACAAAGGTATGAACGGCATGGACAGAATGGATAGTCAGAAGCTTTTTCCCAGGGTGGAAGAGTCAGTAACTAGGGGACATAGGTTTAAGGTGAGAGGCGTAAAGATTAGAGGGGTTGTGCGAGGCAAGTTCTTTACACAGAGGGTGGTGAGAGCCTGGAACTTGCTGCCGGGGGAGATGGTGGAAGCAGGTACGATTGCAACGTTCAAGAGGCATCTTGAAAAGACATGAATAGGATGGGAATAGAGGGTTCTGGACCCCCGAAGTGCAGAAGGTTTTAGTTTAGGCAGGCATCAAGATCGGCGTAGGCTGGGAGGGCCAAATGGCCTGTTCCTGTGCTGTACTGTTATTTGTTCTGTTTGTTTATCTCAATGACCCATTCCTCTTCCCAGTTTCACCTCAGATGCTGCTGAAATCTGATCCGTGTCTTTGCCAGCTCCAGATTTGAATGTTCAAACACATTCCTGGCCGACCTCCCACATTCTACACTCGTATTATTTATTCTATGTATATGGAGGAATCATACTCTGTGTGTCCGCTGTCAGAACCAGCTGCTGCCCACGTTTACTGAAGCTCATGAATGATAACCAGGGAGGAAATTTGATCAGAAATCCTGGAACCAATCAAACAGCAGTCAGCACAAATTACCCCAACTTCCAGTAAGATAGGGTCACATGACCAGGCGCTGCTCCTGCCTCCGACTCCAGTTTTTGTCTACCCACGACCAAATCAGGAGCACAGCCGAAACGGCAGGTATGCCGAATGCCACAGCTCAAATCCTGACCAGGAATACTTCCCCAATCCCTGTGCAGTTCCGTTCCACCAAATTCCCCTTGTCCTCATTGCTCCACTGTAATAATTTGAAGAATCGTGGACGAACATATCAATCCTGTTGCAAATGATACCATGTCAATCACAACAATCTGCCAAGCTATAAATCGCTGTGAACTTACTCCACTCCGCTCCTCCCTTCTCATCTGTTGTCGAACAGTATTTGTTATGTACCACTGATTCTGCTGCACCGTCAGCAGGTTTTTCCCCAATAAACTGTACCCAGGGCATCGTAAATTCCAGCACTGCACCATTTCAACTCTCTTCTTGCCTTCCAACCCCATCTGAAATTCGATATCTCTCACTGCGTGCTCATCAATCTCGCACTCTCTATACTTTTCCAATCATGCGTGATGTCAGGCTGTTTTAACCTGCTCTATTATGTCTTCTGAGATGTCTATTTGGATGTGTGCAGCGCTTTGTTCATGCAAGTTGTCATGGTCACCAGTTTCTTTCCACCCGATACTCTACGGTCTGGCTTAACCTGCTTCTTTCCCCATTGCAGTGGAAAGTATGTTGGCACAGTGAATACCCAAAGGAAGAGAGGAACCATCAGAAGTCGAGTGATACTGGGCAGCTTTCCTATAACTGCTGGAGCCTGCTTAGATTGGAGAACCTGTGCAATGGGATTTGAGTCATATTTTTTCAATGTATTTTAGCACTTCAATATGAGATTGAAACCAGTCTGCATTCCTCTTCGCCCGTTTACCGTTGGTAGTCAAAGCTGGCTCATAGATGACGTCTCTGATGTGTGCCCACTTGGTCTCAGCATCTCCTGTGGGAGTGTTTTGAAGGGCTGTTGCAAGTGAATTTAGAATTTTTTGGAACAACTGTGGATGAGAAATCCTGCTCGTGTTGTTGCACGGGTGGCCCTTCTGCTTGGAATGATGTAACTTCTTTGGTCTGAGTCTAACCTTGCTGCACACCAAGGAGCGGTCGGTGTCGCAGTCCGCACTGTGGAAGCTGCGTGTGATTTGAACACTGTTTAAGGAGGCTCACCTTTTGACGATGAGGTCCAGCTGGTGCCAACGACGCGATCTTGGGTGCCTCCATGAAACCTGATGACAGGGTTCAGTATGAAAGAACGAGTTGGTGATGCAGAGGTTATGATAGGTGCACAACTCAAGCAGTCTCTGCCCATTCTCATTCATCCTTCCAACATCATAGTGCCCAAGGCAGGAGGGCCATGAGTCATGGTCGGCCCCAACGCTGGCATTAAAGTCCCCCAGCAGGAACATGTGTTCGCTCTTGGGGATGGAACTAATGATATTATGGAGTTCCTCGTAGAACTGGTCTTCAGCTTCAGGTGGGGAACAGAATGTTGGAGCATAGATGCTGAGTAGGTGTACTGGACCAGAGGTGCTGAGCAGTCGGATGGACAGTATGCGTTCCGAGCCATTTGAGGGATGCTCTATCATGCTGAGCAAGGAGTTTCTGATGGCTTGAGATCCACTCGCGTGGAGGCGTGCAAAGAGGAATGCAGACTGGTTTCAATCTCATATTTAAGTGCTGGAACCTGTCATAGCCGCTAAGCGCATTGCACTGCTAAAATACAAGAAATCCCCCAGCGAGTTAACATCCGTTGCACTTAAAGCAGCCAGAGGCACTGCACAAAGAACAGCCAGGTGCTGCGCAAATGACTACTGGCAACACCTATGCAGTCATATTCAGCTGGCCTCAGACACCGGAAACATCAGAGGGATGTATGATGGCATTAAGAGAGCTTTTGAATTAGAATTAGAATTAGAACATTGCAACGCAGTATGGGCCCTTCGGCCCTCGATGTTGCGCCGACCTGTGAAACCATCTGACCTACACTATTCCATTTTCATCCATATGTCTATCCAAAGACCACTTAAATGCCCTTAAAGTTGGTGAGTCTACTCCTGTTGCAGGCAGGACGTTCCACGCCCCTACTACTCTCTGAGTAAAGCAACTACCTCTAACATCTGTGCTATATCTATCACCCCTCAACTTAAAGCTATGTCCCCTCGTGTTTGCCATCACCATCCGAGGAAAAAGACTCTCACTATCCACCCTATCTAACCCTCTGATTATCCTATTTGTCTCTATTAAGTCACCTCTCCTCCTCCTTCTCTCCAACGAAAACAACCTCAAGTCCCTCAGCCTTTCCTCATCAGACATTCCCTCCATACCAGGAAACATCCTAGTAAATCTCCTCTGCACCCTTTCCAAAGCTTCCACATCCTTCCTATAATGCGGTGACCAGAACTGCATGCAATACTCCAGGTGCGGTCTCACCAGAGTTTTGTGCAGCTGCAGCATGACCTCGTGGCTCCGAAACTCGATCCCCCTACTAATAAAAGCTAACACACCATCTGCCTTCTTAACAGCCCTATTAACCTGGGTAGCAACTTTCAGGGATTTATGTACCTGGACACCTGTTCATCTACACTACCAAGAATCTTCCCATTAGCCCAGTACTCTGCATTCCTGTTCCTCCTTCCAAAGTGAATCACCTCACACTTTTCCGCATTAAACTCCATTTGCCATCTCTCAGCCCAGCTCTGCAGCCTATCTATGTCCCTCTGTACCCGACAACATCCTTCGGCACTATCCACAACTCCACCGACCTTCGTGTCATCCGCAAATTTACTAACCCACCCTTCTACACCCTCTTCCAGGTCATTTATAAAACTGACAAACAGCAGTGGCCCCAAAACAGATCCTTGCGGTGCACCACTAGTAACTAAACTCCAGGATGAACATTTGCCATCAACCACCACCCTCTGTCTTCTTTCAGCTCGCCAATTTCTGATCCAAAGCTCTAAATCACCTTCAACACCATACTTCCGTATTTTCTGCAATAGCCTACCGTGGGGAACCTTATCAAACGCCTTACTGAAATTCATATCCACCACATCCACTGCTTTACCCTCATACACCTGTTTGGTCACCTTCTCGAAAAACTCAATAAGGTTTGTGAGGCACGACCTACCCTTCACAAAACCGTGCTGACTATCGCTCATGAACTTATTATTTTCAAGGTGATTATAAATGCTGTCTCTTATAACCTTTTCCAACATTTTACCCACAACCGGAGTAAGGCTCACAGGTCTATAATTACCAGGGCTGTCTCTACTCCCCTCCTTGAACAAGGGGACAACATTTGCTGTCCTCCAGTCTTCCGGCACTATTCCTGTCGACAATGACGACATGAAGATCAAGGACAAAGGCTCTGCAATATGCTCCCTGGCTTCCCAGAGAATCCGAGGATAAATCCCATCTGGCCCAGGGGCCTTATATATTTTCACACTTTGCAAAATTGCTAACACCTCCTCCTTGTGAACCTCAATTCCATCTGACTAGTAGTCTGAATCTCAGTATTCTCCTCGACAACATTTTCTTTCTCTACTGTAAATACTGACGAAAAATATTCATTTAGCGCTTCCCCTATCTCCTCTGATTCCACACACAACTTCCCGCTACTATCCTTGATTGGCCCTAATCTAACTCTAGTCATTCTTTTATTCCTGATATAGCTATTGAAAGCCTTAGGATTTTCCTTGATCCTATCCGCCAATGACTTCTCGTGTCCTCTCCTTGCTCTTCTTAGCTCTCCCTTTAGATCCTTCCTGGCTAGCTTGTAACTCTCAAGCGCCCTAACTGAGCCTTAACGTCTCATCCGAACAAAAACCTTCTTCTTCCTCTTGACAAGCGCTTCAACTTCTTTAGTAAACCACGGCTCCCTCGCTCGACAACTTCCTCCCTGCCTGCCAACCATCAAGAAGCTCGCCCCCCTCAAATATAAATCAGGGGATATAATCACTGACCAACGAAAGCAAATGGACGGCTGGGTTGAGCACTACCTGGAACTGTACTCCAGGGAGATTGTTGTCACTGACGCTGCCCTCAATGCAACCCAGCCTCAACCAGTCATGGATGATCTGGACGTGCAGCCAACAAAACCGGAAGTCAGTGATGCCATTGATTCTCTAGCCAGCGGAAAAGCCCCTGGAAAGGACGGCATTAGCCCTGAAATACTCAATAGCGCCAAGTCTGCTATATTCTAGGCACTACATGAACTGCTTTGCCCGTGCTGGGAGAGGGAGCAGTATCTCAGGACATGCACGATGCCAATATCATCACCCTCTATAAAACAAAGGTGACCGCAACAACTGCCGTGGAATCTCCTTGCTCAGCATCGTGGCAAAAGTCTTTGCTCGAGTCGCTTCAAACAGGCTCCAGAAGCTGGCCAAGCACGTCTGCCCTGAGGCAGTGCGGCTTTCGTGCAGAGAGACCAACCATTGACATGATGTTCCCCCTTCGTCAGATACGGGAGAAATGCCATGAACAACAGATGCCCCTCTGCATTGCGTTCATTGATCTCACCAAAGCCTTTGACCTCGTCAGCAGACGTGGTCTCTTCAGACTACTAGAAAAGATTGGATGTTCTCCAAAGCTAAGAAGTATCGTCACCTCATTCCATGACAATATTCAAGGCACAATTCAACATAGCGGCACCTCATCAGAACCCTTTCCTATCCTGAGTGACGTGAAACAGGGCTGTGTTCTCGCACCCACACTTTTTGGGATTTTCTTCTCCTTGCTGCTCTCACATGCGTTCAAGTCTTCAGAAGAAGGAATTTTCCTCCGCACAAGATCAGGGGGTAGGTTGTTCAACCTTGCCCGTCGAAGAGCGAAGTCCAAAGTACGGAAAGTCCTCATCAGGGAACTCCTCTTTGCTGACGATACTGCTTTAACATCTCACACTGAAGAGTGTCTGCAGAGTATCATCGACAGGTTTGCGGCTGCCTGCAACGAATTTGGCCTAATCATCAACCTCAAGAAAACGAACATCATGGGACAGGACGACAGAAATGCTCCATCCATCAATATTGGCGACCACGCTCTGGAAGTGGTTCAAGAGTACACCTACCTAGGCTCAACTATCACCAGTAACCTGCCCCTAGATGCAGAAATCAACAAGCACATGGGAAAGGCTTCCAATGCTGTGTCGAGGCTGGCCAAGTGAGTGTGGGACAATGGCACGCTGACACGGAACACAAAAGTCCGAGCGTATCAAGCCTGTGTCCTCAGTACCTTGCTCCATGACAGCGAGGCCTGGACAATGTATGTCAGACAAGAGCGACGTCTCAATTCATTCCATCTTCGCTGCCTCCGGAGAATACTTGGCATCAGGTGGCAGGACCGTATCTCCAACACAGAAGTCCTCGAGGCGGCTAACATCCCCTGCCTAGACACACTACTGAGTCAGCGTCGCTTGAGATGGCTTGGCCATGTGAGCCGCATGGAAGATGGCAGGATCCCCAAAGACACATTGTACAGCGAGCTCGCCACTGGAATCAGATCCACTGGCCGTCCATGTCTCCGCTTAAAAGACGTCTGAAAACGTGACATGAATTCCTGCGACATTGATCACAAGCCGTGGGAGTCTGTTGCTAGCATTCGCCAGAGCTGGCGGGCAGCCATAAAGGCGGGGCTAAATTGTGGCGAGTCGAAGAGACTTAGCAGTTGTCAGGAAAAAAGACTGAAGCGCAAGGGGAGAGCCAACTGTGCAACAGCCCCGACAAACACATTTTTCTGCAGCACTTGTGGAAGAGCCTGTCGCTCTGGAATTTTTGCCCCAGTGGTTACAATCGCAGCCTAACAAGTCGAGGGACCCGAGTTTGATTCTGGGTCCTGCCTGTGCGGAGTTTGCAAGTTCTCCTTGTGTCCGCGTGGGTATTTGCCGGGTGCTCCGATTTTCTCCCACAGCCAAAGTACATAGACATTGAACAGTACAGCACAGTACAGGCCCTTCGGCCCACGATGTGGTGCCGAACCTTTAACCTACTCTAAGATCAAACTACCTCCATACCCTTCATTCTACTGTCATCCATGTACCTATCCAAGGGTCGATTAATTGCCCCTAATGTATCTGCTTCCACTATCACCGCTGGCAGCGCATTCCACGCACCCACCACTCTCTGTGTAAAGAACCTACCTCTGACATCTCCCCGAAACCTTCCTCCAATCACCTTAAAATTATGCCCCCTGGTGATAGCTCTTTTCGCCCTGGGAAAAAGTCTCTGGCTATCCACTCTATCTTTGCCTCTCATCATCTTGTCCCCCTCTATCAAGTCACCTCTCATCCTTCTTCGCTCCGAGAAAAGCCCTAGCTCCCTCAAGCTTTCTTCGTAAGACATGCCCTCCAGTCCAGGCAGCATCCTGGTAAATCTCTTCTGCACCCTCTCTAAAGCTTCAACATCCTTCCTATAATGAGCGACGAGAACTGAACACAATATTCCAAGTGTGGTCTAACCAGGGCTTTATAGAGATGCAGCATAACCTCGCGGCTCTTAAACTCAATCCCCCTGTTAATGAAAGCCAACACACCATACGCCTTCTTCACAACCTTATCAACTTGGGTGGCAACTTTGAGTGACCTATGGACATGGGCCCCAAGATCCCTCTGTTCCTCCACACTACCAAGAATCCTGTCTTTAAGCCTGTATTCTGCATTCAAATTCGACCTTCCAAAATGAATCACTTCACACTTTTCCAGGTTGAACTCCATCTGCCACTTCTCAGCCCTGCCCTGCATCCTGTCAATGTCCCGTTGCAACCTACAACAGCCTTCCACACTATCCAGAACTCCAGAAATCTTCGTGTCATCGGCAAACTTGCGAACCCAGCCTTCCACTTCCTCATCCAAGTCATTTATAAAAATCACAAAGAGCAGAGCTCTCAGAACAGATCCCTGCTGAACACCATTGGTCCCCGAGCTCCCTGCTGAATACTTTCTATCTATTACCACCCTCTGTCTTCTATGGGCCAGCCAATGTTAGATCCAGACAGTCAACATTCCCTGTATCCCATGCCTCCTTACTTTCTGAATGAGCCTACCATGGGGAACCTTATCAAACGCCTTGCTAAAATCCATATACACCACATCCACTGCTCTTCCTTCATCAATATGTTTTGTCACATCTTCAAAGAATTCAATAAGGATTGTGTGGCATGACCTGCCCCTCACAAAGCCATGCTGACTGTCTCTAATCAAACAATGTTTTTCCAAGTAATCATAAATCCTGTATCTCAGAATCCTCTCCAATAATATTTCCACGACCGACGCGAGACTGACTGGTCTATTATTCCCAGCGTTATCCCTATTCCCTTACTTGAACAAGGGAATTATCTGTCCTCAAATCATTCAAAATTTCCACCACATCTTCCCTCTTAAAATCAACCTGTTCGAGCTTGTCAGCCTGTTTCACGTTGTCCTCACAAACGACCCGGTCCCTCTCACTAGTGAATACTGAAGCAAAGTATTCATTTAGGACCTCCCCTGCCTCCTCCGACTCCAGGCACAAGTTCCCTCCACTATCCCTGATAGGCCCTACCCTCACGCTGGCCATCCTCTTGTTCCTCACATAAGTGTGGAACGCCGAGGGATTTTCCTTAATCCTACCCGCCAAGACTTTCTCATGTCCACTTCTAGCTCTCCTAAGTCCATTCTTCCGTTCCTTCCTGGCTACCTTGTAACCCTCTAGAGCCCTGTCTGATCCTTCCTTTCTCAACCTTAGCGTCGGGCGGCACACTGGCGTAGTGGTTCGCACCACAGCCTCACAGCTCTAACGACCCGGGATCATTTCTGGGTACTGCCTGTGTGGAGTTAGCAAGTGCTCCCTGTGTCTGCGTAGGTTTCTTCCGTGCGCTCCGATTTCCTCACACATGCCAAAGACTTGCAGGTTGATAGTTAAATTGGCCATTATAAATTGCCCCTAGTATAGGTAGATGGTAGGGCAATGTGGGGAAATGGTAAGAATATGAAATTAGTGTAGGATTAGTACAGATGGGTGGTTGATGGTCGGCACAGACTCGGTGGGCCGAAGGGCCTGTTTCAGTGTTGTATCTCTAAATAAAAAAAAAAATAAATAATTAAGTAAGCTTCCTTCTTCCTCTTGACTCGCTGTTCCACATCTCTTGTCATCCAAGGTTCCTTCACCCTACCATCCCTTCCCTGCCTCATCGGGACAAACCTATCCAGCAGTCGCAGGTGATAGGTAAATTGGCCATTGTAAATTGCCCCTGGTGTAGGTAGGTGGTAGGGGATATGGCATTACGGTAGTGTTAGTATAAATGGGTGGTTGTTGGTCGGCACAGACTCGGTAGGCCGAAGGGCCTGTTTCAGTGCTGTATCTCTAAATAAATAAATATAAATAAATAAATAGAATTGGCCTGTATAGCCACTCCAGGCGCTGCTCCACACACCACTGACCACCTCCAGACGCTCACTCATTGCCACTCCAGAGAAGGAGGCCAAAGAAGATATTTGAGCACTAACATCATTTGACACAATTAATTTAATATTATTGCCATGCCCAGTAGAGCCATTTCAAATTCAGATCTTTTTACACAGATTTGCACTGAGTGTGTAAGATTTTGTAACTGACTTTTCTTTTAAAATGGACCATACGAGCCGCAAATAATGGCCACCAAAGGTTATCTGACCTGATCAGTGAATTTCTAAACAGCCATACTGTCTCGCAAGGACAAAATGATACATTCCAGACTAAGAAGTGGCAACTCCACGTA
This sequence comes from Heterodontus francisci, assembly GCF_036365525.1. Taxonomy (NCBI): domain Eukaryota; kingdom Metazoa; phylum Chordata; class Chondrichthyes; order Heterodontiformes; family Heterodontidae; genus Heterodontus; species Heterodontus francisci. The sequence goes on from NW_027140322.1 coordinate 1,613,060, forward strand.
TCCTGAGACAATCCAAGAGGCAATCCTGAACAGAATGGGTCTTTCTGAAACAAAGACAGTAATCAAGCAATAAGCCAGATAATGAATAATCACCCTAATTCCAACACCATATTTGAGAAAGGGAAATGTGATAATGCACATGGTCAGCTAACCATGTTGGTTTAGTTTTATTCTTTAACTGCTATCTGAAGAAAGTCACAACAGCAACAGCAAAAAGGGCAGAAAAATCTATGCCGAAATAATTGGACACGGCAGCATGGTGACGTCTCCAAGCCTGTTCTATTTCGAACCCACCAATACTGCAAAGTGGCCTCGTGGTAACGAGACTGAAAGCAACCAAGTTTGTGGCCTGCAGAAATACTGTCCCGTCAAGAGAATCCTGAAAGCCATTCAGAACGTGACTCTGGCTGTTGAACTTAGCTAAGCTACACTTCAGGTGTGAAGGTGTCTTTTTCATAAGGTCTGCAACGTGTCTTTTCGACTGTGAGCCATGTGAATTATGAACTATTATTTTGATTATAAGCTGTAAAAGTGCACTATTCTTTTCAACTGTACTTTCCTTAAGTGTGTTTGTGTATGTCGCTGTGTGAGTGAGTGCGATAGTGTTAGATTTCGTGGGGAGTGTTGAATGAACAGTCTAGAGGGTGTGAATTCATGCAATGCAGGACATGTGAAGAGCAGTTCTGTTCTTCAAACAGGATCTGAAATTCTCACATGTAGCTTGAATATTCGAACAGGAATCACAAGACAAATAAGAATGTACAATGGACACATTCATGGACTGATAGCAAAATGCTGCTAATGAACCAATGTTGCAAATAATTTATCAATTGAGTATGTATAGCTGCATGCTCTAATTGTGACTAAGCGCAGCTGATACTAATTGTGGAAAGATCAGGGTGCATATGGAATAACCAGTTTCCACCTGGGGAGGGGTACGGTCTGGAGAAGAGAAATGCTGTCGGCACTTATGCGGTATGGATTATTGTGAATAAACCTATGTGGAAGTAAGACTGGCTCCTGCTTTATCCTTTGACAGATGCATGTTTAAGAAATTTACATTTTGCGCCTACCCAGGATCAGATCTTGTAATTGGGATGTTTCATGTTCCTTTGTTGATCTCTGTCAGGGCGTGGGATTTGCCTGACTTCAGGCCGTGCAGTGCAGGTGAACTAAATATTCTATGAGGCTATGAGTCCCTCCCTCAGGGTAATTCAAATCAACAAGGAACCTACTCACCACAAAGTAAAAAATCTGCAATAATTGTAATTCATGTGTGGGAGACGCAGAAGGACGTGGGCTTGCTTTTGCTGGCAGGTTTGCCTTGAAGATTTTTAGGGGGTTTGTTGAATGCCAAGTTAGTAAGTGTAAAATTGATCCATCCTGATATTGTGCGAAATCGAACATAAAATCACATAAATATTTGGAACAACATGTAAAATTACGAGGGAAAATAGACCTTCTTGAGAAAGGAAACGAAATTATTGAAATAGGAAGATTTTTGAACTGACAAAGGATTGAATCTGATTCATCAGTGAATCCACATCTTTGGATTCTTATTGTTACAAATGTGAAACGTGTGGCAGCTTTGCCTTTACAGCCAACTGACATAGTCCTCAGGGGTAAAGGCTTCTTGCTACTGTGTTTAGGTAACCCAGAAGATAAAATGATATCCTGGGGGCCGGAATTGTATTACTTATATTCCGTGGAACTCTGCAATCTGTTGTCAATCACTTCCAGAACTCTGAGTCAGAGCTGTGCTGCTAACAGCTTCCTCCATCACCGACCACCTGGACACTCGTGCTACAGTTCCATCAACAAGAAGGCAAGGTTGGCCCTCCCATTAGCCCGAACCCTCGCACACCCATTCTGCAATCCCCCCTGTTACTACGATGGCCCGCCATGTTGTGGGAAGTGATGGTTCATATAATTCCCAAGATTAAGCCTTGAATGCCCCAAGGTTCGATACACAGCATCTTAACTATCCATATTGTGACCTCCCATTTAAAACATGTAACTAAACATTGATGGGGAATTGAACAGCCTGTATCAGATCCAATGACCCCTCCTCTTGTCCATATATGACGCAAACCTGCGTATTTTCCATGTTCTCTTGATCATTACAATGTATCTTTTCGAAATTATCACAGCCAATCATGAAGCTAATGGCTTGTTTCAACAAATAGACCAACGACAGTTTGTCCATCCCCCAACTACCCTGTGATTTGCCTCTTTCAATCATTCGGTCAAAGATTGAGGCCAAGATGAGAAGACATTTACTCTGGATGAATGACGGACAAACTGAAACTGTCTTCTTTCACTCCCACAAAAAACACGGCATTTTTGCATTGTTTGCATCAGATTTGGGCAGCTGATAGACAACTAAAAATCACATCACACATTTGCCATGAAATGGCCTTGTCCAACAGGAGAGAATCTAACCACCTCCCCTTGATATTAATCGTCGTTGTCAGTCCCCAATTACGACATTATCAATATCATAGGCGTTACCTTTGATCAGAATTTTAACTGGGCCGGCCAAATAAATGTTGTTGCTCAAGAGAAGATCAGACGCTGGGATTTATGCAATAAATGACTCACTGACTTTTCCATCAACAATCTACAAGGCATAAGTCAGGAATAATGGAATATACTACACTTTTCTGGATCTGTGCCGCCGCCAACAAAACTCAAGTGCCTCAGCAGGATCCAAGCAAATGGACTTGGTTGATGTGCCTCCGATGCACCATACTAACACTTAATTCATTCCACCACCAGCACACAGTGGCTGCCGTGTGCACCATATATAACATCACACCGCAGGAAGTTACTAAATTTATTTCGACAGCTCATTTCAAGCACGAGACCGCTAACACCTAAAAGGATAAGGGTGGCAGACGCATGGAAACATGAACACCTGAAAGTTCCCTCCAACCACAGACATCCTGAGTTGGAACGACATCCTCATTTCTTCACAATTGCTGGGTCAAAATCCTGGAACCTCCTTTCTCATTGTACTGCGGGTGTAGCTAAAGCAGATGGAGTCCAGCGTTTCAAGAAGGTGGCTCTCCACCACGTCCCCAAGAGAAACTAAAGGTGGATAACAAATCTCAGCCTCGCCAGCAATGCCCACATCCAAGGAGCAAGAAGCCTTCACCTTGCTGCCTCAGTCTAAGTCCAGATGTGTGTTACATTGATACCCTGCCTGGTTCCGAGCTCAGCACATTCTCTACCGTTTATGAATAGGCGGTCTCCCAGTTAAAATGGTGATGAGGAGGAATTTCTTCTCTTGAAGTTCAATCGCATTTAGAATTCACTTACGCAGAAGTCAGTGGAGTCTGGGTCATTGAATTTATTCAAGGCTGGTTTAGACTGACTTTTCATTTACGTGGGACTGAAGACTTACTGTTGTCTGGCAGGAAATTGGAATTACGGCCATGGTCAGATAAGCCATTATGGTATAGAATGGCAGAACATGATCTATGGGCTGAATGGCCTACTCCCTCTTTTATTTCTAATGACCTTAGGTGAGAGGAAATCTGTTGCATCTCTTGCACTTGCATAGAAAGGAGCTGCGGGCAAGCAAACCTCATCTTTGATGTGACGGAAGTGTGAATACAGATATTTTGTTCGCGATTTTAGTTGGACATGGTGGAAATGGAGGAGGATGATGTGTTGAAGGTGGAGGCGGTTGGAGTGGATAGTGAGAATAAGTGAATTAATATCATGGTTCTGGAAGGTAGGGAAGGAGGTGAGGACAGTCACTCGGGTGATGGAACAGATAAAGCTGAGGCCTCTGAAAAACTAATGTGAGGAATGCACGGTTAATGTGAAATGAAAAGACTACAGAAGGACTGGTATGGAAAATGTAATCGTTTAAACAAACAAAAGGCGATGAGGAAACTAAGAAAATGGAAGTTATTATTTATGCAAAGTGGAGTTTGAGGAAGTGTGGTCAAGATAACTGTGGAAGTTGGTGGATCATAGTAAATATTGATGCAGAGTCTGTACACCTATATTGAGGGAGGAAATTCGTGGAAGAGATGTAAGGAGTCACAGATGGACCGTTTTCAGGCGCGAGAGGCACAAATGTTTCAATGCAAATTTGATTAAATTTTGGAGCTCGATGTGAACAAGGGTTTGACACAGCCACAATGATCGATGTATCGCATAAAGAGGTTGAAAAGGGAAACGGAGTAGTTCGGACCGTGTGAGGGAGAGAGCAATATTGAAAATCCTGCCATTGTGTCCAGTTCGAGGGACCACACTTTGAGGTTTTAGAGCAGGTGTAGAAAATGTTCAAGTGAAAATTACAGGGGTGACAGATGTTTTATGCCGACAGAATAGAGAATCAAGGTTTTTCTCCTTGAAGAGGAAATTGAGAGAGAGTTTGATAGACTTGTTCCAAACCATATGTTGTTTAAACAGAGTGGACAGAGAGAAACTGCTCTCATTGGCAAAACTGGCGAAAAGCAATGGACACAGGTTTAAGGGAATGGCAAAAGAATCAATGGCGACATGAGGGAAAACGTATGTTTCCAAAGCACGTGTTTAGGATATGAAATGAACGCCTGAGAGAGTGGTGAAGACAGAATCAATCAGAAGCGAAGTGAATGAACAACTGAAGAGAAAAACAATGCAGGTCAGTGAGGAGGAGATGTTGGAGTGAGATTAGCTGAGCTGCCCGTGCAGAGAGCTGACATGGTCAAGACAGACCTAATGGCCAACTGCTATGTTGCAACCATTCTATACTCCTTTTTGTTTGAATATATGAATTGTTGAACGGAATTGCACAGATAAAGAGAGCATCCAAAGTCTTGACGAACATCCGTTACAGGCTTCTCCGACGTTAGGAATTTAATTTCTGAATAGTCATGCAGAGCGCAGGCAATCACTAAAATAACATGACATCCACAGATGGGACTCATGATTTTTCTCGGACTTCCTTTATTTCTGTTGAACACAGCTTCCAGTTATGATTAGTTGTTTATTGTGATCAGATTTGTCCAGACTTGGGGGTGGGGATGGGGATGGCTCCAATTCAATTTTAGTGGAAAATATATTCCATCAACAGGGAATTAGCACAACTGTCGTAATCTGTTTGTTCAAAGATTAAGAAAAACTGTTCGAAAAATTTTGCAACCTATGTATCCCCATAGAGATCCGGGAGGGTATAAAGTTAATGCACTGGGAATGTGTCACCTCAGAATGTATTTCAGAGATATTACCTGCAGCGCGAACAGACCGATCACTCCAAGCAGCAAATGCACGGACCAATTCAATGGGTCAGGAAAATATTCTACGTGATCCTTGCTGTAATTGGCGTTCCTCGTAAGTATCTATAACCAATGAAGTTTTGTAAATCTTTGTATGAGCTGGTTTCTTCCATTAGCATGGGAATAATAATATTACATGAGATCGAATGGTTACAGTTACACAGACACACACTCAATAATATAATTGCATTAATTTCCTGAATTAGCTGTGCAGTTTTAATCTGTAGTCTCAACTGTTTCTAGCTCAAGACACTCTGCGTTGTAAAGTTATTGAATTATTTGGAATGTTGTGTTCTGTAGAATCACAGCTCAAAGCAGGAAAATCTCAGAGGGGAAGGATTACTGGAATTATCTGTTAGTGTAGAATTGTACTGTGTATGTGCACTAACTGGAGTGGAGCACCTGACCTCAGTAATCATGTACAACTAGGAGTCTCTGACACTCTAGAATTGTAATGATTGTGGCTGACTAACTGGTGTGGACAATGCAACTCCAGGGAACATGTATTTGCTGGAGTATCTGTAATTGTATTCAGTGCGGGTCCCCATCTTATTCTAATTCTAATTATAGTTGTTGACAGCACCATCAGGTGCTGATTAATTTCCTTCCCGAGCACAGTCCTGAGAAGCGTTTGCTCACAAGTGCACTGCAATAATAAATAATCCTCTTCAATATTACGAAAAACACTGATGACTATGACATGTTAATAGACAACTTATTGATTTTACAACACAGAATCTGGGCATTCGGTACAACTGGATTAGGACAGTCTTCCTGCTCTGCACGAGCCTCTCTTCATTCCAGCTCATCTAATCCTATCAGCATATCCGTCCAATCCTGTCTCCATCATGCACTAACCTCACTTCTTCTTATTTTTTCTTCCATTGCAACTACTGCAAGAGGTCTCAATTCCACGTTCTCAGCAGTACAAGTAAATAGGTCTCTCTTGAATTCCATCGCGTATTTACTGATGACCATCTTATTTTGAGGAAATACAGAACTGGTCACCAGCAAAGTGGGAATATCAGGTCCACGTTTTCCCTCTCGAACCCTTTTTAAATTTTTTTTAAAGGCCTCTATTAGTTCAACAATCATCCTTCTCTTATCGACATAATGGAGCCACAACATATATCCCAATAACTATAATCTCCCTGCTATGGGATTATTTTTGTGAAGAATACGTGCACCTGCTGGTTACCCTGGATATTTGTATCATGTGTAGTCCAGATGAGTACACATTATTCACGTGTTCAATCACCACCTTTCTAATACGTTATTATGACACTTTTCTTCTGACGATATTCCTGTAGAAATGAAAGCCTGTGCTGTGATCACATTTGCATCGACTCAGTAAATTCCCTTTTCAATTTAACTCATTTATACATCAGAGGGAGTGGTCCAAGACGTATGAGTGTCTCCGATCCGAGGGGCTGGTTCGAATCAGGGAGGAATTTCTTCGAACCCAGGGAGTGATTCGAGTCCGGGATGGGTTCCTACACTGGGAGTGGTTGGAGACCGGGTGCAGTTCTCCAGTCTACCCATTCTTGGGCTCCACGTTGTTATATTTAACTAGTTTACCAGCGTCTGATGAGCGGTGTGCTGTACCTGCCCGTCCAGGATTTGTTCAATCTGGAAGTGCTGGGGTTGGAGGCAGGTTGGGATTATGGACCCGATCTGACCTGATCCCAATCCACCCGGTTTTGGTGCTAAAATCCTTCCTGCCAGGGTTGAGGAGCGGAGAATGTTTTTCAGTAATTTACAGCCATTTTTCCCTTCTCTCCTTTACAGTTAATTTAATCTCAATTGTGATCCTGTCCAAGGGAAATTGCGGACTCTCCAGCTGCACCACCCGTTACCTGGTGGCCATGTCAACAGCGGATCTACTGGTCATTATCACTGAGATCATACTCCGGAGAATCAATGATTATTATTTCCCATTAAATTTCCTGTATCTCACCTTTGTGTGTCGCTCTCACTATGTCTTGATGCGTGCAGCCATCGACTGTTCGGTTTGGTTCGCCATCGCTTTCACATTTGATCGATTTGTCGCCATTTGTTGCCAGAAGCTGAAATCGAAATATTGCACCAGAAAAACTGCGACTGTGGTTCTGTCAACAACTGGCATTCTGCTCTGTCTAAAAAATATTCCCATCTACTTTAGATTTAAACCTTTTCTGGTAATCGACAATGTAGAATGGTTCTGCTTTAATAAGCGAAGCTATTTTACTGACCCTCGATGGATTGGATTTAGAATGTTTGAAAAAGCTTTAACACCAATAATGCCATTCAGTTTAATTCTGTTGCTGAACGCTCTGACCTTCAGACACATTTTAGTGAACAGTCGAGTCCGTCAGAGACTGAGGGTTCAGAGCAAGAAAGATAATCACAGTGACTCTGAAATGGAGAGAAGGAGGAAGTCCATGATTTTACTCTTCACCATATCTGGCAGCTTCATAATTCTGTGGTTGGTGTATGTGTTATATATTTTTCGCATTGGTCATTTCTTAGATGATGCTTCTTATTATCTCTTTGAAAATGTTGCATATATGCTGCGGAATTTAAGTTGCTGTACAAACACATTTATTTATGTGGCCATTCAGTCCGAATTCAGAGAGCAGTTAAAGAGCGCGGTGAAATATCCAGTTACATCAATTTTTAAATTAATGCATAAACAAAGCAACTGAAACCAGCTAAAAGATCCAGTGGTTAATGGACAAGAGGTGACTGCTGGACGTCCAGAAGAAAATGGATTGCAGGAGTAAAGACAAACACTAAAGCTGTTAGTGACGGGAAGAGGGGGTCGAGAGCAAGAGGGTGGGAAGTAAATTAGCAGGAATCAAAAAAGATAACGAGCAGTGAGCAAAGGGAAAGAGATGACCTTCGTCAAGGAGTCAGGAGGAGAGTGATAGCGCTCCCTAAAGGAACTCCCTAAAAGAAGCTTGAACTGGATATGACACCTATCATTAAACAAGAATCATGCAGTTTAATAAGTATGCTAACTGACTTGATCAATTAAATATATCTGCAGAAGAAAACATTTATATTTAAAAACAACATTGCTTCCTGATATTTCACGAGGCACATTTATTCTCAATTGCTTTGGCATCTTGGGAATGTTGAGGTGAATTGTTTACGATAGTTGGCATTGTTGATAAGAAGATGAAACATTGATTGTCCAACTGCTTTGTATTTGCAAGGATGTGTTATTTGTTCACACAATGAAATGTTAACTCTAGGAGCCAAGTAAATAAGAGATGAACATGCTTTTAGCGTACTCCACTGTAATTACAGAAGTGCAGTGACGGCAGTTGAACCACACGGTAAACTAATGGAAGAGGTAATTCAAAGGAAATCATAATAAGGAATCGGAAGCCCAAAAGATGGAAACTCAGAGTCTTTGCTGGTACAGTTTATAATGGTGCCTGTTGTGTAATTATTCTGAAACACAGGTCAACGTAATGTCAATTCAGTGACAGGAGAACAAAGGCATCGCCTGTGCCGGCAACAATTCAAGGAATCCTGGTCTTGAAGGATAAGAAACGTCCATGTTGTCGTCAGTGCCTTTTTGTTAAGTATTTATAACATCGAGCTTAATAAATTATACTGGGTTCATAACTAGCCATTATTTGCAACATGCGAGGTCAGGCACAACTGAGAACCCCATTGTAATAAATTGAAAACTCAGAACTGAGAATTTTTAAATAGAAGTGTTTTAGCCTCAAAACCCCAAAACATACAATGGTGCAACTTGGGGCCAGACGTTGAAAAAGGCTAAAACGAAATGACTGGTTGTGAAGTTGAGTGGCATCTTGCTCTGATTAGTCTGACCAACTGTTTTCATTCATGGAAAGGAATACATAAGGGGAACAACCAGACATAGATCCGAAAGACCTGTAAATAAGATGCCTTTTGAATTACCATATAAAAGATTGGTCAAAAGCAGAGAACGAATATCAATGGAGAAGAGGAATAATTTCGTATTTGAAGCTTCCAAGAACTATAGAATCATAGAAGCATAAAATGTCGAAGGCACAGAAAGAGGCCACTTTGACCCATCCTGGCTGAGCCAGCCGAAAAAGGATCCACCTATTCCACTGCCACCTTCTAGCATTTGGTTCATAGCCCTGCAGATTATGGGAGCTGAGGTGCATATCCAGATTCCTTTTCAATGAGTAGAGAGTCTCTGCCTCAGCTACCCTTTCAGGCAGTGAGGTTCAGATCACTACCATCCTCTGGGTGAAAACATTTTGTCCTCATCTCCCCTCTATTTTTCTAGCAATCAGTTTAAAGTTCTGCCCCCTCGTCACTGACCTCTCTGAGAAGGCGAATAAATCCTTCACCTCCACTCTATCCAGGCTCCTCAGATTTTGTACATTTCAATCAGATCTCCTCTCAGCCTTCTCTGTTCCAAGGAGAATAACCACACCTGTTCAATCTTTCCTCGTGCCTGCATTTTTCCAGTCCTGGCAACATCCTCGTAAATCTCCTCTCTACCCTCTATCGTGCATTTACATCCTTTATGTAATGAGGTGACCAGAACTGCACACAGTACTCAAGTTGTGACCGAACCAATGAGTTATACAGTTCCAGCGTAACCCCCCTGCTCTTATATTCTATACTGCAGCAAATAAAATAAAGGATTCCATATGCCTTCTGAACCACTTTATCGACCTGTCCTGCTACCTTCAGGGATCTGTGGACATTGACTCCAAGGTCCCTCACTTCTCAGTATGTTCTCATTTATCGTGTCCTCCTTTGTCTTGTTTGACCTCCGAAAATGCACCACCTCGCATTTCTCTGGCTGGAATACAATGTGTCACTTTTGTGCCCATCTGAGCAGACCATCAATATCTTCCTGCATCCTGCAGCTAACCCCTTGCTATCTACCAAAAAAGCCAATCTTCGTCTGGTCTGCAAACCTCTTGATTATGCCCCCTACATTTACGTCCAAATCATTGTTATACCACAAAAAGCAGGGGACCCAATTCTGAGCTCCCCGGAATACCACTGGAAATAACCTTCCTGTCATTAAGACGCCCATCAACAATTACCCTTTGTTTCCTGCCACAAAGTCAATTTTGAATCCACCTAGGATTTTGTGATAATTACTGTTTCTAAATTACCACAAATATCTGGACAGAAGGAACTCATCTGGCTCCAAGCCGAATGGACCTTGTGTTCTTTGTTTCTCTAAATAAGTGGACCATATGGTCACAGAGATCAATCAACTCCAGCAGCTTAAGAATTCTGCAACATTTATGACAGCATGTTAATATTTTGATCTGAAGGCTTGGCCTTCTTTTTTAAAAAGTCAGGAATTGGCATTAATTCATTCATACATTTGTTTCTATTTGTTATCTTTCCAGCGAAAGTCTTTGTAACTATTAGTAGTCAGCTTGCATAACAACTGTAGACATTAGTGTCTCTGATAAATTCATCTGAAACCATGAAACATGGAAATAATTGTTTATGACATTTGAATCAATAATAAATAAATTAATATGTGTTGCTATTCCAAGCACTCTAAAGGAAGTCTACCTGAGTTTAAAGGGATATAAACATGTGTAATTTTCAAAAAAGTTAATGGGAATACTGTCTAGGTGGTTGCTGAATATTGAGGAAAAACTTTTTTTAAGATAAATAAACGAAAGATATTATTAACTGATGACACCATTATTTGAATTTGGGAAACTTAGATGAAAAGTAAATCAGCATGATTTGGTGCGTTTCCCATCAACAGTAAAGGGGTATCTGAGGTAAATAATAAGCCAGCGAGCATTATCTGTTGTTTTAATTGTATGTACATACATGATAATAGTTTAGGAATAAACAACACTCCTGTGGAAGGATAATGACTTTCATCGAGTGAGGTGATCAGCAGGTGTGGTGACAGTCTTCAATCTGAGGAGTGTCAACGACGTGTTAACAGATAATAACATTCTTCATCATCAGTAGTCATTTGGGGTTATGATATTTTAGAATGTAAGAACATGCAAAATTTGTGCAGATCACACCACGCATGAGCTAGAAAAGAGAAAGAGTGGTCAACAACAATAATGAGATGAAGGAGGAGGCAGATTTTGTCCTGTGGGGAATTGGAGGTTCTTGGAATGGTGTTTCAAAATGACTAACGTTACTTAATCCTCATAATAATTAATCAGTGGACTCATTAGGAAAGGAATTAGTCAATGTCATACTTTGTGAATGGTAACATGATTAGTAAATGGTTTGTAACTTTTCCTGGGATTCACAATTAAACATCCATCCACAATATAAATGTATTAAGATGGGGTACAATCAGTTGAGCTGCATTTATCTTTAAATAGGCAACTGTTTTGTTGCAACATGCAATAAGTCATTTGAGTTATAAGAGAATCCAGTTTCTGTTTTATCCTAACTTACATCAAGCAAATAGGAGAGAAAATATTTGAGTATGACCACTGGGATTTAGAAGTGCAACAACAGCTGAGACAAAGACAAAGCGATGATTATTGGAGGAATCAAATGAATAGACAAACAAAACATGGCAAGGCCTGGAATCAAATGGAATGTCGATAGTTGAAACAAAAAGTAAGCATTTTAAATATTGTCTTCGATAATAAAGTTTCTTCAATGTTCAACAATTGGTGCGTAACTGTTGTGAGAGAATAACTCCAAGTGCCTGGGTTGGAAAGTAAAGGAAAAGGGAAAGGTCTACAGTTTTGTTTTAATATAGTAGGTTGGTTTTTTTTAGGGACCCAAGGTCCTTTGTGTAAATAATCTAATTGTTGGGTAATTTAAGGGTATAAATTCAGGGTAAGTTATGGCAGCAAGCTCGGCAACCTGGACTGCTCCTCTTGAGCGATCTGGGAAGTCAGGGAAACTTCCAATGTCCAGAGTGAACACGTGTGCAGGAGGTGTCTCCAGCTGCAGCAACTCAAAATCCGCGTTTCGGATCCTGAGCGGCAGTTAGGGACACTGTGGAGCATCTGCGAGGTTGATACCATCGTGGATAGCACGTACAGGGAGGTGGTCACACTGCAGGTAAAGACTGCTCATGTTGAAAGGGAATTGGGTGACCCCCACATGCAGAGCAGAAGAACTAGGCAGATAGTGCAGGTGTCCCCTTGGTCCATTTCCAATTCTAACAGATGTTCCACTTTGGATACTGTTGGGGGAGATAGCTTCTCAGGGGAACGCGCAAAAGCCTGGTCAGTGGCACCACCGGTGGCTCAGCGACACAGCAGTGTAGAAAAAAGTGTGGGGGAACTATTGTGATGGGAGATTCTATCGTAACGGGTACAGACAGGCGTTTATGTGTCCGCATAAGTGACGCCAGAATGGTATGTTGCTTGCCTGGCGCTCGGGCCAAGGATCTCACGGAATGGCTGCAAGACATTCTGAAAGGGGAGGGTGAACAGTCAGAGGTTGTGGTACACATAGCTACCAGCGACATAAGAGAAAGAGGGATGAGGTGATGCAACAAGTACTTAGGGTGCTTAGTAGCAAATTAAAAAGCAGGACCGCAAACGTTCTAATCTCTGGATTACTCCCAGTGCCACGTGCTAGTGAGTATAGGAATAAGAGGATTGAGCATATGAATGCATGGCAGAAGGAAGGGCGTTAGTTTCCTGGACCACTGGGTCTGTTTCTGGCAAAGGTGGGACCTGTACAAGTTAGATGGGTCGCACCTGAACTGCAATGGGACCAACATCCTTGCTGGGAGTTTTGCTGGTGACGTTTGGGGGTGGGAGTGGTTTGACTAATTTGGCAGGTGGAAGGGATACAGAGTGGAGGTACAGTAGGGGTGATGGACAGTCAAATATAGACGAGAAACTGAGTGAGAATGGAAGGCTCAGCAAATATAGACCAGGACCCTTGACTGGTTCCCTTCGACATGAATCAATGAGTCGTTCCAAGGCTGGCAGGAGGGTTTATGGGAGACCAGAGAGAACCCCGAAATTGTCAGCACTTTGCAAACAGAAAACCAACATTGCATTGGCAGTGATATTAATAAAACCCTTAGGAAGACAGAAGGAGGCCATTCGGCCCCTGGGACATGTCCCACCCATTCAATCAGGTCAGGGCGAATTGGTTCTTGTCCACATAAAGCTGTCTCGGCTCTGTAAATATTAATACCCTTTCCTAACAAATCTTTGCCAGTAATCAGGAATTAATGCCACTGCCTGTTAACGCTCGGGAATTACTTTTCACAACCTCTCTGCCTCTCTACCTCTCATTCCTGCTTCAAGACATTCCTTAAAACTAACCTTTTTGACCAAGCTTTTGGTCATCAGCCTGACTCTCTCCTTCTGTGTGTTTGGTGTCAGATTTTGTTTTATAATGCACCCTGCATAGTATCTTTGGGACATTTAATACTGGCCTTCTCCCTCACCCCATCTCTATGTCTCGCTCTCTCTCTCTCTCTCCTCGCCTCGAAGGCAAGTATATCGTTCCTGAACACCAACATTTAGCAGTTTATCACCATTTGAAAAATGTTCTGTGTTTCTATTCTTCCTGCCGAAGAGAAGAACCTCACATGTCTCCACATGATATTCCAGATTCCAATATCTTGCCCACTCACTTCACCTTTCAATCTTCCTTTGCAGTCTCTTTGTGCCCTGGTCACAGCTTACTGTCCCACCAACCTTTGCATCATCAGCCCATATAAACCCAACATAGGCAGCATTTGAGAGAGGCACTTTTGTTCTGACAAGTATAATGATACAACTGGTTGATATTTTGTACAGGATATTTCGGTATATTCATCGGAGTTGTTAAGATGAAATATCTTTATTAAGAGATTATGGGAACATAGGAAGGTAGGAACAGGATTAGGACATTCAGCCCCTCAAGCCTGTCTCACCATTCAATGAGATCATGGCTGATCCGCAGCCTAACTCCATATACCTGCCTTTGGCACATATCCCTTAATATCTTTGCTTAACAAAAATGTATCTCAGATTTAAAGCCAACAACTGTTCTGGATTCAACCACTGTTTGTGGGAGAGAGTTCCAAACCTCTACCACCCTTTGCGTGAAGAAGAGCTTCCTAACGTCGCCCCTGAATGGACTGGCCCTACTTTTTAGACTATGTCCCCTCGTTTTAGAATCTTCGAACAGTGGAATTGGTTTATCTTTATCTAGCCTATCTTTTCCTGTGAATATCTTGAAGACTTCGATCAGATTACCCCACAACCTTCTAAATTCGAGCGAGAAAAGGCCTAATTTGTGTAATCTCTCCTCGTAACTTAACCCCTGTTGTCCAGGTGTCATTCTCGTAAACCTACATTTCACTCCGTCCAAGGCCAATATATCCTTCCTCAGGTGTGGTGCCCAGAACTGCTCACAGTATTCCAAGTGTGGTCTAACCAGGGTTTTGTACAGGTGCAGCATAACCTCTTTGTCTTTATACTCCAGTCTTCTAGATATAAAGGCTGGCATTCCATTAGCCTTTTTGAATAATTTCTGCACTTGCTTGTGGCATTTTAAAGATCTATGCACCTGAACCCCCAAGTCTCTTTGGTCATCCACTGTACTTAACCTCTTTCCATTTAGAAGTACCCTGCTCTATTCTTTTTTGGTCCAAAATGGATAACCTCACACTTGCCCACATTGACCTCCATCTGCCACTGTTTTTTTTTCCATTCACCTAGTCTGTCGATATCTCCTTGTAACTTTATGCTATCATCTAGACTTTCTACAATGCTGCCTAACTTCGCATCATCAGCAAATTTGAATATATGACTTACGATGCCATCATCCAAGTCGTTAATGAATAATGTGAATAATTGAAGCACCAACACAGATCCCTGTTGGACACCACTAGTTTCATCCTGCCAATGGGAATACTTAGCCATTATCCCCACTCTCTGTCACCGACCACTCGACCAACTTCCTAACCATGTCAATAATTTGCCCTCAACTCCCTGGGTGTCTACCTTCATTAACAGTCTCTTATGTGGGACTTTATAAAATGCCGTCTCGAAAGTCCATGTAACCCGGTTTCCTCTGGGTGCTCCGGTTTCCTCCCACATGCCAAAGACTTGCAGGTTGAGAGGTAAATTGGCCATTAGCAATTGCCCCAAGTATAGGTAGGTGGTGGGGAAATATAGGAACAGGTGGGGATGTGGTAGGAATATGGAATTAGTGTAGGATTAGTATAAATGGGTGGTTGATGGTCGGCACAGACTCGGTGGGCTGAATGGCCTGTTTCAGTGCTGTGTCTCTAAACTAAACTAAACTAAACTAAACTAAATAACATCCATCGACATTCACCTGTCCAAAACCTTAGTCACCTCTTTAAAAAAAAAGTATCAATGAGATTTGTCAGGCATGACCTCCCGTCATGAATCCACGTTGGCTGTCCCTGATTAACTGAAATTTCTCTCGGCGTCCAGTCACGGTATCCTTGATTATATAGTCCAGCAACTTGCCCACCACAGATGTCAGGCTAACTCATCTGTAATTTCCTTGGTTCCCCCTTTCACTCTTCTTCAAAAATGGAGTGATATGTACAACTTTCCAGCCCAGAGGGACCACTCCTGAATCCAGGTAACTCTGAAAGACTATAGTTAAGGTATCGACAACGTGCTCACCTACTTCCTTTAACACCATCGCATGGAAACCATCAGTATCTGGAGATTTCTCACTGTTTATTTGCATTAATTTCTTTGTTACTGATGTTTTACTGAACGTTAATTGTATTAAGTCCCTGGCACCTATCGGCTATTAATTTTTCGGGATTGCCAGTAAGTTATCCTCCTTTTCAACTGTAAATACTGAGGCAAAGTAATTGTTCAACATGTCTGTCATTCCTGCATTATCAATGACAATATCTCCATTTTCAGCTTTTAGTGAGCCTACATTGCTCTTGGCGACCCGATTTCCCCTTATGTAACTATAAAATTTCTTCTTGCTGATTTTGAAGTCCATTGAAAGTTTCATTTCATAATCTCTTTCAGGAACTCCTTTAAGCTGCTTTGTGACCCTTTGCTGGTCTTTGTGTCTATCCAATTCGGCCGGATCTGTGTTGTGTTTTGCATTTTTGTAAGCCCTTGCTTTTACGTTTGTACTGTCCCTAATCTCTTTGGTTGTTCATGGCTGTTTTTTCTGTGAAGTGGAGCTTTTTCCTCCCTGGGGTATATACTCGCTCTGTTTTACGTTAAATGTTTCTTTCAATATTCTCCACTGTTATTCAGTTGTTTGACCCATAAAGAGATCTTCCCAAATTACTGTGGAAAGTCTCTGTCCAATCCTGGCAAAGTCAGCCCTACCCAAGTCTAAAATTCTTGCAGCTGATTCGTGCATTTCACTTTCAAACGATGCCTTGATTTAAATCATGTTGTGACCACTATTTGATAAATATTCACGCCAGAGAGGATGCTAATTAAATTTGGCTAGTTACTCATAACTAAATCTAGTATTGCCTCTCCCCTTGTTACATCTAGGACACATGGCTGTCGGAAACTATCCCAGACACATTCCCAAAATTCACTGCCTTTCTGACAGATGCTAGTCTGCCTCTCCCAATCGATGTGTAAGTTAAAATCCCACATTAATACGACTTTGCCTTTGTTACACACATGCCTAATTTGTGCATTTATACAATCTGACACCTCAGAACTGCGACCAGGGGGTCTATACACAAAACCTCTTCCAGGTTTAGATCGTTTTCTGTTCCTCAGTTCCACCCATCAAGTCACCATTGGATGAAAGACTCTCCTTCGGTGTCCTATCCCACACAGACAGAAAGACAGCCAAATACACACAGGCAGACTGACATGTCCAGATAAACACACACACACACATAGAAATCCACAGACAGACACAGCCATTCCCAATGACAGAGAGAGAGAGAGAGAGAGAGAGAGAGAGAGAGAGAACGAACCCACACAGAGACACACATATTCACATTGACCAACTTGGAGAGATAAACACAAAGACCTCCCTCTGTGCAAAGAATGTTTTTTACAAACATCAAAATCTCTCTTTTCGCCTTTTATATTTCACTCTCGGGGTTTCAATTAATTGTCAATCTGATTTCACAGGCAGCAGGATAATTTTTGCTTTCCTTTTCTTGTCTTTGGGGTCAGGGGGTAATGGGTCAGTCCCAGAGACTGACAGTCTGTAACCTGTGACCAAGCGCTGTGACCACGAGTGGGGTAGGGGGAGGGGGCAACATGGAGAGGGTCAGTTCCAACCTCTTAAAGGGACCCTGCACCACCAGAACTGCTCCTTCGGTTTAAACCTTCGAGTGAGTCAGGAGGTGTTTGAACAAGGATGGGAACAAAGTGAAATTGAATCTTCCAATATTTATTTGTTCAGCGATGTTAATAAACACCAAATATCTGTCAAGCCCAAATTCACACAAGTAAAATTGTGAATTCAGAATGATAATTATAAAGGAGAAACTATTGTTAATTAATTCCATTTCATTTGCTAAACGTTGTCATCATAACCTTGTTTTGTTCAGGATGTAATATTACAAAGCCCTTAGGAAGAGAGGAAGAGGCCGTTCGGTCCCTCCAGCCCATCCTTTCTCTTTGAGACATTTTATTCTTCACCCTCTCCTTTACTGTGTGTGTCTCTCGGTCCCTCAGCCATTCTCTCTTTCCTCCTTACCCGTCTCTATCCCTCCCGCACCCCATCTCCCTTTCCCTCCCTCACTCTCTCTCTCTCTCTCTCTCTCTCTCTCTCACTCACACACACACACAACGGTTAACTTTAAAAATAGAGAGTTTTTCTTTCGAGCTCTCTTATAAAGAAAAAGAATTCCTTGGCCAAATGCTTAGTAATTCCTGAAGAAGAGAGGAAGAAGACGAGGAAGAACTGTCCCTTTTTGGTTTGGTGTCACAAATGCATGCAGATGGCAGTCAGTAGGACATTTCTGGAAGGTTTCTTTCCAGGCGACGTTGAAGATCAGTCTGATAGGCTTTCCAAGAAAAATATGACAGCAGGGGTTTCTGGCAGGCCTTTCAGTCGGAATGCAACGTCAATTTATGGATCTCTTACATTCGCTTCAAAGTACATCTCAAAGACATGGAACAGGGTGCTTATTGTGACTGCTTGCTTGGCTGGTATTCTCGAGCTGCCTTCAAAACAGGTAACACCCCGAAGACACCGACTAAAGCGAAACCAAAAGCAATATCTCAATGGTCTAGCTCCAGATCCCCAGAAATCCTGACCTGTCAGTTCTCTGGACAAAATCTCCCCCAAGTCACAAAGCCTCTGCTGGGTATTTATCTGAAGACAGGTGGCCTCCAGTAAAGGTTGTTTTCAAATAGGAAAATGAAAAGTAAATCCATAGAATCATTTGCAATTTCCGCAAATAATACAATGCTACAATTGCAAAATACACGAGTCCCCAAAACATTTTAACAGAAATGTAGAAGCGCCGTCAGAACACACACTTTAAAAAGTGCTTTACTGTTTTGCGAACGAGGTGAATAACCTCACAGATCCCCATTATTTTTCAGCTTCCACCTTGTTACCCATTCACTTAAACTGCCGACATCTTTTTTGTCTCAGCTTCACAGAATGCATTTGTGCCTAGCTTTGTATCGTCAGCAAATCCAGAAACATTGCACTCACTTTCTTCGTCTAAGTCCCGAATATAGATGATAAATAGCTGGAGCAACAGCAATGATCATTGCAACACTACACTAGTTACAGCCTGGCAAACTGAAAATGCCCCGTTTATCTCGACTCACGACTTCAGATTAAACAGAGGGCCCGGGTGGAACCAGCGCAGTGAATAGTCAGAAGATTAAACACGGGGCCGGGGGAAACCAGTGCAGTGAACAGTCACAAGATTAGACACAGGGAAAGAGGGAACCTGCAATGTGAATAATCAAAAGTTAACAACACAGGGCCCAGGGGAACATACAGAGTGAATTGTCAGAAGTTGAAACACGGTGCCCAGGGAAACCTGCACTGTGAATATTTACACTATCAAAACACATGGCCCAGGGTGGTCATGCACAGTGAACGATCGCAATATTAAATACAGGCCCTGTCAGGATTCTACACCTTGAATGGTCGCATGTTTACACAAAGGGCTCGGGGGAACCGTCAGAGTGAATTGTCACAAGTTTAATCACTGTGCGCGATCAGGAAACCTGCACAATAAAAATCCACAAGTGTAAAAAACAAGGCCGAAGTGAACCTAAACAGTGAATAGTCACAAGTTTAAACTGAGGTTTCGGGAGCAACGTGCACAGCGAATAGTCACATTTTTAAACACAGGGCCCAGGGGAACATTCACAATGAATAGTCACAAGTTTAAAAACAGGGCCAAGGGAATCTGAACAGTGAATAGTCACAATATTGAGCACATGGCCCGGGGGGATCCTGCACACTGATTCGTGTCAAATTTCAACACAGGGCCCAGGGGGAACCTGCACGGTGAATAATCACAATTCGAAATACAGGGCCCGGGACGATCCTTCACAGTGAATAGTCACATGTTTCAACAGAGGGCCCGGGGGATCCTGCACAGTGATTTATGTCAAGTTTAAACACAGAGCCCGGGGAGCCTGCACAGTGAATAGTCGCAGTTTAAACACAGGGCACTGGGGAACCTGCAAAGTTAGCAGTCATATGTTTAAACACAGGGCCCGGGGAATCCTGCACATGTGATTCCTGTCAAGATTAAACACAGGGCCTGGGGGGGATCCTGCACAGTGAAGAGTAACGAGTTTAAACACAGGGCCCGGGGGATCCTGCACAGTGATTCATGTCAAGTTTAAACACAGGGCCCCAGGGGATGGATCCTGCACAGTGATTCTTGTCAAGTTTCAACACTGGGCCCGGGGGGGGGGGGGGGGGGGGGGTGGGCGTTGAACATTCACAGTGATTCATGTCAACTTTAATCACAGGGCCCAGGGGATCCTGCACAGTGATTCATGTTAAGTTAAAACACAGAGACAGGAAGCCTGCACAGTGAATAGTCACAGTTTAAACAAAGGGCCCTGGGCAACCTGCAAAGTTAGCAGTCATATGTTTAAATTTAGGGCCTGGGGAATCCTGCACAGTGAAGAGTTACGAGTTTAAACAGAGGGCCCGGGGGATCCAGCATAGTGAATAGTCACATGTTTAAACATAGCGCCCGGCGGATCCTGCACAGTGATTCGTATCAAGTTTAAACACAAGGCCCGGGAGGATCCAGCACAGTGATTCATGTCAAGTTTAAACACAGGGCCCCGGGGGAAACCTGCACAGTGATTCTTGTCAATTTTTAACACAGGGCCCAGCGGGGAACACGCACAGTGATTCGTGTCAACTTTAAACACAGGGCCCAGGGGATCCTGCACAGTGAATAGTCACATGTTTAATGAGAAGGCCCGGGGGATCCTGCACAGTGATTTATGTCAAGTTAAAACACAGAGACGGGGAGTCTGCACAGTGAATAGCCACAGTTTAAACAAAGGGCCCTGGGCAACCTGCAAAGTTAGTAGTCATATGTTTAAATTTAGCGCCCGGGGAATCCTGCACAGTGAAGAGTTATGAGTTTAAACATAGGGCCCGGCGGATACTGCATAGTGATTCGTATCAAGTATGAACACAGCGCCCGGGGGATCCTGCACAGTGATTCTTGTCAAGCTTAAACACGGGGCCTGGGGGATTCTGCACAGTGATTCGTGTCATGTCTTAACACAGGGCCCGGGGGAATCGTGCACAGTGAATAGTCACAAGTTTAAACACGAGGCCCAGGGGTTCCTGCACAGAGATTCGTGTCAAGTTTAAACACTGGACCGGGGGAAAGCCACACAGTGAATAGTCGCAAGATTAAAGTCAGGGTCCGGGGGTAAGCCGCACAGTGAATCGTGACGAGATTAAAAACGCAACCAGGGGTGTACCTGCACAGTGCTCTTACCATTCCCTCTTGTAAATATGATCGCCTAGAGTTGGGCTCTAATTGTGGTGAACTTGCTGGAGCGTTCCAGTTACACCAACTCTGGAAATGAACCGTTTGCTCACAATGGAGTTAAACCTCTTTCTGCACTTTTCAAGGCATATGATGCCAAGAGGGCCAGAACTGCTGGTGTGAACTCCCTGTGCTGCGTCGCAAGCTCAGAAGGTTAGTACAGAAGACCACAGCACTGTGAAAAGTGAGCTGTCCAGGCCTTCGGGTGGGTGCCAGTTACCTTCCAAAGAAGCAGGTTGATGACATTTAAGAACAAAGTAAGTTGCATTAGCATCCAGCACACAACCACCACTACTAAACGAACCACCCCCCGAACGTCTCTATACCCCCAGCATAAGTACAGTGTTCTAAGAGGAGAAGTGGGTGGCGGACGTGGGGTATCTGGGTGCTGGTGATGTAGCTGTAATGGTGTAGACACTAACCCAAATGAGATACCCTCATATTGACCCCACAACCTTCGACACTGAGGAAACACACCATGCGATTCAAGCCTTGCAAAACAATAAGAGGGCATGCGTGGGCTTCAGATGCAAAATTGGCAGTCAAAGCCTACATAGTTGAACAGCCGGCAACCACTCAGTTCGAAGACTCGCATATGAAGAACAGATACGTGGGCAGGGTAGTGGGGAACGACTAACACATGCAAACTTGGAATTCAGTAGAATTACAGGCTTCAACAGAAGACAAGTTCGGAGCAGCCATTGCACAGTGCACCAGCTTGTATTTATACAGTAGCTTTAAGGTAGCAAATTGTCCAAAGGCACTTCACAGGAGCATTATCAAAGAAAAGATGGCACGAAGACAGGGGATATTTAGATCAAATGTCCAAAGGAGAGATTAGAACAAATGACCAAAAACTTGATCAAAGAGGAACGTTTTAAGGAGTGTATTAAAAGTAGGATAGAAAGTGAAGCAGTTTAAAGATGGTATATCGGCTCATCGTATCCATGCTGTTTCTTCACGGAGCTACACAGTCATTCCCACTCCCCCACTCAATCCCCATAGCCCTGGAAGTTTATTTCCGTCACGTTACTGTACAATTTCGATTTGAAATCATTGGTTGTCTCTTCATTCACCTCCCTTGTGGGCAGCAGAATCCAGATCATTACCACCCGCTGCATAAAAAAGTTCAGAATAATATTTCACCTGTATCTCTTGCCCAAAGCCTTCAATCTGTGTCCTGTGGTCCTTGTACCATTAGTTGGTGGGGATGTTGGCCACCTCGAGGACTTCTGTGTTGCAGATACGGTCCTGCCATCTGATGCCAAGGATTCTCTGGAGGCAGCGAAGATGGACTGAATTGAAACATCGCTCTTGGCTGACATACGTTGTCCAGGCCTCGCTGCCGCAGAGCAAGGTACTGAGGACACAGGTTTTATACACTCGGACTTTTGTGTTTTGTGGTCTATATATAAATAGATAGTGTTCAGATGAAAGTCTTTCGCTGAACATGATTGTTTAGTGGCTGTAATGAATGTCATTTTTCATAAGGCCCAATTAAATGTCTTTGCTATGAATCAGACTTTCATTGTAATCTTATTCTCGCAAAACGTCCAAGAGAGTATCAATTCAGTGACAGCCGTGTATCAGCCGCTCTTTAGGGAGGGAGAGAATGGATCAACGTCTGAGAAGATTAGTTTGAAAGAGTACGATTTACGAGCTTCAATGTGTATAGTCAAACGACCATATACTGTCTTTAGAAATTAGGATATATCTTGCAGTTTTGGGTGTGCTGTATCCGACTCGCTGATGCTGGTGTTCCTGGTGAGACTCAATGTCCAAATATTGATGTCTCCAGATTTTCTTAGCAATATGAACGGTTCTGGGATTGTGTGTCGATATTTCCGGGTATTCCATGGAATTGACAGTAATTGAACAGGATCTCTGGGAGTCTGCTTGTATCTTCTGGGGGGTCAGTGTGAATGTCAATGAATTTACAGATCAGGCATCTGTCTGCATTTGTCGAACCCATTCCCACACTTCCGCCCTCACTCCTACCCCTGCCTCCCAGAACATCTTCAGGGATCTCCTTGCCCTCACTTTGCACCCCAGCAGCTTCCACATCCAAAATTTCATCTTCCCCCATTTCCGGCACATCCAGCGTGATGCGACCAACCAAACACATCATCCCCTCCCCTTCATGTCAGCGTTCTGAACGGACCATTCCCTTTGCGACACGCTGGTCCACTCCTCCATCGCCCACCAACTTGTTCCCTTTGCATGGCACCGTCCCATGCAATTGCAGGACGTGTAATACCTTTGACCTTCTCTCTCCTCATCATCCAAGGCGAAAAAGCAATCTTTCCAGTGAAGCAACGATTTACTTGTACTTCTTTCAATTTAGAATACTGATACGACAAGAGTTGATTCAGTCTCACTACTCCACAGGTCACAACATATTCGTAAAGTTTTCCAGCTACCAGAAAAATACCCACTTTAAACACTTTATTTGCACTCCCCCCTACCCCCCACCGCAGAATAAAGCATTCCAAGCCAGATTTCTTTAAACAACAACAAAATTAACACTTTTCAGAAACTATATCTTAAACAATAATGAAACAAATCTATTTTGGAAAAGATTTTATAACTTCTTATTCTTCCTATCTCTTATGCACACACACATATACATGCAATCACCGGTTAACCGGGGGGAAAGGCTTTTCTCTTTCCAACAGTTTCCTGAGAATAATAAAATAACTTGGTCATAATATTCTGGTCAGATATTCCCGGGTCGGTGAGGTGTCCCAGAGTCCAATAGTCGGATGCCACTTGAAATCTCTGCAGGCGGATTCAATGAACAGTTTGTGATGGTTTGGAGTTCAAGGCAATTCGTCTGCAGCAGGCGTCACACAGATCTTTCAGCAAAGGATGTAGCAACAGGCCTACTTGGATTTTGGAGCAGTTGTCTAGCAATATAAGCTTTCTTGAGCTATCTGGGTTTTCTAAAATATAACAGGCAACAGGAATCAGTCTTGAGGCAGAGATTTTTCAGAGACTGGAGGCAATATGATTCTGTTCCTTTAACAATGCAGGGCTTCCTTTCTGCAAAGTAGTTTTCCACCACAGAATGTAGCAACCTCTCTTTTCCGAGGTCTTTTCTCTCTCCAGGGCTCTTTTCCCCTCTCCAAGCAGACCACAACCACACCGCAAATGAAGGATTTTTTTTTTCCAAGAGAGGAAAATCTTACTTTTTCAGATAGTAGCTCTTTTCCTTGTGTGCAAACATAGGGCCCGGCCAGCTCGCTGCAATGCTGCTCAGCTCACTGATCTCTCACAGTGCAAAGTGAAACTAAAACCCGAACAATAAATCATGTGACATTCATCGATATTCCTGTAATTTGCCTGTTGAGCTGCTTGGCAACAGGTGCTGGAAATCTGAACTCAGTTCCAACACCAAGTTTCAGCATCCAATGTTCACAGAAAATCCTTTTGCTCAAACATTTAACATCACACAGAATTATTAGCGTTCAATACAAAAAATTTAATGGTCTTGTGACATTATTGTATTTGCTGCTTGACTACGAGCTTCCTATTACTTGCCATTTTAATTCACCACCCTGCTCTCACACCCACATTTCTGTCCTTGGCCTCCTGCAGTGTTCCAGTGAAGCTCAACACAAGCTCGAAGAAAGCACCTCGTCTTCTGATTAGACACTCTACAGCCTTCTGGACTCAACATCGAGTTCAACGATCTCAGTTCATGACTGCCATTAGTTTTTAAAAAATTTATTTGATTTCATTTTATTTTTAACCATGTGTCAGTTTGGCGAGCTTTTGCTTTTGGACACAGCTTATCATTGCACTGCAATTAATACCCTCTCTGGAGTAATACTATGTCTTTCTGCTACAACTCTTAGCACTCCCTTTTCCTTTTATTCCGTGTTATCTCTGTTATTTCATAAATCTGGAATTAAAAGTTAGTGTAATGGTGACCGTGAACTGATTGTCGATTGTTGAAAAAAATCCATCTGGTTCACTCAAGTCCGTTACGAAAGGAAATCTGCTGTCCTTACCCGGTCTGGCCTACAGTAGAATCCAGACCCACAGCAATGTGGTTGACTCATAAAATGTCCTCTGAGCTTTTCTAGCAAGCCACTCAGTTGTATCAAACCACTAACAAGCCTAAGGAATGGAATGAATCCAGAAGAACCATCCAACATTGACCTAGGCTCTGGAAACACAGCCCTGTCGACTCTGCAACATCCTCCTTCGTATCATCTGGGGGCATGTGCCAAAATTGGAAGGGATGTCCCATAGGCTATGCAAGCAACAGACTGACTTGGTCATACTTATGGAATCATACATAACAAACAATGTTGCAGACACCACTATCATCATCTCCAGATATGTCCTGTCACACTGTAGGGACATGTCCACCGACTCTGGTCGAATAGCGGTATACAGTCAGGATGAAGTTGCCTTGGAAGCCCTCAACATTGAATCTGGACCCCATGAAATCTCATTAAATCAGATCAAACATGGACAAGGAAACCTCCCGCTGATTGCCACCTCGCCTGCATGCCCCCTCCCCCACGCCTTAGCTGAAGAATCAGTGCTTATCCATATTGAATACAAATTGGAAAAAACGCTTAGCGCAGCAAGGGCATAATATGTACTCTGGGTGGGAGACTTCAATGCCCATCAGCAAGAGTGGCTAGGTAGTACCACTGCTGACCAAGCTGGCTGAGTCCTAAAGGGCACAACATCGAGACTGCGTCTGTGGCAGCTACTGAGGGGACCAACAAGAGGGAAAAACCTACTTGACCTCGTCTTTGCCAATCTTCCTGATGCAGATGAATCTGTTAATAGCAGTATTGGTAGGAGTGACCACTACACAGTCATTGTGGAGACGAAGTCCTGTCTTTACATTGAGGTATACTCACCATTGTGCTGTGTGGCACTGCCACCATGCTAAAAGGATTGCAAAACAGATCTAGCAACTCCAAACTGGGTATCCATGAGGCGCTTTGGGCCATCAGTAACAGCAGAATTATATTCGACCACAATGTGTAACTTCATGGCACGGCATATCTCTCACTCTACCATTACCATCAAGCTGTGGGATCAACCCTGGTTCAATGAGAGTGCAGGAGGGTTTCCCAGGAGCAGCACCAAACATACCTAAACATGAGGTGTCCGCCTGGTGAAACTACAACACAGGACTGCTCGCATGCCCAGCAGTGGAAGCAGCGTGCGACAGACAGAACTAAAAAATTCCACAACGAACAGATCAGCTCCTAACACGATGCCTTCCCCACCCGTATTGCCAGCCCTCCTGACTCACAGGCCATCTCCAAAAGGCTTTAAATAGTCAGCCTATTGAATCAGGAAAGGGTTCCACCCACATGACACACAAGAGACTTGTAGAGAAAACAGGTAAGCCCTTTGGTCGATTAACTCCACTTTTCCCACAGTTCATATAAAACGCCTCCTCCCCCCTCCCACAAACTTTTCTTACTCTCTTACACCTATAAGCTGACAGTTAAAAGAAAAATCATTCTTCATACTGTCCCCTCTCACTTGCCTGGATGAGTGCAGGTCCAATAACACAAACAGATCTGCAGTCCTGTCGCATTCAGCCGCGAATGGTGGTGGACAAATGAACAAGTAACAGGAGGAAGAGTTCCCACAAAGATCCACATCCTCACTAATAGGGGAGCCCAGTACATTACTGCAAAAGACAAGGCTGCAATATTTACATCGATCTTCAGCCATAAGTCCAGGGTGAATGTTTCATCTCGGCCTCCTCCTGAGGCCGCCAACATCACAGATGTCAGTTTTCAGCCAATCTTATTCACTCCACGTATCATGAAATAGCTGAAGGCACCGAATACTGCAAATGCTATGGGCCCTGACAATATTCCGGCAATAGTAGTGATAACTTATTTTCCAGAGCTAGCCATACGCCGAACTAAGTTGTTCCAGTATGCCAACAGCAGTGGCATCCACAATGCAATGTGGAAAATTGCCCAAGTATGGCCTGTCCACAAAAAAAAAGGTGAAATCAAACCTGGCCACTTATTGCCTTATCAGTCTACTCTCGATCATCAACAAAGTGATGGGGGGGGGGAGGTGCGGGGTGGTAGGGGGAGTCACTATTCTCAAGCGACACTTGTTCAGCAACAACCAGTTCACTGACGCTCAATTTGGTTCCCACCAGGGCCACTCAGCTCCTGACCTGATCACAGCCTTGGTCCAAACATGGGGAAAAGAGTTGAAGTTCTGATGTGAGGGGAGAGTGACAGCTTTTGACATCGCATCAGCATTTGACTGAGCATGACATTAAGAAGCCCCAGAAAAACTATAATCAAAGGGCATCAGAGGGAAAGATCTCCACTGTTTGGAGTATTACCGAGCACAAAGAAAGTTGGTTGTGGTTGTTGGAGGTCAATCATCTCAGCCCCACGATGAGGAGTTCCTCAGGGCACTGTGCTCAGCTCAACCATCTTCAGCTGCTTCATCAATGAACTTCCATCCATTATCAGGTCAGAAGTGGGGATATTCGCTGGTGTTCAACAACATTTGTGACTCATAATATACTGAAGCAGCCTGTGTCCATATGCAGCAAGACCTGACAACATCAAGTATTGTGTTAATAAGTGGCATGTACTATTTGCACCACACAAGTGCCAGTCAGTAACCATCTCAGACATGGGATAATTTAACCATCTCCTCTTGATGTTCAATGGAATTAGAACTGTTGAAACCCCCACTTGCAATATCCAGTGGGTAACCATTCACCAGAAAGTGAACTGGACCAAACAGGTAAACACTATGGCTACAGGCGCAAGTCAGAGGTTAGGAATTCTGCCGCTAGTACCTCATATCCCGTCTCCCAAATGCATGTTCAACATCTCCAAGGCACATGTCAGGAGTATGATGGAATACTCTTCACTTGCCTGAATGGGTGCAGCTCCAACAACACACAGGAATCTCGAAACCATCCAGGACAAAGCAGCCCGCTTGATTGGCACCCCAGCCACCACCTTCTGCATTCATTCCCTCCAGCACCGATGCACAGTGCAAGTAGTGTGTATCAAGAACAAGGTACACTGTGGCAACACACCAAGTCTCCTTCGAATAGCACCTACCAAAGCCGCTACCACTACTACCTAGAAGAACAAGGGCAGCAGATACATATGAACACCACCACCTGAAACAATCCCCTCCAAGCAACACGCCATCCTGACTTGGAACTGTACCATCGTTCCTTCAATGTCGCTCTGTTAAAATTCTAGCACTCCCTTCCTTACAGCATTATGGGTGTACCTACACTCCCAGGACTGCAGCAGTTAAAGAAGGCAACTCACACCATCTCAAAAGCAATCAAGGATGGTCAATAAATGCTGGTCTCGTCAGGGGCGCCCATTCCCCATAAATGAATAATAATAAAAAAATAATCTCTCCTGCCCGACGTCCTATCGCACATCTTAACTTTATTTCTTCTTGACCCCTTTTTTCACTTCCAAAAAATAAACTATGACATTTCTCATCTTTCCCTGTTCTGCTGAAAGTTCACAGACCTGAAATGCTAATTTTGTCTCCTCAGATGTTGTCAGATCTGTTGAGTATTTCCCACACTTTCTGATTTAAGGTCAGTGTTTATTGGTTTGACGAGTGTCAGATTATTAATAGGGATCCCAGAAAATGACAGTATTGGCAGACAGATCCTCAGATCGCTATTTTCATACGACATCCCCTGAAGCGAAATTCTGAGGAGATCTTGCATGTGTAACATAATTTACATAAGTTATTTGCTGAGTATCAGTGCTTACTGCAAGTTCCTTGGTTAGTATTACAATTTTCAGTATGTTCATGTGTCAGTGCCACTGTTTACAGGATTGATCAGTTCCTCGCAGACACAAGGAATTGACCCAAGTATCTTAAACCTGCACCATTCTGTGCGTGTGCTTCAAGTTTCTCTGACAACCGGTTGCTGTCATCGCCCATGTCTCATACTGAAATTGTCAGTCTGTGATATCTGCAAAACACACCTCAGGGGGATGAGTCTATCAGATTGAGAAAGGACCGGATACACCTGCAGAAACCAACGAGAGTGTGGCAGAGTTATCGATGGAGATGGTGAGAGGGGACTGTAACTGCAGTGAGACAGGGACACCAGCAGATGGAGATAGTGAGAGGGGAGACAGGAATTGCAGTGAGACAGGGACACCAGCAGATGGAGATGGTAGGAGGGGGACAGTAACTGCAGTGAGACAGGGACATCAAATTGGGGGATGACAAAAGCACTTCTCCTCTTTGAGAAATATTGTATATTTCCCTCCCACTGCACTGTATCAGCAGCCAGACCTGGAGCCCAGACTGAGAGATGACTCTGTCGTGCCAGTCACTGCACTGTCATCGTGCAGGCAGAATTGGAGACCACACCGAAAGCTGACCATGTTGTGCCTGACATGGCACGGTGAAGCAGCGATTAACATGAGAGGTCTGAGAACAAGTGATTAAACATTGGATGTATTCAAATGGTACCCACACCCCTTCCTCCCACCCCTGCACGCAGAGATCCACGAACATCATTCTTCTCTTACATTTAGCTCAGATCTCCACTGCACCTGGACAGAGAATATCCCTGCATGAGGCATTCACATGCCCACACACTGTGAAGGAACTAACGTTATTAACAAAACAAACTGCATAAATTGACACGGATAAACGTTTAACTAATACTACGTTCACAAATTGCACTCAAATTAATATTCATTCATGGGCCACCTAATAGTGTTTTCCTGAAGGCTATGTGTTTTCTAATTCTAGGTCTGCCCCTTTGATCTCAGCGTGGTGGACGCTTACTGCAGTAATAAAAATGGCACTGCAGATATTTACAACCAGAATTTTCGGCAGTGCGACCGAGAGTGGGACTGACTTCTGGTTGGTCCATCTCGACTAACTTGGTGTTGCCTGCATGGGCATCGAACGAGGGTCTGTCAAGGGCATAGATGCACTTCCCCCTTGAAAGGGGACACCGCCTGCAGCTCCCGTAGCACCGGTCTGCTCCCATGGGGCTGTACATTATAACTCACTGATCTGCATGAGAGAAAACTAAAGGACAGCAGTGAGCCGATCAAAGCTCCTCTCCATTCGAACCACTAAATCTGTCAATGCTGCCTCTCTACTTTTCGAGTCTGGAAGTGATTGTGGAAACCAGTGCCCCAACAGCAGCAGGTTGGGCTTTAATCAAATCTGGCCTGTGTGAGTTGGTGTATGTTTGTTTGTGTGTGTGTGTTTGTATATTTGCCTGGCTCGGTGCCTGGGTTCTGATCGGTGTGTGTGGTGTGTGTGTGGCGTCTGTCTGTATTTGTCTGTGTAGATCTGTCTGGCTTGGTGCCTGGGTTCTGATCGGCGTGTGTGTGTTTGTGTGTGAGTCTGTCTGTCTCTGTTTGTGTCGCTGTGTTTGTATATCTGTCCGAATCAATGCCTGGGGTATGATCAGTATGTTTGTGCATGTGTGTGTGTGTGTATGTATGTGTATGCGTGTGTGTGTGTGTCTTTGAATGTCTGTCTGGCTCACAGACTGCGTTCTGATAAGTGTGTGTGTGTGTGTATCTGTGTGTGTGTGTGTGTGTGGTATGTGTGTGTGGCGCGTGTCTGTATTTGTATCATCTGTCTGGCTCAGTGCCTAGGGTCTGATCGGTGTGTGTGTGAGTTTGTGTTTGCATCTGTGTGCACTTGTGTGTGTTTGCCTTTGTAGATCTGTCAGGCTTGGTGCCTGGGTTCTGATCGGTGTGTGTGTATGTATGTGTGTATGTACATGTGCATGTGTGTGTGCTTCTTTGTATATCTGTCTGGCTCACAGCCTGGTTTCTGATTGGTGTTATTGTGTGTGTGGGTGTGTGTGTGTCTCTCTCTCTCTCTGTCTGTCTGTGTTTATGTGGTTGTATTTCTGTCTGGCTCAGTGCCTGGGCCCTGATAAGAGTGTGTGCGCGATTGTGTATATTTGTGTCTCTGTTTATATGTATGTGTTTCCATATCTGTCTGGCTCAGTGCCTGTGGTCTGATTGGAGTGTGTATGGTGAGTATTTGTCTGTCTGTCTATGTGTGTGTGTGTGTGTGTTTGTATATCGGTCGGGCTCAGTGCCTGGTGCCTGATCTGTGTGTGTGCCTGTGTCTGTGTGTTTGAATATCTGTCTGGCTCAGTGCCTGGGATCCGATCGGTGTGCATTTGTGGGTGAGTGGTGTGTGCCTGTGTTTGACTGTATGTGCTTGCTCATCGGTCTGGCTCAGTGCTTGTGGTCTGATCAGTGATTGTGTGTGTGTGTTTGAGTGTGTATGTATATCTGTCTGGCTCAGTGCTTGTGGTCTGATCTGTGTTTGAGTGCACGTGTGTTTTTGTGTATGTGTGCCTGTCTGTCTCTCTTTGTGAGTGCGTGTACATCTGTCCGTTTCAGTGCCTGTGTACTGATCGGTGTGTGTGTGTTTGTGTCTGTCTGTCTCTTTGTGAGTGTGTGTTTGTGTATCGCTCCAGCTCAGTGCCTGGAGTCTGATCAGTGCATGTGTGTGTGTGTATATCTGTCTGGCTCAGTGCTTGTGGTGTGAACGCTGTGTGTATGTGTGCAGGAGCAGGAGCAGGCCATTCGACCCTTCGAGCGTGCTCCGCCATTCATTATGATCATGGCTGATCACCCAACTGAGTACCCTGTTCCCGCTTTTGCCCCATATCCTTTGATCCCCTTAAACTCAAGAGCTACATCTAACGCCTTCTTGAAAACATAAAATGTTTTGGCCTGAACTGCTTTCTGTGGTAGCGAATTCCACAGGCTCACCACTCTCTGGGTTAAGAAATTTCGCCTCATCTCAGTCCTGAAAGGTTAACCCCGTATCCTTCCACAATGACCCCTGGTTCTGAACTCCCCCACCATCGGTAACATCCTTCCTACATCTGCCCTGTCAAGCCCTGTTAGAAATTTATAGGTTTCTATGAGCTCCTCCTCACTCTTCTGAACTCCAGCGAATATAATCTTAACCCACTTAATCTCCTCTCATACGTCAGTCCTGCCATCCCAGGAATCAATCTGGTAAACCTTCGCTGCACTCCCTCTATAGCAAGAACATCCTTCCTCAGATAAGGAGACCAAAACTGCACCCAATATTCCAGGTGCGTCCTCACCAAGGCCCTGTATAATTGCAGCAAGAAATCCCTGCTTCTATACTCGAATCCTCTCACTATGAAGGCCAACATACCATTGAGTTATTACCACCTGTTGAACCTGCATGCTTACCTTCAGCGACTGATGTATGAGAACGCACAGGACTCATTTCATATTTCCCTCTCTCAGTTTATAGCCGTTCAGATAATAATCTGCCTTCCTGTGTTTACTGCCAACCTGGATAACCTCGCATTTATCCACATTATACTGCATCCGCCATGCATTTGCCCACTCACTCAACTTGTCCAAATCACCCTGAAGCCTCTCTGCATCCTCCTCACTACATATCCTCTCACCCAGTTTTGTGTCATCTGTAAATTTGGAGATATTACATTTAGTTCCCTCATCTAAATCATAAATATATATTGTAAATAGCTGGGGTCCTGACACCGATCCCTGTGGTACCCCACGAGTCACTGCCTGCCATTCGGAAAAAGACCCATTTATCCCTACTTCTTTTTTCCTGTCTGCCAACCAATTTTCTATCCATCGCTATACAGTACTCCCAATCCCATGCGTTTTAATTTTACATGCTAATCTCTTATGTGGGACAATCTCAAATGTTTTCTGAAAGTCCAAATAAACCACATCCACTGCCTCCACCTCATCATGTCTAATAGTTATATCCTCGAAGGATTCTAGTAGATTTGTCAAGAATGATTTCCCTTTCGTGAATATATGCTGACTCTGGCCGTTTCGACCACTATTCTCCAAGTGTTCTGCTATAAAATCCTCAATAATGGAATCTAGAATTTTCCCCACTACCGACGTCAGGCTGACTGGTCTATAATAGCCTGCTTTCTCTAGACCTCCCTTTTTAAATAGTGGGGCTGCATTAGCTGCCCTCCAATCTGTAGGAACTGTAGGGGACTCACATCTGTCTCCATTAATCTTTTTTATCTTCACATATCTATATATAAATATATATATAAAAACCTTTACACTCAGTTTTTATGTTCCCCACAAGCTTGCTCTCATACTCGATTTTCCCCTTGTTAATCAATCCATTGGTCCTCCTTTGCTGAATTCTAAACGGCTCCCTTTCCTGAGGTTTGTTGTTTTTTTTCTAGCGAATTTGTATGCATCTTCCTTGGATGTAATGCTTTCTCTAATTTCCCTTGTCAGTCATGGATTGGCTAACTTTCCCGTTTTACTTTTGCGCCAGACAGAAATAAACAATTGTTTCAGTCCATCCATGTACACTTTGAATGCTTGCCATTGCCTTTCCAACCTCGTCCCCTGAAGTAACGTTTCCCAATCCATCATCACCAATTCACGCCTCATACCTTCATAGTTTCCTTTACTAAGATTCAGGGCCCTAGTCTCAGAATCAACTATGTCACCCCCCATCTTGATGAAGAATTCTATCATATTATGGTCGATCGTCCCCAAGGGGTCTCACACAACCAGATTGTCAATTATTCCTCTGTCATTACACAATACCCAGTCCAGGATGACCTCTTCTCCAGTTGGTTCCTCAACGTATTGGTCCAGAAAACCATCCCGTATATACTCCAAGAATTCCTCCTCTACGGTATTGTGACTAATTTGATTTGCCCAATCTGTAGGCTGATTAAAGACACCCGAAAATACAAATGTTCCTGTATTGCATGCGTCTCGAATTTCCTGTTTAATGCAATTCCGAACATCACCAATACAGTTTGGGTGGTCGATATACAACCCCCACTAACCTTTACTGCCCCTTCGTGTTTCTCAGCTCGACCCAAACATATCCCACATCGTCAGAACTAATATCCTTCCTCATTATTGCATTAAAAACCACTTTAACCAGCAATGCAACTCCACTGCCTTTTGCTTTTTGTCTGTCCTTCCAAAATACTGAATACCCCTGGATGTTCATTTCCCATCCCTGGTCACCTTGCAGCCATGTCTCCGTAATCCCGACTTTATTCATATTCGTTTATATCTTATTTGCGCGATTAATTCATCCACTTTAATGTGAATGCTCCACGCGTTAAGGCACACAGCCTTACGGCTTGTCTTTTGAACATTATTTGGTCCCTTCCCACAAGTTTTCACTGCGACCTTGTTTGATTCTGGCCCTTGTTGTCTCTGCCTTTCACATTTCCTATTCCCCTTATTGAATTTTGTCCTTGTCTTTGATCATCCCTCCTCTGACTCTTTGCAAAGGTTCCCATCCCACCGGTGTGTGTGTGCCTGTGTGTGTTTTATCAACATCCTTGCTGGTAGATTTGCTAGTGCTGTTGGGGTGGGAGGGGGGCTGTTGGGGGTTAAACTAATTTGGCAGCGCAATGGTATAAGACTGGAGGTACAGTCGGGGTGATGCACAGTCAAATAAAGGAAAAAATCTAAGTCAGTTTGGAAGGCAGAGCAAATACAGACCTGTTAAGGCATGAGCGAATAATGCAAGGAAGGATTGCATCTATTTTATTAATGCGAGGAGTCTTACAAGCAAGGCAAATGATTTGAGGGCATTAATTAGCACATGGGATTATGATATGAATGCGATCACAAAAACATATTTGTGGGAAGGGCAGGACTGGCAGCTCAGTATTCAAGGGTATAGAATCTTCAGGCGAGACGGACGAGGGGATAAAAGAGGAGGTGGCATTGCACTGTTGATCAAGGAGTCAATTACTGCAGTAAGGAAGGATGATATCTTAGAGGGATACTCAAATGAGGGCACATGGGTAGAACTTCAAAACAAAAAAACGGGCAATCACTTGTTTGGCAGTGTACTGCAGGCCTCCAAACAGTCAGGGAGAGATAGAGGAGCAGAAACGTAGGCAAATCTGAGGCAGGTGTAACACTGATAGGGCGATAGTAGTGGAGTTCATGTCCCCCCAATATTAACTGGGATATTCTTTGTGCAAAAGGCGGAATGGGGGCGGAATTCTTAAAATATATATTGGAGAGTTTTTTGAGCCAGTAAGTAGAACGTCCGACAAAACAAAGGGCAGTCCTGGACCTAATCCTGGGGAATGAAGATGGACAAGTAATAGAAGTGTCAGTGGGGGAGCATTCCGGGCTTAGTGGTCATAACTTTGTAAGATTTAAGGTAGCGATGGAAAAGCACCAGGAGGGACCAGAAACAAAAATATCGAATTGGGGGAAGGCCAATATCAATATGAAAATCAGGATCGTTCTAAAGTGGACTGGGAGACCTACTTGAAGGAAAGTCTACATTTGACCATTGGGAATCATTCAAGGAGGAAATAGTGAGAGTTCAGAGCCAGCATGTACCCGTAAAGGTGAAGGGTAGGTCTAACAAGCCCAGGGAACTCTGGATGTCAAAGGATCTCGATGATCGGATCTGGAAAAAAGAGGGCTTGTGGCATATTTCGAGCGCTGAAAACAGTGGAGGCCATAGAGGAGAATAGAAACAGAGAAAATAGGAGCAGGAGTCTGCTATTCTGCCCCTCGAGCCTGTAGAATGTGTAGGGGGGGGGGAATGGGGGGTACTGAAAACATGTAATTAAGAGAGCGAAGATGGGACATAAAAAACACTGGTGGGCAAGATAAAGGAAAGCCCCAAGGCGTTTTATAAGTATATTAAGGGCGAGAGGATAACTGGGGAAAGAGTAGGGCCAATTGAGACCATAGTGTCAATCTGTGTGGAGAGCCGGAGGACATAGGCATGGTATTAAATGATTACTTTTCATCTGCTTTGAGGATGGAGAAGGAGGATGCAGGCATAGAGATCAGGGATGGGGATTGTGATATACTTGTACAAATTAGCATTGAAACGGAGGAAGTATGAGCTGTTTTTGTGGGATTTAACGTGGATAAATCCCCAGGCCAAGACAAGATGCATCCCAGGCTGTTATATAAGCCAAGGGAGGAGATAGCAGGGGCCCTGACTCAAATTTTAAAATTCTCTCTGGAAACAGGAGAGTTACCAGAGGACTGGAGGCCACTGAATGTGGTACCATTATTCAAGAAGGTGAGCAGGGATCTAACAGATAATTACATCAGTGGTATGGAAACTATTGGGAAAAAAATTCTGAGGGGCAGGATTAATCTTCACTTGGAGAGGCAGTGGCTAATCAGCGATAATCGGCATGGCTTTGTCAGGGGAAGATCCTGTCTAACAAACTTCATTGACATTTTTCGAGGAGGTGACTAGATGTGTAGATGAGGGTAAAGTGGATTATGTAGTCTACATGAACTTCAGTAAGGCTTTTGCTAAGGCCCCGCATGGGAGATTGGTTAAGAACGTAAGAGCAAATGGGATCCAGGGTAATTTGGTAAATTGGATCCAAATTTGGCTTAGTGCCAGGAGGTAAAAGCTGATGGCCGAGGGTTGTTTTTGGGAGTGCAGACGTGTGACCAGTGTTTTGACGCAGGGATCGGTGCTGGGACCCTTGCTGTTTGTAGTGTGCATTAATGATTCAGACTTGAATATCGGAAGTATGATTAGTCAGCTTGCAAATGGCACTAAATTTGATGATATTGTAAATAGTGAAATAGGAAAGCCTTAGATTACAGGCCGATATAGATGTGCTGGTGAGATGGAGCAGTGGCAAATGGAGTTTAATCCTGAAAAGGTGATGCATAGGAGGGCTAACAAGGCATGGAAATATAAAATGGATGGTAGGACCCTAGGAAATAGAGGGTCAGAGGGACCTTGGTGTACTTGTCCATAGATCATTGAAGGCAGCAGCAAAGGTGGTTCAGGAAGGCACATGGGATCCTTGCCCTTTTTAGCCGAAGCATAGATTATAAGAGCAGGGAGGTTATGATGGAGCTGTATAAAATGTAAGTCAGGCCACAGTTAGAGTGCTGTATACCGTTCTAGTCTCCACACGACAGGAAGGATGTGATAGTACTGGAGAGATTGCAGAGGGGATTCACCAGTATGTGGCCTGTGCTGGTGCATTTCAGATATGAAGAGAGACTGAAAAGGCTCGGGTTGTTTTCCAAAGAGCAGAGAAGGCTGAGGTGGGACTTGATTGAGGTATACAATATTATGAGAGCATTTATAGGTTAGATAGGAAGAAACTTATTACTTCAGCTGAGGGATCAATAACCAGGGGGCATAGATTTAAAGTAAGGGGCAGGGAGTTTAGAGGGGATTTGAGGAAAGGAATTTGAACCCAGAGGGTCGTTGGAGTCTGGAACGCACTGCCTGAAGATGTGCTAGAGGCAGAAACCCTCACGACATTTAAGAATTATGTAGATGAGCATTTGAAACGCCATAGCATACAATAGTCCGGGCCAAGTAATGGAAAATGGAATTAAAATAGTTAGGTGCTTGATGGCCAGCACTGACACGTTGGGCCAAAGGGCCTGTTTCTGTGCTGTATTACTCTCTGACTCTCAGATTGACCACCGCACAGTCCCTCTGGAGCCAAAGTCCTGTCTTTACATTTTGGTATACACACCATTGTGCTGTGTGGCACTGCCACCATGCTAAATGGCATAGATTGCAAACAGATCTAGCAACTCTAAACTGGGTAACCACGAGACGCTTTGAGCCAAAGGCAACAGAAGCAACAGCAGTATTATATTCAGCCACAATGTGTAACTTCATGGCACGGCATATCCCTCACTCTGTCATTAGCATCAAGCCGTGGGATCAACCCAGGTTCAATGAGAGTGTAGGAAGGCTTCCCAGGAGCAGCACCAAACATACCTAAAAATGAGGTGTCAGCCTGGTGAAGTTACAAAACAGGACTACTTGCATACCCAACAGTGGAAGCAACATGTGATAGACAGAGTTAAACAATTCCACAACACACAGATCAGCTCCCAACTTGATGTATTCCCCACCAGCATTGCCAGCCGTCCTGACTCCCAGACCATCTCCAAAAGGCTTGAAAAATTCAGCCTGTTGAATCAGGCAAGGCTTCCAGACACATGACATACCAGATAAAATAACTTGCAGCAAAAACAAGTAAGT
The DNA here is from genome assembly GCF_036365525.1 of Heterodontus francisci. NCBI lineage: Eukaryota > Metazoa > Chordata > Chondrichthyes > Heterodontiformes > Heterodontidae > Heterodontus > Heterodontus francisci. The sequence continues at coordinate 1,651,292 of NW_027140322.1, forward strand.
CTTTTGGTCGATGAACTCCATTTTCCCACAGTTCATATAAAACTCCTCCTCTCCCGTCCCACAAGCTTTGTGGACTCTCTTAAACTCAGAAGCTCACAGTTGAAAAATCTTTCTTCATACTGTCCCCACTCACTTGCCTGGATGAGTGCAGGTCCAATAACACTGAAACAGATATGCAGCCTGCCGCATGCAGTCACGAATGGTGGTGGACAAATGATCAACTAACAGGAGGAAGAAGTTGCACAAATATCCACATCCTGACTAATAGTGGAGCCCAGCACATCAGTGCAAAAGACAAGGCTGAAATATTTACATCCATCTTCAGCCAGAAGTGCAGAGTGGATGATCCATCTCGGCCTCCTGCTGAGGTCCCCAGCATCACAGATGTCAGTCTTCAGCCAATCTTATTCATTCCACGAAATATCAAGAAATGGTGAAGGCACCGGATACTGCAAATGCTCTGGGCCCTGACAGTATTCCGGCAATTGTACTGATAACTTGTGTTCCAGAGCTAACCATACGCTGAGCCAGGCTGCTCCAGTACGGCTAGAACACTGGCATCTACCTGGAAATGTGTGATACTGCACAGGTATGGCCTGTCCACAAAGAACAGGACAAATCCAACTTGGCCAATTACTGCCTTATCAGTCTACTGTCGATCATCAGCAACGTGATGGGAGGGATGATCAACCCTGCTTTCAAGCAGCTCTTGTTCAGCAATAACCTGCTCACTGGCACTCAGCTCTTGACCTCATGACAGCTTTGGTCCAAACATGGGCATAAGAGCACAACGCTGGAGGGAAAGGGAGCGTGACTACTCTTGACATCATGGCAACATTTGACTGAGCATGGCATTAAGAGGCCCGAGAAAAACTGGAATCAAAGGGCATCAGAGGGAAAGCTCTCCACTTGTTAGAGTAGTAACTAGCACAAAGGAAGTTGGTTGTGGTTGTTGGAGGTCAATTATCTCAGCCATAGGACATCAAGGCAGTGTGCTCGGCACAGCCATATTCAGCTGCTTCATCAATAAACTTCCCTCCATTATAAGGTCGGAAGTGGGATGCGCGCTGCTGATTGCACAATGTTCAACACCATTTGTGAATCAGAATATACTAAAGCAGCCTGTGTTCATTTGCAGCAAGACATGCAGAACATCAAGCCTTGTGCGAATAAGTTGCAAGTAACATTCACACCAGACAAGTGCCAGTCAGTGACCATCTTAAACAAGAGGTAATCTAACCATCTCCCCTTGACGTTCACTGGTATTAGAATTGTTGAATCCCCCACTATCATTATCCAGTGGGTGATCGTTGACCAGAAACTGAACTGGACCAGCCAGGTAAACACTGTCTACAAGCGCAGGTCAGATGTTAGGAATTCTGCCTCGAGTAACACATACCCTGTCTCCCCAGTGCCTGTCCATCATCTACAAGGCACATGTCAGGAGTATGATGGAATACTCTGCACTTACCTGGATGGGTGCTGTTCCAGCAAAACACACAAGAAGCTCGACACCATCCAGGAAAGCAGCCCGTTTGATTGGCACCCCATTCATAACCTTCAACATTCACTCCCTTTACCACCGACGCACAATGGAAGCAGCGTGTATCAAGAACAAGGTCCACTGCGGCAACACACCAAACACATACCGAAGACGCTACCCCTACGACCTAGAAGAACAATGGCAGCAGATTCAGATGAACACCAGCACCTTAAAATTCCCCTCCAAGCCACTCACCATCCTGACTAAGAACAATACCGTCGTTCCTTCATTGTCGCTGGATTGAAATTCTGGCACACAAATCCTGACAGCACTATTGGTGTACCTACACCCCATGCCCTGCAGCAGTTAAAGAAGGTAGCTCACACCATCTCAAATACAATCAACGACAGTCAATAAATGCTGGTGTAACCAGGGACGCCCACTCCCCATAAATGAATAATAAAAAAATCTCTCCTGCCCTCTGTTCGATCACACATAATAATTTTATTTCCTCTTGCCGTCTTCTTTCCACTTTGAAAAAAAACTATTACATTTTTAACCTTTTCCACTTCTAACAAAAGGTCACAGACCGGAACTGCTAACTCTGTCTCCACAGATGCTGTCAGATCTGCTGAGCATTTCCAGCACTTTCTGATTTAAGGTCAGTGTTTATTGGGCTGCCTGAGTGTTACATTATTAACAGGGATCCCAGAAAATGACATTGTTGGCACAGAGATCCTCACATTTCTGCTTTCATACTGCATTCTCTTAAGTATTTGAGAAATTCTGAGGAGATCTTGCATGTGTAACATAATTTATATAGGTTCTTTGCTGAGTATCAGTGCTGACTGCAATTTCCTTGGTTAGTGTGACCATTTTCAGCATGTTAATGTGCAAGTGCCACTGTATGCAGGATTGATCAGCTCCTCACAGATACAAGAGATTGACCCAAATATCTTCAATCTCCATCATTCTGTGCGTTTGCTTCAGGTTTCTCTGACAGCCGGTTGCTGTCAACATCCATGTCTCATTCTGAAATTGTCAGTCTGTGATCTCTGTAAAACACACCTCAGGGGGACAAGTCTATCAGATTGGGAAAGACTGGATACAGCTGCAGAAACCGAAGAGTGTGTGGCAGTGTGATGGGGCGCATTACCTGGTTTCAAATCATTTCTGTCTGGATTGATAATACAGTTTGTGGAATTCTTTTATTCAATGTCCATTTCGGGAGAGTCTTTGTTTCATTCTTTGTGCAATCCAGGGAATTAATCATTTGAAGGTTTTCTACCTGTGATAACTTTACAGTGGCAGCTCAGCTGCGTTCATTTCTTGATCTGTTTTCGTTCTTCAGACTTTTTTCATTGCCCAGATCTACTTTCACTCCCAGAGAAATCAGGCTGGCATTACATTTTATTTATTGGGGTGCAGTGGACAGTTTATTTTGAAGCAACTTTCAATCTTCAGATCCCCTCTTTGCATTGAATCACAGCAAATTAACTACTGACATTGACACAGGCTGCATTTCCAGTGATCGGATCACAGAGAGTTAACGCTTTACATTAAAACAGGCTCAATCCTCCTGATTGTATTTGATTATTAACAGTAGTCCTGCTTCATTAACCTATACAGGAAACGGCCTTAACATCTCATGGCGTCTTCTATTTTAAATTAAAACCACAGCGAGAATTGATGCGTTGGTGTATCTGACTTTACTGATTGAATTGGACTCAGAGTGATTTATCGTGACCTGTTGATATTGTGTGTTATTCATTCGGAAATTGTACACAGATTAAAGCAATTATGTACTCTTTGTGATAAGAGATACGTTTATTTGCAGACACTCAGCTGTCAAATATTTCCAGTGAATTAATGATATTGCCCAGACATCCCCCGATACATTGTCCTTCTGGATTTTAGCAACGTAAGTTCAAATTCCAAGCTGAAACATCCTGCTGCAGTATTGATATTGCAGAGCAGCAGGCAAGAAAAACAGAAGCACTGAAATCACCACAACGCCAGGTGCTTCCTCTCAGTAGAACTGAAAAACACACAGTGACTGTTCTGAGGCTCTGCAGACTGTGAGCTGCTTTTCACATATTTCGGTATTGGAAAGCCTTTCTTGACTCCAAGTGATCACCTTCCAGAAAACAGACTCCTTTTTTGAGGGAACACATCACATCCCTCCCTGTCTCGTTCAACGATGGTGAAAATTCACAACTTATGATGACCAGTCAGTGTCTCTGTGTGATCTGCGTTTTTCACAGTCTTAATGAGTGAACACATTTCCTCAAATATTTGGCAGGTTTCCCGATAAAGCTGCACAGTCCTTATATGGAGTCCAGCAGTTTTGAGAGGAATGGCTCAGATACACTCTGCTGTTCTGCAGTGGGCAAATACAGCAAGAGTGATTGTTGTATTGCTGGCAATAGTGGTAATAGTAATCGAGGTGACTGCCCTCGGTATCAAGGCAATATTGGACCAAGAGTGTGCCTAAGGAGATTACTTTCCTGATCCTATCATATTCTCTTTTCTCAGCCTCTCCAAAGGTATTGATCTATTGTGTGTATGTTTTTCATTCAATTGCAACCTCACCCTATTTCCCCATGATATCATCTTCCTTAAAAAGTCAAAATACTGAGGATGCTGAAAATCTAAAATATGAACAGAAGATGTTGGAAATACTTAGTCGGCATTTTGAGAAAGGGACCGAGACTTAACCTTCCCCGCTGGAGAATTTTCTTCAGAACTGGAAAATGTTGTGCTGCAACAGTGTTTCAGTGAGCACAGAGGCTGGGAAAAGGGGAATGGAGGAAGGAGATAAAGAGAGAAACTGTGATGGGGTGGAAGGCATCAGTGATTAAATGAAGAGCTGAATCATTCCCAGAACCTGCTGTCAAAAATAAATGGGGGCAGTAGTTCCCACGTGATTTTATTTTTGAAGTTGATGCTGAGTCAGGAAAATTGAAACAGTGTAGGAGGCTGAGTACAGAGGGGCCAGCTGGGAGTGGGACAGGGAATTATAATGGCAAGTGAACGGAAGCTAAGGGACTTAATGACTGCTCAGCAAAGCCATTGCAGAATGTATGCTTCATCTCCACGGTTTCGAGGACAATTGTTAAAAATTAATACATTGATGAAATAAAGTAAAGTACAAGTAAATCACTGTTTGTGGGCCTGACGGTTGAAAGAGAGGAGGTGAAAGGGCAGGTAATGCATCTCCAACATTTGCATGGGAAGGTGACATTGGAAGAGTAGTGGGTGTTTCGAGTGATGGAAGAGTGGGTCAAGCTGTACCTTCAGAATGCTGAAAATGTAGAGGAGGATGCCTGGTGGTAGCATTGTGGTGAAGTTGGCAGAAGTGATGGAGGATATTTCATTGAATGTGGAATTGGTGGAGTGAAAGTTGAGGGTAAGGGCAACTTCATTGTGGTTAAAGAAGGATGGAAGGAATGATAGTGTAACTGGAATGGAAAGGTTCAAAGGCCCTTTCAGCCACGGTGGCAAGGAGCTAAAACACATTTCTAAATGGAGAAGAATAATTCTGTTTGCTTTATAATGCCCGATACATTTCAAGTAAGATGTCCTTCTGATACAGGCCTGGGCTGATATTTGGTCAGTCACATTCGCACCACACACATGCCAGTCAATTACCTTGTTCAACAGGACAGATTCCAACCACCTCTTCTCGAAATAAAACGACGTTACCATCGTCGAATACCACAACATGATCATCCTGGGGTTTACAATTGACCAGACACTTGACAAGACCAGGTATTTAAATACTGTGGCTACAGGAGTAGGTCAAATGCTCGGACCACTACAGACAACAACTCATCTACTGGCTCCATATACACCATATACAAAGCACAAGTCAGGAGCTGGTAGAATACTTCCCACTTGCCTGCAGATTGCAGCTTCAACTATTTATAACAATTAGTTGCAGTTCCATGGAAAACATGCGGTGACTGCACTGCTCTCGGTCCGCTCACTAATATCAAGCTGCACCTTTCAGTCTCACCAGAAACAGATAGAATTCTGCTCATCGAATATCAATCCCAGTATTTATGAGGAATGAAGGACTATTTCATTGTTACATATAGTTACCACAATCGTTTATATTTTAAATAAACTGCTGTTCTAATGTGTGAACTGACATGTTGCCACTCCAGATCTATCCAAATGCAATTGTCCATCCAGCTGAGGCGTAGCTGGAATAGATCACTAGAGGGATGGGGACGGACTCGCATCAGGAATCGACTGTCTGGAGTGGTTATGGATCTCACATTCTCCTTTCTGCCTCGGAGAAGTCAATTTAAAATGTAAGCGTCGCTCCACGATGAACCATTACTGGGAAAGGCGTTAACTGGGATTAACTGCAGGCAATGGGAGTCAGAGGGAAAAATCTCCACTTGTGGGAATCATACCTCGCACAAAGGAAGAGGGTTGTGGGTGTTGGAGGTCAATCATCTCAGTCTCAAGGCATCTGTGCAGGGGTTCCTCAGGGTAGTGTCGTAGGCCCAACCATCTTTAGCTGTTTCATCAATGACCTTCCCTCCATAAGGTCAGAAGTCGGTATGTTTGCAACAGAAAAACTATATACTGGGGGATTCGACACGTGAATCATCTATTCACTAATCCATTCAGAAAATGAGGTGTTAAATAGTTTAGAGTTTATTATACACCCCCAAAAGTGAGCACTAGATTATGGAGTTATTCTGTCAGGGAAGTTAAGAAAAACATAAAAATGGTTACACCTTCAATTACAATAATATAGTCTGGGACAGACCATAGTAATGGAGAAGGTGTAAAACAAGATCTACAATTTCTTCTTTATGTAGTGCCCTTGCTCGAGTCGCTCTGAACAGGCTCCAGAAGCTGGCCGAGCGCGTCTACCCTGAGGCACAGTGTGGCTTTCGTGCAGAGAGATCGACTATTGACATGCTGTTCTCCCTTCGTCAGATACAGGAGAAATGCCGTGAACAACAGATGCCCCTCTACATTGCTTTCATTGATCTCACCAAAGCCTTTGACCTCGTCAGCAGACGTGGTCTCTTCAGACTACTAGAAAAGATCGGATGTCCACCAAAGCTACTAAGTATCATCACCTCATTCCATGAAAATATGAAAGGCACAATTCAACATGGTGGCTCCTCATCAGAGCCCTTTCCTATCCTGAGTGGTGTGAAACAGGGCTGTGTTCTCGCACCCACACTTTTTGGGATTTTCTTCTCCCTGCTGCTTTCACATGCGTTCAAATCCTCTGAAGAAGGAATTTTCCTCCACGCAAGATCAGGGGGCAGGTTGTTCAACCTTGCCCGTCTAAGAGCGAAGTCCAAAGTACGGAAAGTCCTCATCAGAGAACTCCTCTTTGCTGACGATGCTGCTTTAACATCTCACACTGAAGAATGCCTGCAGAGTCTCATCGACAGGTTTGCGTCTGCCTGCAATGAATTTGGCCTAACCATCAGCCTCAAGAAAACGAACATCATGGGGCAGGATGTCAGAAATGCTCCATCCATCAATATTGGCGACCACGCTCTGGAAGTGGTTCAAGAGTTCACCTACCTCGGCTCAACTATCACCAGTAACCTGTCTCTAGATGCAGAAATCAACAAGCGCATGGGTAAGGCTTCCACTGCTATGTTCAGACTGGCCAAGAGAGTGTGGGAAAATGGCGCACTGACACGGAACACAAAAGTCCGAGTGTATCAGGCCTGTGTCCTCAGTACCTTGCTCTACGGCAGCGAGGCCTGGACAACGTATGCCAGCCAAGAGCGACGTCTCAATTCATTCCATCTTCGCTGCCTTCGGAGAATATTTGGCATCAGGTGGCAGGACTATATCTCCAACACAGAAGTCCTTGAAGCGGCCAACATCCCCAGCTTATACACACTACTGAGTCAGCGGCGCTTGAGATGGCTTGGCCATGTGAGCCGCATGGAAGATGGCAGGATCCCCAAAGACACATTGTACAGCGAGCTCGCCACTGGTATCAGACCCACCGGCCGTCCATGTCTCCGTTATAAAGACGTCTGCAAACGCGACATGAAATCGTGTGACATTGATCACAAGTCGTGGGAGTCAGTTGCCAGCATTCGCCAGAGCTGGCGGGCAGCCATAAAGACAGGGCTAAATTGTGGCGAGTCGAAGAGACTTAGTAGTTGGCAGGAAAAAAGACAGAGGCGCAAGGGGAGAGCCAACTGTGCAACAGTCCCAACAAACAAATTTCTCTGCAGCACCTGTGGAAGAGCCTGTCACTCCAGAATTGGCCTTTATAGCCACTCCAGGCGCTGCTTCACAAACCACTGACCACCTCCAGGCGCGTATCCATTGTCTCTCGAGATAAGGAGGCCCAAAAGAAGTGCCCTTACATAGTTAAAATATCCAAGTCATATTATCAAACACAATCAGATAGCGAGCAGCATTGACAGATATGATGGCAGGTGACCAAATGCCTGGTCAAGGTGGTAGGTTTTAAGCAGCACCTTAAAGAAGGAAAAATATATAGTGAGGCAGAGGTTTATGGAGGGAATTCCAGAATTTAGGATCTTGGTAGATGAAAACATGAACACCAGCGGTGGAGCGTTCAAATTTGGGAATGCTCAAGATTCCGGAATTCAAGGAGCACAAATATCTCATAGGGCTGAAAGAGATTACAGAGATAGGGTGGGAAGAGCTCATGGCGAGATTAGAAAATAAGCGTGAGAATTTCAATATTGTTCAGGTGAATAACCAGAAGCTAATGGGAGTGCAGCGGTGATGGGTGAACGGGACCTGGAGTGAGTTGTGCGTTAGCCGCAGAGGTTTGGATGTCCTCAGGTTAACTGAGGATGCAAAGATGGAGGCTGGCCAGGACGAGCATTGGAATAGTCAAGTCAAGAGGTGAAGATGGGGAATTAAATGCTGCACTCTCTGGATGAAAAATGAATTGTCAGTTAAGGGAAAAGAGAAAGAAGAAATTCATTACACATTCCATTTCAAGAATATAATCTAAAACCAGATAGAAAGCATAGTGTACAGGGAGAATTGGAAAAGAATACAAGAAGGACAAAGGGAGAGCATAGAAAAGATTAGCAGCTACAAATCTTGTAAAACATGTAAAAGTAAAAGGCATAGTAAAAGGAACGGTGGGGCGGATTATGGAGAAACAAGTAAATATTCCTGTCGAGGCAGAGGGCATGACTGTGGTACTGAATAAGTAATTTGCAACTGCCTTCACAAAAGTAGAGGCTGAAATTAATGTCGCAATCGAGTAGAGGGAAGCAGAGATATTGCATAGGATAAAATAGATGGGAAGGCGTTGCTAAACAGTTTATCACTAAATGTCGGCAGCAGCCCTGTTCCAGATGGGAAGCATCCTAGGTGGATAAAGGAAGCTGGGTTAGAGATAAGATCAGCTCTGACCACAATATTTCAATCCTCCTTGTTTATCGCACTGGGGCCAGAGGACTTGAATTTGGTAAATGATAGACTCCTTTTCAAAACGAGAGGAGAGGTTAAGCCTTGTGACTACAAGCTGATCTATCTGACGATAGTGAAGGTTGAGAGATCGACTAGAGGCCCCCATCAAGGACAAAATTAATTCTCACTTGCAGAAGCATGGGGTAAGATGAGAAAACCATCTCGGATTTGTTGAAGGCCAATTGCGTGCAACTAACCTGAATGAGTTGTTTTATCAAATAAGAGACTGAAGTGGGCCTTGTGTATGTGGGCATTCAATGTTGACGAAGTTCCTCATGACAGACTTATTCAGACAATGGAAATGCATATTATTAAAGGGACGATGTCAGCTCGAGCAGTCGATTGGCGAAGAGATAGGAGGCAGAGAACAGTGGTGAATGGATGCTCTTCTGACAGCCGAGCGTGGCAGTTGCTCGGGGGTTGGTTTTAAGACTACTGTTTTTTCTTTCTACATGCAAATTACTTAGACTTGGGGTTAGAATGAATAATGTTGACATTTGTGGATGGTGAAAAACATGGCTCTGTAGTAAATCGTGAATATTATAATAGCATACTTCAGAGTAGACAGTCTGCTGAAATGAGCAAATCAACGGTAGATGCAACTTATTGTGGTCAAGTCAGAAGTGAAGTTCATTGGGAAAATATCATATCAGTATAGTATAAATGGTACCATTTTCAGGGGATGCTGGAACAGAGGGACCCGGGAAATGCAAGTCCATACATCTTTGAGGATTGCAGGGCAAGTGGAGAAGCTGATTAAAAAGGTGTATGGGATACTTGATTTGAAAATGGGGTAATTGAATTCAAACATAAAGGGCATCAAACTAATCCTTTACTAATCAATTGTTCTGACTCAGCTGGCGTCCTGTGTGCAATTCTGGGCCCGAATATCTTGGATGAATTTCAAGGCCCTGGAAAGGGTACAGAGGAGGATTAGCAAGAAGTAACCACTGGTGAGGGAATTCATTTACATGGATAGAATGCAGGAGTTTGTTTTTTTCTTATTGGCGCAGAGAAAGTTCAGTGGGATAGAAACATAGAAAATAGGAGCAGCAGTAGCCCATTCGGCCCTTCGAAACAGCTGTACCATTCATTCTGATCATGGCTGATCATTTAACTCAGTAACCTGCTGTCGCTTTCACCCCATATCCTTTGATCCCTTTAGACCCAAGAGCTGTATCTAACTCCTTCTTGAAAACATGCAATGTTTTGGCCTCAACTGCTTTCTGTGGTCTCGAATTTCACAGGCTCACCACTCTCTGGGTGAAGATATTTCTCCCTATCTCGGTCCACAAAGGTTTATCCTGTATCCTTAGACAATGACCCCTGATTCTGGACTCCCCCACCATCGGGACCATCCTTCCTGCATCTACCCTGTCAAGTCCTGTTTGAATTTAGTAGGCTTCTATGAGAACGCCCACGCCCCCGGCTCACTCTTCCGAACTCCAGAAAATGTAGTCCTAACCGACTCAATCTCTCCTCATACGTCAATCCCGCCATTCCAGATCTAACAGAACTCAAAATAATGAGGAGTTATGATGGAGTAAGCATGTGGAAATTATTTCCTCTCATGAATACGTTTGTCATCAGAGATCATGGCCAGGATTTTACTGGCCCCCAGAGGCATGATTGGAAGCCAGGAGGGGTGGGGAGGGGACAAGGAGAAAAGCGGTGGCTGGCAGGGGATATGGCAGGATCGAGATCCCAACGCATCCCCCTCGTCCAGTGATCCTGGGGGCAGGATAGACCGACAACAGCCTTCTCGCCCAGTGGCACATTGACGATCTTAAGTGGCCTATTATGGGATAATTATGGGATCATTCCACCGCCGCTGGGATCTTACCAGCAGCGAGGTCCTCCACCACATGGAGAGGACACCTTGTAAAACGAAGCACTCACCCTGTGGCCTTGCGGGTGGGGTGGGGCGCTGCCTCATTCCTGGGTATTTTGTTGCCCACAGAGCACCTCCACCAGGAACCAGTTCATTCCCGGGACCTCCCTCCACCTGCACCACCAGAATACCGCCTTAATCTCTCACCGGGGCCTAACGGACTGTAACTGGTGACCCCGCTTCACCTACCTCTTCTCTGGGCTTCCAGCGCTGCGCCTGGGGGCCGAGGAGTTCGATAGAACCGGCAGAATAACTGGAGGGGGAATGAAGAGACAGTATTTTACACAGAGGCTTGTTAAGATCTGGAAAGCACGACCTGAAAGAGTGATGAAATCAGATTCCTGAGGAATTTTTAAAGACAATTAAACAAGTGTTTGCAGTGGAATAATTTGCAGGGTTACCAGAAAATGCTACATATGTGACAATAAATTAGACAGCTCTTTAAAAACGACTCTGACTAAAGTAGGCGAATGGCCTTTCCTGTGCATCTATGATTCGATGATCTGGGCGCCAGATCAGTGATTCATTTACTTTTCACACTGTCACATGTCATTATCCTCGCAGGATAGGCTGGTAGTTGGAACCTGGGTTCATTTTATCCATTAATGGTCACATTTCATCTCATTGGTGTATTTTACCAGACTGTAATTCACGGTTCACACAAGTCAAAATCTATTGGGTATTTGGAAGGAAACATCGGTTTCTGTAGAAACTTCTGTCAAAGAATTAATTTCCACAACAGTCAGAGTTTCAGAAGTTGCTGGAAGGAGCTCTTAGTCTTTGAGAATAGCGTTCGGTTAATGTTCTGTTCACATCGCTGTACCCGGCACCAGAACGATGCTGCGGTCCTTCCTGACCCTGTCTCTACTGCAGCTTTTGAACTGTGAGTTACGGATTATTGAATGCATTATGTTATTTACTGATACACTGATTATTATTACAAGATATGTATTATTAATCTAATTATCATATTTAATACAGAACCCATTCAGGAGATGTAGAAAGTAAATAATGCTTTATGCATTTTTATATTCTTGTGTAGAGTGCAATGAAATATCGGAACTTGTTTATTGCCTTCTACCTGCCGCTCGTACAGACAGAGCAGACTGGAGTTGAAAATCTAATGGTTCTATTTAAGCAGGGTCTGTTGGAAAAAGAGCCACTTCGCTGTTACAATAGAATCTGTCAGTATCTGGGATCAGTTTACAGAAAACGCATCTATTTTATTTACAGTTGTCATTCATTGGGATGATATGAAATGGATACTGAAAGGTTTATACAATTTGTAGAAGTTTCATTTGACACACATTTGGGATTGATTGTTTCCATTTTAAGTTCTATCAACAACAAATAGGAATAAACCTCCATATATATAAAAATGACTTGCGTTTATGTAGCGCATTTCACGACGTCAGGACGTCCCAAAGAGCGTTACTGTCAATTAAGTACTGTTTTGTAGTGTTGTCCATACTGTAATGTAGGAAACGTGGCAGCCATGTTGCACAGAGCAAGCTCCGACAAACATCAATGTGATAATGGCCAGAATACCTTTAGTGTGTGTGTGTGATGTTGATTGAGGGATCAACATTCCTCAGAGCACTAGGGATAATTCCCCTGCCCTCTCTCCAAATACTGCATCTGAAAGAGCTGACGGGGCCTCAGTTTAACTTCTCCTCCGATGGAAAGCATCTTGGACAGTGCAGCACACCCTCAGTACTGCACTGGAGTGGCAGCCCACATTTTGTGCTGAAGTCTCTGGAATTAGACTTGCACCCACCATCTCCTGACTCAGAGGCGAGAGTGCTAACAATTGAGTTATTGCTGACAGTAATATTGTATTGGTGACAGTAAACGAGTTTGGAATATTCTACATCTCATTAGCGGGTATTTTAAATTCCCAGTTGAATTTGTGTTGGGCACAAAGACCAAGGCAGTTTGTTTTATTACCCGCCCCCCCACTCCCCCCGCCGTCCCGCCCTGCGTTTTTTACACTGACACAGCCAGCTGGAATTGAAATTCTAATCTGATTATTTAAAGCGAGACTGTTAGAAGTAGAGCGCCGTCTTTGTTTGAATAGACTGTATATGAGTCTGTGTGTAAGTTATCTCACTGAGTGTCGAGCACCAGTCAAAACTGCTTCCACGGCTGACATGAACCGCCACACACATTTCTGTCACAGATATTTTTCAATACAAATGTTGTCTGCTTTTCTAGTGATACAGTTCATGAGACAAAATATTTTAAAATAGTTTGTTCAGTTTTGAAGTGTAATATTCAATCTATAATTCCTCTCAAATGTAGATGCAACCAAAATTTGTCAATTTGTTTTCATTGTTAGTGTAATTATCAAGTGCACTCTGCAAAAAATGGCGTTACTGAAAGTTCCTGAATCGTTGGGGAATTTGCTCTGTCTTATTGATCAGTTAGTGATGATCTTCAAAATTAGTATCTTTTACATTAAATTCATTATTATATATCCTCCATTTGTATGTACAGTACCTAAAGATAGTTCAGTTTTCCCAATCACATATTTTTACACAGTGTCATGTAGTGTGTAATGAGTTCGTGATAATGTTCTTTATTATTGCTCCAACGGCTCATGCTTGTTGCATATTTGTTGTTTTATTCCATTGATGATTCAGTCTGTTTCTCACTATTTACCGTGTGTGTTTGGTTACATTCATTAATCTCTGTCCATTGAAACTTTATTGGTTTACTGACAGGAAAACTTAGTCCGAGTGCTATCCAATACTTTATGTATTTAGCGAATTATACTTCCGTGAATATTAACTAATTGGAGAGTAAAATCCTGTTTTGTGGATTATTTAAAAAAAAATTATTCAAGCCACTGAAAAGATAAAAAAAAATGAAGTGCACATGACTCCCTGTATCCTTTTCTCCAATCGCTAGTTGCTCCGAATGATTTTTAAAAAGCAGGCATGCTTTATGACAAATAAACAATGTTTCATTGCTGTCATATGAAGCGAATATTGAAATAGTTTATATCATTTGTGGAATTCGCATTGAATACGGATCTTGGGCTGTTGGCTTGATTTTACATTCTATCAATATTAAATACAGAACAATTATCCATTCTTTCTCTATCAGAAATCATTGTTTTTATAATATCTTACATCTGATGAACACGTCTTCTCAATTCCCTGGTGGGACATGTGCGAAACTTTCATTTAAATCCAAAATTGAAAACAAATAACGTGGCAATTTATTTTATGTGGTCCTCTGCGGCTATTGTACCGACACGACAGACTGGAGTTGAAATTCTCAGCAGATTATATAAACACAGCAATCGAGCAGCAGAATGTGATCAGAGTGAGAATAGAAGGTCTCGGGGTTTGGGGTCTGGGGTCCATGGTAACACAGAGATTATAGAACAGCAGTCAAAGCTAAATCTACTGCTGACTGAACCCACACGGGCATTTCTGTCCCAGGTATTTCACATTAGAAGTGCTGTCTGACACTATATGATACACTGAGTGGAACTGAAATAATTTAAATAAGTTTGTTCCACGTTAGAGTGTTGTACATGATCTATAAATATTGTATAATATATTAACTCGAGACAGAACCAATATTACTTGAATTAGCATCAGTTATTACTGTAATTGTGAAGTGTCTGTCCAAAAGATAATGTTAGTGAATATTCCAAAATCTGTGGAAGATTTTACATTTATTATTGTTTACTTAATGATGACCTTGAAACTTTCGAACTTTGTATTATAAATTCTCAACTTATTTCACATATTCGTATGTACAGTGTCAAATAATGATTAGTGTGACAAAGTCTCCTTCCACATGCTCCTTTTTTGTAAAGCATCGTGAAATGTTGAATGAGATATCATGAATAGTCTCCTTCCACCTGCTCGATATTTTTGCAGAGTTTTTCGGTCGATGATTCGATTCAGTTTCTCACTGTTTCCAGTGCGGGTTTGGTTACATTTGTTAATGTCTATCGACAACAAATGCAGGTTCACGACAGGGAAACACTCCCTAAATGTTATTACATACTTCCGTGATGAATTTTCTTTTGGTTTTGTAAAAGGGATTGTGTTGTAAAATCCTGATCTTGAAAGTAATTTAAGAATATTTTCTGCAAGCCACAGAACAGAAGGAAAGTATGAAATGCAGCTGACTCCCTGAATTTTTGTTTTTAGCAATCCGCACCAGATCAAAATCAATTTATCGGAAAGTGCATATTTATTTTAATTTGTCATTTATTGAGATCGTATAAAGTGAATATTGAAACAGTTTCCTTAATTTATAAATTTGTCATTAAATACATTTTGTCCTGTTTGATTTCAAATAGGGAAATGTTATCCATTTTTGTCGTTGACAGCAAAAATTGAACTAATATTTGTCATCTGATTAACATTTAATTGCATTTCCAGAGGAGATATGAGTTAAATTTAGTTTTAGTACCAAAATTGAATATAAACACCGTAAGAGTCGGTTTTATGTTGTTTCCTAAGACTCTAGTACAGACGCAGCAGACTGGAGTTAAAGTTCTAATCAGGCGTTGAAAACGGAGACTCCTGGAAGTAAAAAGTAGTCAGTGTTGCAATCGAGTTTATGGGAGTCAGAACTGCAGAATACCGGGATCTCCATCCAGTCGACTCATCCCACATTGAGATTTCTGTCCACGGAATTTCTCAGTGAAGTGCCGTGTCATACAGAGAATTAGATTAAATATTGTGTACAGCATTTGGAATATTCAGAAAGGACAATAAATATTGTATACTATATTAATTAGAGGTGGAATCCAATATTGGTTCATTTGTACTGATTATCAATAGAGTTATCAATTACACCCTCCAGAAATGATGCTACTGGTTTCAGGGGGATTCGGTGTGTGAACAGTTTTATTTGGTCACCGACAATCTTCAAAACTATCACTTTTTATAATAAATCATGCTTTCTGTTTCATACATTTATGTGCACGGTGTTGTGTAATAATTAGTATTTCTCAATCTATTTCTACATGATTCATACATTTGATGTAGTTTTCAACATCCAGACGTGTTTCGGCATCTCTTTCCACATGTCCCATACTTTTTGTATCGTGCGATGCGGTGTTTAATGAAAGATCTGGAGTTTTGTCCCAATCTCTGGGGAAAGGTGGGAAAGTGGAGATGGGGCAATAGAGCATTCATGATCTTATTGAACGGCGGAGTCGTCTGGGTAGGAAGTATGGCCTAACCCTACTCCTATTAAATTCTATAATGTCCTTCCACAAGTCCCATACTCTGGTCAACTTGTGGAACAAATCCTGAATTCTTTTCCATATTTAAAATTAACAGACAGTGCCCAGAACAATTTGTCTCAGTTCTGTAAATGTTTGATGCGTGTTTGGTTATTTATAACAATGGTATCATTTCTTCAGGCACTAGCTCATGTGTTATGGAGATAGATTGTTAAAAATTACTGATAATGCTATTGACGCACAGAATCCGGATTGCTTGATATGATTTCCTTCTGTCCGCTGCTTTGCTTGTGGTTGTAAGCTGCAATAACTGTAATTCTATCAATTCATTTGCTTCTGAAATCTAAAAGAGTTCGCTTAATTGCGAATGTTGTTCAAGTTGGACCTAAAAAAGATGGATATAATCATTTTGATTCTTGACCCACCGAGTAAACTGCCGTGAGAAATATGCACTTATAAACTCTCTGCATTGACTGTATTTTGTAACCCCTAAACCACCCCTATCCTTGGTTTTTTAACTCATTCAAGAGTTTCAATTCTGGGCTTTGAATATCCCACGTTTGTCCCGTTTCAGTTCACCTCCTTTGAATTTATTGTTATTTCTAATTAATATTTCTCTATTACTCTTTGTGGTAACATGGTGCGATAGCAAGTTAACATCAGTATAACATGTATAAATAACTTAACAGTTTTGCACCAAACCCATTGGTCTAAATATCAGGAAGTTAACCGTGCGACCACTGAAATCTGAGGTGCTGGGAAGTGGGAGTCGCTGTAGGTCAGTAAGAGCAGGGGAAATGGGTGACCGGGAAAGTCCGCACCAGGATAACAGCAACAGCAGAAACTTTGAAAGTTACCAGTGGAAGATTATGCAGTAAATTAAAAGGCATTGAAATTTACCACAGGATGAGAAAATCTTTAATTGAATTTAAATGTTCCCATTCCTTCTCGAACTTTCGATCGGAATGCTGAATTCACTGAGAGTGCCATCACCAGTGGGTTTAAAGGCGGCTACATCACCACCCTCTTCTCAGGACACCTACACACGGGTCAGAGCACCATCAGCACAAATTTACAGGGCGATGGGGAAAGGCAGTGGGACTAATTAGACAGCTCTGACAAAGAGACAGCATAGGCACCATGGGCCGAATGGCGTCCCTCTGTTCTGTTTCATTGTAAGATTCTAGAAGGGAGAGGACCATCACCACCGCCTTCTCAGAGCACCTTCACACTGGGAATACATGGAGCCCACCTACCATCACCACAAGGAGACAGTGTATCCGGGTGTCAGTGTGTGCATATGTGAAAACATTTCTGGATACATTTTGGCCCATTACCAATATTAATTTTTTGCAGAAATTGTATTTTTTGTGTTAAGAAATGAAATCACAGATCCCGGTATAATTTCTTCTGCAAAGCGAAAGGAATAATGACCCTGCAGTTAGTTGTATTTGTCTCTTTTCTTTCTGACATTGTCATTCCTTTCTTGTCCCAGTGAACTCTAATTGTTAACTTCTCATTTCAGGCAGACCTGGGAACAGTCAGGCTGACCCGTCAGGTAATCGCCCATTATTTTCACACGACCTGCTATCTCTTTGCTCTAATCCAACCCATTAAATATTAAGCTTGGACGACAATCTCTGTACTATTTTTGATCACGGATTAACCCGCTGCCCGGTTGCTAGCCAGAAAGGGAGTGTGTCCCTCATAATGTTAGCAAAGGTCTTTAATTCTAGCTGAGAGATGACTGCTGCCTTCATGTGGAGGGACAATAACTGAGGGTCTCTGAAGAGCAGAGTGTGAAGGATCCGCTCCACTCACACAGTTACCTATCTGAGAGATCACTGCTATCTTCATGTGGAGGGACAATAACTGAGGGTCTCTGAAGAGCAGAGTGTGAAGGGTCAGCTCCACAGACACTGTTACCTAGCTGAGAGATGAATGCTCTCTTCATGTCGAGGGGCACTAACTGAGGGTGTCTGAAGAGCAGAGTGTGAATTATCAGCTCCACTGACACTGTTACCGGTCCAAAGGTCCACCTCACCAATCTGCTCTGATCTCCAGATCACATCACCATCCAGCCCTGTCTTTATTGGCTATGGTGGGTGAGGGTGCAATTTACTCTGCTCTTTCCAGGTGCTGGGATCTCACTGTGTTCGTCCATTCAGTACTGAGCACGTAAACATGTGATCATACCAACCACGCCCATCTCCCCACTTCTGCAGGTTAAATATATTATGAGCTTGTCCCTATTCAGATCCCATTGGAGCCTCTGTGTTGGTGGGAATATCTCGCTGCCGCCCGGTTCCCTGCTGGTTTGCACTGTTTATTAGTAATTCCCTTTCATTTTTCTTCATGTGTAATATTTACTCCGGGTTTTATTAGGGTCCAGGGTGCAGACCGATGTTCCTATCAATTCATGCCCAGTGAATAGGGAGGGTCCGTTCGCTGGGAACCTGTGGGTTTAACACACCATGACCGCTTGAAGATATTTCTGATATTTTACCTAGACGGTGAAGCTGAGACTGGTGAATGGGGAGGGTCCGTGCGCTGGGAACCTGTGGGTTTAACACACTATAACCTCTTGGTGATATTTCTGATATTTTACAGAGACAGTGAAGCTGAGACTGGTGAATGGGGGCAGTCGGTGCGCTGGGAGAGTGGAGATTCACTACAGGGGACAGTGGGGGACTGTGTATGGATCGTACTGGGACCTGCCGGACGAAGCTGTTGTGTGTCGGGAGCTGGGCTGCGGGACCGCGGTCTCTGCACCGGGCTGGGCTCACTTTGGGGAAGGGACCGGACCCGTTGTGACGGCTGATGTAGCGTGCAGCGGAACCGAGGCCGCTCTGCGGAACTGTGAATCATATCAATGGGATCACTATTCCTTGTCGCACTCCGATGATGCCGGCGTCATCTGCTCAGGTAAAAATCTTTCTCAGTTTCTCATCTGCCGCCGCAGCTGATAGAATCTGTGAAGAAGCGAAAATAAAACAATCCGGGTCGGTCCGTACCTGGAAAATCAGATGATAATAATTCCAGTAATCTCTGGTTAAAATTATCATTAATATTAGGTTCACTGTTCAAACTTATATCATTAGTAATATATTTAGTAAACATTCTCCACCGGGAGCAGTAAATACCTGATACTCAGCACATTTGCAATACAGACAGAGCACTTTCCATTGAGATTTTCCCTAAAGCTGCAGTGAATGAGCTGAACAGCAGGAAATTTCGCAATCTTAATCCAACTATCCATTCATCAACCCAGCAGCCGCTACCGGGCATGTACTGTCAGCCTAGCTGTCCACCTGCAATGATCGCTTGGCCTCAGATCTGATATATTACACAGATTGTGAAGCTGAGACTGGGGAGCAGGGGAGGGAGGCAGATTTCTCAGCCTTGGGGAGCCAAAGTATCACAAAGAGGAAACGGCTCTGTCAGATCCCACCACTGCGTGCGCATTGCCATTTACATTTTGGCAAATATTAAGAAAGTGAAATGCACAGAATATTAAACAAAAGAGCTAAGATAGTTCAGGAAGCAGTTGCAACGATTAAACTCAGCACCGTTGAACTATTGGAAGAAAAGCGAGTAGGGTGACACAGTGGTACAGTGGTTAGCACCGCGGCCTCAGAGCTCCAGCGACCCAGGTTGAATTCTGGGTACTGCCTGTATGGAGTTTGCAAGTTCTCCCTGTGTCTGCGTGGGTTTTCTCCGGGTGCTCCGGTTTCCTCCCACAAGCCAAAAGACTTGCTGATTGATAGGTAAATTGGCCAGTATAAATTGTCACTAGTATAGGTAGGTGGTAGGGAAATATAGGGACAGGTGGGGATGTTTGGTAGGAATATGGGATTAGTGTAGGATTAGTATAAATGGGTGGTTGATGTTCGGCACAGACTCGGTGGGCAGAAGGGCCTGTTTCACTGCAGTATCTCTAATCAAATCTAATCTTTTCCTGAAATCCTGACCAGTTACTATAAGGAGGATAGTGATAGACTTCAAGAGGACAAAGAGAGGCTGGTGAAATGGGCGGACAGGTGGCAGATGCAATTACATGCAGAGAAGTGTGAACTGATACATTCTGGTTGGAACACGGAGGAGAGGCGATATCACAGAATCACTGAACTACTAAAGAGCGGAAGGGGGTTATTCGGCCCATCATGTCTGTATGGGCTCTTTGAAAGAGACATTCACTCAGTTCCATTCCCCTCTCTCCATAAGTCTGTACAATCTTCCTTTTCATAGAACTGTCTAATTCTCTTTTGAATGCTTCAACTGAACATGTCTCTGCCGCGTTCTCGGGTAAACATTCCAGATCTGAAACACTCGCTGCATGAAAAAGATTTTCCTCATGTCACTTTTACTTATTTTACCAAATGCTTTGAATCGATGCCCTCTCCTTCTCGATCCTTTCACCAGTGGAAACAGTTCCCACCCTGTAAGTGGGATCTTTCTGAGCATTTTCCTCTTGTGATACCCACAATTACTGCGGACCCATTACTACGGCTCCACGAGGCTGAGAAACCTCCCTCCCTCCCCTGCTCCCCAGTCTCACCTTCACAATCTGTGTACTATATCAGATTTGAGGCCAAGCGATCATTGCAGATGGACAGCCGGGCTGACAGTACATGCCCGGTAGCGGCTGCTGGGTTGACGAATGGAGAGTTGGCTTGAGATTGTGACATTTCCATGGAGTAGATAGAGACCCTCATGATTTGGAATACCTCGATCAAATCAACTCTCCGCCTTCTCTTCTCCAAGGTAAACAGACATAACTTCTCCAATCTAGCTTCATAACTGAAATTCCTCAATCCCTGGAACCATCCTCATGAAACGTCTCCATACTCTCTCCAATGCCCTCACATCTTTCCCCAAGTGCGGAGCCCAGATCTGAACCCAATACTCCAGCTGAGGCCGAACTAGTGTCTTATATAAGTTCAACAAAACTTCCTTACTCTTGTACTCCATGCACCTATTAATAAAGCCCAGGACACTGAACGCCTTATTAAACGCTCGCTCAACTTGCCACCGTCAATGACTTATGCACTATTCAACCAAGGCCCCTCTACTCCTGCAACCCCTTTCGAATTGAGCCCTTCATTTTATAATTTATCTCCATGTTCTTCCTACCAAAATGAATCACTTCATATTTCTCTGCATTGAACTTCATCCGCCACCTGCCTGCTCATTCCACTAACTTGTCAATGTCCTTTTGAAGATCCGCACTATCCTCCTCACAGTTCACAATGCTTCCAAAATTTGTGTCATCTGCAAACTTTGAAATTGTGTCCTGTACACTATATAGATTGGGAACCGAATATTGAAGGATACATGGCATTTAGGAAGGACAGGAAGCTAGGAATAGGTAGAGGGGTCGCTCTGTTAAATAATGATGGTATTAGCGCAATAGTGAGGGATGAACTAAGTTCAGCAGACCAGGATGTGGAAGCCGTTTAGGTAGAGATGAAAATTCATAAAGGCAAGAAGTCACTTGTCAAAAGTGGTGTACAGACCACTAACCTTAACCACACTGTGGGACGGAGTATAAAGGGATAAATAATGGAAGCTTGTCCGAAAGGTACACCGATAATTATGGGGGGATTTTCACCTACATCTAGCTCGAAAAAGCAGATGGCCGAAGTCGCCGAGATAAGGCGTACATAGAGTATTTTCGGGATAATTTCTTGGAATAATACACTGCGGTGCCAACCAGAGAGCAGGCAATCCTAGACCTGGTATTGTGCCACGAGACACCAATAATTAATGACCTCATAGTTAAGGCGCCCCTGGGATGCAGCGATCATGATATGATTGAATTTTACATTCAGTTTGAGGGAGAGAAGAGTGGGTCCATGACTAGTACTTTAAATAATGGCAATTATGAGGGCATGGACGCAGAGCGAGCTAAAGTGAACTGGCAAATCAGGTGAAGGGATAATAGAGATGCAGTGGGAGATATTTAGGGGAATATTTCAGAATATACAGAGTAGATACAATTCAATGAGAAAGAAACATTCCAAGAGTGGGACCGCAATCTGTGGTTAAGTAAAACAGTTGAAGGTCGTATCAAACTTAAAGAAAAAGCCTATAATTGCACAAAAATGGGAGGCAGGTCAGATGATTGGACAGAATATATACAAAAAAGCAAATAACGACTAAAAGATTGATAAGGAAGGTAACATTAGAGTACCAGAGAAAGCTAGATAGAAATATAATGACAGATAGTAAGGGTTTATATAGATATTGTTCAAAAAAGAAAAGAGTTAACCAAGTGAGCGTTGATCCTGTAAAAAATAAGTCTGGGGAATTAATTATGGGTAATAAGGAGATGGCAGGTGAATTGAACAGATATTTTGCATCGGTATTCAATATTGAGGGTAAAGGTAACATCCCAGTATTAGCTGTAAGTCAGGAAATGGAAGGGAGGAAAGAACTCAAAAAAGTTACAATCACCAGGGAAATGGTACTGAGCAAATTGTTGGAACTGCGAGCTGACAGGTCCCCGGGTCCTGATGGACTTCATCCTAAGGTGTTAAAAGAAGTAGCTAGTGAGATAGTTGAGGCGTTAATTTTAATTTTCCAACATTCCCTGGATTCGGGGTAGGTTCTTTTAGTTTGGAAAATAGCAAATGCAAAGCCTTTATTCAGAAAGGAAGGGATTATATAAAGCAGGAAAGTACAGGCCAATTACTTTAACATTTGTCTTGGGAAAATGTTACAAACTATTATTAAAGATGTTATAGCAGGGCATTTAGATGAATTCAAGGTCATCGGGCAGAGTCAACATATTTTTGTGAAAGGGAAATCACGTTTAAGCAAGTGATTGGAGTTCTTTGAGGGAGTTGCAAGTGCTGTGGATAAAGGGAAAACGCTCGATATATTGTACTTAGATTTCCAGAAGGCATTGATAAGGTGCCATATCAAAGGTTATTGCAGAAAATAAAATCTCATGGTGTAGGGGGTGACATATTGGCATGGATAGAAGATTGGGTAGCTAACAGGAAGCAGAGAGTAGGCATAAATAGCTCATTGTCTGGTTGGCAAGATGTAACGAGTGGTGTGCCACAGGGATCTGTGCTGGGACATCACATTTTCACAATTTATATCAATGACTTGGAGGAAGGGACCGAAGGTATGGTTGCTTAATTTGCTAATGACACAAAGATAGGTAAGAATGTAACTTGTGAAGAGGACATAAGGAGTCTGCAAACGGATATAGATAGGTTATGTGAGTGGGCAAAGACCTGTCAAATGGAGTTTCATGTGG
Source organism: Heterodontus francisci (assembly GCF_036365525.1). NCBI lineage: Eukaryota > Metazoa > Chordata > Chondrichthyes > Heterodontiformes > Heterodontidae > Heterodontus > Heterodontus francisci. Next base: position 1,674,615 of record NW_027140322.1, read on the forward strand.
GAAAGTGTGAAATTGTCCATAGTGGCAGCAAGAATAGAAGAGAAGCATATTATCTAAATGGTGAGAGATTGCAGAGCTCTGAGATGCAGAGGGATCTGCGTGTCCCAGTGTATGAATCTCAAAATATTAGTATGCAGGTACAGCACGTAATTAAGAAAGCTAGTCGAATGTTATCATTTATCGTGAGTGGAATTGAATACAAAAGTAGGGAGGCTATGCTTCAGCTATACAGGTTATTGCTGAGACCACATCTGGAGTATTGTGTACAGTACTGGTCTCCTTATTTAAGGAATGATGTAAATGCCTTGGAGGCAGGACAGTGAAGGTTTACATGAGGAATAAGTTATTTACACAGCGAGTGGTTAGGATCTTCTGGAATGTTCTACCTGCGAGTCTGATGGAGACAGATTCAATTGTGGCTTTCAATATGGAATTGGACAAGCACCTGAAGAGAAAATCTTTGCATGTCTATGTAGAAAGGGCAGAAGCATAGGACTAGTGAGGTGCTCTTACAGATATCCAGCATGGACACAACGGGCTGAATGGCCTCCTTCTGTGTTGTAAACATTCTATGATTATATGCTGACTGCTGCAGCTTGTTAGTCGCAAACTGTCTGTCCAGTTTTTAAACTTAAAACTGTGAATGTGGTTGCAGGGTAATTAATTGCATACGAAGGGCTTTGAAGGGTGATCAAGACAGACTATAGCAAACTGGCTACAAAACAGTCAACAAATTGTGGGTTAAAGGTAGTTATTCAGACTGACAAAAGTTGAGAAGTATTGTGTGACAATTCATGTCAATGGGTTAGCGCTGTGCAAATGCGTTCTATTGTTTGGTCCATTCCGAAGATTACGGCACACAACATTAAGAAGCGGCTGAGCACGCAGCACAAAGCAAAAGTTAAAGGCTTGATAACACTCCAGCTGTCGTGCTGAAGATCAGTGCTCTAAAACTAGCGACAACTCTAGCCAAGCTGATCCAGTACAATTACAGCAGTTACAGCACTAGGATTCAACTGATATGGTGTGAAGTTGCTCAGTTGCACACTGCCTAGAAAAGTAGGGAAACACTGACTGGTTAGTACCCAATCAACCTCCTCCCAATCAACACCAAATCTTTCCTTGTGCTGGGTGTGACTCCCCTTTCAACGTATCTCTCTTTCATAAAACTCATTTTTTTTTTGTATTTTCCAGAGCTTTGTTAACCTGTATTGCTATTTTATTGATTTTTATATCTGCACCCCTGAGTCCCATTGCTCCGCGACACAATTTAGATTATCATTGTCCAAGGAGTATGGGTTCTCAGTCTTCCTCCCCAAATGTGTAAATGTACATTTATCTGCATGAAAATTCATTTACAATTTCGTTAACATGAAGTATTTTTCTCACAATCTGCCTTTGTATTAACTATTGCTCCAAGTCAATGTCATTAGTGAATATTACAATTGTACGTCCTTTTTCTGAGTCGAAATCATTTATGTTAAATATGAACAACAGTACTCCCAGCACCAGTTCTTGTCACACAATACTTCTTGCCCAGTTCTAACTGCTGATACAGTGACGGCGACTGGGTAAGTTATAAATAAATAAAGGCACATTTTAAAGATTATAGTCCTGTCACATTATAAGCAGTAGTGATACAGGAAACCCAGCATCATCAGTTTTGAACAGAATCTGAGAACGGCTCGTGCCAGATCTGTGATTAATCAGATGCGTATTGAAATAAAAATCTATGTATTATTGTGATTATTAACGTATTATGCTAATTATGATATAATACGCTTATTCAGATCACAGATATCCTCGACTAACATCCGGAGACTCCCCATGCTCAGGCAGACTGGAGATCCAGTACGGTGAAAACTGGGGAACAGTGTGTGACCTTGACTGGGATTTGAAAGACGCCAATGTGGTCTGTAGTCTGCTTCAGTGTGGAGTCGCCGTGTCGGTGCCAAGATATGCTCATTTTGGAGAGGGCATTGGGCTCGTACGGTCTGATATCTTTGACTGCACTGGAAATGAGACCAGTTTATTGGACTGCCGTCTTTTTCAAGGAAATCAGCAGGAGTGCAGCCACAGGAACGATGCCAGTGTGATCTGTTCCGGTGAGTACAGACTTACTGAAAAGCAGACAACTCCCTGCTTAACATGTGGAAAACTGAGGAAGGTGGCATTCCCATGTTTCTGTCTGAAAGGTTCATATCTAAACTAGTCATTATAGTTTATTATTACTGCTCAAGGTCTGGTGTAACGTGGTACAAAATACCCACAATTCCTGGTAAACAAGATGGTTCTGAATCTTAACATTTATTTTGCAAGAAGCAGAATTTTCGCAAGTTTGTTTACCACTGCACCGAATGTATATTTAGAATTGAATATTGGCTGCAACAGTTGGGAGTTGACTAAATGAATATGCACTGGCCTATTTCGATACTTTAATTTGAACACCACGAATGATCCGACATTACAATAGCCTTCTGATCCTCCCTGCCCACGTTAGTATTCTTATCATACAGTTCTGAAGCAGGCCCTTCGGCCCACCGACTGTCTGTCGACCAACAACCACCCATTTCTACTGATCCTACATTACCTACCACTCTCCTTGCACCTACCCACAGTCGGGTTAATTTACAATGGTCAATTTACTTTCGACCTGCAAGTCTTTCACTGTGAGATGAAACCAGAGCACGCGGCAGAACCCCACGCATTCACAGGGAGAACATGCAAACTCCGCACAGACAGCACCCAGAACTGAACCCAGGTCACTGGAGCTGTGATGCAAACCACTGCTCCACTGTGCCCACGTTAACACTAACTGAACGGCAGGGTATAAAAGCACGGCTGTACTCCAGCACTGCTCAGTGCAATCAGGCCAGAAGTGAAAGATTACAAAGTTATTTTATAGAAAGTGTGTATTTTACCCGCTAAATATGACAGGATCGGACACATATCCACATTATCAGTACAGAGCTTTCAGTTGCACTAGCCTGTTCGATCATTCAGTTAGATCATACCTGATATGTTCTTCAAGTCTCTTTACCTGGCTTTGAACCAGATTCCTTGATACACCGAGCTTAAAAAAATCTATCAATATTAGTCTTGAAAATTTAGATTAGATGTAACATCCACAGCTCTTTACTTTGGACGTTGTTAGGGAAAGTTCCAGATTGCCGCTGTTTTTATAGAAAAATGTGTTTCCTAATTGTTCTTTGAGGCCCAACTATCTTCTGGTGCTTCGTCAGTTACCTTCCCACCATCAAAATGTCAGAAGTTGGGCTTTTTGCTGAGAATTGCATGGTCTTTAGTTCCATTCACAATTCCTTGGATTAAGAAACAGTTCATGCCCAATTACATCAAGAATCCGGACATTATTTAGACTTGGGCTGATAGGTAGAAAGTAACACACTCACCAACTCCGTGTCAGTTAATGACTATTTCCAACAAGAGAGACAATATCATCTCCCCTAGCTATTATAATCAGTGAATTCACTACCACCATCAAATCCTACTGGGTGTTGTCAGTGACAAGAAACTGAACTAGACCATTCACAATAATGTAGTGGCGAGTGGAGCAGGTCAGATGATCGGCATTCTGTGGCAAGTAGCTCACCTGCAGAATTCCCAAAGACTTTCCAGCAGCTGGAAGACATAGGCTGGGAATGTGAAAGGACATGACTCTTATAAATTTCAGGGAACCCAGCCACAGTTTGTGTAATCCTTCTTCATAATGAGGGGAGGCAATGGTGTGGTGCTAATGTCACTGGACTAGCAATCCAGAGTCCCAGGCTAATTCTGTGGACGCTGGTTCAATTCCCACCATCGCAGCTCGTGGAATTTAAATTCAGTTAATAAATCTGGAATTAAAAACTAGTCTCAGTAATGGTAACCATAAAACCATTGTCGATTGTTATTTAAAAAAATCTTGTTTCGTCATATCCTTAGGGGATGAAATCTGCCATTGTTACCTGGTCTGGCCGACATGTGACCAGAGACCTACAGCAATGCTGTTGACTCTTAACTGTCCTCTTACATAGCCTAACAAGTCACCCAGTTGTGAAAGGTAACGATGCATGAGCAATGAATGCTGGTCTTGCCGGCGACACCCACATCAAATGAATGAATAAAAAACAGAAACATTTGAAGCCAAGGAATCATTCTCGCATCTTTTATGCTGCACACTCTCCATGGTCAACATATCCTTCCCAAAGCATATTGCCCATAGCTTAACATTACACCAGATGGGGCCTGACCAGTTTTTTTTTAGCTGCAGCATCATTTCTTCACCCTTGTATTCCATTCCTCTAGACATAAATCCCAATATTCCATTGGCTGCTTTGATTTTCGTTCCTGTACTTTCCCATGACCCTGAAGTCTATTTTCCCTGTGCTGCATCCGGCTTTTCACCATGTAGAAAATACTGTAATCTTTTTAAGTCCAAATTGGACACCTCACGCTCACCAATATTGAAATAGTTTTACACAGTCACGGAATCTTTTTTTTGTAAAGTTATGCTTAAAATATGCATGATTACAATATGGCTGATATTTTATTTCAATGGCAATATTGAGTATGTCAATTATATGTGGCTTTCTATCCAGTCATCTAAATCATTAATAAATATGGTGAATAGTTGAGGTTCCTGTGGGACGGCGCCATCACATCCTGCCAGTTAGATGATCTGCCCATTATCCCTGCTGTCTATCTCCTGCCACTAAACAAACGTCCGAAGCAGGTCAATAATTTCCCTAAATTCTATGAGCTTCAAGTTTAGCCAACAATCAGTTACAAGAGATTTTGCTGAGTGCTTTCTGGAAGTTCATCTGAATAACATCCATTCAGGTTCCCCTGTTCTCTACTTTAGTTACCTCCACAAAATATTTGATCAGGTTCATCAAGCATGATCTACCTTTTACAAATCCACGCTGGCTCTCTCTGATTGGCTGTCACTTTTCAAGGTGATCAGACACTCCATCTTCAAATGTACACTCTAGTAATTTCCTGACAACTGCTGTTAGGCTAACCAATCTATAATTGCCTTGGTTCCCTCGCTAACCTTTCTTTAAATAGCAGTGTGACAATTGCAATTTTCTAATTACTGATCCAGCAGTTTGCTCTCAATCATTAACAAAGGGACGGAAGGTGTTGTTTACAGCGCTATCAAGCAGTACTTACCAATAAACTACTCACTGATGCTCAGTTTGGGTTTGTCGGACCCCTCAGCTTCAGACCACATCACACCCTTTGTACAAACATGTATGATAAAGCTGCATTCCAGATGACAGTGACTGCCCTCAATGTCAGGGCAGCATTTGTCCGACTGCGGCAACAAAGAACCTTAATAAAAGTTGGGTCCATGTAAATACTGATGCAACGAAATTATGCATAATTCCTGCCATTTCCTTATTTTCATTTATAATATCACAACTGTCATTGTAATGAGACCACATTGCTTTTAATGACAATATATTTCTGAAGTTATTGTAAAAGTTTTGGAGCTCTTGCGAACTGTTTTGTCATCCTTTGCTATTTTTTGTATCTCTGCCATTCACGAAGATCTGTGCATTTTTCTTTTTGCATTTTTGCATGTTTTTGGTCTCTTTTATACTTATGATGTTCTTGTGTCGTGCACGCCAGTCCATAATAGATGAGGTTGAGTTTGGAATTGGACCATTCAATGCGGTGGTCATTGAGTTGAGCTTCCTTGATGGCAGGCTTGTGCCGTTCACTGCGTCAGGGAAGCTATGGAGATCGATAAACACAAGACCTTCCCCCTAACAGTGACCTGTTCCTCGGTGAATATCAGGGTTTCCCTCCTCGAGAAACGCACAAGCACCTGCTGTGCAGCCAACAAACCACGACCAGAACAGTAGCATGGATTGACTTGCCACGATGCACAATAACTGACGAATCAGCAGCAAGAATAATGGCATATACTGACCTCTCATGGAATATAATTAACTGACCAAGAAAAAACAGAACAAGAACATGTAATAACCTATCAGTAGTAAGATCCTGCCCACATTCCCGTTCTGCACTGCATATAAACAGACTGCTTCCACCAATTACAATTATTTCTCCAGACAATGGGCAGAGTACATGGCCCAAAACATCGTGGTCTGTCAGTATTTCTAACAACTGCTTTTTCAAGAAAGCAACTGCTGTTCTCAGCGCAAAGGCACGTGATGTAAAACCGTAAAATGGTCTGACTCAAATGTTGAATATTTTAGTTTTCTATTTCCCTGTAGCACCTAGATATGCTACATTTACAACTGTGCTCTACCCCCTCACCCCGCCCCCCACCAGCCTCCCCTCACCCATTTACTAGTTTAAGGTTCCTGTAACAACCCTATTTATCCTTTATTCTGGGACCCTGATCCCAACCCGATTCAGGTGCTTCACATTCCAACAGAATAGTTCTTTAATATCCCAGTACAGGTGCCAGGGTCCTTTGAAAGGTAACACCTCTTTCCAACATCATAACCTTCAAGCACGTGTTCATCTCCCTGATCGTTTATTTTTCCTATGCCAATGTGCAAGCGGCTTGTATAATAATCCAGATATTATAATCCTTGAGACCTTCTTTTATATTTCAGCTCCTGGTACTCTCCGAAAAGAACCTCTTGCCTACTCTTAGCAATATTGTTTATGCCTAATTGGTCCACAACGACTGGATATTTCCACCCCAATCTTGCATTCTGATTTGAGATAACCCTCACTTCGCACAAGTTGGGAAAATACTGTGTGGGACTGTTAATGCCCTAATTATTGAATCACTTAAAAGTATCACATTATGCACCACTCCTCCTCCTTTTGAACAGCTTCCTATTCGAAGGTATCACGGTCTACATTGTGGCTGTCCTTCTAACAGTCTTCATCCTGATCTTCACAAATAGACAGTACTTTGTTCCTGTTCACTTCTGTATATCCTCGTTTTCCATTACATCTGGATTTCAAATCTGTACACTATAAGCTGCAACAACCTCATTCTGATCCTGCAGCTCTCGACAAGGTGTGACTGAAATCTGCAGCAAACTGTCAAATACTCTTCTTGCTATCATATGTGTTGGTGTTTTTCCAATTCCCACAACAGCTCTATGATCCTGAGCCAGAGAGGTTCCAGGTTGAGATATCTACTACAGACAAGTTCCCTCGGTTCAGTTCCATTCTCTACAAATTCCAATATCCAGAAAAAAACCTGCTCTGCCAGAACTTAGTCTGTCTTTATTTTAGAGGTAAAATTATTTGTTGATGCATTTTAGCTTTAACACTATTTTACTGGTTAGCTAACGCCGAAACACTAAGCACTCATCAATTAACATAGTCCGTATTTACAACTTACCCACGCCCTCTCACACTCTGACCTGACAATTGCTTCACTGAGTGAGTTTGTCCCTCTATTTGCCAGGTGTCTGTCTCTCAGCCCCTTCCAATAGGCATTGCTACTGCTGGCTGTGGCGCTCTTTTAAACCGGTTGCTCTAGTCACTGACTCCAGTTTAACAGACAAAACAGAACACCTCCATCCGAACGCTCACCCTCTACTACCTAGAAGGACGAGGACAGCAGATGCATGGGAACACCATCTGCATGTTCTCCTCCGAAGCACACACCATCCTAATTTGGAACTATATAACCGGTCCTTCACTGTCGCTGGGTCAAATCCTGGAAGTCCCTTGCTAACAGTACTGTGAGTGTACTGAAAGCGCATGCACTGCAGTGGTACAAGAAGGCGGCTCACCACCATCTTTGCAAGGGCAGTTCGGGATTGGTAATAAATGCTGTCCGAGCCCGAAATTCCCACCCCCTGTGAAAGAATAAAAAATACCTCCTTTTACCCCTCTGCACCGAATTCTTACTCTGAGCAAACTCTAACTTCCCACTATGTTCATAATGTATTCAGTTAACATTGCAATCTTTGTTTACACTCTGCCTTACCAGAAGTCTAAATATAGAATCATAGAAAATAGGAGTAGGCGTAGGCCAGACAGCCGTTTGGAGCCTGCTCCGCCATTCAAAAAAAGTAATGGCCTATCATCTAATTCAGTACTCTGTTCCCGTTTTTCCCCATATCTCTTGATTCCTTTTGTATTAAGAAAGATATCTATCTCCTTCTTGAATATATTTAGAGATCTGTCATCCACTGCCTTCTGTGGTAGAGAATTCCACAGGTTCACCACATTTCTCCTCATCTCGGTTCTAAATAGCATACTCCATATCCGGAGACTGTGACCCGTGGTTTTGGACTCTCCAGCCATCGGGAACATCCTCCCTGCATGTAGCCTGTCTAGTACTGTTCGAGTTTTATAGGTTTCTCTGAGATCCTCTCTCATTCTTCTAAACTCTAGTGAATATAGTCCGAGTCGATCCGATCTCTCTTCATACGTGAATCCTGCCATCCCAGGAATTAGCCTTGTAAATCTACTTTGCACACTCTTAATGGCAAGGGCATCCTTCCTCAGATAAGGAGACCAAAACTGCACACAATGCTCTAGGTGTGGTCTCACCAAAGCCCTGTATAGGTGCAGTAACATCTTGCTCCTTTACTCAAATCATCTTGCAATGACGTCCAATATTATATGCTTTTTGAGGCACATTCGAGATACAACAGTCCAGACAGTTTCCAGCTGACAGTAATTACCCGAGTTCGCACAATCACAGCTGATTGACAGCTTACTGCTAACCTGACTTACCCTGTTAACTGCGAACAATGAACTGCCTTGCAGTTTGGTTTTTAATTCCAAGCGAATTGCTAAATGTTACGGCTAGATTTAAGTCTTAGCCACTAATTACCAAATTCCAAACTTCCCACTCTGCTGACAACACATGCAGCTAAAGGTACAGTCTATGCTTGCACACTTTGCCTTAACTCTACCTTACTGCATTGCAGAAGAACATTCCCCATGCAGGCAATTGCAGTTCAAGAGGACGGTCCTGACACCGGTTTCAAGGGCAAATAGAGTTGAGCAATAACTGCCACCTCTGCCAGAGATGTCCACATCCGCATAAAGAAAAGCAGCTCCGAAATGGGCTTGTTTTGTATTTGTTCTCCAGATCTTCTATAGCTCATCTATCAAACCCCTTAACCATTTTAAACACATCAACTAGATAAGCTGTAATCCTTCTAAACTAAATCTATTACAAACAAAGTTTATGCAACTTATCTTCATAATGTACCGTTTAAAGCATTGTTGCCATTCTAGTGACACTGTCCTGAACAACCTCCACAGCCAATGGTTTTGTGAAGTGCCGTGCCCAAACGTGACAACAGATACAACCGAATCATCACATCCTTCATCGTTTACATTCCAAAATCCAAGAGATAAAGACCAACAATCGATTAGCGTTTGCAAGAAGAGCTGTTAATTTTTGAGTGTTCAGCCAACTTCTTAAAGAGGTCCTGTAGTAATTATTGTGATGAAAGTACACAGACCTGAAACATAACTCTCTTGCTCTCTCCACAGATGCTGCTAGCCCTGCTCAGTATTTCCAATATTTTCTGTTTTATTTCAGGTTTCCAACATCTGCAGTATTTTGCTTTTGTGTTGCTGTGGTAATTCTAATTGTTTTTTGATAGATAATTTGTGTAAAGTATGGATAGATAATCGTGTACATAAGATTCAACTTTTATACCCATTTTCTATTTTGCTGTTTCTATGCAGAGGATGATTTATAAATTATTTGGATTTGGATTCGTTTCCAATACAGGGAAACATGGACCTCGATTGGTTGATGGGACGAACAGATGCTCTGGCCGGGTGGAGGTGCTGCATGGAGACCAGTGGGGGACGCTGAGTGACATGTACTTTGATCTGGAAGACGCCAACGTGGTCTGTGAGCACTTGCAGTGTGGGACAGTAACCTCAATCCCGGGAGGAGCTCACTTTGGGAAGGGAGCCGGTCCAGTGTGGAAGGAAAGGTACAGGTGTCGGCGGAATGAGACGCGATTGTGGGATTGTCCTGTTTCATCATGGGAACAGTTTAGCTGCTCCCATGAAAATGATGCCAGTGTCATCTGTACGGGTGAGTCATCTCAGTCAATTGAACTGAAATACACCAAATGTTCTGCTGTCAAGCATCATTAACTATTTCCACAGGTCGCTGATTCACTAGTTTTGCTGATCCCATGCTTCCTTCGACACTAAGATTCTGAGATGTGTTTGTCGGTTTATTGGTCTGAATTAAATTACAAATGAATCAAAGAGCTTCACTCTAGTAAACATTGAATACATACAATGTCTCGTGATTAGTACTTATCGCTCATATAATATCTCTTTTGTGGTAAATCTAGGGCATTATTCAAGGGCTATAGAATCAGCAATTTGCTCCCAGGACCACTGCCATAGAATGGAAATTTTGCTCGAGCATTGAAACTGTTATCAATGTTGGCCGTTCAAATATGAATTATCATGTAATTCTCTGCAAAGATCAGCTGTGCAATAGAAAAAACTGTGAACTTGTTTCCAACTAAATAGCATGAGATAAATTTTAATTTCCATTACATTAAGGGCAATAAAATGATAGTGAGTGAAGTAACTCGTTATTTCACCAATATGCCATGTCTTTGATTATTTCACAAACTTGATGTAAATTACAATTCTCCCAGTTATCCCTCAACCAGCGCCCTCTTATAACAGATTATCTGCTCAGTTAACTGATCGCTGTCCGTTTGACATTGCTCAACGCAAATTGCTCCCACGTTTCACAATTTAAAATATAGGTAATAAAAACAGTAAGTGCTGAAAATACTCAGAAGTTCTGGCAGCATCTGCGGTGCAAGAAACAGAATCAACCTTACAGTTTGCAGATCTTTCATCAGAACTTAGAGATTTAACAGTTTTTAAAGAAAGGGGAAAGCAAGGAAAGAACGAAAGGAACAATCTGTGATATGGTGGAAGGCAGGAAGAATTAAATGGTAAATGGGACAATGCAAGGCAGAAAGAGATAGGAATGGGCCAAGTGAAAAACACATTTCGAGAGGAGCTGCAAATTGGAAGGCAAGACATCGTCCAAAAAAGGGGAGGGAATCTTTCCTGAAATTGCTGAATTCAGTGTTCATTCCAAAAGCCTGTAAAGAGTCTAGTGGAAAGAGGAAGTGCTGTTTCTCAAACTTATGTTAATCTTCATTGGAACTGTGCCGGAGAAAGAGGAGAGAGATGTCAGAGTGGGAGCAGAATAAATAATGAAAAGGACAGGCAACTGGAAGCTAAAGGTAAAGCTTGCAGACTGAACAAAGGTGTTGTGCAAAGTAAGCACTCAATTATGTTTGGTGTCCCAATGTAAAGCAGACGGTATCATGATCAGTCAATACAGTGAATACAGTATACTAAAGAGAAGGCAGTACAAGAAAATCGCTGTTTCACTTGGAAGCAGTATTTGGCGGCTTGGATGGTGAGAAAGGTGGAGGTAACAGGGCAGTGGCTGCACCTCCTGCGCATTCATGGGAAGGTCCTGGGGGAAGGGGTGCTGAGAATGATTGAAGAGTGAATCAGAGTGCCACAGAGCGAATGGTCCCTTCAGAATGTTAAACGTGGAGGGAAGGGGAAGATGTGCTTTGTCGTGGCACCACATTAAAGGTGGTGGAAATGGTGGAAGATGATCTGTTGAATATGGAAGCTGATGGAGTGGAAGATGAGGAGAATCAGAATCCTATCATTATTCCGGGAGGGGGAAAGGGTGAAAGCAGACGTTTGGGGAATGGAATGGACGTGCTTGAGGGCCCTGTCAACCATGGTGGGTGGATGAGGAGGTGAGGAGAGTCCTCGGTTGAGGAAAAAGGAATACATATCTGGAACCACTGGTATGGAAGTTTGCATCACCAGACATTGCAGATGGAGCAAGTGAAAAAATGTGATAGAGTAATTCGAAGAATTGGGGTGTGAGGAAGCATAGACAAGGTAACTGTGAGAGTCACTGGGTTTACTCTTTATATTAGTTAATAACCTATCCCCAGAAGCAGAGACAGAGATGTTGAGGAAGAGAATGGAAGAGTTGAAGATGGACCATGTGAATATAAGGAGGTTAAACTGGAAGAAAAGTTGATGATATTTTCAAGTACAGGGCGAGAGCTGGAATATCAGTGCATGTGGACAGGAGGACGGCCTTCAGTCCCTCGGCTATCACCTACAGTTCATTTTACCCTCTGTCCCCAGTTCAGCAACCGTAAGCTACTCGGTACGTCTCTAAAATGTATTTACAGAGAAAAGGTAATGGTGAAAATGATCTTTCAACAAGCCTTCTGAACAATGATGACAGGAATAGTAACCATTAATATTAATGACTTTTCGGGTGGCAGTAAATTCTGAGATATTTTGCTTCAGTTTCACCATTCTCAATCTGTTTCATGTTGTAGATGAAAATTGGTCACTAATTCTGACTAACGGGGGAAGCTGGTGTGATGGGAGAGTGGAGATTTACTACAATGGCAGCTGGGGGAGATTGCAGGATAGACACTGGACCCTGAATGATGCCAATGTAGTCTGTACACAGCTGGGTTGTGGTGAAGCGACAGCCGCTTATAACTATTCAAAGGACGGAGAGAGTGAAGGACCCATCTGGGTGAATGATGTCCAGTGTGAAGGAAACGAATTGCAGCTCCAGAACTGCATCTTATTCACATTGAATTCGTCTCTCACTGACAGTATGGATGTAGGGGTCCTGTGTTCAGGTAAGCAAATTCTTCACTGCTTTTACAAAAACATAAAAGTGAAATGTCTAATCTGCTGAGAAAAGTGATAATATCGGTTACTTGTTCCTGGGTTTCTCAAAGCAGTAATTTCACTCGAGGAGAGTCGGAGAGGATGGTGGGCGGTCGGGGAGCTGGGGTGGTGTACAGAGAGAGAGGACACGGACACAATTAAACAGCAAGAACGTTTGTATTACAGAAATTTCAATTAACACATACATCACAAGGGGTTTAACAGGAATGTAAACGGAGAGAAAACTGACACAGAGCCAAACAAAGAGATGTTAGAGTGGGTGACGAAATGTTTAGTCAGATGAAAGCAAAATACTGCGGATTCTGGAATTCTGAAACAAAAACAAGAAATGCTGGATTCACTCAGCAGGTCTGGCAGCATCTGTGGCAAGAGAAGCAGAGTTAACGTTTTGGGTCAGTGACCAGAAACGTTAACTCTGCTTCTCCTTTCCACAGATGCCGACAGACCTGCTGAGTGATTCCAGTATTTCTTGTTATTGTTCTTAGTCAGATGGTTGGATTTGAAGAGCCGGAGACACGGAAATATTTCTGGTGGAAATTCAGATCTGGGGGTTAGATGGTTAAAGGCAAAACTGAAAGTTGTGGGCAATTGAAGTGGGTGAAGTGCAACAAGCTGTATTCAGAAAAAAGCAGAGCTCCTGAAATGATTCAGGCTGGAGATGGTTATACTGATGCAGGGGGTGAGCATGAAGGTGTCTGAACATGAAGATCATATTTGGAAACTCTGGGTATTGATCGCAGGGAAACCAGTAGATCGTCGAGTGCCATGGCGTTCCTGAGAGGAGCTTCATGTAGGGAAGGCAACAAAACTTTGGATGAGCTGATGTTTCTGGAGGATGCAAGATGGGTGATCGCCCAGGAGAACATTGAAATATTCGATTCTGCAGGCAACAAAGCATGGGTGAGCATTTCAGCAGCAGATGGGCTGAGGCAGGAAGGGAGGTGAATGATGATAGAGGTGAAAGATAACGGCCTTATGAGAAAGAGAATACGGAATTGGATTCTCAGCTGTGGTATCAAATCCGGCGCCAAGCTTGCAATCAGTTCGACTGTATAGTATATAAGTGGAGGTAGCTGTGTGGGAGTTGGTCTGGTGCTAGTTTCATTAGATTGTGTATAAAAGTAGACAGATGTTTTGGACTAGACACTTTAAAGTTTCATTGTGTGGCATGTTAATGCATGCATGTGTTCTGGGGATGTTGCATTATGCAGAGTGTAGTTTAGTTTTGTTTAGTTTAGAGATACAACACTGAAACAGGCCCTTCGGCCCACCGAGACTGTGCCGACCATCAACCACCCATTTATAATAATCCTGCACTAATCCCATATTCCTACCACATCCCCATCTGTCCCTATATTTCCCTACCACGGCTAGGGGCAATTTATAATGGTCAATTTACCTGCCAACCTGCAAGTCCTTTGGCTTGAGTGTGGGCAGATGTTTTCGGGTTGTTCCAATGAACATTTATTTGCATACGACATGTGGAACTTACAACATATGAGATAGTTAATGATTCAGATTTGATACCGATTGGTTACAGTAAGCATTTTCTTCGGACACTGCGGAAATCAATACATTCCAGCGTTTCACGTCAGAAGTTTACAGTGCTGAATGGTTATTACACACTCAGTCACTGGACAGAGTCGAGTATGTCATCTTGTTCTTCAGTTAGGTAGATGTTAAGCTCCACCCAACATTTATGCCCACCTACAGAAGCCATGTGTCTTCTCCTTGTCTTCTACTTCTGTATCTGATGGGTCACATTGCTGATGTTTATTCTCCAAAGTGCCTGACGCAATTAGTCCAATCATTTTTGTCCAGTCCAGATTAAATACTGGTTTCTGTTCAGCCGGGAGGTCTGCACATCGACAGTTCAATTGCCCGTAGGCGCTTCCTGATCCTGTCCAACATTTTGCAGAGAGATCCTGTTTTCTGCCCTCTTTGGTCCGGTCCAACAGTCATATATTGATAGAATTAGTCGTTTAGTTCATTGATTTTTTACAGACAATCGCAATTGCTAATGTACCTCACATGTTTCGTTTGCTCATTTAACATAATTGCAGCAGTCTGTCTGGACAGACAGGTCTGCATCTTCTCTGTTCAGACATGCGGTTTATGTATCTAAAATTACTCAAATATATTCCTTGTCAAAGACAGAGTCCCATCCTTTCAAAGGTAAGTGATTCTCTTATGCAATTAATATTAAATTGATTTATGATAATGTTAATAATGTTATAATCAACACAACCCTAGAACGTAGTTCCACACGAAGATACTGCACATTGCAAGGCTGATGTTTAAGGGTAGGACTTGTGGACCTTACATTCTCCAATATGAAGTGGAGTAATAAAGTAATCATGAAGTAATAAATAGCATGGATTAAACTGCTGGTCTTGCCAGTGACACCAACATTCCCTGAAATAATTGAAAAACAGAAAGGCACGGTGACATGTGGGGAACTATCTGGTAATATAATCCTGAATGTATCAGTCGCATAAAGCATCATTGGGTCCTCTTCATCTTCACTAAATCCTCCTGTTTGACAAAGATTATCCAGGAAGCCAAAGAAAACGCACAGCAAATATTCTCCATCATAAATCTTCCTCCTGAACCACTCCCCTGCCTCATCCACCTGAACTCCAAAAATAATTGAGAGGAGCTCATAGACTTTTTGTCACAAAGTTCAAAAACATCCGTTCAGTCACCTCCCTTTCTTCCCCAACCCATCAGGCCTAACTTCCTATCAGTTCCCACCCCCATCCCATACGATCACCCTGAATTCACATTTCTTGTTTCTCTCCTAGAATCCTTCACTCTCTCTCTGAACCTGTGCTGTTGATGGTATCCACATTTTGCTGTCTACACCTTATTTCTATTAAACTACTGAACACAAACATTCCCTTCCTGGGTTCCATATTAGCTGGCAATATTAACGATTCTCTTTCTCTCTCTCTCTCTCTACATTTTCAGGCTCCTCTCCATCAAATCAGCAGTCATCACACCTCTCCTCAGAAAGGAACCATTGACCACCTGTCCATGCAGGTTACTGCCCAGCTCCAACTGATCGTACCTCGCCAAAGTCCTTGAATGTGTTGTCGCCTCCCAAATCCATGCTCATCTTATATGAAGCTGCATGTTTCAATTACGCAAATCAATTTTCTATCCACACCACAGGCCGAAAACAAATGACATCCGAAGTGATTGTGACAAATATAAACGATTCCACCTCCTCTTTCTTGACTTGTCTCAAATTTTTATATGATTGATCATGAAATACTTGTCCAATTCCTCCCCATTAACACACGGCTGGGTGGGACTGCACTCAGCTGGTTCTAGTATTATCTGTACAGTCATGGTCAGAAAGTTGCCAGCAATGGTTTCTCTTCCTGCTTCTGCAAAGTCACCTATAGTGTCACCAGAGGATCGATCCTTTGACACTTCATTACTCATTTACATGCTGCCTTTCAGCGATATCCGCAAACAAAGCCTCAGTTTCCACATGTATCTCACTGTATCCAACTCTACCTCACATTCAACACTCTTGAGCCCTCCAATGCCTGTACACTGTGAGAATTCCAGGCTGACATTCAGTACTGCATCAGCAGAAAATTCCTGCAACTCAGTATTGAAAAGATAGAAAACATCAGTCCCCATCGCATGTTTCCTTGCTGCCAACTCCATTTCTCGCCATGCCAACTGTCTGTCACTCAGCCAGACAGCTTGTAATCTTGGTGTTATATTTGACCCCAGGGTGATCCTCCTATCAAATCTCCATATCCTCATTAACACTGTCTATTTTCACCTCCATGACATCACCCGCATTTGCCCTTATCTCGTCTTGTCGATAGCGTTGTTCCCTCCAGACTCGATGATGCTAATGCAATCCTGGCTGGCTTCACTAGTTACAACCTCTGTAAGCTCCGCTGTCTCGACCATTTGCCACTCAGGCATCTGCCCTCTGCCCACTGACCTACTTTGCCCAGCAACGAGAGGTTTTAAAATTCTCATCCTTGTTTACAAATCCCTTCCTGGCCTCACAGCTCCTGTCTTTGCAATCGGCTCCAGACTGGCAGCTCCCAGTTCTGGCTTCTTGAGCATTCCTGGTTTTAATTGTGCACCATTGGCGGCCGTGCCTTTATTTGCGAAGGTCACATGCTCTAGAATTACTTGCTTAAATATCTCTGCCTGTCAACCAGTCTTTCCTGCTTTAAGACGTTGCATAAAAACTAACTCTTTGACTTAGCTTTTGGTCATCTGACCTAATATATTTTTCTGTGCTCTGTGTTAAAATGTCTTTGATATCACTCCTGTATCGCGCCTTGGGATGTTTAATTACGTTAATGGCGCTAGATAAATGCAAGTCACTTGTAATTGAAGATGAGGGAAATAGGAGATGGCAGTAAATGTCTGACCAAGATAACAAATTAGGGGAACATACATGGACAAGGAACAGATACAGTTATATAACATGAGTATAAATTAACTGTGAATCGTGTGAGTGATTGCCTGTTTGACACCGTACACAGCGTTCAAAACATAAAAGGGGAACTGGAGATCAGAACTTGTCAAAGCCAGATGTAATAGCATATCTGAAACATTGCCGTTCTTTACATTCTATGTAAGAAGTAAGTGTAAACAGATATTCTGTTGTATAGTTTTATTTACCTGTCACAGGTGCTTTTCACGTTCATTTTTTGAGCTGGTGATGGTAAAATCAGTTGTATTGAGTGATGATGTGAATGTATATTGAAAGTATAATCCTCTTGTACTGTTATCCAACAGACCACGTGCAGTTAAGGCTGTCTGACGGTGGAAGCCCATGTACTGGCCGAGTGGAGATTTATTACAATGGGACTTGGGGCTCAGTTTGTGATGATTCCTGGGATCTGGCGGACGCTGACGTGGTTTGCAAACAGCTGGGTTGTGGAAAGGCATTGGACCTGGCACTTCCTGCATCTTGTGGACCAGGCTCAGGGCCAGTTTGGTTGGATGAACTGACGTGTTCCGGTAACGAATCATTTCTCTGGGAATGTCCCTCAGCATCGTGGGGTCACCACGACTGTTCTCATAAAGAAGATGTGAGGATCATGTGTTCAGGTGAAGGTGCTTCCATGTGCCCATTTTCCGTAGTGTTGTGCACGCGGTTTCACAGGGAAGATATGGCTTCGAATTGCATACAATGGACAGCACGGAATCTGGCCATTCGGACTAACTGGTCAATGTGGTGTTTACGTTGCCCACGAGTATCACCCCACATCATTGCACCTAACCCTCTTTGCATATCCTCCTGCTTCTTTCTGCCTCATGTACCTGTATAGCTTTACCTTAAAGGCATCAGTGCAAATCACCTCAGCAATTGCATGTGTTCGGAATTCAAAATTCAAACCACTCCCTAGGTAAAAAAACAAACAAATTCTCCTGAATTTCCTATTAGATTTATTCGTGATTATCCTATATTTATGATCACTAACTTCGGTCTCTGTCACTTTCGAAGTGATTAGTGCCTCTGTATCCCGAGATCTCTTTGCTGATCGACATCATTTTGACTCTTATTTTGCAAGAAGTACGTGGCCTCTTTATTCTTCCTGTCAACACTGAGCACCTTAGACTTATCTCTATTCAACTTATTTGGCAATTGTATGCCCATTCGGCCCGTTTATTAACGTATTCCCGTATTTTGTCTCTGTCTTTCTTAGTGTTAACTATATCCCCAAATTGCTGTCATCTTAAATTTTGAAATTAAGTCTCCCTTGTCTAAATCCAAATCGCTCATGTAAATGTTGAGCAGCAGTGATCCCAGCCCTGTGGAACACCACTTCCCAACTTCCACCATTCTGGGTTACCACATTGTACCCGGACGGTGTGCTTTGTAGCTGGTTTCCTATCATTCTTCCACTGATCTCTTGACTTCACAGGCTCTGACCTCAGTCATGATCCTTGTCAGAGGCCTTCTGAAAAAAAAACATGCATATTACATCGACTGCATTATCCCTGTTATCTTTCTGTAACTTCTTCGGCACAGTGGCGCAGTGGTTAGCACTGCAGCCTCACAGCTCCAGGGACCCGGGTTCGATTCCGGGTACTGCCTGTGTGGAGTTTGCAAGTTCTCCCTGTGTCTGCGTGGGTTTTCTCCGGGTGCTCCGGTTTCCTCCCACAAGCCAAAAGACTTGCAGGTTGACAGGTAAATTGGCCGTTATAAATTGTCACTAGTATAGGTAGGTGGTAGGGCAATATAGGGACAGGTGGGGATGTTTGGTAGGAATATAGGATTAGTATAAATGGGTGGTTGATGTTCGGCACAGACTCGGTGGGCCGAAGGGCCTGTTTCAGTGCTGTATCTCTAATCTAATCTCTAATCTAAAATCTAATCTAATTCAATAACGTTGTTTGTCTTTTCTGTTGTGAAATCCGTGTTGATTATTCTTTATTACTTGATGGGCTGTCAGTGTTTTTCTATCGCTTTTCTGAAATAATTACTGGAAATCAGTGAACACAACCGGTGCAGCATGTGTTGAGCTGTGCAGTATGAACATACAACGAGTTATCAATCTAACTATCTGGATATTTCTTGTGTCATTGACAGAGCACAAAGAGCTGCGGCTGGTGAATGGGAAGCATCGCTGTGAGGGGAGAGTGGAAGTGTTCTACAATGGCACCTGGGGAACAGTGTGCTCGGATACACTTGTTGAACGTGTAGCAGAAGTGATCTGTAAACAATTACAGTGCGGTCCTCTCAGTTCGATCGATTATTATGCTCAGTCATTCGGAGAAGGATCCGGACCCATTTGGCTCGATGGGATGGAATGTATTTCACACGAATCGTTCCTTTGGCAATGTCAAACAGAACCGTGGGGTAAACACAACTGTGAACACAGGGAGGATGCTGGTGTTGTTTGTTCAGGTAACACAACAAACCTCTAAATGTGCGAGTGTCATTTCAAACATTGGTGTGTGATACAGTCAGCATGTTTCTCTTCTCAACAGAAGCAAAAGTAACTGAGGAGCAGCCCCACAGATCAAAGGACTGCATTCGAGAATATGATTGTAAACGTGGGCTTTCACCAGGTGCTACTTCCTCTTTATTATACCAACTATCTGACATGTACTACTTTCTTATACTACATCAATAATAACCATTGATTCTCTTTGCCAGATTCTGGACATTGGTTGCGCCTGTTTGGAGGTAACACCAACTGCTCCGGGAGAGTTGAGATATTGTGCAATAACAGCTGGGGCACGGTGTGTGATGATTCCTGGGATCTGGCCGATGCCAATGTTGTCTGCAGACAGCTGGATTGTGGTCACGCTCTTTTGGCCCCAGGAGGAGCTACTTTTTCCCAGGGTGACGGTGTTATCTGGCTGGATGAGGTGAAATGCACTGGAAGCGAATCGTCTCTGGCCGACTGTCCTTCTTCATCGCCGGCTCAGTCTGACTGTGATCACAAGGAAGATGCCAGTGCGATTTGTTCCGGTGAGGGTGGCAGGGTTTGGAGAGTGGGGTTAGGGTGCCTTGTTTTGTTAAATTGACTCATTAGTTCGGAAATTAAGAACAATTTTTATCGTTTAAATGGAAAGTGCTGAAATCCTCCTGAACGTTTTGTACAATATATTCCACAGGACTCGATGTGCCTCCGATTGTTTACCCGTCCTCATCTGCAGGTACTTACCATTATTAGTATTCCAGCTAGCGTTCGGGTTTGTATTAGTTGAATTGGTACTTTTGTCATTTCCTCAAGATACTATAAGCATGTGCTCACTGACTGGAAAAAAATTTTCCTCACCGCATATTTCAAATGGTCCGGTTGAAAATCCGCTAATCCCAGTTTCTGACTGTACCTGAACTGTCCTGTACTGATCAGAAACATGGGGGCACTGTCTCTGTAATTTAGATTGGCTCACACTTTCCTCTGGTGCAATGTGCACCACACATACTGGGGAATGTTCAGCCCAACTCATTGCCCGGAAGCAGTGGATCTAATTATTAAATACTTATATAAATATTTTATCATGCAAGACGGACTGTGTCTGTATTAAAGCTTTCTTGTTGTCATCAAGAACAGGGATATAAAACAACTTCCATCCTAATTGCGGTCTGCTTCGGAGTCCTGCTAATCTGTGTGTTCATCTCGCTGATGGTGGTTATACAGAAAAAGTCAATCAGAAGAGGTGAGGCTCATATCTTACCGCGGATCCAACACAAAATCCCAGATATTGTGTCACATACTGCCAAACTTCTCGTTCATTGCAGCTTTCCATGGACCGTCAAGTGGCCTTGTTAGAAACACATTGTAATTTTTTTTGCTGGTTTTCTCAATTCAACGTGCTCGCAATTAGTGAAAGGTGACATTTAAACTGGAGAGTAATTTCAAGAGTCCACATTCACTGTGAGAGTTCATCACATAATACATGAAACTCTGGAAGAATTTACTTATTGTAACAATGGATCAGGAAATTTGATTGGAATTTCTGGGCTGTGCATTCAGCTATTTATTTGACTGTTAAATCTTCCTTCATCCATTGGGTATCAATTCCAGCCCTTCAGATTCTGGCTCTGGGCATCCAATCTCGAGCTGTCTAACCGGGTCTGCCTGTTATTTTGACAAATGAAATTTGTATAGGACCTTCTGCATTCACCAGCGGTGATTCTACATTCCAAAACAACGCTTCCACTCATATTTCACCCAACTAACACACTCCTGATTTATTATAAGAAATGGGCCTCTTAATAAAAAACACTTTCCATAATAACATAGAGTTCTTATAGAAATAGCTCTCTCTCTTACTCAGAAAGATTTGAAAGCTCGGACAGCTTCGGCCTGTTATCTCTGCCGAGGACCCGACTAGAACAGGCTCTGAAACAAGACAGTCCAAAAGCTGATTCGATCAAGCTTTCTAACCTCACTAGACTGGCAGTAGTTTACAAACGAACACAAGCAGCAGATCAGGTCATCGAGTCATAGAGTAATAGAGTTATATAGCACAGAAACTAGCCCTTCAGCCCATTGTGCATGTGCCGGCCATCAAGCACTTATCTATTCTATTCCCATTTTCCAGCACTCGGCCCTTAGCCTTGTATGCTATGGTGTTTCGCGTGCTCATCTAAACACCTTAAATGTTGTGAGGGTTCCTGCCTCCACCATCTCTTCAGGCAGTGTGTTCCAGACTCCACATCCTCTGGGTGAATATTTTTTTCCTCAAATCCCCACTAAACTTCCTGCCCCTTATGTTAAATCCATGTCCCCAGGCAACTGACCCCTCTGCTAAAGGAAAACGTTTCTTCCTATCTATCCTATCAATGCCCTTCGTAATTTAGTAAAGTTCAATCAGGGCTCCCCTCAGCCTTCTCTGCGCTCAAGAATACAACCCTAGCCTATCCAGTCTCTCTACAGAACTGAAATGCTCCAGCCCAGGCAACAGCCTGGTGAATCTCCTCAGCATCCTCTCCCGTGCAATCACATCAATCCAATCGTGTGGTGCCCAGAACTGTACACAGTACTCCAGCTGTGGCCTAACTAGCATTTCATGGAGCTCCATCATAGTCTTCCTGCTCTTATATGCTATGCCTCGGCTAATAAAGGCAAGTATCCCATATGTCCTTCCTCACCACCTTATCTCCCTGTGCTTCTGCCTTCAGTGATCTATGAACAAGTCCACCAAGGTCCCACTGACCTTCTGGACTCCCTAGTGTCCTACCATCCATTGTATATTCCCTTGCCTTGAATGTCCTCCCAAAATGCATCACCTCACACTTCTCAGGATTAAATTCCATTTGCTCGGACCCCATCCATCTTACCAGCACATCTATTTCGTCCTGTAATATAAGGCGTTCCTCCTCACTGTCTACGACATCAGCAATTTTCGTGTTATCTGCAAACTTACTGATCATACCTCCTGTATTTACATCTAAAGGTACAGTGCAAACAGCAAGAGTCTCAGCATCGATTCCTGTAGTACACCACTGGTCACTGGCTTCCACTCGCAAAAACAACTTTTGACCACCACCCTCTGCCTCCTGCCACTAGGCCAATTTTGCATCCACTTTGTCAAATTGCTCTGGATCCCATGGTCTCTTATCTTCAAAAAGGAAACAGTGAGAGCTCAGAGCCAGCATGTTCCCCTAACCTTGAAGAGTAGGACCAACAAGTCCAGGAGACCCTGGATGTCAAGGGATTTAGAGGATTGGATAAGGAACAAAAAGGAGTTTAATGGCAGAATCAGTGAGCTGAAAACAGTGGAGGCCCTAGAGGAGCATAGGAAGTGTAGGGGGTATTTAAAAAAGTAATTAGAAGAGCGAAGAGGGGACATGCAAAAACACTGGGGGAGCAAGATGAAGGACAATCCCAAGTCTTTTTGAAGTATATTCAGGGCAAGAGGATAAGATTACCACCGATTAGTGGCCATCAGTGTGTGGAGTCGGAGGATGTAGATTAGGCTTTAAATGATTATTTTTCATCTGTATTCACCATGGAGACGACCCATGTAGGTGTAGAGATCAGGGAATGGGATTGTGATATACTTGAACAAATTATCATTGAAAGGTAGGAAGTATTAGCTGTTTTAGTTGGCTTAAAATGGATAAATCCCCAGACCCAGATGAGATGTGACCCAGGCTGCTATGTGAGATAAGGGAGGAGATAGCAGGGGCTTTGCCACACATTTTCAAATCCTCTCTGGTACAGGAGATGTATCAGAGGACTGAAGGACAGTGAATGTGGTACCATTATTCAAGAAGGGTAGCAGGGATAAACCAGGTAATTACAGGCAGATGAATCTAACATCAGTGGTAGGGAAAGTATTGGGAAAAATTCAGAAGAACAGGATTAATCTCCACTTGGAGAGGCAGGCATTAATCGGGGATAGTAGCATGGCTTTGTCAGGGGAGATCGTTTCTGACAAACTTGATTGAACTTTTCCTCAGTGAACACATTTGTCCCCAGTCTGCTGCAGGTGAACATATGAGTATGTAGAAAAATAGACACAAAGACATATACACAAATACGGACAATAAAACTACTCCGCATTCACAATACCTGGCTTTATCTCTTTACTATCACAATCTCTGCCATTTTGGAAGTGTTCGCAGATAATTTACTGTTAAACGCTCATGGGTTGCAACTAAACTTTAATCTCCCCACCATCCACCTGACAGGTTCTGTCACTAGCGGCAAGGGTTCACTGGCTGGTTTGTACCAAGCAATTTATGAAGAGATTGGGAATATTCCACCTGGCAAGGATTCCTATCAGATCCGGCGTTCAGGTCTGTATTTTATATTTCATACCGAATTTTCACTAGACAAATACCCCATTTTAATAGTCAGGTTACTGACTGAACACTGTCAGAAATCTGCTCACTATCACCATGTGAAGGAGCCCTGTCACAGTGCGAGTGTGTCTTTCTGTGTGTATAGTAAAATGAGCAATGGGTTTGGGAAGATTCCCACCCGCCGCTAATGCTGAAAGAACGTGATTTCTATTTGTTTATAACTATCATGTCATTTCATTCCATTTAAACTAGACCATAAATAATCACTGCTCTCAGAAGGAGATAGTCACATTGACTCAGATTTTATTTTTCTAGGTGACTGGAATTCTGGATCAGAAACACTTTCCCATCGGGAATTCCTTACCTGAAATCGGTGGTTTGCACCAAGAAACTTATTCTAACACCTTGTATTCTGAAGTTTAACATGAAATCTACAAATTCTGCTTCATGATACTGGGGCAGCAACACCACCATACCGATATAAGTTCTGTCCTGAACTATATTTGCAGGGCGATTTAACCATTGAGATAAATTACTCAGTTTACAACAAAACACACAAAGACAATTTCCCTGGCAGCTAAGATAACGGAGAATCATAAAAGATTCGAGAAGTATATTAAGAGTATAAGCGTAACTAGGGAGTGAGTCGGTCCCCTTAAGGATCACTGTGGGAATCGATGTGTGGAGACATGGGAAATGGGCGCGGTCTTAAATGAATACTTTAGTTTGTATTTACCGTGCAGAAGGTTATGGAAGCTAGTGAGTTCAAGGGAGAGAACAGATATCCTGGAGCATATCAACATTACAAAGGAGGAGGTGTTGGCGGTTTTGAAGCGCATTAAGGTGGATAAATCTCCAGGGCCTGACCAGGTGTATCCTAGGATGCTATAGGAAGCAAAGGAGGAGATTGCTGGGGCACTGGCAGATATTTTTATGTCATTGTTAGCCACAGGTGAGGTATCGGAAGACTGGAGGATGGCTAACGTTGTGCCGTTATTTAAGAAGGGAAGCAGGGATAAGCCAGCGAACTACAGGCTGGTGAGCCTTACATCATTGGTGGGATTCTGAGAGACAGGATTTACAAGCATTTGGAAAGTCAAGGTTTGATTAGGGATAGTCAGCATGGCTTTGTGCGTGGGAAATCATGTCTCACGTATTTGATTGAGGTTTTTGAGGAGGTGACCAAGAGGATTGACGAGGGCAGGGTGGTGGACGATATCTACATGGACTTTGGCAAGGCCTTTGACAAGGTCCTGCATGGTAGGTTGCTCCTAAAGGTTCAAACACATGGGATCCAGGGAGAGGTAGCCAATTGGATACAATATTGGCATAATGATAGGAGGCAGAGGGTAGTGGTGGAGGGTTGTTTTTCAGATCAGAGGCCGGTTACAACAGGATGTAGATCAACTGGAAAAGTGGGCAAGGGATTGGCAAATTGAATTTAACGCAGACAAGTGCGAAGTGATGCATTTTGGGAAGTTAAACCAGGGCAGGACATATACAGTGAATGGCAGGGCCGTGGGAGTGTTGCTGAGCAGAAAGACCTTGGGGTGCAAGTACATAGTTCCCTGAAAGTGGCAACACAGGTAGACAGGGTGGTGAAGAAGGCATATGGCATGCTTGCCTTCATTGGCCGAGCCATTGAGTACAAGATGTGGGACGTCATGTTTCAGTGGTACATAGCGTTGGTTCGGCCGCACTAGGTGTACTGTGTGCAGTTCTGGTCGCCAGACTACAGGAAAGATGTGATTAAGCTGGAGAGGGTGCAGAAAAGATTCACAAGGATGTTAGCTGGTTTGGAGGACTTGAGTTAGAAAGAGAGATTGGATAGGCTGGGTCTGTTTTCCCTGGACGAAGGAGGCTGAGAAGGGACATGATAGAGGTATGTTAAATTATGAGACGTATAGATAGGATAGTTAGCCAGAGTCTGTTTCCCATGTTAAGGGTGACTAAAACTAGACGGCATAGATTTAAGGTGAGAGGGAGGAGGTTTAAAGGGGATCAAAGGGGTAAATGTTTCACACAAAGAATAGTGGGTATCTGGAATTAGCTGCCTGAGGAGATGGTGGAGACAGGAAAAGTAGCAACATTTAAGAGGCATCTGGACAGGTACTTGAATGAGCAATGCATGTAGGGATATGGAATTAATGCAGGAAGGTGGGATTAGTATAGATATTCGTTATGGTCGACATGGACGCGATGGGCCGAAGGGCCTGTTTCTATGCTGTACGACTCTATGACTTTCAGAACAAATCCGTTATTAGCCTCCTTGCACTCTTTTCTGCCCCATTATCCGGGGTGGGGTTTAGTTTTGGAGCCAACATCGGCCATTTGAGACTCTAAAATGGAAAGAGATGGGGACAGGGTGGAGGGATTCTGTATTAAGAAACTGTGCTAACTGACTATTTTTTCACTGTTGTTTCTGCGCTGATGTCTGAAATCTGAAGGACCAGCTGTACTGTGTATTGTTTTAACTGCTCGCTGTGTGAGCCAACATTATTGGTCCATCCCAAGATGCTCCTGAACCACTGCAGTCCCTGTGATGAATGTTCCACAATCGTGTCAGATACAAAGTCCCAGTACATTGTCATCAGATGATGACGGTTTATTGTTATTTGCTCGAACGTCCCACTCAATCTCTCCAATAACCATCCATGTTTGTGTTTAACAGTTACTGATTCCATTCAGTCCCTCAATCAGATTGAATATTACACCAGTCACAGTTTGGGTGACACGGATCCTGGATCAGAAAATTCTGAAGGGAACTCCTCCAGTATTCAGGGTGGGTACATTTTTACTTGTTATCATCAGGCTTTTTAATCCATCACGCTGTCTGCTATCTAAAATTAATAATGAAATATATCAGAACTTACTCGCTGTAAAATGATGCTGCTGAAGACATGGAGATTTGCTGATTGATTTTAGTTTTAAAAAATGTAGAAATAATTTGGATTTCTACAAAATCATCCCGATTCCACCCAGTAGTATAATGGAATTAAACTTTCAGTTCATGATGTTTTCTGGCACTGTTGTCTGGGCAGTGAAATGTGAAATTTGTGTGCATGTTGGATAGGTGATTCAACGGGATACATGTGACTTTAATACGGAGGGCAGAATTTTATTACACATTGGCTGCAGATTGGGAGGGAAATTGCCACTGGATAGCGGTGCAAAGGAAGCTCGACATCTTTACACTGTTAGGTGATATTCCCAGAGTCGGCAGAGCTGGTGGGTGGAGGCTGCACTATAAGGCTCTGGGCAGATAACTGAGCCTATAAAACAGGAAATTCATGGCAATTTTCCGAACTATTCACAAATTAGTGAAAGGCCGGCAACAACAACAGCTTTCAGAGACTCGCCATCTACACGGAGGCGGAAGCTCAGAGGAAGGTCAGTTTTGGCTGTGAAAAGCATTGTGGCACTGGAGGGAGGGCGAGAGATACTGAATCACGTTATTGGCAATCTGGAGGCTGACCGATCTTGGCGATCACAACAGAAGTATTCAGGATGAGCATCCTCTCCGACTTGCAACATATGTATGCAAAGTGAAAAGAGTGGAGGCATTGAGAAATGAGTGCAACAATTTACAATAGATGTCATCCACTCCTGTTTTGAGGTCTCCCATTGTGGAGGAGCATCAGAGATGGAGAGAACTGTAGTCCGCGAGATTTGGGCTGCAGCACCCAGAGAGGGACAAGGATCATGACGCTGGAAGAGAGGGTGGGCGAGCAGGTCTCACAGTAGCACGCAAGCAGCTTCTTGAGTGCAGAAGATGCGACCCATCAGAGAGGGTTTACCATCAGAGTCTCTGCTTCCTGCAAATGTCAGAACAGCAGTGTCACTGAAGATTGTGCCTCTCCAGGGAGGCGGTCACTGAGATGTGCACTATGATGGAGGAGGATCTGAACCAATGAGTGGGGGCACCCCTTCCCCAAATATATTTTCATCTTTTCTGACATTTGAGGCCGTCAGCTTAATGTTAGGCACTGCACTCACCTTGCCATACTACATCAGGGCATTGATCCTGTTTCTGCACTGAAACCTCTTACATGGGACCACGTCACGGCTGGTTACCTCCTGCTCAATCTCCTGCCATGCCGCCGCCCTCCCCACCTGCCTAGCTGGCCTCCTCCTCCCGTCCCGATGAAAAAGCGCTTCCCTCCTTGCCCTTTCTGTCTGAAGGAACACTTCCATGGAGGCATGCGAAAACCTGGGCGCCACCCTTGCTCTGGCTGCTGCCATCTGCCAAACATGCAGGTTGCCAGTCTCCCAACCAATGTCCTACTTTGCCGTTCCTTTCAGTCGATTGCAGGCTGCATTTTAAACATAGCATGAGCGATGACTTACCTGTCGTGACACGACAAGTTCCCACCATTCGCCAGCCTCTAATCTCACTGTAGTTGAAGATCACAGTCTACCCTGGCCGGCCCGTGTATACTGACGTCTAATAATATAATTCTAAGCATTCAGTGTTACCATTTATTTTCAGTGAAAATCATTATTTCCTCTCAGGTCTGGTTCCCGCTGATTATGATGACGTTGATATTGGAGCCATTGACACTCAGGATGGGCACTTTTTGCTGGGCAGTGGTCCTGATGATCTCTTCACACTGACAAGTGCCGGCGGTGATCTCTCCACTCTTGGTGAGTTAAACTCCCACAGTCACCAGCTGATCCATTTTATCTGCTATCACCCAGCGGTAAAAAAAACAACGCGGTGAATGGAGCTGGAAAACATTCAGAGGCCACCAAATTCCAGTCCCCTCTACGTTATTGACACATATATAGATAACCCGCACTGAACCCGCTTTCAGTCCAGTCATTAATCCATAATCTTTGTCTCCACAGTATACAGCTCTCAAACCCGAACTGATCCCGCTTCCAGTCCAATCATTAATCCATCATCTTTCTCTCTCCAGTATACACCTCTCAGACCCGCACCGTTCCCGCTTTCAGTCCAATCATTAATGCATAATTTTTCCCTCCACAGCATACAGCTCTCAGACCCGCACTGATACCGCTTTGCTGGTTCCCTCCAGTCCTGAAAACAATGAGGATGTTCACTGTGACACGTTCACAATAGCAGACATTCCACTAACAATGGGCAGTGACTGTGTGGTTCAACATCTTACATCTCCATCACACCGGTAAGATGAATGCTTTATTATTTGTTCCATGTATTTGTGCTGACACGGCAGTCCCGGCTGTTTCCGATATTAATATGATAATTAATGGTGTTTTCAATGGTCAGTGATTCCAAAGTATCAGAAGAGAACATTTTCTGTACTTACTAAAGATATAGGAGGCTTATTGAAGCAGAAATATTCTGAGGAGATCAGATACGGTATTTGATGTATTTGTTTGATGAGTAACATTGCTGTAAATCTCTCAAGTCGTTTTTGTTGTCTTTTCAGGTAAAAGTCAGCCTCAAATCCTGTGAATGATGTCTGGAGGCGAATCTGTGTTAAATCTGAGGGAATGGCATGAATTTTTCCAACAGTGTGAACATGATGAATGTGCTTTGCTTTACTATATAAACATCACTTTATTTTAATTAACTATCATTTTACTTTGTGTTGAAATAACTAGATTTGGCTTTTCTCCATATTTTGTTTGAAGGTGTGTGTTTTCTGTTTAATTAAAATACACAACAGAATTGATATCGGATCATTTCTCTGTCCATACAAATAGTGAGATATATTACTCCACATTTAATTACCAGCACTGTTACAGAGATGAAAATCATTGCTGATTAATAAAGAGTTTATGTAATGTTCGTTTTGTAACCGATTCACTTTTCCATAGCCTGTTAAAAAAAGGTTCAGAACACGTCAGGTGACAAATAAATTGTCTGTCTCTTTAATCTGCATTTATTGTATCTGCTTCCTCCATCGCCATCTACTCGATGTGGACAAATTACTGCAGTTTATAATGTAAGTGCTGATGTACAATAGGAATAACCTTAAAAATAATTTTTAAAAGCATTTATTCAATGTTGCAGTTGGAATTTGTGCCTTTGTCAATATCAAAAACTCTTTTATGTTTCAAGTGCTAAATAAACACCAATTCCTAGATACAATACAATGTTCTTTCACTGTGCTACACTCTCCCAGAGGATGGCGTCAGAGTAGGAGAATCTGGTCAGAAATCCATGCGTTTTTGCCGTCAATTTTAAACATTTCAGTGAGTTATCAGCAGAGCGCAATTGTTACTCTGTCGGGAGAGCAGCAACACCAGAAAATTGTGATTTTTCTGACTCGTTGGCTTACTGAAATACCCGTATCCACCAGCAGACGAAGACCATCATTTGAATTGAAAACGAATCATGCTGGAAATACTTAACAGCTAAGATATCATCTGTGGCGAGAGCTTTGAATGTTAATGTGATTTCTTCAGAAATATATATTAGTCAAAATTTATTACTTTTAGCAAATACAGAACCAGGGAAAAAGGGGGACTTGAGAGAGTAAAATAGTGAAGGTTTGTGTTAAGATGGAGGCAATTGTGATGAAATGAATCCTGCCCCACTTTACTCTTTGTTATCAATGTCCCTGTGATCTGCAACAATTCATTCTCCCCACCCTGACGTTGTCATTAAACCTGCAGACTATGGAATCGCTGTTGATGTTTTCTGAAAAGACCTCTACCTTGGGGTGCCTAAACACGAACCCTCTGACATATCGCTCCACCTCACCCAGACCATGACCACAACACTGTACATCATGTCATCCTTTCCCATACTATCATTGAACTCATTTCCTCTTGAGATCTTCACCCCGTGCCTGTAACCGCGCACAGACCCATCTAAATCCTGCAAACATCCACAAACAAGACTACCTCGATAGACTCAACATTTCAATCTGTTCCTTTCCGATGGAGCTTAACTCTTTCCATTGCACTTTCTCCCCTTGTCTTCTGCTGTCGCCAACCACGATTTTAACTACTCTGGTGTCCTGGCCAGCAATGTTTCCTTTTCGCCATGGACATCCAGTCCAACACTGTAAACAGGACATGTAGACTCCCTCAACTCCATCCCTCCCCAGGCCGTCCAACCACTCTACATTTACATCTCCCACCAAGATGTTCATTCCCTTTAAACTTCTCTTTCTCTCTCCAGAGCATGTAATTCTGCTGAAACTCTATCACTCACCAGGAAGATCAATCCCTTTAAAACCCAATCCATTCAAGAAATTCGGATCCCTACTACTCCATCCCTCATCAGGACGGCCATACCCTCAACACTTCTGTCACTAACCAGGATGTTCAAACCATCGACAAGTTAGCCCATTCAAAATATTCAGTTCTCTACTTTACCATCCCACACCGGGATGTCCAGTCGCTTTACAATCCATCTTCTACCAGGATGTACCTTCCACATACACCAGTATCTCTGACTAAGACGTGCAGCCTCTCTGCATCGTTATCACTTGCCCAGCCAACCAGTCCTTTGACACCCTCAACTCCCACCAGCACACGGCATCTTGTTTGGGTGCATTGATGACTATTTCAGTGTAGTTTCCTGACCTAATTCTCAACTGAAAGGAATGAACTTTGAACAAAGAACAAAGAAAATTACAGCACAGGAACAGGCCCTTCGGCCCTCCAAGCCTGCGCCGATCCAGATCCTCTATCATGAACATGTCACCTATTTTCTAAGGGTCTGTATCTCTTTGCTTCCTGCCCATTCATGTATCTGTCTAGATACATCTTAAAAGACGCTGTCGTCCTCGCGTCTATCACCTCCGCTGGCAATACGTTCCAGGCACCCACCACCCTCTGCGGAAAGACATTTCCATGCATATGCCCCCTAAACGTTTCCCCTTTCACTTTGAACTCGGGACCCCTTGTAATTGAATCCCGCAATCTGTGAAAAAGCTCCTTGCTATCCAACCTGTCTATACCTCTCATGATATTGTACACCTCAATCAGGTCCCCCCTCAACCTCCATCTTTCCAATGAAAATAATCCTAATGTACTCAACATCTCTTCATAGCTAGCGCCCTCCACACCAGGCAACATCCTGGTGAACCTCCTCTGCACCCTCTCCAAAGCATCCACATCCTTTTGGTAATGTGGCGACCAGAACTGCACGCAGTGTTCCAAATGTGGCCGAACCAAAGTCTTATACAACTGTAACATGTCCTGCCAACTCTTGTACTCAATACCCCGTCCGATGAAGGAAAGCATGCCGTATGCCTTCTTGACCACTCTATTGACCTGCGTTGCCACCTTCAGGGAACAATGGACCTGAACACCCAAATCTCTCTGTACATCAATTTTTCCTAGGACTTTTCCATTGACTGTATAGTTCACTCTTGAATTGGATCTTCCAAAATGCATCATCTCGCATTTGCCCTGATTGAACTCCATCTGCCATTCCTCTGCCCAACTCTCCAATCTTTGTATATTCTGCTGTATTCTCTGACAGTCCCCTTCACGATCTGCTACTCCACCAATCTCAGTGTCGTCTGCAAACTTGCTAATCAGACCACCTATACTTTCCTACAAATCATTTATGTATATCACAAACAACAGTGGTCCCAGCACGGATCCCTGTGCAACACCACTGGTCACACGTCTCCATTTTCAGAAACTCCCTTCCACTGCTACCCTCTGTCTCCTGTTGCCCAGCCAGTTCTTTATCCATATTGCTAGTACACCTTGGACCACATGCGCCTTCACTTTCTCCATCAGCCTACCATGGGGAACCTTATCAAACGCCTAACTGAAGTCCATGTATATGACATCTACAGCCCTTCCCGCATCAATCAAATTTGTCACTTCCTCAAAGAATTTTATTAAGTTGGTAAGACATGACCTTCTCGGCACATAACCATGCTGCCTATCACTGATAAGCCCACTTTCTTCCAAATGGGAATAGATCCTATCCCTCCGTATCTTCTCCAGCAGCTTCCCTACCACTGACGTCAGGCTCACCGGTCTATAATTACCTGGATCATCCCTGCTACCCTTCTTAAACAAGGGGACAACATTAGCAATTCTCCAGTCCTCTGGGACCTCACCCGTGTTTAAGGATGCTGCAAAGATATCTGTGAAGGCCCCAGCTATTTCCTCTCTCGCTTCCCTCTGTAACCTGGGATAGATCCCATCCAGACCTGGGGACTTGTCCACCTTAATGCCGTTTAGAATACCCAACACTTCCTCTCTCCTTATGCCGACTTGTCCTAGAGTAATCAAACATCTGTCCCTATTCCCAACATCCGTCATGTCCCTCTCCTCGGTGAATACCGATGCAAAGTACTCGTTTAGGAGCTCACCCATTTTCTCTGACACCACGCATAACTTTCCTCCTTTGTCCTCGAGTGGGCCAATCCTTTCTCAGGTTACCCTCTTGCTCCTTTTATGTGAATAAAAGGCTTTGGGATTTTCCTTAACCCTGTTTGCTAAAGATATTTCATGACCCCTTTTAGCCCTCTTAATTCCTCGTTTCAGATTGATCCTACATTCCCGATATTCCTTCAAAGCTTCGTCTTTCTTCAGCCGCCTAGACCTTATGTATGCTTCCTTTTTCCTCTTAGCTGGTCTCACAATTTCACCTGTCATCCATGGTTCCCTAATCTTGCCATTTCTGTCCCTCATTTTCACAGGAACATGTCTCTCCTGCACGCTAATCAACCCTTCTTGAAAAGCCTCCCACATATCACATGTGGGTTTACCTTCAAACAGCTGCTCCCAATCTACATTCCCCAGCTCCTGCCGAATTTTGGTATAGTTGGCCTTCCCCCAAATTAGCACTCTTCCTTGAGGACCACTCTGATCTTTGTCCATGAGTATTTTAAAACTTACTGAATTGTGATCACTATTCCCAAAGTAGTCCCCTACTGAAACTTCAACCACCTGGCCGGGCTCATTCCCAACCATCAGGTCCAGTATGGCCCCTTCCCGAGTTGGACTATTTACATACTGCTCTAGAAAACCCTCCTGGATGCTCCTTACAAATTCTGCTTCATCTAGACCTCTAACACTAAGTGAATCCCAGTCAATGTTGGGAAAATTAAAATCTCCTATCACCACCACCCTGTTGCTCCTACATCTTTCCATAATCTGTTTACATGTTTGTACCTCTATCTCACACTCCCTGTTGGGAGGCCTGTAGTACAGCCCCAACTTTGTAAGCGCACCCTTCCTATTTCTGAGTTCTGCCCATTTTGCCTCACTGCTCGAGTCCTCCATAGTGACCTCCTTCACACAGCTGTGATATTCTCTTTGACAAGTGATGCAACTCCACCACCCTTTTACCTCCCTCTCTATCCCACCTGAAGCATCGATATACTGTGATATGTAGTTGCCAATCATGCCCTTCCCTCAACCAAGTCTCAGTAATAGCAATAACATCATACTCCCAGGTACGAATCCAAGCCCGAGGTTCATATGCCTTACCTACTACACCTCTTGCATTAAAAAAATGCACCTCAGACCACCAGTCCCTTTGCGTTCATCATCTGCTCCCTGCCTGCTTAGTCACACTGACTTCATTGTTCGGGAGCAGAGAGTGCGAGCGAGTGAGCAGCTGGGAAGGTCATTTTCAAAGCAAACTTAATTTCCTTTTGTTTTCGGCGGAGACTAGGGGGCTGCTGGGTAAGTAAAAACCTATATATTTGGGCTGTTTAAAATAACGTACCTTTCATTGCAGCAGCTTATTCGGGAAGCAGAGAGTGCGAGGGAGTGAGCAGCTGGGAAGGTCAGTTTCAAAGTAAACTTAATTTCCTTTTGTTTTCGGCAGAGAGCAGGGGGCTGCTGGGTAAGTTAAAACCTATATATTCGGGCTGTTTAGAATAACTTACCTTTCTTTGCAGCAGCTTATTCGGGAGCAGAGAGTGCGAGGGAGTGAGCAGCTGGGAAGGTCAGTTTCAAATTAAACTTAATTTCCTTTTGTTTTCAGCGGACCTCCAGGGGGCTGCTGTGTCAGTAAAAACCTATACATTTGGGCTGTTTAAAATAACTTACCTTTCATTGCAGAAGCGTATTCGGGAGCAGAGAGTGCGAGCTAGTGTGCAGCTGGGAAGGTCAGTTTCAAAGCAAACTTAATTTCCTTTTGTTTTCGGCCGAGACCAGGGGGCTGCTGGGTAAGTAAAACCCTATATATTTGGGCAGCGGCTGAACCCGAGACACTACACTGTAGTGTCTCCCAACCGCCCTCCTCCTCGTACCAAAAAAAAGGAATCGGTGGTGTGTAGATAAGGAAAGGCATTTTCGATTTTTTTTTATCGTGTGATTGGTACAAACTTTTCGTTCCTTTTTTATTTAACTAAGTTAAGCTTAAGATTAGAAATGGCAGGAGATCTCAGACCCGTGTCATGCTCCTCTTGCTCAATGTAGGAGCTCAGGGACACGGCTGATGTCCCTGACTCCTTCACGTGCAGGAAGTGTGTCCAGCTGCAGCACTTGTTAAACAGCATGACGGCTCTGGAGCTGGGGGCGGACTCACTTTGGAGCATCCGCGATGCTGAGGTGGTCGTGGATAGCACGTTTAGCGAATTGGTCACACCGCAGATTAGGATTGCTGAGGGAGAAAGGGAATGGGTGACCAAAAGGCAGAGAAAGAGCAGGAAGGCAGTGCAGGAGTCCACTGCGGTCATCTCCCTCCAAAACAGGTATACCGTTTTGGATACTGTTGAGGGAGATGGCTCACCAGGGGAAGGCAGCAGTAGCCAGGTTCATGGCACCGTGGCTGGCTCTGCTGATCGGAAGGGCGGGAAGACGAGTGGAAGGGCTATCGTCATAGGTGATTCGATTGTTAGGGGAGTAGATAGGCGGTTCTGTGGTCGAAAACGAGACTCCCGAATGGTATGTTGCCTCCCAGGTGCACGGGTCAGGGATGTCTCAGATCAGCTGCAGAACATTCTGAAGGGGGAGGGCGAGCAGCCAGTTGTCATTGTGCACATAGGCACCAACGATATATGTAAAAACGGGATGAGGTCCAACCAGCAGAATTTAGGGAGTTAGGAGCCAAGTTAAAAAGTAGGACCTCGGAGGTAGTAATCCCAGGATTGCTACCAGTGCCAAATGATAGTCAGAGTAGAAATGAAAGAATAGTCAGGATGAATGCGTGGCTTTGGAGATGATGCAGGAAGGAGGGGTTCAGATTTTTGCGACATTGGGACCGGTTCTGGGGGAGGCGGGACTATTACAAATTGGACGGTCTACACCTGGTCCGGACTGGAACCAATGTCCTTGGGGGTGCTTTTGCCAATGCTGTTGGGGAGGGTTTAAACTCATGTGGCAGGGGGATGGGAACCAAATGAGGAGGTCAGTGTACGGTGAGGAGGTAGTAACTAAAGCCTGTAAGGAACTAGATAGAACAAAGAACAAAGAAAATTACAGCACATGAACAGGCCCTTCGGCCCTCCAAGACTGCGCCGATCCAGATCCTCTATCTAAACATGTCGCCTATTTTCTAAGGGTCTGTATCTCTTTACTTCCTGCCCATTCATGTATCTGTCTAGACACAGCTTAAAATACGCTATCGTGCTCGCGTCTACCACCTCCGCTGGCAACGCATTCCAGGCATCCACCACCCTCTGTGCAAAGAACCTTCCACGCACATCACCCCTAAACTTTTCCCCTTTCACTTTGAACTCGTGAACCCTAGTAATTGAATCCCCCACTCTGGCAAAAAGCTCCTTGCTATCCACCCTGTCTATACCTCTCATGATTTTGTACACCTCAATCAGGTCTCCCCTCAACCTCCGGCTTTCTAATGAAGATAATCGTAATCTACACAACCTCTCTTCATAGCTCGCGCCCTCCATACCAGGCAACATCCTGGTGAACCTCCTCTGCACCCTCTCCAAAGCATCCACATCCTTTTGGTGTAGTGTCTCGTGTTCAGAAACGGCCCAAATATATAGCTTTTAACTTACCCAGCAGCCCGCTGGTGGTCCACCGAAAACAAAAGGAAATTAAGTTTACTTTGAAACTGACCTTCCCAGCTGCTCTCGCTCGCACTCTCTGCTCCCGAATAAGCTGCTGCAATGAAAGGTAAGTTATGTAAACATCCCAAATATATTGGGTTTTACTTACCCAGCAGTTCCCTGGTCTCCACCGAAAACAAAAGGAAATTAAGTTTACTTTGAAACTGAGAATCAAAGCTTTTCACTCGCTCGCACTCTCTGCTCCCGAATAAGCTGCTGCAATGAACGGTAAGTAATTTTCAACAGCCCAAATATATAGGTTTTTACTTACCCAGCAGCCCACTGGTCTCTGCTGAAAACAAAAGGAATTTAAGTTTACTTTGAAACTGACCTTCCCAACAGCTCACTCGCTCGCAGTCTCTGCTCCCGAATAAGCTGCTGCATTGAAAAGGCAGCTTCTAGCTGCCATGCCTACCTTATCTTTACACAACCCATCCCAAATTCGAATCCTCGAATTACTATCTTCATAACTGAGGATAGGCAGGTAGCTCACAATGTCTATCATTCGCCACCAACTCAGAGAACTACCTTGATTATGCACCCCGACTTCCTCCATCATGCTTCGTGTCAGTTCTCTATTGCCTTTTCCAGGTATGTCCGTCTCTGTGACAGCAGTTCCAACGACGCCATCTTCCACATCATCATTTCCGAATTGGCTTCTGTCTTTGCTCGGGTGAAGACTCCCCTTCTTCGGGCACATGACCTGCAATTCCGCCCTCATCCCTTCTCGTCGCCACCAGAGCCATGATCCAGTTCGCCTTGTCCTCACTTTCCACAGCAACACTTACATATTCTACAGTTTTCTACAATTTCTGCGACTTCCTGTGCCATGTGACCACAAAAGGTATCAGTCCCCCCTCTCCTTTAAACAATCCAAAGGCTCTATTCCCTTTGTGAAACCCTAGTTTAGTGTTCTATCTATCCCAGAATCAATCCTCTTCCCACAAAAACATCTCATGCAAGTGTCGGATGATGCGACACCTGTTCTTTCCCCTCCTCCCTTTTCACAGAGAGTGTGCCGAACATTCTTTCTGAATGAACCAAGCATCTAATTGTACTTTTTCCAACTGAGTTCATGGTACTCATTACTCCCAATGGAGTATATTCTGCAGAGACCCAACGGCGATTGG
This sequence comes from Heterodontus francisci, assembly GCF_036365525.1. Taxonomy (NCBI): domain Eukaryota; kingdom Metazoa; phylum Chordata; class Chondrichthyes; order Heterodontiformes; family Heterodontidae; genus Heterodontus; species Heterodontus francisci. The sequence goes on from NW_027140322.1 coordinate 1,712,657, forward strand.
ATGAGGCTTCAGTGAACACATCAACTTTCCATTGGCACTTTTCAGCCTTAAAAGCGCTCCTGTATTTTTGAATAGCGGGTATTGGTAATGAACAAACAAGTTGAATTGGAGGAAGTGTGGGTTCGTGCTCGGTGTGGGGATCCCCTATTGACTCACGACAGTAGCAGTTACCCTGGGATCAACCTTCCTCTTTCCTATCTCATTGGCAGATATGTGGTCCTCTTTGACAGATATTTCATATTTCCCTCCCACTGCCATGTATCAGCAGCCAGACCTGGAGCCCACACTGAGAGATGGCTCTGCCGTGCCAGTCACTGCACTGTCATTGTGCAGCAGAATTGGAGACCACACCGAAAGCTGACCATGTGGTGCCTGGCATTGCACGGTGAAGCAGCGAATGACATATGAAGTCTGAGAACAAGTGACTAAATATCGGTTGTATTGAAATGCTACTCACACCCCTTCCTCCCACCCCTGCACCAAGTGATTCACGAAGTTGATTCTTCCCCTACATTTTGCTCAAATCTCCACTGCACCAGGACAGAGAAAATCCCTGCAGGAGGCATTCACATGCCAACATACTGTGAAGGCCCTAAATTATTAACAAAACATTTTGCACAAATTGACATGGATAGACGATTGACTCAGACTCCGTTAATAAATTGCACTCAAATTAATATTCATTCATGTACCAAATAATACTGTTTCCTTGAAGGCTGGTATTTTATAATTATAGAGCTGCCCCTTTTAGTTCAGCGTGGTGGACGCTTGCTGCAGTCGTAAAAATGGCACTGCAGATATTTACAACCGGCATTTTCGGCGGTGCGACCGAGAATGGGACTGGCTTCAGGTTGGTGCATCTAGACTAACTTGCTGGTGCCTGCATGGGCATGGGACTAGGGTCTGTCAAGGGCACAGATGCACTTCCCTCTTGAAAGAGGACACTATCTGCAGCTGCTGTAGCGCCAGTCTGAACCCATGGGGCTGCACATCATCAACCAACTGATCTTCATGAGAGAAAACTAAAGGACATCAGTAATCCGACCAAAGCTCCTCTCCAATCAAACCACTAAATCTGTCAACGCTGCTTCTCTACTTTTCGAGGCTGGAAGATAATGTAGAAACCACAGCCTGAATAGCAGCAGTTTGGGCTTCAATCAAAGCTGGCCTTGGTGGTTACCAGGGCTCTTGAATTGTAAGCCTAATTGCAGCTTCCGTCGAGGACAGCACATTCTCCATAACAGAACACAGGCAACTCGTCCCATGAACAGGAACGTCCAGGTGCCAGTCATAGACTGTTGGCTCCTCCATAGTCTCATCCATGATGTGGACACTCTTTAACTGGTTTCCCACACAACCGTTCTCTGCTGGTAGTATTCCAATTTCCTTTGCGTGAAGACTCAGGCATTGAATTGGTATTCCCCATGCTAGTTTGTGTCAGGGCTCACTCACCACCCTCCTCTCTCCTCTGCTGTACCTTGCAACACTGCCAGTGCTACTCACTTATAATGTGACCTTCACCCTGTACAGACTGTGCTATCTCACCATCAGTCCCATGCATTTTGCTAAATGCCGAACTGGTGCGTGCTGAAGTATGAGGGGTGACTGTTCAGTTTGGAATTGCTGGCTTGGTTCTCCTGCTTCTGAAGGGCCTCGCCATGCAGAGGATTCTGTCAGCGGAGACAGTAAAAGTGAAATATGAGAACTAGGCAGACTAAGCAACCACATAGCTGTGAGAGTGGAGAGGCACCTACAATTTTCCGCAACTCCCTTAAAGTGATGCACATTTAGGACAAGAAACGAAGAGAACCCATCACAAAACAAATCGATGTCGATGGTTATGTATTTTGTTGCGATGTGTCAGCTTTAGAGACCTGTTCAGTTAATGAGTCACGGAGCATTTTATGAATAGTTTAGATGTATGGTTGTGGTCAGTTTATATGAACTTGGTCAGTTTGTCCGTTGTAGGTCAATGAAAATATGGGCGGCACAGTGGCGCAGTAGTTAGCACCGCAGCTTCACAGCTCCAGCGACCCGGGTTCAATTCTGGGTACTGCCTGTGTGGAGTTTGCAAGATCTCCCTGTGTCTGCGTGGGTTTTCTCCGGGTGCTCCGGTTTCATCCCACATGCCAAAAGACTTGCAGAGTGATCGGTAAATTGGCCATTATTAATTGCCCCTAGTATAGGTAGTTGGTAAAGAAATATAGGGACAGGTGGGGATGTGGTAGGACTATGGAATTAGTGTCAGATTCGTATAAATTGTGGTTGATGGTCGGCACAGACCCGGTGGGCCGAAGGGCCTGTTTCAGTGCTGTATCTCTAACTAACTACTGACTGTTTATGGTTAGTCACCAGTTGATGTTCTGTGTGCCATTCAATAGATGCCGTGTACATTTATTTTCTTGACCTTGAAACAGTTAAGAAATACTGTATGAATTTAGGGTGTCTCGTGTGAAAACACATATTGCATCAGTTGGAGCCATTAGTGCAGTTTATGGAGGAGGATCTACCAGTGGCGGTAAGCATCATGATATTAAACATAATGTCAAGAAAACCTGCTGTAAAAAGGGGATTTTTAAAAAAATTCATGGATAGGAAACCTACTTTAAACGTTTAATGAAACAGAAGAAGCTGGAATTCGACAGTTAACTTGTTTGGAACGCTGGCAGACAAGATGGTCACCACAATTTGTATTTGAACACCTTGCACATTCCAAGGCCTCAAAGAGGAGACACATGTCTGATGGGCCTGTACACAAAATAATGACTTGCTCTACTGAGTTAATCACAGGAGATTCCTTTCATTAGAAGGCTGCACAGAGCCAGCCTACAACATTAACCTTGAAAGAGCCAATCCTCCAGGTGTAAACGTTAACATCCTGAGGCCTGAGGGACTGAAATTACTAAACTTGAATCCCATTACAATGTTCCAGGCAATACACTGAGGCAGTCATGTGACCGTCGGTCCATCTCTGTGAAAGCTGGGAGTTACCCCTTGGAAAAAGCACACAAGCCATGTGCAGAAGCCATGACGGGTGTCTCTTTCCCTCGCTCCAGAAGACCTCGTGTGGGGCAAGTAAAGCTGTTTGCTGGATGCAAGATAGACTGTGTTCTGGACTCTAATCCAAACACCAATCAACTTATTATCACGCTGTAATTTAGGTGTGTGTTTGCGTGCCTCTGTTTGTTTGTGTGCCTGTGTGCGTGTGTGAATGTGTGGTGTAATTTTTTTCTTAGATCGGATTATTAAGTATAATAAACTCACCTCTTCCTTGTTTAACCTCAAGAAAACCTGTCCAATTGTTTATTTTACGATCACAACAAAGGAAACATGTAAAACACTCACTGAAGTGATAAATACATCCAGTGTTTAGAAAGGAATAAACCCTGCTGCGGTTAAATAAGAGGAAGGACAAGTGTGGAGTCGTGTGACCCTCATCACCTGATCATAACAATAACCAATGCACTAATCCGTATTCCAAAGAGACAAGGATATCACTGTGCAAATGTAGCCAGTGCACTGTTTAGTCTTCCCCACCAGAGGTATAAACTGGTATTCACCAAATGAGGTAGATATTACTATATCAATGTAGTCTTTGCGCTCATCGTTGATATATAACTATAATACTGCACTGTCATACCGACAAAAGAATGGAGGTATTACTGTATGAACGCAACAATTGTACTATGCAGTATTCACCAGCAGAGGGAGGCAGTACTTGTTAAATGCACGCATGGCACTGATCAAAATCCACAGGCAGATATGGACAGTATTATATCAATGTAACTATAGCGCTGTGCAGTTTTCAGCAGTGGAATAGTCAAACAAATTATATTCTGGGCTTTGGAACGTTTCAATTCCTGCCTGTGCAATATCTGGCAAGTACACTGTTTGACAAATAAGGTGTTCAGATGAAAGCATGTCACTGACCTTGTATGTTTAGTGACTGTCACAATGTCAGGCGCTTCCTGTCAGTTCAACAGAACAACAAAGCATACAGTGAATGCTCTGAGGCTCTGCAGACTGTGAGCTGCTTTTCACATATTTCGGTAATGGAAATTATTTTTTGATTCTAAATGATCACCATTTATAAAGCACATTCCTGTATGCTTGCAGGGAACACACCACGTCCCACCCCGGACAATTCAACGATGGTGAATTTTTAGACCTTCTGATTACCAGTCAGTGTGTCTTTGTGTTCTGCTTCTCTCGACAGTCTCTCTGAGTGGCCACGTTTCCGCAAAGATTTCACAAGTTACCTTCTAAAGCAACACAGTCCTTATATGGAGTATAGTTGTGCAGCATTTCTGAGAAGAACGGTTCAGAAACACTCTGCCACTCTCCAGTTGGCGAATGCAGCAAAACTGTACAAGAAAATAAGTGATTGCTGTATTTCTGGTAATGTTGGTAATGATAATGGAGGGGACTGCCCTCAACATCAAGGCAGCATTTGACCAAGTGTGTGCCTAAAGAGATCACTTTCCTAATCCCATCATATTCCCCTTTGCCATCCTGATACCATCTTCTTCAGAAAAGTCGAAATACTGCGGATGCTGGTAATCTGAACTGTGAACGGAAAATGTTCGACCTACTTTGTAGGCGAGGCAGCATTTTTAGAAAGAGAAACAGACTTAAACTACCCTGCTGGAGAATGTTCTTCCGAACTGAAAAATGTTGTGCTGCAGCAAAGGTTAGAAGGTTATCGTGGTACATGGAAATGTGCAGTTATCAGTTCACCCATGAACTTATTGAATGGTGGAGCAGGCTCGAAGGGTCGAGTGACCTACTCCTGCTCTTAATTCGTATGCTCGTATGTCTGTATGTTCATATGACACTACCCTGAGGAACTCCTGCAGTGATATATGGGAGCTGAGATGATTGGCCTCCAACAACCACAACCTTCCTCCTTTGTGCTAGGTGTGACTCCAGCCAGCAGAGCGTTTTCCCACAAATTCCCATTGACTTCAGATTTGTTCCGGCTTCTTGATGCCACACTCGGTCAAATGTTGCCTGGATGTCAAGGCTGCCACTTTCAGGATGTCAAGGCAGTCACTTTCAACCCATGTCTTGAGTTCAGCTCTTTTGTGCATGTTTGAACCAAGGCTGTAATAATATCAGGAGCTGAATGGCCATGGTAGAACCCAAACTGAGCTCACTGCGCAGGTTATTGCAGAGCAAGTGGCGCTTGAAAGCACTGTCAACGACACCTTCCATCACGTTACTGATGATTGAGAGTAAACCGTTGGGGCGAAGATGGCCTGGATGGACTTGTCCTGCTTTTTGTGTACAGGACATACCTGGACAATTTTTCACATTGCAGGGTAGATGCCAGTGTTGTAGCTATACGGGAACAGCTTGGCTAGGGGTGTGGCAAGATCTGGAGCACAGGGCTTCAGTACATTTGCCGGAATGTTGTCAGGCCCCATAGCCTTTGCAGTATCCAATGCCTTTAGTCGTTTCATGACATCACACGGAGTGAATCGAATTGGCTGAAGACTGGCATCTGTGATGCAAATGACCTCAGGAGGAGGCCGAGATGGATCATCAACTCAGCACGTCTGGCTGAAAATTGTTGCAAATGCTTCAGCCTTATCTTTTGCACTGATTTGCTGGGCTCCCCCCATCATTGAGGATGGGGATATTTGTGCAGCCACCTCCTTCAGATAGTTCTTTAATTGTTCACCACAATTCACGACTGAATGTGGCAGGACTGCAGAGGTTAGATCTGATCCATTGGGTATGGGATGGCTGAGTATTGACTATCACATGCTCCTTATGTAGTTTGGCACGCAGATACTCCTGTATTGTACCGTCACCATGTTGATACCTCATCTTTAGGTATGCTTGATGCTGCTCCTGGCATGCCCTCCTGCACTCTTCATTGAACCAGGGCTGATCTCCCGGCTTGATGGTAATGGTAGAGTGGGAGATATGCCGGGCCATGAGGTTACAGATTGTTGTTGAATACAATTCTGCTGCTGCTGATGACTCAAAGCGCCTCATGGATGCCCAGCTTAGCATTACTATATCTGTTCGAAATGTATCCCATTTAACAATGTGGTAGTGCAACATACCAAGATGAAGGGTTTCCTCAATGTGAAGGCGGGACGTCGTCTCCACAAAGACTGTGCGGTGGTCACTCAGACCAATACTGCCGTGGACAGTTGCACCTGTGGCAGGCATATTGGTGAGGACGAGGCAAGTATGTTTTCCTTCGTGTTGGTTCCCTCACCACCTGCTGCATACCCAGTCAAGCAGTTATGTCCGTTAGCACTCGGCCAGCTCGGTCAGTCGTGGTGATACGGAGTCACTCTCGGTGATGGACATTGAAGTCCTCCACCAGAGTACATTTCGTGCCCTTGCCACCCTCAGTGCTTCCTTTAAGTGGGTTTCAACGTGGAGGAGGACTGAGTCATCAGCTGAGGGAGGGCGGTAGGCTGTAATCAGCAGGAGGTTTCCTTGTCCATGTTTCACCTGATGCTATGAGGCTTCATGGGGTCTGGAGTGTATGTGGAGAACACCCTGGCAGCTCGGCTACTCCCTCATGACCGTATGCCACTGGGACGCCACCTCTGCTGGGTCCATCCTACCGGATGGTCCAGACATATCCGGGAATGTGATGCAGGTGTCTGGGACATTATCTGTAATATATGTTTCCATGAGTATGACTATGTCAGGCTGTTGCTTAACTAGTCTCTAGGACAGCACTCCTGACTGTGGCACAAGTTCCCAGATTTTAGTGAGGAGGACTTTGCAGGGTTAACAGGCCTCCATTTGTCGTTGTTGCTTCTGGTACCTAGGTGGATGACGGGTCGTGCCGCATTGCCCAGGTATTGATGCATTTACACATTGAGTCACAAATGGTGCTGAATATTGTGCACTCAGCAGTGAGCATCTCCATTTCTGACCGTAGGTTAGAAGGAAGGTGATTGAGGAAGCAGCTGAAGATCGTTGGGCCGAGGACACTAACGTGAAGGAACTCCTGCAGTGATGTCCTGGGACTGAGATCGATGGCCTACAAAAACTACAACCAGCTTCCTTTGTGCTAGGTATGATTCCAGCCAACGTCGGATCTTTGCCTCTGATTTGCATTTATTCTAGTTTTGCTAAGGCTCCTTGATTTCCGACTCGGTCGAAAGCTGCCTCGATGTCAGCTCTTGAGTTCAGCTCTTTTATCCATGTTTGAAGTAAGGCTGTATTGAGGTCAGGAGCTGATTTGCCCTGGCAGAAACAAAACTGAACTTCACTGAGCACACTACTGCTGAGTGAGTGATGCTTGATAGCTCTGTTGATGGCAGGGGAGGCGTTGGCTTTGTGATAATGACACTGCAATAGTAATCCAGAGGCCCAGGCTATTGCTCTGGGGTCATGAGTTAGAATCCCACCAGGGAAGATAGTGACAATTGAATTCAATTTATAAAATCCGGAATTAAAAAGCTGGTCTCATGGTGCCATTGTTGTGAAAAGGTAATACAAAATTATTAATTGTTGTAAAGGCCATTTGGTTCACTAATGTTCTTTAGGGATGGAAATCTGCCGTCCTTACCTGGTCTGGCCTACATATGACTCCAGACCCACAGAAATGTGGTTGACTCTAAAATGGTCGAGCAAGCCACTCACTGTTAAGGCAATTTGTGACGGGCCATAAATGCTGGCCTTGTCAGCGCCTCCCACATCCCATGACCTAATGAGAACACCTTCCATCACTTTTCTGAGCATTGAGAGTAGTCCGAAACAGTGGGAGCTGGCCAGGTTGGATTTCTACTGCTTTTTGTGGGCACGGTATACTTGGGCAATTTTAGACATTGCTGGGTTGATGCCAGTGTTGTAGCTGTTCTGGAACAGTTTGGCTAGGGGCATGGCAAGCTCCAGAGCACAAGTTTTCAGTACTATTGCTGAAATATTGTCAGGCTTATGGCCTTTGCAGTATCCAGTGCCTTCAGTCGTTTCCTGATATCATTTGGAGTGAATAGCATTGGCGAAAGACTGGCATCTGTCATGTTAGGGATCTCAAGAGGAGGCCGAGATGCATCATCCACTTGGCCGTTCTGACTGAAAATTGTTGCAAATGCTTCAGACTTATCTTTTACACTGATGTGATGGGCTCCCCCATCAATGAAGATGGGGAAAGGTGAGGAGCCACCTCCTCCAGTTAGTTGCTGAATTGTCCACGGCTATTCACGACTGGAAGTGGCAGGACTGCAAAACTTAGATCTGATCCATTGGTTGTGGGATCACTTAGAATTGTTCACTGTATGCTGCTTCCGGTGTTTTGCAAACAACTAGACATGTGTTGTACCTCCACTAGGTTGACACCTCATTTTTAGATATGCCTGGTGCTGCTCCTGGCATGCCCTTCATTGAACAAGAGTTGGTCCGCCGGCTTGATAGTAATGGTAGAGTTGGGTAAATGCCGGGCCATGAGGTTACAAATTTTGATTGAGTACAATTCTGCTGCTGCTGATGGCCCACATCGCCTCATGCGTGCCCAGGTTTGAGTTGCTGGGTCTGTATGAAAGCTATTCCATTTAGCACGGTGCTAGTGTCACACAACACGATGGTGGGTACCCTCAGTGTGAAGACGGCACTTTGTCTCCACAAGGACTGTGTGATGATCACTCCTACTAAAACTGTCATTGACAGATGCATCTGTGACAGGCAGATTGGCGAGGACGAGGTCTAATAGATTTTCCTTTCTTGCTTGTTCTGCCACCGACTACCGTAGACCCAGTCTGGCCGCTGTGTTCCTTAGAACTCGGCCACCTCGGTCAGTAGTGGTGCCACCCAGCCATTCTAGCTGATGGACAATGAAGTCCCCTACCCAGAGTACATTCTGTGCCTCTTCTACCATCAGTGATTCTTCCAATTGGTGTTCAACAAGGAGAAGCACTGATTCAATAGCTGAGGCAGGGCTGTAGATAGTAATCAACAGGTGGTTTCGTTGTCCATGTTTGACCTGATGCCATGAAGCTTCATGGGGTCTGCAGTCAAGGATCTGTCCTGCCGCTGGGAGAGGACACGCCCAGGGATGGTTCTGGTGGTGCCTGGAACATTGTGAGGTACGAATCGGTGAATATGAGTATGTTTTCTGCTGCTAATCTAGTCTGTGCTACTGCTCTCCCTATTTTGGCACAAGCCCCCAGATGTTCATTGACGATTTCGCAGGGTCGAAAAGGCTGGGTTTGCTTTTGTTGTTTCTGGCGCCTAGCTCGGTGCAAGGTTGTCCCTCCAGTTTCATTGCTTTTCTTAGATTTTGTAGTCGTTCAATACAATTGAGTAGCTTGCTAGGTCATTTCAGAATCAAGCACATTTCGGTGGGTCTGGAGTCACATGTACGCCAGACCAGGTTACGATGGTAGATTAGTGAACCAGGTGAGTTTTTACAACAATGGGCAATGGTTTCATGGTCACCATTAGAATAGATATTTGAATTCCAGACGTTTATTAATTGAATTTAAATTTTCCGATTTGTTATGGTAAGATTCGAACCGATGTCCCCAGAGCATTAGCCTGGCCCTCTGGGGGCTACTAGTCCAGTGGTATCAACACTACGCCACCGCCTCCCCATGATTCAGCTTGAGGAGAGGCAGAGCTTTAACACTGGTCTAATTCCGGTAAATTCCCTCCTCACATCTTCTAACTCTTTATCTAGTCTGGTATTTTCTGTCTATAAATCATTTTAATCCAAGATTTGCTCTCATTTTCTCTACATCTAATGTGCAGTGTCATTACCTCCTGATCCCAGAGGAACTTATTGTGCAAGAAGCAAATGTTCCCCTGCCAACTTTATTTTCCTTCTATAACTTATCTGCTGGTCCCTTCAATGCTTTGTGTTTGTTTTATTGAACTGTGAGGTGCAGAGATGATCACCATTGCCCAACTGTTCTCATTCCTTTTTTTTAGCCAAATTTGCATTTCTGGACGCTCTCAGAGCTACCGCTGGGAATGGAATTGTAAACCCCACTGGAATCCTCCAAAATACATTATTCCAGGTGTGACTGTTTTTCACAATAATTTCAGAGGATGACGGGCCCCCATTTTACTTCTATTTTGAATTAATTTTTCTATTTTTCTTTTTTATATTTTGTCAGTGTTTATTTTATTTTATTTAATCTTAGTTTGTTCAGTTTCCTTACCCACTATTTTAATGTTTGTGCTTGTGGATGTTCAATTCTCAGTTCGTTATCACCCTATCTGCACTAATGCTTTGTCTTCCAACACACCATTAACATATTGTTTGCCTTTGCTCCATGACCTTCTTGTCAGCTATTCTGTGACCTTGTCCTATCTACATCTTCTCCTTTGTTATATCTTTCCCCACCCCCGCTTTACTTGTTTAAAACCTTTCACATTTCTAATATTTGCCAGTTCTGACGAAGGGTCACTGACCTGAAACGTTAACTCTGCTTCTGTCTCCACAGATGCTGCCAGACGTGCTGAGTATTTCCAGAAATACTTGTTTTTTTTAATTTAAGATTTCCAGCATCCCCAGTATTTTGTTTTCATTTTGGTGACTGTTTTTTTGTCAGGCTGCTGATCAACTATTCCCAGTGATGTGCGAACGGCATTGCACTTCTGGCTTCATGCATTCAAAGTTCTCTCAACGTTCTGGACCCCTCTTAGTAAGGTCACACACGTTTCACCGAGTGTAAGCTCTATCTGTCTCATGGCAAACTGAGATTATCGTTTCTCTCAAACCAAGTAAACCAAGCCTTTTTTTCCGCCCTGTGATTCCTCTCCAACACTTCTCTAAGATCTGTTCAAGTGTTAAAGATTACCCAAAAGGAGGTCGTGGATTTATAAGCAGTTTATTTAGGAGCAATAGTTCAAATACAACACAAAATCAGAATAGACAATATGGACATCCGACCTGTGACATGTGAAAATGGTTTTCTATCCCGGATCGGTTGGATGGAATGGCCTGGTCTCTGCTTTCTGAACTGCGACAGGGAGAATGGTTTGCTATCCTGGATTGGATTGATGGAATAGAAAACATAGACAAATCGTACTGGGATTAAGCCATTCGGCCCTTCGAGCCTGCTCTGCCATTCAATACGATCAAGGCTGTTCCTCCAAACTCAGTAACTTGTTCACGCTTTCTCCCTATATGCCTTGATCCCATTAGCCCAAAGAACTACATAAAACCCTTTCTGGAAGATATTTTAATGAACTGGCCTCAACTGCTGTCCGTGGTATGGAATTCCACAGGTTCACCAGTCTACGGGGGAAGAAATCTCTCCTCATCTCAGTCCTGAATTGCGTACCCCCTATCCTAAGAATGTTACCCCTTGTCCTGGGCTTTCTGCCATCAGGAACATCCTTCCTGCATCTAGTCTGTACAGTCCTGTTGGAATTTTGTAGGTTTCTGTGAGCTCCCCTCTCATTCTTCTAAGCTGTAGCGAATGCAAGCCGAATTGACCCAATCTCTCTTCATACACCAGTTCTGCCATTCCAGGAATCAGTCTGGTGAACCGTCGCTGCACTCGCTCCATAGCAAGAACATCCTTCCTCAGATAAGGAGACCAAAGCTGCACACAATACTCCAGATGTGGTCTCACAAGTCCTTGTATAATTGCAGCAAAACGCCATTGCTACTGTACTCGAATCCTTTCGCTATGAAGGCGAACAACCATTTGCCTTCTTAATGGCTGGCTGCACCTGCATGCTTTCTTTCAGCGACCGGTGCACAAGGACACCCAGTTCTCGCTGCACCTCCCACTTTTCCAATATATCGCCGTTCAGATAATAGTATGCCTTTCTGTTTTTGCCACCAAAGTGCATAACCTCACATTTATCCACATTATACTGCATCTGCCATGCATTTGCCCACTCACTCAACCTGTCCAAATTACACTGGCGCTTCTTTGCATCCTCCTCACAGCTCCCACTCCCTCCCAGTTTTGTCTCATCTGCAAACTTGGATATGTTACATTTAATTCCTTCATCTACATCATTAATATTCGGGTGGCACAGTGGGGCAGTGGTTAGCACCTCAGCCTCACAGCTCCAGCGACCCGGGTGCTCCCTGTGACTGCACGGGTTTCTGCCCGGTGGTATGGTTTCCTCCCACAGCCAAAGACTTGCAGGTTGATAGGTAAATTGACCATTGTAAATTGCCCCTAGAATAGGTAAGAGAACGGTGGGAATGTGGTAGGAAATATGGGATTAACGTAAGATTAGTATAACTGGGTGGTTGTCAGTAGGCACAGACTCGTTGGGCCAAAGAGCCTGTTTGATTGCTGCATCTCTCTATGACTGTAGATATTGTGCATAGCTGGGTTCCAGCACTGATCCCTGCGGTACGCCACTGGTCACTGCCTGCCACTTGGAAAAATTCCCCATTTTATTCCTACTCTTTTTTTGCTGTCTGCCAACCAATTCTGTTTCCATATCAGTACCTTACCCCCAATCCCACTTGCTTCAATTTTGCATGCTAATCTCTTATTTGGGACCTTATCGAAAGCCTTCTGCATGTCCAAATACAGCACATCCACTCGTTCTCCTTTATCTATTCTGCTAGTTACATCCTCAAAAAGATTCCAGTAGATTTATAAAGTATGATTTTCCTTTCGTAAATCCATGTTGACTTGGTCCGATCCTAACATTGTTTTCCAAGTACTCTGCTATTACATTTTTTACACTGGACTCTCGCATTTTCCTCAACAATGATGTCAGGCTAACCGGTCCATAATTCCCTGTTTTCTCTCTCCCTCCTTTTTAAAAATAGTGGGGGTGCAGTAGCTACCCTCCAATCCGTTGGAACTGTTCCAGAATCTTTATAATTTTGAAAAATGACCAGCAATGCATCTACTATTTCTAGGGCCGCTTCCTTAAGTACTCTGGGATGCAGATTACCAGGTCATGGGGATTTATCGGCTTTCAATCCCATCAATTTCCCGAACTCCATTTCCTGCTTTCATACAGTTCCTCTTTCTAACTAGATCCTATGTTCCCCAAGATTCTGGGAGATAATTTGTGTCCTCCTTTGTGAAGACAGAACCAAAGTATGTATTTAATTGGTCTGTAATTTATTTTTCCCCATTATAAATGCCCCCGTTTCTGACTGTAAGGGACCCAAATTTGTCTTCACTAATCTTTTTCTCTTCACACATCTATAGAAGCTTTTACAGTCAGTTTTTATGCTCTCCGCAAGCGTACACTCATGCTCTATTTTCCCCTTCCTAATCAATCACTTTGTCCTCCTTTGCTGAATTCTAAATTGCTCCCAATCCACAGCTTTGCTGCTTGATCTGGCCATTTTATGCTTCTCCTCTTTGGATCTAATGCTATCCCTGATTTTGTCAGCCACGGTTGAGTTACCTTTCCCGTTTTATTTTTGCACCAGGCAGGAATGAACAATTGTTGTAATTCATCCATGCGCTCTTTAAATGCTAGCCATTGCCTATCCATTGTCAACCCTTTAAGTAACGTCCCCCAATCCATCAGAGCCATGTTGCGCTTCATATTTGCATAGTTTCCTTTATTTAAATTCAGGACTTTAGTCCAGGAATCAACTCTCTCTCTCTCCATCTGAATGATGCATCCTACCATGTTATGGTCGTTCTTTCCCAAGTGGCCCCACACAACAAGATTGTGAACTAGCACATTCTCATTTCACAATACCCAGTCTAGGATGGCCTGTTCTGTAGCAGGTTCCTCAACAGATTGGACCAAAAAAAATATGTACGCACTCCAGAAATTTATCCTCTCCAGTATTATTGATAATTAGGTTTGTCCAGTCTATATGCAGATTAACATCACCCATAATTGCAGTTGCACCTTGGTCTCTGCTGTCTGACCTGTGACAGGTGAGAATGGTTTACTATCCGGGATCGAATGGATGGAATGGCCTGGCCTCTGCTGTCTGCCATACTGTTCACTGCCGTGCCTTTCGGCTGATCACGGTATTGAGCCGAAGTGAACATGGATCCACCTTGAGGAGCCTCCTCATCTCGTCCGTGTTTTTCTCTTCTCTGATGCCCATTTATGTACTTTAATTTGGGGGCTGGTGGTTGTCTTATGCCAATCTCTTGACCAATTACATCTTCTCATTCAATGGTCCAATTACCAAGGGACCAGGTACCCAAGGTGGACGCCTCCTATTCCAGCCCCCAGCACATAAGGTCATCCCTTTGCTTATCACTGGTAAGGACCTCTTATTAACTTCAGTCAGACAAGGTAAGAGATGGCAATATTATTTTCGGAAACATTTGTGATTGTTACTTGCTGTACTATTCAACTCAGGAACATCGATATTTTAAAACAAATAGAGGAAGATATGTTTTTATTTAATCTTTTCAAGAGATATGAGGTTCGCTGGCAAAGCCAGCATTTGTTCCCAACCCAAATTGCCCTTGATGTGCCCTATGCTTGATACAGGTGTACAGGAAACGGACCGAACCTGACCAGCATGAATTTTGAAGGCCGAAAGGGCTTTTTCTCCAAGCTAAAGTAACCTGTTAATTGCTTCAAGCAGTTTCCATTGCAGATTAACGGAGTCACTAGTGAAAGAAAAAAAACCACATTCATGCTGCGGAATATTTAACAAAAAGCGGAAAGGTCATACAACTTGAGTCAAAACCGAAAAAGACTTACTTCAAAGTTATGTTTCACTTTGCTTCCTAGTTAGAACTTTGGATAAGCTTCACGTACATAGAAACATGCAGAGAAGCCAGTGGTACAGCGGTGATGTCACCAGACCAGTAACACAAAGGCCCAGACGATTCCTCTAGAAGTCCACTCTTAGTTAGCAGCAAAGTGACGGAAGGGATCATCGACAGTGCTATCAAACAGCACTTGCTCAACGACAGGACAGACCCAATAGAGGTGTAGGTACAGTGGTATACTGTAGGGATGGTGCTGACCTGTAAGTCCACAACATTGACTCTGGCCCCCATGAAACCTCATGCCATCTGGTCAAACATGGGCAAGGAAACCTCCTCTTGATTACCACCTACCGCCCTCCCTCAGCTGATGAATCAGTACACCTCCATGTTGAACAGCACCAGGAGGAAACACTGAGGGTTGCATGTGTGCCGAATGTACTCTGGTTGGGAAGATCCAATGGCTGTCAGCAAGAGTGGCTAAGGAGCACCACTACTGAAGAAGCTGGCCGAGTCCAAAAGGACATAGCTGCTAGATTTGGCATGTGGCAGAAAGTGAGGGGACCAACTCAAGGGAAAAAAACTTATTTGACCGCGTCTCACCAATCTGCCTGCCGCAGATGCATCTGTCACTGACAGTATTGGGAGGTGTGACCAGTACACAGTCCTTGTGGAGACAAAGTCCCACCTTCACATTGAGGATATCTTCCATTGTTTTGTGCGACACTACCACCATGCTAAATGGGATAGATTTCAAACAGATCCAGCAACTCATAACCTGGCATCCTTGAGGTACAGTGGGCCATCAGTAGCAGCAGGATTGTACTCAACCATAATCTGTAATCTCATGGCCCGGCATGTTCCTCATTTTGCCATTACCATCAAGCCGGGGTATCAACCCCGGTTCAATGAAGAGTTCAGGAAGGCATGCCAGCAGCAACACCAGGCATACCTAAAAATGAGGTGTCAACCAGGTAACTTGCGCCTTACAGCATGCAAAACAGTGTAAGCAGCACGCAGTAAACAGAACGTAACGATCTCATAACCAACAGATCAGATTTAAGCTTTGCAGTCAAGTCACATTCAGTCGTGAATGGTGGTGGACAATTAAATAACGAACTGGAGGAGGTGGCTCCACAAATATCCCCATCCTCAATGATGGGGGAGCTCATCACATCAGTGCTAAAGATAAAGCTAAAGAATTTCTAACAATCCCCAGCCATAGGTTCCAAATGGATGATCCATCTCGACCTGTCCCTGAGGTCCCCAGCATCACGGATCCCGGTTTTCAGCCAATTCGCTTGACTTGGGTTTATATAAAAAAAAACGACTGAAGGCTCAGGATACTGCAACAACTATGGGCCCTGACGATATAACGGCAATTCTACTGAAGTCCTGTGTTCATTGCTTTCC
This sequence comes from Heterodontus francisci, assembly GCF_036365525.1. Taxonomy (NCBI): domain Eukaryota; kingdom Metazoa; phylum Chordata; class Chondrichthyes; order Heterodontiformes; family Heterodontidae; genus Heterodontus; species Heterodontus francisci. Next base: position 1,728,673 of record NW_027140322.1, read on the forward strand.
ACACCTCGAGTCAAACTGATCCAGGACAGCTACAACATTGGCAGCAACCTGGCAGTGCGGAAAATTTCCCAGTTATGTCCTGTACACAAAAAGCAGGACAAATCGAACCCAGCCAATTACCGCGCTATCAGTTTACTCTCGATCATCAGTAAAGTGATGGATGGTGTCACCGACAATGTTATCAAGCTGCACTTGCTTAGCAATAGCCTGCTCAGTGACGCTCAGTTTGGATTCCGCCAGGACCACTATGCTCCTGACCTCAGTACATCCTTGGGTCAAACATGGACAAAAGAGCTAAACTCAAGAGGTGCGGTGAGAGCCACTGCCCTTGATTTCAAGGCAGCATTTGACCGATTATGGCATCAAGGAGTCCTAGCAAAACTGAAGTTAATGGGAATCGGGGCGAAAACACTCCGCTGGTTGGAAATGTACCTCGTGCAAAGGAGGATGGTTGTAGTTGTTGGTGGTCAATCATCTCCGCAACTGGATATCACTGCAGGAGTTTTGCATGATAGTATCCAAGCCCCACCATTGTCAGTTGCTTCATCAATGACCTTCCTTCAATTATAAGGTCAGAAATGGAGAAGTTCGCTGCTGGTTGAACAATGCTGAGCACCATTCATGACTGCATGCAGAAATGCATCAAGACCCAGACATTTTCCAGGCATAGGCTGATATCTGCTCTGTAATTCAATAAGAGGGTGGCTGATCTTAGAGTCATACAGCACTGAAACAGGCCCTTCGGCCCAACGAGTCTGCGCCGAATTGTAATGCCTAATTAAAGATGAGGTGCTCTTCCTCGAGCGGCTGTTGAACTTCATTGGAACAGTTCCGAAGGCTGACGACAGAGATGTCAGCATGGCAGCAAGGTCGAGAATTAAAATGACAGGAGATCAGAAGTTCAGGGTCAAGCTTGTAGTCTGTATAGAAATGTTCAAAGTGGTCACCTAGTCTGCGTTTATCTCCCCATTGTAGAGGAGACTGCAACATGAGCAGTGAATACAGTATGCTGACTTTAATGAAGTACAAATGAATAGCTGTTTCATCTTGAGTGAGTATTTACGGCCTTGGACAGTCAGACTGTGTTAGGGCAGTTGCTACATCCCCTGCTCTTGCATGGGAGGGAGAGTGGGTATTGAATGGGATAAAGGTTTGGAGCAGGGTGTCACGGAGGGAATGGTCCCTGCGGAATACTTAAAGGCAAGGGGAAGATGTGTTTGCAGGCATCACACTAGAGATGGGGGAAATGATGGAGGATGCGGCATTGAATGCACAGTCTGGTGGGGTGGAAGGTGAGGACAAGAGAACCATATCTGCAAAGGAATTTGAGATAAAGTCCTGGAAATGGAATGGAAATTGAAGGAGGAGGCTGGAGGGAACGGGTTCATAAACTCCGGGGCAAATTAAGCTTCACACTCACTGAGTGCAGACCCAGACTCCAGTGCAAAACAGGGAACATTTTCCGACTTCCAATCACCTGGTGTAGGCCTCAAACCCCCATAACATTCTCCAGGTCTCACATTTACACCAAGCAGGGTGGCAGCTGCGGTGTTTCACCCGGTGACAGGCCCGGGTTAACGGCTGCCATTTTTGGAGGGGACAATGTACTGCAGGGCGCCTCTGCAGCCATCCTGGACCAGGAAGCAAGGGGAGAGAATATTGTGAATTCCGCTGCTGGACTGACAGTCATGGCTTTTGTAAACTCCTTTTACAGGGATCTGGAAGGGGAAGATTGACAAATGGGAAATTCAAATCAAGCAACACATCAAGGTCTGACTGTCACTTGATTCATGAGGACCTGAATATCAAACGTCTTTAAATGTGGAAGGAAAAAAGGTTAGTCACTTCTGTCCATGAGAAAAGTTGTCAAGTATCAGTACTGAGATATACAAAGCCCTGGTTAGACCACTTCTGGACTATTGTGTTCACTTCTGTGCACCACACCTTCGGAAGGTTATTTTAGCCTTGGAGACAGTGCAGCATAGATTTACCTGAATGGTACCTTGTCTCCAAGGGTTAAATTAACAAAGAAGAAAGAACGGTACAGCACAGGAACAGGTCATTTGGCCCTCGAAGCCTGCACCGATCTTGAAGCCTGCCTAAACTAAAACCTGACAAGGACAGATTACACAAATGTGTCACAGTAAATACAGCACATAAGGAGGACATTCAGCTTTCTGACTTGATGCCAGCTGCCTTTAGACAAATCTAATAATCCCATTCCCCCGTTCTATCCCTATAGGTCTGCAGGTTTAAATCCGGGAAGTGCCCATTCATTTGCCTTTTTAAATCATTGAATTTCTCCACTTCTACCACACTGTAAGGCAGCGAGTTCCAGGTCATTATCATTCACTATGTAAAAACATAGTTCCTCACATCCCCCCTGTATATTTTGCCCAACCCCGCAAATCTGTGTTTCCTTGCCTCTGTACTATCAGTTAATAGGAACAGCTTTTCTTTGTCTACCTTACCTAGCCCTGTCATAATTTTGAACACCTCGATCAGATTTCCCATCATCTCCTTTGCTCCAAAGTGAACCAACACAGCTTCTCCAACCCAACCTTGTAGCTAAAATCTCTCACTCCTAAAACCGTTCTGGCAAATCTCCCATGCACCCTTTCTAGGACCTTCACATCTTTCCTAAAGTGTGGTAATTACGACTGGATACAATACTCTATTTGTGGCCTAGCCAGAGCTTTATAAACCCCTGCAGTCACTTGTGAAATTGCTGGAATCTCAGCAGGTTCGATGATCAGTTAAATTCCTTTCCGTACGCGGAGCAGATGAAGAACCACTTCCTGGTGTGGACTCACCTGTGGATCAGCAGGTGTTGATAAAAATTGAATCCCTTCCCACATGCTGTGCAGATAAACAGCCTCTCCCCAATGTGAGTGGGTTTGTGTATCAACAGATTATTTTTGCTTTCAAAGCTCTTCTCATAGTCAGAACGTTTAAATGGTTTTCCATAGAATCGTAGAATGTTTACAGAAGGAGACCATTTGACCCCTTGTGGCTGAGCTGGCTCTCTACAAGAGCAACACACCAAGTCCCACTCCCCCGCCAATTCCCCATAGTCCTACACATTGTTTCTCTTCCGAAAATTTCTCCAATTTCCTTTTGAAGTTCACGATTGAATCTGCCTCCACGACACGCTCAGCTAGTGCATTCCAGATCTTAACCACTGGCTGCATAAAGAAGGTTTTTCCTCAAGCCGCCTTTGCTTCTTTTGACAATCACTTTAAATCAGTGTTGCTTGGTTCTTGCCTCTTCCACCAATTGCAACAGTTTCCCCCTATCTATTCTCTCCAGACCCTTCGTGATTTTGAGCACCTCTATCAAATTTCCTCTCAAGTTTCTCTGAGGGGAATGGTTCCAGCTTCTGCAGCATATACCTTTCAGAATTTCCTTGCCCTGCAACCAATCTTGTAAATCTTTTGTGTACCGTTTCAACTGCGTAAGCATCCTTCCTAAAGTGTGGTGCTCAGATCTGGACACAATCTCCAGTACAGGCAGATCCAGCATTTTATAAAACATTACCATTACTTCCTTACTTTTGTATGCTATCGCTCTATGTATAAAGCCCAGGATTCCACATGCTGTATTAACTGCTTTCTCAACCTGCCTTGCAACCTGCAGTGATATGTATTGATATATCCCCAGATCCCTCTGCTCCTGCACTCGTTTTAGAATTGTACCCCTTATTTTAAATTGCCTCTTCTCGTTCTTCCTACGAAAATGAATCACTTCGCACTTTTCTACATTAAATTACATCTGTCACATGTCCCCCCATTCCACCAGCCTGTCTATGTCTTCTTGCAATCTCTCACTATCCTCCTCACAGATCACAATACTTCCAGGTTTTGTGTCATCTTCAAATTTTGAAATTATGCTCTGCACCCCCAACTCTAAGTCATTAATCTAGATCAAAGAAAGCAGTGGCCCTAATGCTTACCCATGGGAAACCCCACTAAATATCATCCTCCTGTCTGAGCAACAACTGTTCACCACTACTCGCTTATCTCTCAGCCAACCTAGAATCCATGCTTCTACTGTCCCTTTTATTCCATGGGCTCTAATTTTGTTGACATATCTGTTATGTGACACCTTATAAAATGTCTTTTGGAAGTCCATGTACACCACATAAACCACATTACCTTCATCAACCTTTCCATTGCCTCATCAAAAAAAAAACTCAAGCAAGTAGTTAAACATGATTTTCCTTTAACTACTCCATGCGACTTTCCTTAATAAATCCAAATTTGTCCAAATAATTGTTACTTTTCTCATAGATTATTGTTTCTTAATGATTTCCCACCCCCAAGGTTAAACTGATTAGTTTGTAGATGTTGAGGTTGCAATTGCACACTTTTTGAACAATGGTGTAATATTTGCAATTCTCTGGTCCTCTGGCCGCACACTTATCTATGAAGGATTGGAAAATTATGGCCAGTATCTCCAGAATTCCCTGCCTTACTTCCATCAGTATTCTTGGATGTATCTCATCAGTTTATGTTGACTGAGCAACATTACGTACGGTCCTCCCGTGACTGAGAGAGTGAGCAATTACCCCGTAACCTTCTGTATTCCAGGGAATACAGGTTTAGTTTATCTAATTTTTCCTCACAACCTGACCCTTGGAGAATGCCCATCTTCCCAAACACTTTGGCTTCATCGGCCATTTAGCAGCTTATCATGGACCACATAGGCTGCTTGAAAAAAATGTATTGAATCTGGTTGTCTTCCAAATTGGTTTATTTTATATTAAAGGCATGTAATCAGTAAGTATGGAATTGAGTTTGTGTCGGAGCTGATGAAATTTGTGTTTCGTCATTAGAGTAGCTAATTGGATGAATTTGTTGCATTTTCAAACATGGACGTTGGATCAGCAGTCTGATAATTTCGCAGCACTGGAAACGTGACGAGAAATGGCGGTGCGGTAGAGTTGAGTGTCATAAGAAGACATGTCAAAAATAACGCTGTGCTTTCAAATGATACCGCTGAGGGACAGCAGTTCGACGAGGGAGAGGAAGGGGGCACGGACATTGGGAACACCAGTGTTAACAATGTGGTAACAGAAAGGGTAGTTATTGATGGTGATTCTATGGCTACGATTAGAAATATAAGAAAATAACATAAGGGCATAAGAAACAGGAGAAAGAGTAGGCTATTTGGCCTCTCGAGCTTGCTGCACCATTCATGGCTGATTGGATTGTGTCCTTACTCCACTTTAATGCCTGCCCCAAAAACTCTTGGCTCCTTTGTCAATGAAAAATCTGCCTATCCCAGCCTTGAATACGTTGATTGACCCAGCCGCTAACTCTTTCTGGGAAAGAGCATTCCAAACGCTAACAACCCTGGAGGAGAAGAAATTCCTCCTCATCCCTGCCTTCAATGGGAGATTTCCGTATTTTTCAGATTGTGCCCAACAGTTCCAAATTCCCCCACGAGAGGAAACATCCTCTCTGCAGCTACCCTGTCAAGCCCCCTCAGAATCGTACATGCCTCAATAACATCACTTCTCATTCTTCTGAACTCCAAACACTATAGGCTCAACCTGCTTAACCTTTCTTTATAAGACAAACCACTCATCCCAGGAATCAGCCGAGTGAATCTTCTCTGAACTGCTGCCAATACAAGTATATGCTTCCTTAAGTATGGTGACCAAACCTCTATAAAGTACTCTAAGTCTGTCTCAGCAACGCTATGTGCAGTTTTAGCAAGAATTCCCAACTTTATACTCCACTTCGCCTTGCAATAAATGTCAGCATTCCATGTGCCTTCCTAATTACTTGCTATTTCTACATGCTTAATTATTCTGATTCATGTACAACAATACCCAGGTCCCCCTGCACCGCAGAATTTTTCCATCGCTCTCCATTTTAATAATATTTGTTTTTTACCCCTATTCTTCCAAGTTAAGTAGTCGAGCTCACATTTTCCCAATTATACTCCATTTGCCAATGTTTTTCCCACTCACCTAACCAATTCTAACACTTCATATAACTCTGCACCCTCCTCACAATTTGCTTTCCGACCTATTTTCGTATTGTGAGCAAAATTGGCTACAATTCAGTCGGTCACTTTATCCACTTTATGTAATTCATTAAAATAGACTGTAAATAGTTGCCGCCCATCACTGATCCCTATGGCACCTCACGGGTTACAGTTTTCCTACCGGAATATGACTCATTCATCCCAAGCCTTTGCTTCCTGTTAGTTAGCCATTCTACATCTATTCTAATATATTTCCCCCAGCAGCATAAGCACTTGTCTTGTGTAGTAACCTTTTATGTGGCATCTTATCGAATGCTTTTTGGACATGCAAATGCACTACACCTACTGGTTAGAGATTAACATCAGTAGGGATAGCGAGCACGGAATTCCTAAAGGCAGATCATGGTTGACAAATCCAATTAATGTATTTGATGAAATAACAGTGAAGGAATATTGAAGGGAATGTGGTGGATGCGGTCAATATGGAGTTTCAGAAAGTCTTCGACAAAGTACAACATAAAAGGCATGTTAACAAAATTGAAACATATGGAATAGACCGGTCAGTGTCCAATTGGATAAAACATTGGCTCAAGGACAGATAACGGGGAGATTTGGTAAATTATTTTTTTTTTCCAGACTGGAGGATAGTGGATAGTGCTGTTCCTCCCTATCAGTGCTCGGACCTCTGCCCTTTTTGCTCTATATATTAATGACATGCATTTGGAATACAGAGTAGAATTCCAAAATGTGCAGATGATGTGATTGCCTGGAACCTGCTGCCTGGGAAGGTGATGGAGGCAGGTAGATGGCAACGTTTAAGAGGCGTCTTGACAAATACATGAATAGGATGGGAATAGAAGGATACGGTTCCCGGAAGTGCAGAAGATTTTAGTTAGACAGGCATCAAGATCGGTGCAGGCTTCGAGGACCGAATGGCCTATTACTGTGCTGTGTTGTTCTTTGTTCTTTGTTTTTGTTATTTGATGCCAAACTTGGAGCGATTGCAAACAGAGCGGATGTTGTGAACTGCCTGTCGCAGGAACTAGATAGGCTAGCACAATGGATAGACAAGTGGCAGATTACATTTAATACAGACAAGTGTGAGGCGATGCATTTTGCCAGAAGGCACAGGGTAAGGCAATATAGACTTAATGACACAGCTCAAAACGGTGTGTACGAACAGAGGGACCGGGGGCAGCATGTGCATCAGTCTTTGACTGTGGCAGGATTTATTGAGAGCGTGGTTAGTAAATCTGGTTGCATCTTCGGCTTCATAAATAGAAGCATTGTGTACGAAGGTGTAGAACCTATGCTGAACCTAGATAAAGATTTGGTTGGGTCCCAACTAGATCAATGCGTCCAGTTCCAGTCACACTTCAGGGAGAATATGAGAGTCATTGAGAGCTTGCAGAGGAGACTTTTCAGAATGGTTCCAGGAATGGGGGATCTGAGTTACAAGGTTAGGTTGGAAAAGCTGCGTTTGTTCTCTTTGGTGGAAAATAGATTGTGGGAAGTTTTGCTAGAGGTGAACAAGATATTACAGGCTTAGATAAGTTAGAAAAGGAAAAAAAAATGTTCAGTTAGCTGCTGGTGAAAGGGCTAGGGAACACAGTTTAAAATTCTGGGCAACAGAGGCAGGGGGAATATTAGAAACTATTTTATTTATGCAATGAGTGTTTCTGTCCTGGAACTCACCTCCCACGTAGGTAGTGGAAGCGGAGACAATCAATGATTCCAAAAGGAAATTGGATAGGCACCTGAAGGAAATAAACTCGAAGGCTACAGAGAATGAGCGAGGGAGTGGGACTGACTGATTTCTGCTGATAGCCGCCATGGCCTATGTGCGTCGAATGACCTCCTCCTGTGTAGTAAATGACTCTCTATGTCGAATTGACGCTATAAAGGACCGATAAGGTGTATGACGGGTTATAATGAACTATAAAAGCTTACAATGCATTATTATAAAGTTCATAAAATATTATACATCATTATAAATACTATGAATAATTATATAATGTTATAAAGGATTGCTCAGGATTATGAAGGGTGATAAAGGGTTATAGCGGAATATATTATTTTCAAAGAATTATTCAGGTTATTAGGTATTATGAAGGGTTATAAAGGATTAGAAGGGATTATAATTGGTTATAACGTTCATAAAGCATTATGAAGTGGTAAAGTCTCCATAAATGAGTGTACAGGGCTATGATGAATCACAAAGTGTTATAAACGATTACGATTATTATAAAGTGTTATAAAGTTCTACAAATCATTATAAAGCAATCCAAATTATAGCAATGCATTGTGAAGTGTCATAAATGTTTATAAAGGGTTATAAATTATTATAAAGGATTAGGAAGGATTAAAAGGGTTATACAGGATTACCACGGGGTTTCAGGGATTATTAGCTGTTAGAAAGTGCAATAAAGACTTATGAATCATTATAGACTTCTGTAAAGAATTGTGAATGATTGTGAGGGATTATAAAGTGCTATAAATGATTGCACAGGACTAGAAACAATTGCAATGTATAATAAACTGTTATAAAGGATTATAAAGGTTTGTAAAGGGTTATAACATATAAAACATATTATGGATTACAAAATATAAATTGATATTAGATGTTATAAAGTATTATAAAATGTTACAGTGGATTCTGAAGGGTTAAAAGGTTATAAAGGATTATAAAAAAAGAAAGAATTCTTAAAGATGTTGAAGGGTTATAAACGATTCAAACGATTATAAAAATAAAAAGGGTAATAAAGAATTACAAAGGCTTCTAAAGACTTATGAAAGATTATAAAAGGTTGCAAAGGACTATACATATTATAAAGATGAGAGATTATTATGAACTGGTAAAAAGGGTTATAAAGGATTATGCTGGTTTATCGGATTATAAAGGAGGACAAAGAGTTAGCATCAGTAAAATAGTTATTAAGCATTATAAATTGCTTTTAAGGATTAGAAGGATTATAAAGTATTACAAAAGTTTATAAAGTATTATAACGGATTATCAAGGGTTCTAAAGGACCATAAAAGGTTGTAAATAATTTTGAATTGTCTGAAGGAACGTGAAGTATTATAAAGGTATCTCAAGTTCTATAACGGATTATATAGTATTATAAAGCATTATAAAGGGCTATAATTAAGGATTATAAATGTTTATAACGTGTCATAAAATAGTTAAAATGGTTATAAAGTAATATAAAGAAGAGTAAAGGACTATAAAGTATTATGCAGTTCTTAAGATCATTTGTAATGATTCTAAGAATTGTAAACGATGATAAAGTTTCGAAATTATCATAAAGATTTATAAACGGGTATGAAGTACTTAAGGCTGAATCTTCTCACCACTTGCTCTATTCTTCCTGTTGTTGCAGTTTTGGTTGTTGCCTGGTTGCTGTTGAGACTGCCGGTTGGCCGGGCCGCTGGTGACGCTTTTCAGCAACAGACTCTGCCCTCAGCGCGTTGGCGGGGTCAGCGCGGTGGACGGGGCTGCTGTTGCCGCATTCCCCCAGCATACTCTGCTCTCAGCGGAGTGAGCTGTGTCAGCGCGATGGGCGTGGTCGGCAGTCATCAGACCCTGCTCACTGTTCATTTTGCCATCAGCATGGGAACAGGCTGCACCCTGTCTCCATAACGATAAGCTGCCCGCCCCATCACCCCACCAACACCTCCCACCCAGACCCGCGCGCCCCACTGCTCTGTCACCATCGGGCCAGTTTTAGGTCCCACCCTGCTGTCATCATAGTGACAGACGCAATACGTCAGCTGCTGGAAATGTGCAATGAAATTAGATGCTGTTGGAAATAGTCAGTGATTCGCTTCCTCTCATTATTGAATGAATTTACCAATTTGAGTAAAGGGATATTTCAACACATTCTTCAGCTGCTCTCTGAACTGAGCCTGGGTCACTGCATAAATCGCAGTGTTTGTGCAGCAACTCAGGAGCTGTAGCATGTAACCCACTTGCAGCAGAAACATTGGTGGAATTACAGACCGATATCCTAAATTATACAACTGGCTCCAGATCGAAACCACCATAAATACTGCCCATAACAATATGAAATTTGCCGAAATAACTAACAATAAAATGATCGATTTCCTTCGGCTCTGCATCTCTGGGTCTCTGCGAATCTCCCCAATGCTGTGAGCCCGGAGTCTGCTGCGTGCTCTGCTACTTACTAAAATGTGTCTGACAGTGAAAGCATTGAGAAAAAGAATCACCACAAATGGGGCAAATGGGGTTAGAATGTGACGGAAGAGCTCGATTGTTATCCAGACCCGAGAGAACCGAATACCATCTGTAACAGAACAAAACCAAGGCATGTTCACCTTCGAATACCGACCTGTAAAAATAAAATACCAGGTGATGTTCTTTAAACAGCTCAGCACAGTCACTGTTCCCAGAACCACAGCTGCCGTTTTCTCGGTGCAATATTTACTTTTCAGCTTCTGGCAACAAATGGCCACAAATCGATCAAAGGTGAAAGTGACGGTGAACCAGACAGAACAGTCTGTGGCTGCAAACAGCAGGACTGCATGGATATTACACACGGGGATGGACCGCAAGGAATTAAGTTGTTCCAGATAAACAATGGGAATGTGCCTCAATATCAGGTCGAAGATAATGACCAGTAGATCCGCCGCTGCCATGGCCACCAGGTAGCGAGTGACACAATTGGAGAGACGGCACTTTCGCCGAGACATGATCCCAATCGTCAGCAAGTCAGCAAGTGAGGAAGGGAAATAAACAGGGAAATTATACATCAGGCTGTGCGCAAAGTTGCCAGTTTGATTGAGGACTCATTGAGATTTCGATATGTGTTCCTGTGTCCAGTGATGCATTGAAGTGATTGTAACTAAACTAACAAACGGGATGGTCTGTGAAACGGAGGAAGGCAGGATAGATTAAATGATAAAAGGAAAACACTGAAATAGTCGTTTAATATTACAAAACTTGAGTATTTCTGAAAATAGAGACATATTCTCGCAGCTTTTCGGCTTAAACACACTCATAAGGACAATCCAAAAGTATATGAATGTGAGGAAAAAACAGTAACTTTATGCTATATGAGAAGAAGGTGCTGCTCAGTTGGCAAGTGAAATCTGATTGGTAGAGGCTCTGCCATGGAGAATGCATCAGTTTCCGATGACTGACCGTTAACTGCTCAGCTTTGTTTGCAATTTAAACCAGGGAGCTTGACTCTGATCAGTTAAGGCATTGCCCGGAGGAATGAGCCAACGAATGGATGTCACTTATTTTGTTTAGCTGAAACAGGAGCATTTAATTTACGTGTTCTTTCTGCCTTCCAAGAACAGGGCTCTGTGTATTAATATATGTAGCTTCCAGTAAGTGCAAATTCGCCACACTGCGAGCCCTACTGGCAAAGGTGTGAGCAGTGAGAGGCAGTCCGGGTAGGAGTGGAAGCCATAGCCCAGTAACCGAGGCTAGGAATTTGGTGAGAGCTAGTAGCCCAGTAACTGAGGTCGGTACAGCAGGGCCCAGAGCCCAGTAACCGAGGCCGGGGTGCAGCAAGTGCCAGAGCCCTGTAACCAAGGCTGGCGAACAACGGCAGCCACAGACCAGTAACAAAGGCTGGTTGGAATTGACAGCTAGAGGCCATTAACGGAGGTTGGGGAGCAGTGAAAGCCGTGGGCCAGTTAAGAGGCAGGTGTAATCATCAAAGTTGACTTCAAGAGTTACATACCAGAATAGGGAAGAACGCCGTGCATAATGCTTAAAGGGGCACAATTCGTTAAGTGTACCCAGGAGGGCTTTTTGAACCAGCACGTAGAAAGTCCTACAAGAGAAGGGGCAGTGCTGGACCTAATCTTAGGGAATAAAGCCGGAAAATTGGTGGCAGTGTCAGTGGGGGAGCATTTCGGGGATTTTGACGATAACTCTGTAAGATTTAATGTAGTTATGGAAAAGGACAAAGAGGGACTGGAAATTAAAGTACTGAATTGGGGGAAGGTTGCTTTCAATATGATAAAACAGGATCTGGTCAGTGTGGATTGGGAGCAAGTACTAGTAGGAAAGTCTACATCAGACCAGTGGGAGTCATTCAAAAAGGAAATAGGAAGAGTTCAGTGCCAGCATGCTCCAGTAAAGATGAAGGGTAGGACCAATAAGTTCAGGGAACACTGGATGTAACGGGATATAGAGGATTGTATCAGGATTTCAGATTCAGAGCGCTGAACACAACGGTGACCCCAGAGGTGTATAGAAAAGAGAGGGGAGGGTTCATGAAAAAGCACTGGTGGGCAAGATAAGTTGAGGCAGCTGATTGGTAAGTAGGAATAGGTGGGTGTTTCTAGCCTATTTTTACTACTTTCAATCGCTGAATTAAATGTAAAGGTAGGGATTTTAGATTCTGAGTGGTAGTGTATGGAGTGGAAAAAGGTTCCTACCCTAATTATTACTCTGTATTAAAGGGTGTAACTAAGGAGCTTATTCTAAGGGTAAGTCAGGGCAATAGAGCTCAGCCCTGTGATATGCTCCTCCTGCGAAGGAGGGATATCGGAGAAACTTGCCATGTCCCTGGCAACCATGTGTGCAGGAAATGTGTTTAGCTGCAGCTGCTGGTTGACTGCAATGCACACCTGGATCTGCGGATGGACTCACTGTGGAGCATACGCGATGCGGAGGCCGTCGTGGATAGCACGGTTAGTGAGGTGGTCACATCACAGGTAATGACGTGTCAGTGATCAAGCATTTCGTGGATAGCTCTGTAAAATTTAAGGTACTTATGGAGAAGGGGAAAGATGCACAGGAAATAAAGTAACTGAATTGGGGGAAGGCCGATTTTAATATGATCAAACAGGATCTGGCCAAAGTGGAATGGGAGAGCTACTTGTAGAAACTCTACATAAAACTAATGCGAGTCATTCAAAGAGAAAATAGCGAGTGTTCAGACATGTATCTGCTAAAGTGAAGGGTAGGACCAACAGGTCCAGGGAACCCTGGATGTCAACGGATATAAAAGATTGGATAAGGGAAAGAGGAGGCTTATGGCAGATTCAGATCACTGCAAACAGCGGAGGCACTAAAGGAGTATAGAAAGTGTAGGGGTTCTTAAAAGAGTAATTACGAGAGCTAAGAGGGGACATGAAAAAACACTGGTGGGCAAGATAAAGGAAAATCCTCAGTCGTTTCATAATTATGTTAAGGGCAAGAGAATTACCAGAGAAAGTGGAGAGCCCATTAGGGATCAAAGTGATAATCTGTGTGCGGATCTGCTGAGGTTTGCAATGATTATTTTTCATCAGTGTTCACTAAGGAGAAGGACGATGTAGGTGTAGAGATTAGGGAGCGGGATTGTGATATACTGGAGCATATTAGCATTGAGAGGGAGGAAATATTAGCTGTTTTAGCGGGCTTAAAAGTGAACAAATCCGCAGGCCCAGGTGAGATATATCCCAGGCTGTTATGTAAGGCAAGGGAGGAGATAGCAGGGGCTCTGACACAAATTTACTAATTCTCTCTGGTCACTGGAGAAATACCAGAGGAATGGAGGGCAGCGAATGTGGTGCCATTATTCAAGAAGGGTAGCAGGGATAAACCAGGTAATTACAGGCAGGTGTCTCTGACATCAGTGGTTGGGAATCTATTTGAAGAAATTCTGAGGGACAGGATTGCTCTCCACTTGGAGAGACAGGAATTAATCAGGGATAGTCAGCATGGTTTTGTCAGGGAGATCGTGTCTAATTAACTTGATTGAATTTTACGAGGAGGTAACTAGATGTGCAGATGAGGGTAAAATAAGTGATGTAGTCTACATGGACTTCAGTATGGCTTTTGATAAGATCCCACATGGGAGATTGGTCAAGAAGGTAAGAGTCCATGGGATCCAGGGCAATTTGGCAAATTGGATCCAAAATTAGCAAAGTGGCAGGAGGCATAGGGTAATGATCGAGAGTTGTTTATGCGAGTGGAAACATGTGACTAGTGGTGCACTGCAGGGATCCGTGCGGGCACCCTTGCTGTTTCTCCTGTGCATTAATGAATTAAACGAGAATACAGGTGGTATGATCAGTAAGTTCGTAGATGACACGAAAATTGGTGGTGTCATAAATAGTGAGGAGGAAAGCCTTAGATTACAGGACAGTATAGATGGGCTGGTAAGATGGGCGGAGCTGTAGCAAATGGAATTTAACCCTGATGAGTATGAGATGATACATTTTGGGAGGGGTAACAAGGTAAGGGAATATACAATGGATGGTAGGACCCTTAGAAGTACAGAGGGTCAGATGGACCTTGGTGTGCTTGTCGATAGATCACTGAAGGCAGCAGCACAGGTAGATAAGTTTGCCAGGAAGGCATATGGAATACTTGCCTTTTTAAGCAAAACATATAAGGGCAGGGAGGTTATGATGGAACTGCAGAAAATGCTAGTTCGGCCACAGCTGGAGTACTGTGTACAGTTCTGGGAACCACACTATAGGAAGGCTGTGATTGCACTGAAGAGGTTGCAGAGGACATCCACCAGAATATTGCCTGGGCCGGAGCATTTCAGCAATGAAGAGAGACTGAAAAGGCGCGGTTATTTTCCTTACAGCAGAGAAGGCTGAGGGGGATATGACAGAGGTATAGAAAATTATGAGGGGCATTGATAGGATAGATAGGAAGAAAAGTTTTTTTCTATTAGCGGAGCGTCAATGACCAGGGTGCATAGATGTAAGATGAGGGGCTGGAGGTTTAGATGGGATTTTAGGATTTTCTTCCACCAGAGGGTCATTCGAATTTGTAAGACACTGCCTGAAGGTGTAGTACAGGCAGGAACCCGCGCAGCATTTAAGAAGTATGTAGAGGAGCACTTTGAACGCCAGACTCGGGGCCAAGTGGTGTAAAATGGGATTCGAATAGATAAGTATTTGATGGCCGGCACAGACACGATGGGATTAAGGACCTGGTTCTGTGCTGTATAACTCTATGACTCTATGACATCTAAGCTGTTAGTGGTGTCAGTGGCAGCTGTGTGTGGTGATTTCACATGTTCCCATTTACACCTCATCTGCACGCATCATTTGTTTATTTACTTCTCCCATTACCATTCCATTTTTCATTTCTCTATCATCAATTGGTGATATAATCCTCCTGTTTTTCACTCTATTACAGACCATGCCATTTGTACTTTCCTCCACTCCCTCCTTTCCCTGCCTGGCCTAAAATCTGTACCATCTGTCACCTCTCCCAGTTCTGACGAAGGGTCACTGACCTGAAACAATAACTATACTTCTCTCTCCACAGATGCTGTCGGACCTATGAATATTTCCAGCATTTTCTGTTTTTATTTCAGATGCAGCATCTGCAGCATTTTGCTCTTGTATAGAAAGTTA
Organism: Heterodontus francisci; assembly: GCF_036365525.1. Classification (NCBI taxonomy): domain Eukaryota; kingdom Metazoa; phylum Chordata; class Chondrichthyes; order Heterodontiformes; family Heterodontidae; genus Heterodontus; species Heterodontus francisci. The sequence goes on from NW_027140322.1 coordinate 1,744,009, forward strand.
GATATTGGACTGACTGAGAGATTCCCTCACCTGTGATAGGCAACACGGAATTCAATTATTTCAACGCAATAATTGGAAATGTGTCCACTGAAAAATCAATGAAACAAATAATCTCAATCATTACTAAGTTAAGTGTAACCAAGGGAAATTCCCAGAAAAATAATGTATCAGGTTGGGAGTAAAAACACCAGTTTAAAGAAGTTCGGGGTATTTCTGCTGGAGACAGGATTTAAATTAAAACATCATGACAGTATTAGGAAATAGATTTTTAACAGAACAGGAATTACAACTGGAATCAGAGAGAGGATTGAAAAATAAACAAAATAAGATTATTGAACTAAAATGCGTAATACCAGATTTACAATAAATCTGACATCTTGTAATTACAGATGAGGACAGTCACAACTTGTTTCTCAACATTGTGGTGAATGGCTGTTGTTCGGTCTGGAAAGGGTTTTTGAGTGATGTTTCCCAGGGTTCAGTACTCGGATCACGGTGGTTTCTTATACACCAGCAGAGATCCGGAAATGCTCGTGCTGAAATGACTATCTATATTGCACTCACTTTAACTCCCCGTCCGATTCCAATCCAACATTCCCATGCAATCAAACTCATGCCATAATATCCTAAACATTTCAGGCCTCCCATATAATCACCTCCCATTCCTCGTAATACACCTTGCTCCCATGCCATACACAACCACCTTCGTAGATCACCCATGCCATTCCCAGCCCATGCCGCCCCATTTAGTTTAACTGAGTTTAGTTTAGTTTAATTTAGAGATACAGCACTGAAAAAGGCCCTTCGGCCCACCGAGTCTGTGCCGACCATCAACCACCCATTTATACTAATCCTACACGAATTCCAAATTCCTACCATATCCCCACCTGTCCCTATATTGCCCTACCACCTACCTGTACTAGTGGCAATTTATAATGGCAAATTTACCTGTCAACCTGCAAGTCTTTGGCATGTGGGAGGAAACCGGAGCACCCGGAGGAAACCCACGCAGACACAGGGAGAACCTGCAAACTCCACACAGGCAGTACCCAGAATTGAACCCGGGTCGCTGGAGCAGTGAGGCTGCGGTGCTAACCACTGCATTCTGAACTACTGTGACATCCACCCTCAACCCACCCATGCTGTCCCCTCTCCATCCTACCATGCTGTCTCCACTCCTCCCCATAATGGTGTGACACCGCTCTATCTTCATCATCAGTAGCCAGCAGTGGAAGCCATAACTCATTAACAGATGCTGGGGAGCCATTAGAGTAGAACCCGATTAACTGAGGCCATCGAGCAGAGTGTGCTGAAGGCCAGTAACTGAGGTCAATGGGTGGTAAAAGGCGGTGACCAGTAAGTGAAATTGTGGAGCAATGAGAGATGGAGCACACTATCTGAGGCCGGGGAGCACTGACAGCTGGAGCCTAGTAACCGAGGCCGGGGAGCGGTGAGAGCCAGTGGTCAGAAACCGAGGCCAGATGGTGGGGAGGTGGAAATATGAGAGCCTAAACCCAGTTATTGAGGCCGGCGGCGCGGGCGGGGACGGGGGTTGTGAAGGGGGTGCAGGAGGGTGGGTACCAATGTGAGAGCCAGAACCCAGTAATTGAGGCTGGGGAGCAGTGAGAACCAGAGGCAAGTAACCAAAGCCAAGGACCAGTGCGAGCGTGGGGTGAGTAACCGAGGACAGGGAGCATTGACAGCCGGAGTCCAGTACAAAGGCCAAAGAGTAGCAAGAGCCATCGCTCAGTAACAGGGGCCAGGAACCTGCCAGAACGCAGAACCAAAGGGTGCGCACAGCGTGCGCTGGGATACTGAGCATAGTAACCGAAGCTAGGGAGCACTGAAAGCCAGAACAAGGTAACCAAAGTGAGGGAGCAGTGAGAATCAGAGCCTGGTAACCAATACGAGAGATCAGTGTGACCCAGAGCCCAGCAACTGAGGCCAGCGAGCAATGCCAGCTGGAGCCCAGTGAACAAGACCACAGCACAGAGAGCCGGAGCCCAGTAATGGAGACCAGGGACCAGAGATGGCTGGACCAAGGTCTAGGAGGAGAGAGAAGAGTGGGGTCTCATTACCAAGGTAAGGAAGCAGCGATAACCGGCGCTCAGGAACAAAGGTCAGGAACAGGGATGGCTGGAACATATTTACGAAGGCCTGGAAGCAGCGCAAATCAGAGTCCAGGAACTGTGGCTGGGGAAGAGTGAGAGCCAAGAGACAGAGCCACTTATTTTGTTTATCTGAATCAGGAGCAATGTCTGTACATGTGCTTTCTTTCTGCAAAGAACAGGGCTCTGTTTACTAATACATGCAGCTTCATGTAATTGCAAATGTACACTTCTTGGCACACTGAGGATTATTTCGCAAATGCTGCCCAATTACGGAATCACATCTAATGTTGGACACTGTGTTTTAAGTTTTGCAAGCACTGGCTTGTTGGATTCAGCCTGTGCATTGCCTGTTGTGACCAGTGGAAGGGACATGTTTGATACAATGCACCAGTTTTCCATTACATTGGTATGCTTGGGAATGTGCTGATGAGTGCACGACGAACAGCTTCAACAACTGGTCTCTATTTTCAGCAATATTGAAATAGTTCAACTCACTGTGGATCATATCGACCCCTCCCCCATTTTCCTTGCAGAAACTTAGGTATTGAGGCCACTATCTGTGGCAGTGCAGCAACAGCAGGAGCCAGCATCGAGTAACAAGGGCGGGGAGCAGTGAAAGTAAGACACAAGTAACTGAGATTGTGGAGAAGTGAGAGTCAGAGCCCAATAACTGGGGTTGGGAAGCTGTGGCACCTGCAGCCCAGTAACTGAGGCCAGGGAGCATACAGGGCGGGAGCCTAGTAAACAAGGCCGGTGAGCAGTGAAAACTGGAGCCCAGGAGCCAACGTCAGGGAGCAGAGAGGGTTGGAGCCTCGTTACCAAGGCCGAGAATCAGCGAGAACAGGAGCCCAATTGCCGAGGCTAGGGAAGAGCGAGGGCCAGGAGACAGAGACCAGTAACCGAGGAGAGCGAGAAGCGAGAGCTGAGGGCAGGTCCGTAGTAACTGAGCCTGGGGAGTGGTGAGAGCCAGAACCCAATAGCTGAGGCCAGGGAACAGTGAGGTCTAGGGGTCACTGCACAGTAAGCAAGGCTGGGGATTAACAAGCCCTGATGCCCATGCGCGGACTGGGGCATAGTGAAAGCTGGAGCCCAATAAATGAGGCCAGTGAACAGCGAGAGCCAGAGGCCCATTGGCCGAGACTGGAGGTCATTGAGAGCAAGAGAACAGTTGCTGAGGCTGGTTGTAGTGAGAACCAGAGCCTAGTAGCCAATGCCAGGGAGCAGCGAGAGCTGGAGCCCGGTAAACAAAGGTGGAAGCAATGAGAGCTGGAGCCGAGGAACCAAGTCCGGGGTGCAGTGAAAGGCGGAGCCTAAAGGCCAATAATGGAGCCTGATCCCAGTTTTCGAGGCCAGGAAACAGAAAAGAAATGTCCACATATCAATTTCAGGAAGCAGCGCGATCTGGACGCCATTAACTGAGGCTAGGAGAGCGGGAGGTAGTGGCCAGTAACCAAGGCAAGGGAACATCAAAGGCCTGAGCCCAGTATGAGAGGCCAAGAGCAGCAAAAGCTGGAGTCTGGTAACAGAAGCTGGGCTACAACAAGAGGCGGAGTCTGGAGCACAACAACAGAGCGTGGGGTGCAGCGAGAGCTGGAACCCAGTAATCGATGCCAGGGGCACTAAGTTCTGGAACGCAGTTCTCCAGCCCGGGAAGCAGCAAGTGCCAAAACCAAGTAATGGAATCCAGGAAGCAAAAGGGATCTGGAGCCCAGTCACGAAAGCCGGACAGGAGTTGGAATCAGTATCCAGTAGCCAAGACTGGTGTGCAGTGAGAACAGGAGGGCAGTAACCGAAGAAAGGGAACAGCAAGGGCCGGTGTTCGGTAACTGAGGCCAGCTGCAGCGAAAGCCAGTGCAGTAATAAAGGCCAAAGAGTATCAAAAGCTGAAGCCCAGTAACCGAGGCCAGAAACCAGCCAGAGCCCAGAAGCCGAGGCACTGAGTCTGGAGAGCAGTAGGAAACAAATAACATTGACCGAGGCCAAGAGCCAGCCAGAGCCCAGACTCTAAGGCTGTAAGCAGTGAGAGTCAGAGTCTAGTAACCGAGGCCGGTAACATCAGGGTTTGGAGTCCATTAACCAAGGATGGAAATTATAGTGAGAGCCAGTAGCCCAGTTACTGAGGCTGGTAGTAGCAGCGCCTGGAGTCAAGTAACTGAGGTCGGGGTGCAGCAAGAGCCGAGCCCAGTAACCATGGCTGGTGAACAACGACAGCCAGAGACCAGTAACCGAGGCGAGGTAGAATCGACAGCCAGAGGCGACTGAGGCTGGGGAGCAGTGAGAACCGAGAGCCAGCAAAGAGGCAGGTGCCATCATCAAAATTGTGTTTATCAATTTCAGATCATAACATCTAATCATGTTATTGTATGGCAGCTGTTTGTCGTGATTTTACATGTTCCCACATACACCTTCTCTACACCCATCATTTGTTTCTTTGCTTATCCCATTGCCATCCCATTTTATGTTCCACTATCGTCATTTTGTGATATAATCTCTCCTGTTTTCCATTGTATTATATACCTTGTCATTGGTACTTTCCTCAACTCCCTTCTTTACCTACCTGGATTAAAAACCGTCCCACCTCTCACCTCTCCCAGTTCTGACGAAGGAAACATTAATTCACTGACCTGAAACATTATTTATTTTTCTCTGTCCTGCGATGGTGTCATACTTGCTGAATATTTCCAGCCTTTTCTGTTTTTATTTCAGATTTGCAGGATCTGCAGCACTTTTCCCTTGCATAGAAAGTTAAATGTTGGACTGACTGAGAGATACCCTCACCTGTGACAGGCAGCGCGGAATTCAATTATTTTAAAGCAGTAATTGGAAATGAGCCCACTGAAAAATTAATGAAACAAATAATCTCAATCGTCACTATGATAACTGTAAACACGGGAAATTATAGGGGATCAGACATTAGGTTGGGAGCAAAAACATCAGTTTAAAGAAGTTGAGAGAGACATTTATACATTTATTAACATAGCCAATGATGGATCTAATTACTGTACCTTTGACAGTTATTTCTGCTGGACACAGGATTTAAAGTAAATCATCACGACTGTATTAGGAAATACAATAAAAAAACAGCTGGAATCAGTGAATGGATTGACAAGTAAATAAAAAAAACTATTAAAGTTAACATGAGCAATAACAGATTTATAATAAATATGACGACTGGTAAATATTAATGAGTACAGTTACAACTTCAGTACGTTTCTCGTATCAACATTATGGTGAATGGCAGTTGCTTTTCAGACTGGAGCAAGATTTGTAGTCATGGTCCCCGGGTTCAGACCGAGTATCACTGCTGTTTCTTATCCGCGAGCAGAGATTCAGAAATGTTAGTGCTGAAATTAATATCGATATTGTAACTGTGGCACAGTGGCGCAGTGGTTAGCACTGCAGCCTCACAGCTTCAGCGACCCGGGTTCAATTCTGGCTACTACCTGTGTGGAGTTTGCAGGTTCTCCCTGTGTCTGCGTGGGTTTCCTCCGGGTGTTCCGGTTTCATCCCACATGCCAAAGACTTGCAGGTTGATAGGTAAATTGGCCATTATTGCCATGCAATCCGTCTCATGCCATATCATCCCAAACATTCTAACATTCTCATATCATTACATGCCATTCCCCATCATACACCTTGTTCCCATGCCGTCCCCAACCACCGTCATATACTACTCATGCCATTCTCACCCCTTACCGCCCCACTCCAAACTACCATGATGTCCATCCTCAACTCACCCATGCCATCCTGTCTCCATCCTACCATGCCGTCTCCACTCCTCCCCCACAATGGCGTCGCACCTCTTTCTCCCATCATCATCAGGACCGCTGGTGGGAGGCCAGAATACAGTAACAGAGGCTGGGGAGCCACAAGAGTTGGGATCGAGTAACTGAGGCCGATCAGCAGGAAAAGGCGAAGACCAGTAAGTGAAACTGGGGAGCAATGAGAGATGGAGCACGCTATCTGAGTCCAGGAAGCAGTGAGAGTGGAAGCTGAGTAAACGAGGTTGTGTAGCAGATAAAGCTGGAGGCTGGTAACCAAAGCAAAGGAGCAGTGAGAGCCCAAGCCCATTAACCAAGGCCAGGGAGCAACGAGAGCCGGAGTCCTGTAACCGAGGCATGACAGCATTGAAGGTGCAGCCCAGTAACCGAGGCTGGGGAGCCTTGAGAGCCGGAGCCCAGCTTTCGAGGTAAGGGAGCGGTGAGAGCTGGCGACCAGTAACCGAGGCTGCACAACAGTGAGAGCTGGAGCCCAGTAACCGAGGCCGGGGTGGTTGGGGTGGGGGTGGGGGAATGTGAGAGCCAGAGCCCAGTAATTGAGGCCGGGGAGCTGTGAGAGCTGGAGCGTAGTACCAAGGTCCGAGCCAAGAAAGAGCTGAATCGCAGTAACAGGGACCAGGAACCAGCCAGAGCCCAGAACTCACGGGCGTGAGCAGTGATCGCTGGTATCCGGAGCCCAGTAACCGAGGCAAAGAACAGTCAGAGCTAGAACCAGGTACCTGAGGCAAGGCAGCAGTGAAAGCCAGAGCCAGGTAACTGAGATGAGGGATCAGTGAGAGTCAGAGCCAGGTAATCGAGGCAAGGCAGTTGTGAGAGCTGAAGTCCGGAGCCATGTAATCGAGGCTTGTATAGCAGACACTTCATAGCAAATCAAGCCACTATCCAATCAGAAAAGTGCAGACAGATAGTAATGTGTTTTATTTTTACAGGTTTTATGTTTTTCATCAATACTTCTGCTAGGATACATTAGCTGACATCTCAGAAACTATCTAATAGACATAAATTGGGCTAACATACTTGTCCTCATTCAGTGATAATTGGATTAATTTTCAAAGGGGCCTAGACAGTAAAATATCCAAAGCCATCGCCATTCACTTGACCTCAGTTATATACCAAAACAACCAGTTACAGTAACGGAGGGAAGGATATGATAGAAAGTTAAGTAGAAACAGAAAATGCTGGAAATACTCAGTCGGTCCGGCAGCGTCTGTGGAGAGCGAAACAGTTAATGTTTTAGGTCAGTGGTACATCGCCAGAACTGGCAGTGCTTTGAGATGTAATAGTTTTTCCTCCAGGCAGGGAATGGGAAAGATAAAATCATCAACATTAAGTTAAAAACAATTCAGATCATAAAATCTGATCTCATTATTGGACGGCGGCTGTTGCTGGTGAATCGGCATTTTCCCATGTACACATCCTCTACACCCATTCTTTGTTTCTTTACTTGTCCCATTGCCAATTTACATCATAGCATCATCCGTTTTGTCATTTAATCTCTCCTGTTTTCCACCCTATTACAGAGTTTTCCGCTTATACTTTCCTTCTCTCTTTCCTTTCCCTGTCTGGTTTACAATCTGTTCCCTCTCTAGGCACTCCCAGTTCTGACGGGGGGTGGGGTCACGGACCAGAAATATTAGTTATGTTTTCTCTCTCCACAGCTACTTCCAGACCTGCTGAAAATTTCCAGAATGTTATGATTTTATAACAGATTTCCAGGTTCTGAAGCACTTTGCTTTGTATAGAAAGTTAGTTATTGGAAAGACTGAGAGATTCCTTCACCTGTGACAGGCAGCACGGAATTCAGTTATTTCAGAACAATGATTGGAAATGAGTCCACTTGAAAATCACTGAAGCAAGTAATCTCTGTAATTGCTAAGTTAACTGTAAACAGATATTGTCAGAGAAATTGTACACCAGGTAATGAGTAAAAAGATGCGTTTGAAGAAGTTGGGGTGACATTTGTACATTGGTTACCAGATTCAGTGCTGCATATAATTTGTGGCAGGAATTTCCCGATGAAAAAAGGGTTTGAATTAAATACTTTTTTATAGTGCTGGAGCTACATAGCGGGTCTGGCAACATCTGTGGAGAAAGGAATTGAGTTAACGTTTCAGTTCTGCGACGTCATCAGAACTGGAAACGGTTATAAATGTTATCAACTTTGAGTAATTGGTGGTGGGGGAAGGGGGAAAGAAGAGCAAAAGGGACGTCTTTGATAGAGTATAGGGCAGGAAAGATGAAATGAAAGAAATATCCTGCAACAGCAGGCAAAGGGATTGGTAAAAGATCAAGGCATGAGTCCAACATGAGTGTTAATGGCAGAATAATGAACAGCTCTGTCTGAAAGGAAAAACATGAAAAACAAGTTTAAGCCCAGCAGAATGCAAAACAAAATGGCAGTCAAGGTCGAAATCCGATTTTCTCCATTTGGTTTAAAGAAACGGCTGAAGGCACTGGGTACTGCAAAGGTTATGGGATAAGAGCAAAGTACTTCAGAAGCTGGAACACTAAAATGAGAACAGGAAGTACCAGGAATATTTAGCAGGTCTGGCAGAATCTGTGGAGGGAGAAACAGATTTAAAGCTTCAGGTCTGCGATCCTTCATCAGAACTGGCAAAATGAACAAGTGAGATGGGGAACGGGGGAAGTAGAGCAAGAAGGAAGCACTGTGATGGGACAGAGTGAGGAGAGATAAAATGGCAGATGCCATGCAACAGAATGCAAATTGAGTGCTAAATAGTTGCAGTAAAAGAGAAAGCATGAGTTCAGAGAGAATGCAAAGGCAGAATATTGAATAGCTGTGCACGAAGGCAAAAACATGAAAAGTAATTTAGAGACTGGCACACGCTTAAGAAATTAATAACGTGAAAGAAGCATATATATTTATATAGATAAATTAAATAAAAGTAATAAATAATCAAAAATAATTGGGCTCATGGTCTGAAATTATTGAACTCAATATTGAGTCCAGTAGACTGTGGATTGCCTAATGAAACAATAAGGCATTGTTCCTCGAGCTTGAGCGAATGTTCATTGGAACACTGCATCAGGCCAAGGACATACATGTGGCTATGGGAACAAGATGGAGCATTAAAACGGGAAGCTACCAGAAGCTCAGGATCATGCTTGTGGACCGAGCGGAGGTATTCTGTAAAGTGGTTACCCAATCTGTGTTTGTCTCCCAATGTAGAGGAGACCCAACTATGAGCAGCGAATGCAGTATAGAAAATTAAAAAGAATACAAGTAAATCACTGCCTCACCCGACCAACCCTGTTTATGGACCAAAATAAGCTGTGCCCTGAGCCAAGCTGTTCCAGTCCAGCTGCAACCCAGCAATGTAGAAAACTGCCCAAGTTGAGAGGAGGTGTTGCTGTAGTGGTATTGTCGTTTGATTAATAACCCAGAGGCCCCGAGTATTCCCCTGTGGACATGGGTTCGAATACCACCATGGCAGAAGATGAAATTTTAAATCCATGAATAAAAAAATCTGGGACTAAAAAGCTAATTTAATGATGGTCATGAAACCATTGTTAAAGGTCACAAAAAAGCAGTCTGGTTCACAATTGCCTTTTCGTGAAGGAAATCCACAGTTCTTACCTGATCTGGCCTACATTTGACTACAGACCCACATCAATGTGGTTGACTCTGAAAATTGTCTAGCAAACCACTCAGTTACACCTCTTCCACGAACATTCACTCCCTCCACCAGCGATGTACAGTGGCAACAGTGTGTACCATCTACAAGATGCATGCACCAAGGCTAATCAGCCCATACTTTCCAAACATGTGACCTCTTCCACTTGAAAGTACATGGGCAGCAGATGCACGCCAATAGCCCTAGCTGCAATTTCCCCTCTAAACCACACACTATTCTGACTTCAACTATATGACCTTTCCTTCGCTGTCACTGCGGCAAAATCCCAGAACGCCATTCTTAATAGCACTGCGGGTCTACCAACACCACATGGACAGCAGCGTTTCAAGAAGGCAGCTCACCACCTGGGCAATTAGGGATAGGCAATAAATGCTGGCCTGGGCAGCGATGTCTATATCCCATGAAAGCAATAAAAACACTAAAAAGACGGACCTGCTGGCATCGACCTCGGCACTGGAAATGACTACAGCAAATCCAGCCTTGTTGATCCTTACTAACGTCTGGGAGATTCTGTCACAGGTGGGGGAGCTGTGCCACAGACTGGTCAAACAACAGCCTGACAAACTCATACTTTCTACATAATTCCTAACGGACCTTGTCCCAGACACGATTATCGCCATTCATGGCAGGGCAGACCCAAAAGAGGTGGTGGGCCTGTGGGAGGGAGTTGCACTGGGAGTCCTCCACATCGACTCCTGAGTCCATGAAGTCTCAGGACACAGTCAAGGAACCTCCTGCTGATTACCACCTACTGCACCCGCTCCCCACCCTCGTTCTCAACTTATGAATCAGTAATCCTCCATGTTGAACACCACGATGAGGTAGCACTGAGGGTGGCAAGGGTGAAGAACGCACTCTAGGTGGAGGACTTCAATGCCCGGTAGCTCGGTAGCACCACGCCTGGTCGAGTCCTACAGGTCATAGCTGCTGGACTGGTTCTGCGGCAAGCGGAGAAGGAACCAACACGAGGGGGAAATATACTTGACATCATCCTCACCAATCTGCTTGCCGCAGATGCATCTGTCCATTGGTAGGAGTGACCACCGCAGAGCCCTTGTGGAAACGGAGTCCCACCTTCACATTGAAAATACCGTCCATCGTGTTGTGTGGCATTATCACCGTGTGAAGTGGGATGTCTTTCGAACAAATTTAGCAATGCAAAACTGGCATCCATAAGGCACTGTGGATCGTTATCAGCATCAAAATTGTACTCAAACACACTCTCTAACCTCATGTCCCGGCATATTCCCCACTCTACTGTTACCATCAAGCCAGGGTATCAACCCTGGTTCAATGAAGAGTGCAACAGGACATGCCAGGTACAGCACCAAGCATACCTCAAAATGAGGTGCCAACCTGCTGAAGCTACAACACAGGACTACTTGCATGCCAAAGCAGCATAATCAGCATGGGCGAGACAGAGCTAAGTGATCCCACAACCAACGATTCAGATCGAAGCTCTGCAGTCATGAATGGTGGTGGATATTTCAATAAATAACTGGAGGAAGTAGATTCATAAATTTCCCGAACCTCAATGATGGGGTAGCGCAGCACATCAGTGTAAAATACCAGGTCGAGCTTCCGGAGTGTTGCTGGAACTGCATCCATCCAAGCAGGTCAAGAGTATTCCATCACACTCCTGACTTGTGCCTTGTGGATGGTTGACAGGATTTGCGGAGTCAGGACGTGAATTACTCACGACGGGATTCCTGGCCTCTGACTTGCTATTGTAGCCACGGTACTTATATGGCTACTCCAGTTCAGTTTTTGGTCAACGATCGCTGAAGCCCCCACTTTCAAAAGCATGGCGGTTACCATTGACCAGAAACTGAACTGGAGTAGCCATATGAATACCGTGGGTACAACAGCAGGTCAGAGGCCAGAAATCCTGTGGGGAGTAACTCACATCCTGAATCCCCAAAGCATGTCCACCATCTTCAAGGCATAAGTCAGGAGTGTGATGGAATACTCTCCACTTGCTTGGATGGATGCAGCTCGAGCAACACTCCGGATGCTCGACAACATCCGGGACAAAGCAGCCCGCTTGGTTAGCACCCCGTCAACAAACATTCCCTCCCTCCACTACCGATGCACAGTGGCAGCAGTGTGTACAATCTGCAAGATGCACTGCAGCAATGCACCAAGGCTAATCAGGCACCACCGTCCACACAGTCCTCCTAGAAGGACACGAGCACCAGATTCGTGGAAACAGGCACTACCTTCAGGTTCCCCTCTAAGCCACACACCATCCTGACTTGGAACTATATCACTATTCCTTCATGGTTGCTGGGTCAAAAGCCTGGAACACCCTTCCAAATGGCACTGTGGGTGTTCCTACCCTATATGGACTGCAGCGGTTCAAGCAGACAGCTCACCACCACCTTCTCATGGGCTATTAGGCATGGGCAGTAAATGCCGCCTGGTCATTGACGCCCACATCACATAAAACAAATAAAAAAGTATGTCCTGTACATAAAACGCAGGATAAATCCAACCCGGTGAATTACCGCCCTATCAGTCAACTCCTGATTATCAGCAATGGAATGGCATAGGTCGTTGACAATGCTACAAAGCAGCACTTGATCAGCCGTAAACTGCTCACTGATGCTCAATTTGGCTTCTGCCAGTGCCATGCAGCTCCTGACCTCATTTAACCCTTGATAAAAAGATGGACTAAAGAGCTGAACTCCAGGAGTGAGGTGAGAGTGACTGACCATGACATAAAGCCAACATTTGACAGAGTATGGCATCAAGGAGCACTAGCAAAACTGAAGCCAGTGGAAATCAGGGGGGAAACTTTCCATTGCTTCGAGTTGTACATAGCACAAAGAAAGATGGTTGTGGTTGTTGGAGGTCAATCTTCTCAGTCCCAGGGCATCAATGCAGGAGTTGCTCAGAGTAGTGTCCTGGGCTAATGATCTCAGTTGCTTCATTAACCAACTTTCCTCCAGCATAATGTCAGAAGTGGGAATGTTCACTGATGATTGCACAATGTTCAACACCATTTGCGACTCCTCAGATACTGAAGCAACCCATGGCCACATACAACAAGTCTTGAAAAACGTCCAGCTTGGGCACATAAGTGGCAAGTGACATTCGCGCCACACAAGTGCCAGGCAATGACCATCTCAAACAAGAGAGAATCTAACCATCTCCCCTTGTCATTCAATGGCATTGCCATCGCTGAATCCCCCACCATCAACATCCTGGTTGTCACCATTGAGCAGAAACTGAACTCGACCAGACAGATAAATGCTTCATCCACAAATGCAGGTCAGTGAACAAAGAACAAAGAACAAACAATGTACAGCACAGGAACAGGCCATTCGGCCCTCCAAGTCTGCGCCGATCTTCATGCCTGCCTAAACTAAAACTTTCTGCACTTCCGGGAACCGTATCCCTCTATTCCCTTCCTATTCATGAATTTGTCAAGATGCCTCTTAAATGTTGCTATCGTACCTGCTTCCACCACCTCCCCAGCAGCAAATTCCAAGCAGTCACCACCCTCAGTGTAAATAACTTGCCTCGCACATCCTCTCCAAACTTTGCCCCTATCTCCTTAAAGCTAAATCCCCTAGTAACTGACTCTTCCACCCTGGGAAAAAGCTTCTGACTATCCACTCTGTCCATACCGCGAATAACTTTGTCAACCTCTATCATGTCGCCCCTCCACCTCCGTCGTTCCAGTGAAAACAATCCGAGTTTATCCAAACTCTCCTCATAGCTAATGCCCTCCAGATCAGGCAACTTCCTGGTAAACCTCTTCTGTACCCTCTCCAAAGCCTCCACGTCCTTCTGGTAGTGTGGCGACCAGAAATACACGCAATATTCTAAGTGAGGTCGAATTAAAGTTCTGTACAGCTGCAGCATGACTTGCCAATTCTTATACTCTAAGCCCCGACTAATGAAGGCAAGCATGCAGTATCCCTGCTTGACTACCTTATCCACCTGCGTTGCCACTTTCAGTGACCTGTAGACCTGTATGCCCAGATTTCTCTGCCTGTCAATACTTCTGAGGGTCCTTCCATTTACTGTACACTTCCCACCTGCATTAGACCTTCCAAAATGCATTACCTCACATTTTTCCGGATTAAACTCCATCTGCCATTTCCCCGCCCAAGTCTCCAACCGATCTATATTTTGCTGTATCCTCTGACAATCCTCAACACTATCCGTAACTCCACTAACCTTTCTGTCGTCCGCAAACTTACTAATCAGACAAGCTACATTTTCCTACAAATCATTTATATATACTGCAAACAGCAAAGGTCCCAGCACTGATCCCTTTGGAACACCACTAGTCACATCCCTCCATTCAAAAAAGCACCCTTACACTGCTGCACTCTGTCTTCTATGACTGAGCCAGTTCTGCATCCATCTTGCCACCTCCCCTCTGATCCTGAGTGACTTCACCTTTTGTACCAGTCTGCCATGAGGGACCTTGTCAAAGGCTTTACTGATGTCCATATAGATAACATCCACTGCCCTTCCTTCATCAATCATCTTTGTCATTTCCTCAAAAAACTCAATCAAATTAGTGAGACATGACCTCCCCTTCACAAAACCATGCTGTCTCTAGCTAATACGGTTGCTTGTTTCCAAATGGGAGCAAATGCTGTCCCGAAGAATCTCTCTAATATTTTCCCTACCACTGACGTAAGGCTCACCGGCCTATAATTACCTGGATTATCCTTGCTACCCTTCATAAATAAAGGAACAACATTGGCTATTCTCCAGTCCTCTAGGACCTCACCCAGGCTGGTAATTCTGTGGTGAGCACCTCACCAACTGTCTTCTCAATGCCTGTACACCATCTAGAAGGCTCAAGTCGGATGTGTGATGGAATACTCTCCTTTTGCCTGGAAGGGTGCATCTCCAACAACACTCAGGAAGCTCGATATCATCCAGAGTGGCACCCAATCTACCACTTTCAACACTCACTTCCTCCACCACCAAGGCACCTTGGCAGCAGAGTGTACCAAATAGAAGAGGCGCCTTCGGCAGCACCTTCATTGGATAGACACATGGATGAAAATGGAATACTGTAGGTCAGATGGTTTCACAGGTCGGCTCAACATCGAGGGCCGAAGGGCCTGTACTGCGCTGTAATGTTCTAATTCTAATTCCAAACCCGTGAACATGGGAATGCCACCACCTGCAGCTTCCTCTCCAGGCCACACACCAGCGTGCATTGTAACTATATCAACGTTCCTTCATTGTCGCTTTGTTATAATCCTGGAAGTCCCTTTCTAACAGCAATGTGGATGTACCTACCTGATGCGGACTGCAGTGGTTCAAGAAGGCCGCTCACCACCATCTTCTCAAGGGCCATTAGTGATGGGCAATACATGCTGGCCTGGCCAACGACGCCAACAGCACATGATCGAATAAAAACATAGTTGTTGAACTTAATATTCAGTCGTGAGGACTTTAGAATGCCTAAAAGGAAGATGAGGTGCTGTCCCTCGAGCTTCCGTTTACATTAAATCATTCTGATTGGACTGGCAAATAGACTAAAAGGAAGCATCGATTTCAGCTGGAATCAGCAATTGATCCAGAACTTGATAAAACATGGATTTATCGGATTGCATTAAACATGAGTAAGAAAGGGAGGCTTTGCATTGAACTAGCGCCTTTGACGACCACCGGACATCTCAAAGCGTTATACTGACAATGCAGCATTTTTGAAGTTCAGTCACTGTTCTCATCCAGGAAACGCAGCGCCCAGTATGCAGACAGCAAACTGCCAGAAACTGCCGAAATACCTGTTTTTCTGATGTTCACTGAGTGACACATATTGACCAGGAGACCAGGAATGGCCTCCAAGCTCTTATTGGAAATAGTGCCACGGATTCGTTTGTAACCACCTCAACAAGCCTTGGGTAGTGTCTCTTCTGAAAGCTGGCACGTCCAACAGTGCAGCTCTCCCTCAGTATTACACTGTCATTTTGTGCTCAAACCCGAGATTGGGACTTGAAGATAGAATATTGTGATTCAAGTTAGTAACTGGTTGCTAATAAATCAGCACTACACTCAATATTGATAACAGAATTCAGGAGATCATTTACCAACATTTTAGTGAATAGCTGTTTTTGGGACCAGAGAGAGCTATACAGTGGCATTCCTCAGGGTTCAGGACGTTGACCACTGCTGTTTATGATATCCATGAATGACTTCGGGGTACAAAGCACAATATCGAAATTTGTAGAAGATGTGAAGTGTGGAGGTCGAGAGAAAAGTGAGGAAGAGTTGTTATCTCTGGGTTTTTGCCCGTGCCACGTGATAACGAAGCGAGGAAGAGGGAGAGAGAGGAGTTGAACACGTGGCTGTAGGAGGGAGGGTTTTGGTTTCCAGGATAATTGGGGCTCTTTCTGGGGTAGGTGGGACCTCTACAAACAGGATGGTCTTCACTTGAACCAGAGGGATACCGATATCCTGGCGGGGGTGGGGGGGGGGGAGATTTGCTTGTGCTCTTCGGGGGTGGGGGGTGGGTTTAAACTAATTCAGCAGGGGAATGGGAACCTAAATTGTAGTGCCAGTGTACAGGATGTTGAGAGTAGTGAGGTCAGGGAAAAGGTTACAAGGACGCAAGAGGGCACGAGCAAGCAAGAACCTGGTTTAAAGTGTGTCCATTTCAACGCCAGGAGCATCCGGAAGAAGGTGGGTGAGCTTGCAGCATGGGTTGGTACCTGGGATCTCGATGTAGTGGCCATTTCGGAGACATGGGTAGAGCAGGGGCAGGAATGGATGTTGCAGGTTCCGGGATTTAGATGTTTCAGTAAGAACAGAGAAGATGGTAAAAGATGGGGGAGGGGGGGGGGGGGGGGGTGGGGGTGTGTGGCATTGTTAATCAAGGAGAGAATTACAGCGACAGAAAGGACGTTTGAGGACTCGTCTACTGAGGTAGTATGGGCCGAGGTTAGAAACAGGAGAGGTGAGGTCACCCTGTTGGGAGTCTTTTATAGACCTCCGAATAGTTCCAGAGATGTAGACGAAAGGATAGCGAAGATGATTCTCGACGGGGCCGAGAGTAACAGGGTAGTTGTTATGGGGGACTTTAACTTTCCAAATATTGACTGGAAATACTATAGTTCGAGTACTTTAGATGGGTCAGTTTTTGTCCAGTGTGTGCAGGAGGGTTTTCTGACACAGTATGTAGACAGGCCAACCAGGGGCGATGCCACATTGGATTTGGTACTGGGTAATGAACCCGGCCAGGTGTTAGATTTAGATGTAGGTGAGCACTTTGGTGATAGTGACCACAATTCGGTTAGGTTTACCTTAGCGATGGGCAGGGACAGGTATATACTGCAGGGCATGAATTATAGCTGGGGGAAAGGAAATTATGATGCAATGAGGCAAGATTTAGGATGCGTAGGATGGGGAAGGAAAGTGCAGGGGATGGGAACAATCGAAATGTGGAGCTTATTCAAGGAGCAGCTACTGCGTGTCCTTGATAAGTATGTACCTGTCAGGCAGGGAGGAACTTGTCGAGCGAGGGAGCCGTGGTTTACTAAAGAAGTTGAAGCGCTTATCAAGAGGAAGAAGAAGGCTTATGTGAGGATGAGACGTGAAGGCTCAGTTCGGGCGCTTGAGAGTTACAAGCTACCCAGGAAGGATCTAAAGGGAGAGCTAAGAAGAGCAAGGAGAGGACACGAGAAGTCATTGGCGGATAGGATCAGGGAAAACCCTAAGGCTTTCTATAGGTATATCAGGAATAAAAGAATGAACAGAGTTAGATTAGGGCCAATCAAGGATAGTAGTGGGAAGTTGTGTGTGGAATCAGAGGAGATAGGGGAAGCGTTAAATGAATATCTTTCGTCAGCATCTACAGTAGAGAAAGAAAATGTTGTCGAGGAGAATACTGAGATTCAGGCTACTAGGCTAGATGGGATTGAGGTTCACAAGGAGGAGGTGTTAGCAATTTTGGAAAGTGTGAAAATAGATAAGTCCCCTGGGCCAGATGGGATTTATCCTAGGATTCTCTGGGACGCTAGGGAGTAGATTGCAGAGCCTTTGTCCTTGATCTTTATGTCGTCATTGTCGACAGAAATAGTGCCGGAAGACTGGAGGATAGCAAATGTTGTCCCCTTGTTCAAGAAGGGGAGTAGAGACAGCCCTGGTAATTATAGACCTGTGAGCCTTACTTCGGTTGTGGGTAAAATGTTGGAAAAGGTTATAAGAGAGAGGATTTATAATCATCTTGAAAAGAATAAGTTCATTAGCGATAGTCAGCACAGTTTTGTGAAGGGTAGGTCGTGCCTCACAAACCTTATTGAGTTTTTCGAGAATGTGACCAAACAGGTGGATGAGGGTAAAGGCGTGGATGTGGTGTATATGGATTTCAGTGAGGCGTTTGATAAGTTTCCCCACGGTGGGCTATTGCAGAAAATACGGAAGTATGGGGTTGAAGGTGATTTAGAGCTTTGGATCAGAAATTGGCTAGCTGAAAGAAGACAGAGGGTGGTGGTTGATGGCAAATGTTCATCCTGGAGTTTAGTTACTTGTCGTGTACCGCAAGGATCTGTTTTGGGGCCACTGCTGTTTGTCATTTTTATAAATGACCTGGATGAGGGTGTAGAAGGGTGGGTTAGTAAGTTTGCGGATGACACTAAGGTCGGTGGAGTTGTGGATAGTGCCGAAGGATGTTGGAGGGTACAGAGGGACATAGATAGGCTACAGAGATGGGCTGAGAGATGGCAAATGGAGTTTAATGCGGAAAAGTGTGAGGTGATTCACTTTGGAAGGAGTAACAGGAATGCTGAGTACTGGGCGAATGGGAAGATTCTTGGTAGTGTAGATGAACAGAGAGATCTTGGTGTCCAGGTACATAAATCCCAGAAAGTTGCTACCCAGGTTAATTGGGCTGTTAAGAAGGCACATGGTGTGTTAGCTTTTATTAGTAGGGGGATCGAGTTTCGGAGCCACGAGGTCATGCTGCAGCTGTACTAAACTCTGGTGAGACCGCACCTGCAGTATTGCATGCAGTTCTGGTCACCACATTGTAGGAAGGATGTGGAAGCTTTGGAAAGGGTGCAGAGGAGATTTACCAACATGTTGCCTGGTATGGAGGGAAGGTCTTACGAGGAAAGGCTGAGGGACTTGAAGTTGTTTTCGTTGGAGAGAAGGAGGAGGAGATGTGACTTAATGGAGACATATAAGATAATCAGAGGGTTAGATAGGGTGGATAGTGAGAGTCTTTTTCCTCGGATGGTGATGGCAAACACGAGGGGACATAGCTTTAAGTTGAGGGGTGATAGATATAGGGCAGATGTCAGAGGTAGTTTATTTACTCAGAGAGTAGTAGGGGCGTGGAACGCCCTGGCTTCAGCAGTCGTAGACTTGCCAACTTTAAGGGCATTTAAGTGGTCATTGGATAGACATATGGATGAAAATGGAATAGTACAGGTCAGATGGTTTCACAGGTCGGCGCAACATCGAGGGACGAAGGGCCTGTACTGCGCTGTAATGTTCTAATTCTAATTCTAAGTCTAATGGAATTCTAAAGGGAATAGCAGAGCAGTTGTGTGGGCGGCACAAGGACACCAATATGCATTGGTAACACGCCATTATTGTAAGTAAACTTGCCAAGGTGTGTGGCAGAAGCATAAGAATACCAAGTAAGACACTGAGCTGTTATGATGTACATTCTGCTATATTAAGCTATTTGGCCAAAATCATGGACAAAACGGTACGCTTTAATGGGTGTGGGAAACGAGAAAAGCGCCTGAGAGGGGAGGTGAGATTTGGACAGGGAATTCCAGAGCTCAGGGCTGAGACAACTGATGGCAAGTCCGACAATGGTGAAGCGATTACAATTAGCGATGCATGAGGAGCCAGTTCTGCATGAGCACAGATATCGAGGATGGTTGTGGAGCTGGAGGATATTACAGATATATAGAGAGGCGAGACCATGAGGGGGTTTGAAAACAAGGAAAATCATTTTCAAATCAAGACTTTTGTTAACTGGGAGCCAGTGTTGGTCAGCGAGCACTGAGGTGCCAGGTGAAAGGGTCATGGAGCAACTTAAAACATGACCAGCAGCGCTTTGAATTATTTCATGTTTATGGAGGGAAGAATGTGGGAGAGCAGCCAGGAGTGCATTGTAATCGTCCAGTCTGGAGGGTTTCATCAGATCGAATGTGGCAGAGTGAATTTCAAGTACTGTTAAGGAGTTGGAACTGGGCGATCTTATTAAAAGTGTTTGATGAAGCAACACATAAAATTCTTGCGACCAAAATTGGAAATCATGGGATTATCGGATCAATGGCTTCACGGCTCGGATTTTGGCTGAACAACAGATAGCAGAGAGTAGTGGAGAAAGCTTGTTTTTCAGTCTGGAGGGAAGTTCACAGTGGGGTTGGGACCGCTGCTGTTTTGATGTATGTTAATGTCATGGGTATTTGTACACAGGTGAATAATATCGAAGTTTTCATATGGCACGAAACTGGTAAATGCTAATCAACAGTGTGAAGGACAGTAACCGATTTCAGGAAGACAGAGACTGACTGGTGAGATTCGCAGCCACCTTGCAAATGCAATTTAACACTGAAATGTGATGAGATACCTGCTCTTAAGACATGTGAGGAAACGGCATTTAAACTGAACAGTTCAATTTTCATGCGGATGCAGGATTAAAGGGACCTGAGTTATCCGTACCCAGAACTTTGAAAGTTGCAGGACAAGTTGGGAAGTCTTTCAAAAACATAGACTCCTCGACTTTACAAATAGAGGCACAGAGTAACAAAAAATCATAATATTTCTTTTATCCATCATTTGTTAGTTCCCAGCTCGAGCATTGGGTCCACTTATGAGCATTGCACTTTGGCAAGGATTTCAAGGACTTAGTGGAGAAGTGGAGGGAGTACCAGAGATCAGAACCTACAGTTGCATGGAGAGATTGAAAAAGCTGGGATTGTTGTTTCTCGAGCAGTGAAGGGTAAGGGGAGATTTAATATAGAAGTTCAAGAAGATTTTGATCGGGTAATTAAGGCAAAACGTTTTCTCGTGTCAGAAAGTTCAGTATTAAGAAAACATAGATTTCAAGTAATTACCAAAGAACCAGTGCGGAAATGAGGAAAATTCTCTTACATAATGAGCTGTTGGCATCTGGAATTTCCTGCCTGCAAACATGCTGCTAGCAGATCCAAAAATATATATTTCCAAAGGAAATTTAGCAAATACATCAAAATGAAAAGAGAAAACAAATCAATGCCATAGTCTGGGGAAAGTGGAGGTGAGGTGAATAATTAGATAATGTTTTTCAAAGAGCCAGAATGGCCACAACAGGCAGAATATCCTACTTTTGTGTTGCATAAATCTAAATGACCAGTTTCTTGTTGAATCGGAGGCACCACGCATAATGCTCCTTGGTTAGGTGTAGGTATAAAAAGCGGCCCTGGAAACTCTGGAAAACATCTCCTTTTGCAACTCTTAAATTTCTCTGCAGCCTCTAATGAATTGATTGGTAATGTTGCAGACCCAGAGGTACTGCAATTACAGTCCTCAATCTTTGACTGGAGTAGGGTCACTAAATCCTTTGGCCTCCCTGAATGTCTGCAACAGCTCACAAAACAAACTCAAGAAAACCATCCACAGCACCTCCACTAACTGTGCAATAGCAGGCATAAGTCAAAAGCCTGCATGTTGGATACCTGGGACTTTTAAATAACACTGGAAGGGGTTTCTCGTGCTACTGAACGCATGTTCAACTGTGGGTGACTAACACGGGAGTACAGTGGACATGAACTAGAGTCCTGAAAAACATGGGGAACTGTGCAGGACACGCTGGACGTGTACAACAGTACAAAAGAGATATTTTATGGATCCAGGTTTCCGTAGCATTGGTGCCAGGGAAGGATACAGAAGAAAATAAATTCATTCTAAAAGGCGAATTAGAAAAAGTCTTGAAGGCAAAGGATTTGCAGGAATATGAAAAAATAAACAAGGGAAAGGGACTAATTGTTGCGATGAGGCCATGGAGGGATTTAAACACAAGAAATATAATATTAAAATTAAGGTCTGCCAGACCGGAGCCAATGTAGGTCAGAGAGCACAGGGATGATGTGTGATCGGGACTTGGTGAACCTTAGGATACAGGCAGAAGCAGTTTGGATGAGTTGACGTTTGGAAAGCTATGTAACTTGGATGATGGCCAGGATAGCAATGGGATAGTCAAGTGCGGAGTTAGCAAAGGCACAGATGAGGGGTTAATGTAGCAGATGGGCTGAGACAGAGGTGGAGCTGGGCAATATTCGAGATGTTGGTAGTTGGCAGCGTTGGTGATGGAGAGCATAAGGGGTCGGAACTCAGCTCCGGGTTGAATAGAACACAGGGTTTGTTGACAGTCTGTTGCATGTTCAGTCATTGGCTAGGGAGGGAGATGCAGTTCATGGATAGGGAACAGAGTTTGTGAAAAAGATCGGTGAAATCTAAAATTTCAAGTGCACTATTTCAGTGAAACAGCATTTGCACATCTAACGTCTGGAAATAAAGACTTACCAGGGGCAGCAACAGCAGCAAAGATGAGAAAGTAAATTACAACAACTGTATTTCAATGAAAAATAGTTTGCATATCAGATAGCTAGAAAGAGAGACGTACTAGGGGCAGCAACATCAGCAAGGAGCGAGGGGTAAATGAAAAGAACAGTAGTGCAGTTAAACATGACTATGTAATTAATAGCTGGATATAGCATCTTACCAGGTACACCAACAATAGCGAGCATAGGGTAGTAAATGTATTGAATAATCAGAAGTGCAAAATAGATCCGCCATTTTAATGGTAGCCCAGTATAATTCGCAGAAAGATGATCAAAATCCCAGGATAAACTCCGGTTCATTGTTGTAACATTCCCATCTACTGTTCTCATATTCTGGCCCATTGTTGTAATTGTCCAATTTATTTTTGTAAATTGTAAATTGTTGTATCATTGCAATCTATTGCTCTCAGATTCCGATCTATCCTCTCCCTCTCTCTGGAGCCGCTGATCGCTTTTAGTACTGGAGGTGAAAGTGTGGGATCACACATTGAAACGAGTCCCTTATTCATAGAAGAGAGAAACCCTCCAGTGATACAATTAGAGTCCATATAGACTGACATTAAGTACGGTCACTGAACAAACAGGTTCAGTTAACTCCTCTCAATCCAATACGTTTCGCGCCACAATTAAGTATAACATTTAGCAGGCCCAAAAGGGATATATGAGGGCTGTCTATGGAAGGAATTGTGGGAAAAAGCAGAGGAACGGGCCAGAATCTTCCAATCCTCCCTGTGTATAGGACTGGCGACAGAGGACTGGAGATTTACAAATGTTACACTCTGTTTAACAAAAGGAGAGGTAGTGCAATGTCCTCGGGTTTCATAAGTTAGAAATCATCAGGCATTAGTCTTTAGAACTGCTGGAGCTCTTTGTTTGTATCACTCAGCTTCCATACTGCTTGGGAAAACTGCCTTTAGGGTGATGTAGTGTTACATGTCACATACTCCAGTGTAGCAGTGAATGTGGCTGCCTGGAGCACCCTAACACATAAAAATAAGTTCCTATCTCGTTGGTTTTTAACTCTTTACAAACAGCATAAAACATCAGTCTTTCTTCAAAATAATGACACCTCCAAATGAGTATTCCTGTTGCACTCACTAACTTTTTTTCGGAACTAAAAAAAATTAACAGTAGACTATCAGAAATAACCCAAACCACTTTTGGAAACTTATTTAAGGCTTCTTTCCTTTGCTAAACATTTTATTCACGGTAGCACCTAGCTGGAAATATTTTGAACGTCCATCTTGTAGATTTGGTATTTGGCACTTTCCGTGGTGAATTCACACGCTGTGCAGGTGATGTTGTGTGAGATGGTCCTGATTTTGTAGTAGCCGTACTTGCTGTTGCTAATGTTGTGCCACTTTCTGGTGACGTTGTTTGTGTTATCCCATTGGTTCGTGATTAGATTAGATTAGATTAGAGATACAGCACTGAAACAGGCCCTTCGGCCCACCGAGTCTGTGCCGAACATCAACCACCCATTCATACTAATCCTACACTAATCCCATATGCCAACCAAACATCCCCACCTGTCCTTATATTTCCCTACCACCTACCTATACTAGTGACAATTTATAATGGCCAATTTACCTATCAACCTGCAAGTCTTTTGGCTTGTGGGAGGAAACCGGAGCACCCGGAGGAAACCCACGCAGACACAGGGAGAACTTGCAAACTCCACACAGGCAGTACCCGGAATCGAACCCGGGTCCCTGGAGCTGTGAGGCTGCGGTGCTAACCACTGCGCCACTGTGCCGCCCCTGTTTCCGGTGTTGCTGATAACATTTTTCTGTTTTTTCCAGCTTAGTTCTAGGTCGAATATGGACTCTGTTTCTTCTCATTTCTGCCTCACTGGTGCAGGACCTTGGATTATGAGCTCCAATAACAGCTTTCTCTATCTTCCAGGATTTTATGATTGGATACTGTACGTATACAGTTTATCCTTGCAACAGCTCAGGTAGGGATTTAGCATGCATGATATATCGTTGACATCTTCTGCCTGTGTTTCAGTGAGTTGTTGTTTCACTTCCCCCTGGGTACTTGAAGGATGTATCTTTCATGTCAGAGTTCTCTTATACATTCTTCTATGCAACAGCTCTGCAGGCAGTTTCATGTCAGCCTTGAGAGGTGTGGATCGAAGTCACAATAAGTCAAAGTTTGGGTCTTCCTTCATCTCTCCGATTTTTTCTAAGGTCTCTTTTCACCGCGTGGTCATCTCTTTATTGATACCCGTGTCCCTGTGGCAAGTGAGGTGAAGCTGTTAAGCAAAGTCATTGAATTCTCTGGAGGTGGGTTGGGTGCCATCATCATATTAATTTTCAGGAATACCTTGCTGAAGAAACTAACCTCCTACTGCTGGAATGCTTGGCGTAGCTCTCAACTCTTTTACCTTCTGGACAAAAAGGGAACATTGTATTGTAGTCTGCGACTATGACGTATCATTGTTGATTTTTTCTGAATAATTTGGCTTCCACAGTATGCCATGTCCTGCGTGGTACTTGTGAAGCTGTCATCTCCTCTTTCTCTAGTGTGTGTCTGTAATTCTGGCATACATTGCAGGTAGACAATTTTTTTCCATACCTTTGTATGTGCCTATCCAGATATGGCTCTCAGCTTACACTTCCCATTCCCACTTGGCCTTCATGTATCTTCTGAAGAAGTTCTTCCTGCTTTGTTTTGGGTTTGATCATTCTGGATCCGGCTAGCAGAATACCGTCTTCTAGTGAGATGTCATCTCTGATAGACCAGTACTGCCGTTTTGTTGGCTCTGTTTGATGTATCTTATGAGGCCTTCCCTGGATCACTTGCTGAGAGGGCAACTGTAACTGCGTTTTTGCTGCTGGTATTACGTTCGCTAGGTGATGAACCTTTATATCCAAATCGTTTATATTGTGTTTCTCCTGTGGCAATAACCGAGATACCGTGCCTGACTGTACCATTTTTCTTCCTGGCTTTAATTTCAGAGTGAAATCCTAACTGCAAAGCCACAAGCCTAACCGCTGCGGCTTTGCTGGTGATTTACCTGGATTGATATTGTTGATCTGCTCCGGTGGACGATGATCACTCTCCACTATGAAGTGTCTTCCATCGAGATATGTGTGGAACTTCTCACACCCATACACAACTGCCAAAATCTCTTTTTCTGTGTTGGCATATCTTGCTTCAGCTGATGCCAGAGCTTTCGATGCAAATGCTATCGGATTTTCTTCTTGTACCAGGGCCACTCCCAGTCCTTTCATTGAAGCAACTACTTGCAGATTGGCAGGTTTCTTTCTGTCGTAGTATAGGAGACCTGTCTCCTAACATACTACCTTTTTTGATTTTGTTAACACTCCTGGCATGTGACTCTGACCACGGGTCCTCTCCATCTTCTTTCATCAGATCCTGCTGGCTTGCGGTGCCTTCTGACATGTGTGACATTTAGGAGTTAATGCATTGGATCAAGCGAAGGAAACTTCACAATTCTCCGTTGTGTCTTGGGGCTTCCATTCCGGAGTTAGTAAAGATTCTTTAAGTACTTGTCTTAACTCCATCAGATGTGTACACCATTCAGAAGAATTGGAATCTGGGCACCTTCACAATGCATCTGCCCGCGATTCGCTTGATCCCAGCTTACCTGGTTGTCTCCATGGCTTCATGTAGATGGCTGTCATGATCTTATCATCTACACCATATATCTGTATATCATCAGCCAGGCCAGCTGTTCCTTTACATACTCAGTATTCCTTATCAACATGCTGCTGGAACACATCCTGGCTCACGTCAATTCCAAAACGTAGACGAAGGAATTTGTGCAATCCAAAGGGTGTATAAGTTTATTTTGGGTTTTGGGACCAGAATCTGTCCAATAGGACAGTTGGATGAGCCGTGTACTGGCAAATCAAATCGGAGTTTATTAAATAAGTAAAAGTACGCTTATCAGCAGGCAGTAGACATTCAGCGATCATTCAGTTCTTGCTTCCCGAAGCTGCTGAGCACAACTGATGTCGTCTTCAACATGTTTGTTCTTTATTCTCTCATGATAACTGCGCATCGTTCCTTATTTTCAGCCCTTTTTTATCCGCTACTTCTTTAACCATATTCGTCTGTATTTTGCCATTCCTCGTATGATTGCCTAATTCTAACGTCACTGTTGTCCCATTGCTCCTTTCCCCGGACTGTCTTCATTGACATATACACACCGTACATTTGTTTTCTTTGATTCGATCACGTTGTGCCTATTCTATCATTTACTAGACATTTATCCTCTTGTGGAACCTATCTGTTCCAGATAAATCTTAGCATGGCCTCCCATATGTCGTGCCCTGTGCCATCAGCATCATGATTTAATACTTGTGGTTTCAATCAGCCAAGTTCTGCAAACTTTCTGATTTCAGCATTATCATCTCGCTCCCCGATGCCTGCCCAAAGGTCGGGCTAGTACTTTAACACTATCAGGCGTGGCTTAATATCCCATCTTGCATTCCACTTAGCATACATAGCCTTTCTTAGAGCAGATGATATTGCGGGTAAAATCCAGACATTCAATTGATTATAATCCATTACAATTCATTCGTACAAATCATTCCTTCGCTGACGTAATCATAATCTTCTTTAAAAGAACATATCACGATTTTTAAACACATCAATCTCTGGAACTAACAGGAGTTTATAGTATTATCAACAGCGAAGATTCCTAATCAAGCTTCACGTTCCTGAAGGCATTTCTGGCATCAATCGTTCGGAAAGATTGTTCCCCTGCCAGTGAAGGTAGAATCTCTTCCTGTGCTGGAATATGGTCGCGAATACTCTTTATTGCTTGATTATGATCTTTGGGATCCATGCCAATTCTGGCTATCCATTTGGCTTCTTTCTCACCATGCTGGAATTTACCCAGTCTGCAGGCTCTCTGACTCTGGTGATCACCTTTCTTCCTTCCATCTCCTGAACTCCCTTGCAAGTTTATCTTTTAGCTCTATTGGTACTCTATGTGGGGGCTGAATCACTCGCTTACATAGAAACATAGAAACATCGAAAATAGAAGCTGGAGTAGGCCATTTGGCCCTTTAGGCCTGCTCTGCCATTCAAAAAGGATCATGGCAGATCATCTAATTCATTACCTTGTTCCCACTTTCTCCCAATATCCCTTGATCCCTTTGGCAGTTAGAACTGTATCTATCTCCATATTGAATGGCTTGGCCACCTCTCCCTTCTGCAGTAGATAAGGCCACAGGTTCACCACGCTCTGAGTGAAGAAATGTCTCCTCACCTCGGTTCTAAATGGAATATCCCATATCCTGAGACTGTACCCCGTATCCTGTGACTGGCTTTATCGTTGGGTCGATATTGTTGTGATAGTCAAAATCTTCAAAGCATCCAACTGTCTTATCAGAACACTTTGGGGACATTTGTCCCCGATCCTGTTTGCTTTCGATTGGAGGGCGCCTTTCAATGGATGTACGGTCTTCAACCATCAGTGTCGCCTCCTTCCTCATGCTTTATTGAGATCATCTGCAGCTCGCTGCAACTGCTCAACCCGACATTGCAGGACCATCAGTTTCAAGGACGTAGAACATGCACTTAACAACGTTTCATTTGTGTGTCCCTCTGATTTGCGTTGTTCCTCGTAGTCGAATCTCAATTCCCCTGTATGTTGTTAGCACGACGTTGTTTGCTATCAGAGCATCTTTTCTTGGATAGCCATTGTCATCCAAATTTTCTCGAAGTATATTCTGCTACAGTCTGAGCAGGATAAAGTTACTGTGTGCTCCAGTATTAATCTTCACCTTCAGATTTATCGTTGTGCCCTTATTTCTCACCCTCTTCCTGATCTGCATGGTTGTGTGAATTTTGTTTCTCTGAAAATGGTCGCATCCAGACATTTCTTGCAGTTGCATGATTCCTATATATACCGTGTGCTCAAACTCATCGTCATTTTCCACGGTATGGACATTTTTATTTCTTTTCCTGTTCATGCGCCCTGTTGCTCTGTCCCTGGTGACTCCTACACCACGTTCTTTCTTTTTTTCTGCACATCTTTACTTAGTGATTGGTCTTTCTGCATGTTTTGCAGATTGATAAATATGAGGGACATTTTCTTCTGTCTGCGTAATCAAATGGCCATCCATAACGCCTAAACACATTTCTGCCTGTCCAATGTGCATTTTGGTTGCTGTTTCACTGCATCAATCCTGCTGCCTTTCTCTTGAATTAACTGAAGGCAGGTCTTTTCGGAAGTCAATGTCTTCTTCTGTCTGCTCGTGGAGTAATGTGCTCTAGCAGAGCCTACAGCCTGCTACATTTTGAGCTTGTCCATTCCAATTCGAACATTTTGTACTTCCTGGGAGACCCCAAATTAGCTGATCTGTCAGTCTTTCATCAGTGTCCTTAAACTTACATTTTCTGGATGCATTTTACAATCTTGTTTAACGCTTACTGCCAAGGTAATTGAATGCAAAAGTTGAGAGGTTATGCTTCAGCGATATAAGGCATTGGTGCGACCACATCTGGAGTACTGTGTACAGTACTGGTCTCCTTATTTAAGGAAGAATGTAAATGCGTTGGAGGCAGTACAGAGAAGGTTTACGAGACTCATACTTGGAATGGGTAGGCTGTTTCACGGGGAAGGATTGGACAGGCTAGGCTCGTATCTGCTCGAATTTAGAAGAGTAAGAGGCGACTTGATTGAAACAGATAAGGTCCTGAGGGTTCTTGACAGGGAGTGTAGATGTGGAATGGATGTTTCCCTTGTGGAAGAATCGAGGACTAGGCGTCACTGTTTACAAATAAGGTGTCGCCCATTTAATTCAGAGACGAGGAGTTTATTTTTTCTCTCAGAGGGTCGTGAGTCCTTAGAATTCGCTTCCTCAAAAGATAGTGGAAGCAGAGTCTTTGAATAATTCTAAGGCAGACGTAGATGCGTTCTTGATAAGCAAGGGGGTGGAATGTGTTCGGGAGTAGAAAGAAATGTGGATTAATCTGTTCAGCCATGAAATTATTGAATGGCAGAGCAGGCTTGAAGAGCTGATTGGCCTACTCTTGCTCCTAGTTTATAAGTTCATATGAAGGGCGGCACAGTGGAGCAGTGGTTAGCACCGCAGCCTCACAGCTCCAGCGGCCCCGGTTCAATTCTGGGTGCTGCCTGTGTGGAGCTTGCAAGTTCTCCCTGTTTCTGCGTGGGTTTCCTCCGGTTTCCTCCAACATGCCAAAGACTTGCAGGTTGATAGGTAAATTGGCCATTAGCAATTGCCCCTAGTATAGGTAGGTGGTAGGGAAATATAGGGACAGGTGAGGTTGTGGTAGGAATATGGAATTAGTGTAGGATTAGTATAAATGGGTGGTTGATGGTCAGCACAGACTCGGTGGGCCGAAGGGCCTGTTTCAGTATTGTATCACTAAACTAAGTTACTACGTTCTCAATAGGCTCACCTAGCTCCTGTATGAGGCCTTGAAATTCATATCTGCAGATATATTGATTTGATTTTGGCTGGAGATGGGTGCTGAATCTTCCAACTATTTTGTCTGGGTTTCTGGTGTCCTCTTTACTCAGCTCCGAGCTAATAAACAAATGTAATCCTTTATCTTCTGCCCACAGAAGGATATCGCTGAACCACTGCTCTTCATTACTGCCTTTTAGAAAACTGCTAAATCTCAATATATACTTTTGTTTAAACTTCCTAAATGCCTCTATGACCCCGCCAGCCATCCATTTCAATATGAGCTACGGCTGAGCATTCAGAGCTGTGCCTGTGGTCATTTTTGCTTTTGCACAATTCACCGTATCTTAAATGTTTCTCTGGCACCAATGTGGGGCATTTTTGTTTTGTATTTAATGCAGCACTAAATTGATTTAAATATTTGTTGCCACCCTTTTATGTCTTCTGGTTCCCAAAAATGTCAAATAATCATACTTCAGAACTTCTGAACACTCTGTATATTTCATTCGCTTCTATTCATCCTGGAGAAACTGCCATGCGGCCGGTGTAGTGTTACATATCACATGACTCCAGTGTAGCAGTGAATGTGGCTGCCTGGAGCACACTTACCTATAACAATAAGTTCTCAACTAATTAGCTGTTAGAACTTTCCCTAAAATATAACGATATTCAACAGGTGAGACAAATCATGTAACGAAAGGCCAGTCAGTCCAACGACACTGCCTGAGAAATTTCTAGAGGTCATAACCTAGGAGAAAGGTATGTGTTGTTTGGAAAGACATGGGTTAATAAATGACAAGCAGCACGGATATGATATTGGCAAATCGTGTTTGTTAATCTTCAGCAACAACAATAAATTATGTTTACATAACACCTTTAACATAATAAAATATGCCAAGGCACTTCACAGGCGCTTCAAGAATCAATTATTACACTGCTCCACAAAAGGACAGATTGAGTCAGATGACCAAAAGCTTGGTCGAAGAGGTAGGTATTAACGAGTGTTCCAAAGGAGGAAAGCGATGTGGAGAGGTGGAGAGGCGGAGAGGTGCAGGGAGGATGTTCCAGAGCTTGGTCCCAGGCAATTGTAAGTGCGGCCACCTGCGGTGGAGCGATGAAAATCAGGGATGCACAAGTCCCCAGAATTGGAGGAGTGCAGCATTAGAGGGTTGCAGAGTTGCAGGAGATTACAGAGTTCGGGAAGGATGAGACCATGGAGAGATTTGAAAACAAGGATAAGAATTTTAAAATCAGATGTTGCTTCAATGTAGCAGGTCGGTGACTGATAGTTGAACAGGAGTTAGTGTGAGTGACAACACAGGCAGTCGAGGTTTGGATGGCCTCAAGTTTACCGAGAGTGGTAAGTGGTGGAGCCGCCAGGAGTCTGTTGGAATAGTCAAGTCCAGAGGTAACGAACGCAAAAACGAAGGTTTCAGCTGCAGATGAGCCGAGATATGGGAGAGATCGGACGACTTTGTGGATGTAGAAATATGTGATCTTAGTGAAGGTACAAATATAAGATCATAAGATCATCTCGGGGTCAAATGTTAAACTGAGGTTTCGAAGATACCAGCTTAATATCAGACTGTTACCAGGGAGAGGGATGGTGTTGGTTGTTAGGTATTGGACTTTGGAGTGCGGATCAAAAGGAACATACAAACATATGAATTCGAAGGAGGAGCAGGCCATTTGGCTCTTCGAGCCTGCTCTGTATTTGATAAGATCATTGCTGACCTGATCGCCACCTGAACTCGACTTACTTGATCACCTGCTTTAACGTTTAACTCCTTTGTTAATGAAGTGTGTCTGTAAGTCAGCCTTTAAAATATTTAATGACCCTACCTCAGGAGGGTTGGATTCCAAATATTTAATTGGAAGACATTACTAACACTGGATGTCAGATGGACAGTTCTATAATTTAGCAAAATTGGAGTCCAGATAAGTGGTGGTGATGTAGAGCTGAGTGTCATCAGTGAATGTAAAATCTGATGCTACCTTTGCCGCCATTTTGACCTTTCATCCACACAGATATTTTAGTAACGTTTTTCATGCTTTACCTTACTTGATGTTCCCAAATACCAACAGTACCTTTGATCTATCGCAACTAATATGAACACGAACCTGCAAAGTGATCCACAGAATAAAGAAGACTGCGATCTGTTTGTTTCTGCTTCGCCACATTCACCTACAAGCGGATCCAATGCCAATGAGATGAGCTCATCACGGGAGGCCCTTCCACTCAGTCGTAAAAGCTGCTTTCCATGACCTGTGAGTGGGTTTAAGCTGCACCTCGATCAGTCAATCTCAGCAAAAGTAAAACCCCATCAGGGGTTCGATTACAGAGTGGGATCCTGAGATGTTTTTTGTGGCAGCCTGGCTGCTGCTGCTTGTACCTCTCACAATCTGAGAGGTGGTCTCTACCAATCTCCCTCCAAGAGAGCAGTTGGATTAGAGAGTGAGGATCTTGTGCTATTATTCAGATTACCGGCCGGTAACAATTGGAAATTGTTCCTGAGAAAATCCCGGGCGTTGTTTTGTGCTCGTCTCCCTCCTGTTGGTCCAGATGTAAATGCTCAGTGTGGACCGAGTGCTATAAGAATGGCACATTTGTGTCCAGAACATGAAGCTGCGTCTTTGAATCACATCTAGATGATAGAGTTTCCACAGTTTCAGCATCCTGTCTTTACATCAGGGTAATGAATTGAGAATGTTCTTTTTCCAGTGTCGCTGCAATGAATATGTTCAAAAACCTATGGTCATATCCGTTTAATTTTCATTCACTGTCGATTTGAGCCCTCCATTTTCACTTAACAAATTTTTATATTGAGCACCGTTCAAGGGTTGTGTGTGTTCTTTTTTTTCCAAATTAATTCTGTCACCCAGTTTGAGCAGTAACATACAGAACCCGCCCAGCGTATGGCTGAAACCTAATCCAGAGCGATATTTTTTGTCGGTTAGATCAACTGGTTAGAACGTTATGCTAATAATACCAAAGGCACGGGTATTTTCCTAACATTTAATGCCGGGACATTGCAAATAAATTCAGACAAAACGTTGATTGGAGGGAACGGGCGCGGGGGATTATTTTGAATAATATCCATTCCACCTTTGCTACTGGGGTGGAGTAAAACCTTTTTTCTTTAAATTTGCCTTTCTTAGGCTTGTTGATAAATGTTTAACTCACAGCCTGTTCTTCTTAATGGTCGCAACCAGTAACAGACAGACAGATTGTGTCTGAATATCCCATGATGTAAGGAATACGTCAGCTTAGGACAAAAAGGTTCCAATCAAATGTACACCCCAAATAAACAAAAGCAGGTAGATAAATAAAATTTCACTTCAGTCGATATTAATATTCCCCATCCTTGAACATTCTTATTTCAACACAGCCTTTAGTTGTGGAGAAATAACTTCAGTGTAAATCACACTTTTATAATTCGACCAGTGGAAGAGATGCAACATAACTAAAAACTGCCAGAAACCCGACTGAAGCCAGGGACACTTAGTGTAGCACTCTCCCAGCTGAACTAGTTCTACCTCACATCAAATAAATCGTTACCTCATTCTTTTTGGAGAAAATATAACCCTGGTCAGCATTATTCCTCTCGTGTGCTCTTCACTTCGGGATCTTAGAGCTCAGTGTGTATAAATATTCTGCTGAAATATTGATGAACATAGAAAGATTATTTACCAGGAGAGACCTCACAGTGTTGACCACAGAGTGAAATACCAAGACATGTCTATTGTTACGATAGTACTTCCACTTGTTGTTTCATTTTGTGGACTTGTCTTTTTAAAACTGTAAAGGATTTCACAGATGCAGGACTTTATGATCTTTTGTTTGTTTTTTTTTCAAGGAAGATGTCATCAGAAGGTTTTTTGAACTTGGTTTGTAAACAGCCCTTACTGGAGATCACCTTCTAAGATAAATAAACAACATTTACTGGAAAGTATTAACAGAGAAGTGACAAGGCAAGAGCAATGAGGATCAGGAGGATTTTGACCTGCTCTTTGAAGTTTGGTTTTTGGAGAGATTATTTTTGGTTTTGCTTTGGACAGAGAATTGGGGGTGTGGAGAATGTTCTAAAAGGAATTTAAAGAACAACCTTCCACGGACAAACCCCAACTCAGCTACTTCCACCTCTTAGAAAAATGGCTTCCAGCTTTTCAAACTCTTTAAGGAGCCCTGAGAAACAACTGCAGGAAACTAACTGAAATTTTTGCCACATTCCTTCTGAGAGGCCTGCCAATCTGATCTCAACGTCACCTCCAAAGACCTGCTCCAGGAAGATCCCAGTGAAAGTTGTCAATGTGTAATTGGGACGCCAGACATAAAGGGGCAAGCGACATCTTTCCATGTCTTCTTTTTTATCTTTTAAAGTTAGCAAGTATTAGCTGTACACTGCTTATGCAAAGCAGGTTGATGAGCAGAGTTCATGAAGTTTATACCCTGCTTACTGAGTAGACTTCCACAGATTATGAGGTGGCAAAAAGTCTATTCCAGCTGTGTGTGAGCTGGCCCTGAAGATTACTGACAAAAAATTTTGCAACCTCTGGAGACAGCCTGGGCAGATTTATGTAGAATTTCAGCGGGTTAATCAAATTAATTGTGATCGTTGGATGCAGGCATTAAAGGTAGAAACCACGGATGAGGTTCTTAGGGAAGTAATTCTCCTGGAAACATTTTTTTAAAATTCCGTCCATTGGAAAGTATCCATGTAGAGAACCAGAAGGTACCAACAGCCAGACAGGCAGTGGAAATTGCTGACGAACAGAGGCTTCTTGACAAGCCCACACCCTTTGCCCATCATCCCCACAAATGCAAGAAGGATCTCAATAGGGAAAGTGAAAGGAAAGCAAGTAGCTGCGGACAAGAAGGAAGAGTGCGGCAGGCCTCTGGATATCCTCCTCAGGACAGGAAGGAAGGTGCTGAGGGTGGAAGTGAGGTCCAAAAGCCAAGTATTCTCATCATCACAAGGTGAGACGCCGTTGTGCAGAATGCTTAATATTGTAGTGCAAAGCCATGGGATTTACTAGACTACACAAAGCCAATGTTGAACAAGCATCCCTGACTGAGAGTATGACAGAACAGTCTGTATCTCTGACTGCAGTCTAAGTACTAAAACTGTTGTGAATGCGGAATCAGGAACAGGGTACCTGAGAGTTCTCAGTATTTCTTGTCAAAAGGAAAAGTAACACCTTATTCCTCAAATGGGGCAGGTAAACCTATGAATAACTTAAAGGAGCGACACAACATTATTTACTCAGAACAGGCATAACATTTCCACCAGAGAGTGCACTGAATGTCCATGTTTTAGTGAATAAAATTGGTGGGCAGAATATGTCCGTACTTTTATATCAGGTGCAGCTGGAGTGTAAACTATGCCTAATTTTTTCATTGCAACGCGCTCTGCGGAAGTGCCACCACACAGCCCTCGTGATATTACGCGTTTGGGCTTTCTTAAATGGAGGGAGCTGAGCAACAAATATTCATGACATAGAGGGGGCGGCCGCCGTTTCACTGGCAATGGCATCCAGGCGCCACCGTGCCAGCACCAGCACCATTTTTAAAGGTTTTCAAGCCCTTCAGGATGTATTTACATTGTTGAAAATAGAGACATGTTGTCGAAGCTTTCTGTCTTGCACTCATCAGAACAATATGCAAGAATAACCAATATAGGTGAAAACAATAACTTTTATTGCATGAGAAGAGAGTGCTGATTGGCTGGCAAGTGGACTCTAATTCGTCGAGCTTTAGCCATGGTGAATGCACCAGCTTATGGTGACTGGCAGTTAACTGCCAAGCTTTGTTTGAAATTTAAAGCTTGACTCTGATTGGTCATGGCATTGCCCTAAGGAATGAACTAGCGAATGGCTGTCACTTACTTTGTTCATTTGAAACAGGCGCCATGCTTGCATATTCTTTTCCCACCTGCAAAGAACAGGACCCTGTGCATTAATATATGCAGCTTCCAATACACACAAATCCGATCATTTCTTGCTTTATGTACTTTAAACCTATGAACGGGCCTAAGGCTGTCATTTTCTGGCTCTGAAAAGTGCCCTGTCTATCTCAAATCACCTTGGAAAGGGAATGTTTCCCAAGAATTTGAATAACAAGCTAGCTGTTTCACCCTGCTACTATGCAGTAGCAACACGTGTCGGCTTCACTACTAACAGGATGCTGCCCTCAAGCCAAAAAGACGTCCTATCTATCACACAAATGGGTAATGTGATATACACTTTTCAATGCCAGCGTGATGCTAGGTACATAGTAAGTACGTCCCAGAAACTGGCGTACCATAGCAAACAACATGTTCCTTCCACTGCACGCAGTGGGCAAAGTGCAGGTATTATACACCAGCCTGTGCTTGCAAAACGCAAAACACACTGTCCAACATTAGATGTGATTCCACGATTGGACAACATTTGCTACATAAGCCGCAATGTGCTAAGAGTTACGCTGACAACAAATTTAAGATTGTCAGTAGGAATCACAGCGTGGCACATTTGTGCATACTAGAAGCGCCATATATTAATACGCAGGGCCCTGTTTTTGCCGACAGAAAGAACATGTCCGTACATTGCACCTGTTTAGCTGAACAAAGTAAGTGACAGCCATTCACTAGTTCATTCCTTAGGGCAATGCCTTGACCAATCAGTGTCCATCTGCCTTGTTTAAATTTCAAACAATGCTTGTCAGTTAACTGATGCATTCTCCATGGCAACTGCTCCACCAATCAGAGTTAGTTCACTTGCCAACCAGTCAGCATTCCCTTCTCATGCAGTATACGTTGTTGTATTCCCCTCCATTGGTTATTCTTGCATATTGCCCTGATGAATGCAAGACAAAAAGTTTAGACAACCTTTCTATTGTCAGTAATTCTCAAGTTCTGTGCTACCAAACGAATATATATTTAATTATTGAAGGTGTCACTGCAATTAAAAAGTAATAGCATTGAATCCCCTATCCCCTGCCCCCGCCCGCAACTGAGAATTCAATACATAAATTGACCTACTCTGAATAAAAACACTTATTGAAATTCTGAACTTGTCCCTCCGACCTTCAGTATCATTGATCCTGAGACCCTTCACGACTTTCCCCACAACCAATAGATATAGTTTACCTCGCTGCCCCCTCCCGCCCGGATCATTTTATTCTTCCTCCCAACCCACCAGTGTCCTGCTTTGGAACGAAAACGGAATTCCGAAGGCATGCTAGTTGAGCCAGTTGGCCCTAAAATTGGTGTGTGACAGCTGGCGGCAGCAGGTAAGTTCATTTGCACGTCAGTGCTTCTAATTTCAATATTTTAATGAAGGCCTCATCACTTCGCCGCGTGGGTATGGGCGCACTGAGGCCTCGCCATCGCCACTAATATCCGGTGTGGCATTCCCGTTGTCGTGGGTCACGGCGGACCGCTCCCAGCAGCATTTTACAGGTTTCCCCACCACAAGCAACAGTAATGAGGGGCTGGTAAAATTCAGCCCATTGAGAGAGAGATTGAGTCGGAATGAGGCAGAAAGGCGGAGAGAGACAGAAAAGATGTGATACTCAGCATCCCACACTGTCTGCTCTACATTGTTGGACTCTAACACCTTCCCTCCATCAGCTCGCCCATGGGGAAATGATCCAGTACAGGGGTAGGGGGGTGGAATTGCAGAAAAAAATCAGGACTGGGACAAAGAGAGAGGGATTCCGGCTGTATTCCCTCTCTCTCTCTCTCTCACTCACACACACACACACACACACACACACACACACACACACACACATACACACACACACACACACACACACACACACACACACACACACACACACACACACACACACACACACACACACACACACACACACACACACACACACTGTAATCAGCTACCATTCACCTGGGGACAGAAATACAGAGGATGAGACACAGAAACTCACCTCCAGCCACATGGAATTAAAGAATGGTGGCTGATGTTGTACTATCATATCCCAGACTCTGTCACTCAAATAACTCTCTCTTTCTCTCTTTGGCCTCCTTGTCTCGAGAGACAATGGGTAAGCGCCTGGAGGTAATCAGTGGTTTGTGAAGCAGCGCCTGGAGTGGCTATAAAGGCCAATTCTAGAGTGACAGACTCTTCCACAGGTGCTACAGATAAAATTGGTTGTCGGGCCTGTTACACAGTTGGCTCTCTCCTTGCACTTCTGTCTTTTTTCCTGCCAACTGCTAAGTCTCTTCGACTCGCCACGCTATAGCCCCGCCTTTATGGTTGCCCGCCAGCTCTGGCGATCGCTGGCAACTGACTCCCACGACTTGTGATCAATCTCAAAGGACTTCATGTCGCGTTTGCCGACGTCTTTAAAGCGGAGACATGGACGGCCGGTGGGTCTGGTACCAGTGACCAGCTCGCTGCACAATGTGTCCTTGGGGACCTTGCCATCTTCCATGCGACTCACATAGCCAAGCCATCTCAGGCGCCGCTGGCTTAGTAGGGTGTATATGCTGCGGATGTTGGCCACCTCGAGGACTTCTGTGTTGGAGATACGGTCCTGCCACCTAATGCCAAGGATTCTCCGGAGGCTGCGAAGATGGAATGAATTGAGACGTCGATCTTGGCTGACGTACGTTGCCCAGGCCTCGCTGCCATAGAGCAAGGTACTGAGGACACAGGCCTCATACACTTGGACCTTTGTGTTCTGTGTCAGTGCGCCATTTTCACACACTCTCTTGGCCAGTCTGGACATAGCAGAGGAAGCCTTTCCCATGCGTTTGTTTAATTATGCATCGGGAGACAGGTTACTGGTGATAGTTGAGCCTAGGTAGGTGAATTCTTGAGCCACTTCCAGAGCGTGGTCGCCGATATTGATGGATGGAGCATTTCTGACGTCCTGTCCCATGATGTTCGTTTTCTTGAGGCTGATGGTTAGGCCAAATTCATGCAGGCAGCCGCAAACCTGTCGACGAGTCTCTGCAGACACTCTTCAGTGTGAGATGTTAATGCAGCATCGTCAGCAAAGAGGAGTTCCCTGATGAGGACTTTTCGTACTTTGGTCTTCGCTTTTAGACGGGCAAGGTAGAACAGCCTGCCACCTGATCTTGTGTGGAGGAAAATTCCTTCTTCTGATGACTGGAACGCATATGAGAGCAGCAGGGAGAAGAATTTCCAAACAGTTTGTGTGCGAGAACACAGCCCTGTTTCACGCCACTCAAGATTGGAAAGGGGTGTGATGAGGCACCGCTGTGCTGAATTGTGCCTTTCATATTGTCATGGAATGATGTGATGATACTTAGTAGCTTTGGTGGACATCCAATATTTACTAGTAGTCTGAAGAAACCACGTCTGCTGACGAGGTCAAAGGCTTTGGTGAGATCAATGAAAGCAACGTCGAGGGTCATCTGTTGTTCATGGCATTTCTCCTGCTGCTGGCGAAGGGAGAGCAGCATGTCAATGGTGGATCTCTTTGCTCGAAAGCCACACTGTGCCTCAGGATAGATGGGCTCAGCCAGCTTCTGGAGCCTGTTTAAGGCGACACGAGTGAAGACTTTCCCCACTATGCTGAGCAGGGAGATTCCACGGTAGTTGTTGCAGCCACCGCGGTCACCCGTGTTCTTATACAGGGTGATGATATTGGCATCGCGCATGTCCTGTGGTACTGCAGCCTCTTCCCAGCACAGGCAAAGCTGTTCTTGCAGTGCTGAGAGTATAGCAGGCTTGGCACTCTTGATGATTTCATGAGTAATACCGTCCTTCCGAGGGGCTTTTCTGCTGGCTCAATGACGTCACTGAGTTCCGATTTTGTTGGCTGTACGTCCAGTTCATCCATGACTGGCAGAGACAGGGTTGCATTGAAGGCGGTCTCATTGACAACATTCTCCCTGGAGTACAGTTCTAGGTAGTGCTCCACCCAGCGGTCCATTTGCTTGCGTTGGTCAGTGATTGTGTCCCCTGATTTAGATTTGAGGGGGGCGATCTTCTTGACGGTTGGCCCAAAAGCTCTCTTAATGCCATCATACATTCCTCTGATATTTCCTGTGTCAGAGGCCAGCTGAATACGACAGCATAGGTGTTGCCAGTAGTCATTTGCACAGCGCCTGGCTTTAAGTGCTACGGATGTTAACTCGCTGGGGGCTTTCTTGTAGTTCAGCAGTGCGATGCACTTAGCGGCTATGACAGGTTTCAGCACTTCAAAGTGAGATTGAAACCAGTCTGCATTCCGCTTCACACGATTGTCATAGGTGGTCATTGCTGAGTCAGAGATGGCGTCTCTGATGTGGGCACACTTGGTCCCTGCATTCCCTGTGGGATGTTTTGGAGGGCTTTTTCAAGTGAATTTAGAAACTTACATAACAGCTGTGGATGAGAAATGCTGGTCGTGTTGATGCCTGGGTTGCCCTTCTGCTTGGAGTGGTGCAGCTTCTTTGGTTTGAGGCTAACCTTGCTGCATACCAGGGAGTGGTCGGGTTCGCCGTCCGCACTGTGGAAGCTGTGTGTGATTTGAACGCTGTTTAAAGAGACTCGCCTTGTGACGATGAGGTCGAACTGGTGCCAATGACGTGATATTGGGTGTCTCCAAGAAATCTGGTGACAGGGTTTAGTGTGAAAGAACGAGTTGGTGATGCAGAGGTTATGATAGGTACACAACTCAAGTAGTCTCTGTCCATTCTCATTCATCCTACCAATGCCAAATCGCCCAAGGCAGGAGGGCCATGAGTCATGGTCGACCCCAACCCTGGCATTAAAGTTCCCCAGCAGGAACAGGTGTTCGGTGTTGGGGATGCTGCTGATGATATTATGGAGTTCCTCGGAGAACTGGTCTTTAGCTTCAAGTGGGGAGCAGAGTGTTGGAGCATTTATGCTGAGTAGGTGAACAGTCGGTTGGACCGTATGCGTTCCGAGCCATTTGAGGGTGGCTCTATCATGCTGAGCAAAGGGTTTCTGTTGGCGAAGCCCACTCCATGCTGTCTTGGTTCTTCAGGATCCCTACCCTGCCAGAAGAAAGTGTAGTTGTGCTCTCGTAGAGATCTGCTCGCAGGGAGGCATATCTCCTGAAGTGCTGCAATGTCTACATTGAGTCTACTGAGCTCGTTGTTAATGATGGCGGTCTTCCGAGAATCGCTCATTTGTGTAAGCTCTTCCGACAGGCCAGGACACATAATTCCGACGTTCCAGCTTGCAAAATGAAGGGTTGGTACCTTCTTTCCTTTTTTGGTCGTGCTGTTTGGTGCAGTGTTACAATCCACTTGTCCGGCAATGACCCTGAGCTCCAAGCACCCATTGAAGCAGGTGGACTGTGGTGGGACAGAAATTTAGTGAGCGGGGGCTGCCCGTTTTGAGGCGGGCGGTAGCTGTCCAGTGAGATGCGATGACCTCTCCCACCGACAAAGGCAACCTGTGGCACCCAATTTCTGCGCCAATTGAGCTGTACTTATCACCTATAACCGCTGCCTTCCGTGTTGATTTGGTCACCGTGAGGCGACTCGGGAGCGACCTCTCCGTGTCGCATGCCTGGGCGTATGTTTAGAAGTTGTGAGTTGCCCAAGCGTCAAAACCCCCCTCTCGGCCTGCCTGGTGGGGTCCAAAGGAGGGCAGAGCCCGACGTTTGGCACCAGTATGGCTGCAGGAACTGCCGGAAACATGCCAAAGGTGACACATGACTGCCTTTGGGGTTCCGCTCCGGATTTTCTGTTAGAGTTTACTCCCGCAGAGACAGGGTGAACGGCTGGCAATCCGGGAAAGGAAAGGAATTCTGATGAGGACGCTGCCAGTGGAGGCCAAGCTTGGCCAAATGGACAGGAAGATCACTTGGCCATGTTTGGGGAGCCCGTCTACGGCGGCGATCAGGAGGAAGAGCGGCCACATGGTCCTGGCAGCGGCTCCCGCTCACTCGGCAACTCAGCGCTGTTTCCACACAAACTTTCCCCTCAACTCCGGCTCGGCTCCCGGATCCCGATCCCGATCCCGTTCCCAGTCGTGGTACACTATTGTAAAAGGGACAGTGTTGGGAGCTGATGCAATGTTTTATTACCTGCACCCCCTCCCGCCCTCTCCCAGCTCACCCCCTCGCATC
Source organism: Heterodontus francisci (assembly GCF_036365525.1). Classification (NCBI taxonomy): domain Eukaryota; kingdom Metazoa; phylum Chordata; class Chondrichthyes; order Heterodontiformes; family Heterodontidae; genus Heterodontus; species Heterodontus francisci. The sequence continues at coordinate 1,785,567 of NW_027140322.1, forward strand.
CCCTTTACACCACCCCCCTCGCACCCCTTCTCAGCTCCCCCCTTGCACCATCCTTCCCTCGCACCCCCATCCCCTGTCCCCTTGTGCCATAGTCCCTGCAGCCCCCTCCCAGCTCCCCTCGCTCCCCCTTCCCTCCACCACTTCCCACCGCACTCCTCCTCCTCGCACCCCCTCCCCACCGCACCCACTTCCCCCACCTCCTCCCACCAGCATCCACCTATCCCTGTGTAGTGGCCCCAACAACCCCACTGCCTTGTGGGCGTCTCGGGAGAGACCAAGGCTAAGGGAATCTTATACTACATCAGTAATAATAATTGATTTTCTTTGACAAATTCGGGACAATGGTTGCACCTGTTTCGAGGTAAAACCAACTGTTCCAGGAGAGTGGAGAAATTGTGCAATAGCAGCTGGTGCACGGTGTGTGATGATTCCTGGGAAATGGCCGATGCCAATGTTGTCTGCAGACAGCTGGGTTGTGGCCACGCTCTATTGGCCCCAGGAGGGGCTACGTTTTACCAGGGTGACGGTGTTATCTGGCTGGATGAGGTGAAGTGCACTGGAAGCGAATCTTCTCTGGCCGACTGTCCTTCCTCATCGCGGGCTCAAACTGACTGTGATCACAAGGAAGATGCCAGTGTGATTTGTTCCGGTAAAGGTGGCAGGATTTGGAGATTGGGTTTCGGGTTCCTTGTATTATTAAATTGACTCATTACTTCGGGAAATTACGAACAGTATTTCTCGTTTAAATGGAAAGTGCTGAAATTTTATCCTCCTGAACATTTTGTATATTCTACAGGAATCGATGTGCTTCCAACTGCTTCTCCGTCCATATCTGCAGGTACTTACCATTATTAGTATTCCAGCTAGCATTAGGGCTTGTATTAGTAGAATTGGTATCGTTGTCATTTTCTGAAGATACTATGAGCACGTTCTCACTGACTGGAACATTTTTTTCTCACTGTATATTTCAAATGGTCCGGTTGAAATTCTGCTCATTCCAGTTTCTGACTGGACCTGAACTGTCCTGTACTCATCAGCAACATGGTGGCACTGTCTCTGTAATTTCGACTGGCTCACACCTTATTCTGGTGCAATGTGCACCACACATACTGGGGAATGTTCAGTCCGACTCATTGCTCGGAAGCAGTGGTTATAATTATTAAATACTTCGTGAAAATATTTTATCATGCAAGACGGACTGTCTCTGTGTTAAACCTTTCTGTATTGTTCTCATTGAGCACAGGGATATAAAACTACTTCCATCCGAGTTGCGGTCTGCTTCGGAGTCCTGCTATTCTGTGTTTTGATCTCACTGATTGTGGTTATACAGAAAAAGTCAATCAGAAGAGGTGAGGCTCATATCTTCCCGTGGATCCAACACAAACTTCCCAGATATTGTGTCATATGCATGCAAAACTCTCGTTCATTGCAGCTTTCTATGGACTGTCAAGTGGCCTTGTTAGAAATATATATATATATATATATATTTTGCTGATTTTCTACATTCAGTCTGCTCTGGAATTAGTAAAATGTGACATTTAAAATAGAGAGTGATTTGAAGTGTCCACATTCACTGTGAGATTTCACCACATAATACATGGAAGTCTGGAAGAATTGTAACAATAGATCGGGAAGTTTAATTGGCATTTTTGGGCTGTGCACTCAGCTATTTATTTGACTGATAATCTTCCTTCATCTATTGGGTATCAATTCCTGCCCTTCATATTCTGGCTCTTGGCATGCAATCTCGAGCTGTCTCCCCGGATCTGTCCGTTATTTTGACAAGTGATATTTGTACAGAACCTTCTCCATTCACCAGCGGTGATTCTACATTCGAAAACAACGCTTCCACTCATATTTCACCCATCCAATTCACTCCTGATTTATTATAAGAAATGGGCCTCTTAATGAAATACACTTTTAGAACAACAAAGAATAGTACAGCACAGGAACAGGCCAATCGGCCTCCAAGCCGACGCAGATCTTGATAACTGTCTCGATTAAAACCTTCTGCACTTCCGAGGACCGTACCCCTCTATTCCCATCCTATTCATGTATTTGGTAAGATGCCTCATAATAACATAGAGTTCTTATAGAAATAGCTCGCTCTCTCTTATTAACAAATATTCTATAGCTCGGACAGCATCGGCCTGATATCTCAGCCAAGGACCAGACCATTACAGGCTCTGAAACAAGACAGTCCTAAAGCGGATAAGATCAAGCTTTGTAACCTCACCAGACTGGCAGTCATTTACAAACGATCACAAGCACGCGATCAGGTCAAAGAGTCATAGAGTAATAGAGTTATACAGCACAGAAACAGGCCTTTCAGCCAATCGTATCTGTGCTGGCCATCAAACATATATCTATTCTAATCCCATTTTCCAGCATTCGGCCCTTAGCCTTGCATGTTGTGCGTGCTGATCTAAATACCTTAAATGTTGTGAGGGTTCCTGACTCCACCACCTCTTCAGGCAATCTGTTCCAGACTCCAGATATCCTCTGGGTGAATATTCTTTCCTCAAATCCTCTCTAAACTTCCTGCCCCTTATGTTACATCCACGCACCCCGGTAACTGACCCCTCTGCTAAGGGAAAAAAACTTTCTTCCGATCTATCCTATCAATGCCCTTTGTAATATTGTATACCTCAATCAGGTCCCCCCTCAGCTGTTTTGCTCTAAAGAAAACAACCCTAGCCTATCCAGTCTCTCTACATAGCTGAAATGCTCCAGCCGAGGCAACATCATGGTGAATCTCCTCTGCACCCTCTCCCGTGCAATCACATCCTTCCTATAGTGTGGTGACCATAACTGTACACGGTACTCCAGCTGTGGCCTAACTAGTGTTTTATACAGCTCCTTCATAACCTCCCTGCTCGTATATGCTATGCCTCAGCTAATACATACAAGTATCCCATATGTCCTTCCTAACCATCGTATCGCCCTGTGCTTCTGCTTTCAGTGATCGATGGAAAGGTCCACCAAGGTCCCTCTGACCCTTTGAACTTCCTTGGGTCCTACGATCCATTGTATATTCCCTTGCCTTGTACGTCCTCCCAAAATGCATCACCTCACACTTCTCAGGATTACATTCCATTTGCTAATATTCACCCATCTTACCATCCACTCTCAAAAACAACCTTCGACCATCACACTCTGCCTCCTGCCACTAAGCCAATTTTGGATCCACTTTGCCAAAGTGCCCTGGATCCCATGGTCTCTTACCTTCAAAAAGGAAATAGTGAGAGCTCAGGGCCAACATGTTTCCCTAATGTTGAAGGGCAGAACCAACAAATCCAGGGAAACCTGGATGTCAAGGGAGAGAGGATTGGAAAAGGAGGACAAAGGAAGCTTATGGCAGATTCAGAGCGCTGCACACTTTGGAGGCCCTTGAGGAGTATGGAAAGTGTAGGGGTACTTCAAAACGTAATGAGGAGAGCGAAGAGGGGACATACAGAAACACTGGGCAGCAAGATAAAGGACAATCCCAAGGCGTTTTTTTTTAAAGTATATTAAGGGCAAGAGGATAAGAGTAGGGCTGATTAAGGACCAAAGTGGCCATCTGTCTGCGGAGCCGGAGGACGGAGTTTAGGTTTTAAATGATTACTTTTCATCTGTGTTCACCGTGGAGACAGACAATATAGGTGCCGAGATCAGGAAGGGAGATTGTGATGTACTTGAACAAATTAGCATTGAAAGGTAGGAAGTATTCGCGGGCTTAAAATGGATAAATCCCCAGATGCAGATGATATGTGACCCAGGCTTCTATGTGAGGGAAGGGAGGAGATAGCAGGGGCTTTAGCACACATTTTCAAATCCTCTCTGGTACAGGAGATGCATCAGAGGACTGAAGGACAGCGAATTTATTTACTTATTTTGAGATACAGCACTGAAACAGGCCCTTCGGCCCACCGAATCTGTGCCAACCAGCAACCACCCATTTATGCTAACCCTACAGTACGTCCATACCTACACTAGGGGCAATTTACAATGGCCAATGTACTTATTACCTGCAAGTCTTTGGCGGTGGGCGGAAACTGGAGCACTCGCCGAAAACCCACGCAGTAACGGGGAAAACTTGCAAACTCCGCACAGGCAGTACCCAGAATTGAACCCAGGTCCCTGGAGCTGCGAGGCTGCGGTGCTAGCCACTGCGCCACTATGCCGCCCAAATGACATGAATGTGGTACCATGATGCAAGATGGGTAGCAGGGGTAAACCAGGTAATTACAGGCAGGTGAATCTAACATCAGTGGTCGGGAAACTATTGCGAAAATTCAGAGGAACAGGATTAATCTCCACTTGGAGAGGCAGGCATTAATCGAGATAGTCAGCATGGCTTTGTCAGGGGGAGATCATTTCCAACAAACTTGATTGAACTTTTCCTCAGTGAACTCATTTGTCCCAAGTCTGCTGCAGGTGAACATATGAGTATGCCGAAAAATAGACACAAAGACATATACACAAATACGCACAACAAAACTACTCTGCATTCATAATACTTGGCTTTGTCACTTCACAATCACAATCTCTGCGATTTGGAAGTGTTCGCAGATAATTTACTGTTAAACGCTCGTGGGTTGCAACTTAATTTTAATCTCCCCACCATCCATCTGACAGGTTCTGTCACTAGCGTCAAGGGTTCACTGGCTGGTTTGGACCAAGCAATTTATGAAGAGATTGGGAATGTTCCACCTGGCAAGGATTCCTATCAGATCCGGCGTTCAGGTCTGTGTTTTATATTTCATGCCGAATTTTCACAAGACAAATGTCACTTCCACTTAAATACCCCATTTTAATTGTCAGCTTACTGACTGAACACTGTCAGAAATCCGCTCACTATCCCCAGGTGAAGGAGTCCGATCACAGTGCGAGTGTATCTATATCTAGGGGCGGCACAGTGGCGCAGTGGTAAGCACCGCAGCGTCACAACTGCAGCGACCCGGGTTCAATTCTGGGTACTGCCTGTGCGGTGTTTGCAAGTTCTCCCTGTGACCGTGTAGGTTTTCGCCGGGTGCTCCAGTTTCCTCCCACAGCCAAAGACTTGCAGGTTGATAGGTAAGTTGGCCATTATAAATTGCCCCTAGTGTGGGGATGTGGTAGGAATATGGGATTAATGTAGGATGAGTATAAATGTGTGATAGATGATCGGCAAAGACTCGGTGGGCCGAAAGGCCTGTTTCAGTGCTGTATCTCTAAATAAAAATAAAATAAAAATCTGTGTCCACAGTAAGATTCCCACCAATCGCAAATGCTTAAAGAACGTGATTTCTGTTTGTTTACAACTATCATGTAATGTTATTCCATTTAAACAAGACCATAAATCATCACTGCTCTCAGCAGGAGATCGTCACATTGACTCAGATTTCATTTCTCTCGGTGACTGGATTTCTGGATCAGAAACACGTTTCCATCAGGAACTCCTAACCTCAAATCCGTGGTTTCTGCAAAAAACATATTCTAACACTTTGTATTCTGACGTTTAACATGAAATCTACAAATTCTGCTTCATGATACTGGGGCAGCAACACTGCCAAACCTATATAAGTTCTGTCCTGCGATTTAACCATTGAGATCAATTACTAAGGTTACAACAAAACACACAAAAACGATTTCCCTCGCAGATAAGATAAAAGAGTATCCTAAAATATTTTATAAGTATAGTAAGGGTAAATGGTTGACTAGGGAGAGAGTAGGTCCCCTTAAGGATTAGTGTGATAATCTGTGTATGGACCCACGGGAAATGGGCGATGGCTTAAATGAATAATTTTCTTCTGTATTTACCGTGCAGAAGGTCATGGAAGCTAGTGAGTTCAAGGGAGGGAACAGCGATATCTTGGAGCATATCAACATTACAAGGGAGGAGATGTTGGAGGTTTTGAAGCGCATGAAGGTGGATACATCTCCAGGGCCTGACCAGGTGTATCCGAGGATGCTATGGGAAGCAATTGAGCAGATTGCTGGGGCCCTGGCAGAGACTTTTGTTTCATAGTTAGTCACAGGGGATGTATCGGAAGACTGGAGGACAGCTAATGTTGTGCCTTCATTTAAGAAGGGAAGCAGGGTGAGCCTTACATCAGTGTAGAAAGGTTATTGCAAGGGATTTTGACAGACATGATTTGCATGCATCTGGAAAGGCAAGATCCAATTCGGGATAGTCAGCATGGCTTTGTGCGTGGGAAATCATGTCTCACGAAGTTGATTGAGATTTAGAGGAGGTGACCTAGAGGATTGACAAGGGTAGGGCGGTGGACGTTGTGTACATGGACTTTAGCAAGGCCTTTAACCAGGTTCCGCATGGTAGGTTGGTCCAGAAGGTTCGAACACATGGGATCCAGTGAAAGGTAGCCAATTGGATACAAAATTGGCTTGGTGATAGGAGGCAAAGGGTAGTGGTGGACGGTTGTTTTTCAGATTGGGGGCCGGTGACCAGTGGTGTGCCGCAGGGATCGGTGCTGGGCCCTCTGTTGTTTGTCATATATATTAATGACTTGGATGAGAATGTAGGGGACATGATTAGTAAGTTTGCAGATGACAACAAAATTGGTGGTATAGTGGACAGTGAAGAAGGTTGTCTAAGGTTACAACAGGATATAGATCAATTGGAAAAGTGGGCAAGGGATTGGAAAATGGAATTTAACGCATACAAGTGCTAAGTAGTGCATTTTGGGAAGTTAAACCAGGACAGGGCATATACAATGAATGGCAGGGCCCTGGGGAGTCTGCTGACCTTGGAATGCAAGTACATAGTTCCCTGAACGTGGCAACACTGGTAGACAGGGTGGTGAAGAAGGCGTATGGCATGCTTGTTTTCATTGGCCGAGGCATTGAGTACAAGAGTTGGGACGTCATGCAACAGTTCTACGCATCATTGTTTCGGCCGCACTAGGAGCACTGTGTGCAGTTCTGGTCGCTGCACGACAGGAAAGATGTGATTAAGCTAGGGAGGGTGCAGAAAAGATTCACAAAGATGTTGCCTGGTTTGGAGGGCTTGAGTTATAAAGAGAGATTTGATAGGCCAAATCTGTTTTCCCTCGGGCGAATGATGCTCAGAGGGGACATGATAGAGGTATATAAAATTGTGAGAGGCATAGATAGGGTAGTTAGCCAGTGTCTGTTTCCCATGATAAGGGTGACTGAAACTAGAGGGTATAGATTTAAGGTGAGAGGGAGGAGGTTTAAAGGGGATCAAAGGGGCAGATTTTTCATCCAAAGAATAGTGTTTATCTGGATTGAGCTGCCAAAGGAGGTGGTGGACACAGGAACAGAAGCAACATTTAAGAGGCATCTGGACAGGTACTTGAATGAGCAGGGCATAGAGGGATATGGAATTAATGCAGATAGGTGGGATTAGTATAGATAGGCATTATGGTCAGCATGGATGCGGTGGGCCGAAGGGCCTGTTTGTATGCTGTACGACTCTATCACTCGAAGAACAAAGCCACCTTGCACTCTTTTCTGCCCCATTATCCGGGGTGGGATTCGGTTTTGGAGACAGCACCGGCCGTTTGAGACTCTGGAGAGGAAAGAGACGGGGACAGGGTGGACGAATTCTGCATTAAGAAACTGTGCGAATTGACTATGTTTTACACTATTGTCTCGGCTCTGATGTTTGAAATCTGACCCACCAGCTGTACTGTGTATTGTTTCAACTACTCGCTGGATGAGCCAGCATTTCAGGTCCATCCCTAGTTGCTCTTGAACCACTGCAGTCCCTGTGATGAATGTTCCACAATGGTGTCAGATACAAAGTCCCAGGACATTGTCAACGGTTGATGATGGTATTATGTTATTTACTCGAACGTCCCAATCAATCTCTCCAATAACCATCCATGTTTGTGTTTAACAATTACCGATTCCATTGAGTCCCTCAATCAGATTGAATATTACACCAGTCACAGTTTGATTGAAATGGATCCTGGATCAGAAAATCCTGAAGGGAACTCCTCCAGTATTCAGGGTGAGTACATGTTTACTTGTTACCATCAGGTTTTTAAATCCATCACGCTGTCTGCTATCTAAAATCAGCAACTAAATATTTCAGAACTTCCTCGCCCTAAAATGATGCTGCTGAAGACATAGAGATTTTCTGAGTGATTTTAGTTTTAAAAAATGGAGAAATAATTTGGATTTCTGCAAAATCATCCCGATTGCGCCATGTAGTATAATGGAAATAAACTTTCAGTTCATGATGTTTTCTGACACTGTTGTCTGGGCGGTGAAATGTGAAATTTGTGTACATGTTGGATGGGTGATTCAATGGGATACATGTGACTTGAACTCGGAGGGCTGAAGTTTGTCACACAGTGACCACAGTCGGGGAGGGAAAATGCCGCGGATAGCGGTGCAAAGGAAGCTCGACGTCATTACACTATTAGGTGATATTCCCGGAATCGGACGAGCTGGCGGGTGGAGGCTCCACTTTAAGGCGCTGGTCAGGTAACTGAGCCTATAAAACAGGAAATGCATGGCAATTTTCTAAACCATTCACAATTTAGTGAAAGGCGGGCGAGAACAACATTTTTCAGAGACTCTCCACCTGTAAAGAGGGGGAAGGTCAGTGGAAGGTCAGTTGTGGCTGTGAAAAGCATTACGTCACTGGAGGGAGGGTGAGAATTACGGCATTGGCAATCTGGAGGCTGACCTATCTTGCCGATCACAACAGAGGTATTCAGGGTGAGCATCTTCTCCGACGTGTAACATATGTATACAAAGTAGGAAGATTGGTGACATTGAGAAATAAGTGCAGCTATTTACAATAGGTCTCAGCCACTCCGGCTTTGAGGGCTCACATTGTGCAGGAGCATCAGAGATGGAGAGAGCTACAGTCCCCGGGAGTTGGGCTGCATCACCCAGATAGTGACAAGAATCATGAGGCTGGAAGACAGAGTGGATCAACAGGGCACACAGTAGCACGCAAGCAGCATCTTGAGTGCAGGAGATGCTACCCACCAGAGAGGGTTTACCATCAGGGGCTCTTCTTCCTGCAAATGTCAGAGCAGCAGTCTCACTGAAGACTGTGCCTCTCCACGGAGGCAGTCACTGAGCTGTGCACTATGATGGTGGAGGATCTGAACCAATGAGTGGGGGTACCCCTTCTCCAATTTCATTTATATATTTTGTGACATTTAAGGTCGTGAGCTTAATGTTAGGCTCTGCACTCACCTTGCCATGCTACATACTAGATCATCTTCCTGCACCGAAGCTTCTTACCTGGACCACCACACGGCTGCACACCTGCTCCTCAGTCTCCTGCCATGCCCTCGCTGCCTGCCTAGCCGGCCTCCTTCACCCATCCCGATGGGGAAAGCGCTTCCCTACTTGACCTTGCTACCTGGAGGAGCACTTCCAGGGAGGCATGAGAAAACCTGGACGCCAACCTTGCTCTGGCTGCTGCCATCTGCCAAACACACAAGTTGTCAGTCCTCCCACTCAATGTCCTACAGTGCTCCTGCCTTTCAATCGATTGCTGGGTGCTTAAAAATATAGCAGGGGCCTAAGAAGACTCAGCTACTGCGACACGATATGGTCCTAAAATTTACCAGCGTCTAATCGCACTACAGATGAAGATCAGTCTACCCTGGCCGGCTCAGGTAGATTGACGTCTGATGATATCATTCTAAGCATTCAGTGATACAATTTAATTTAATTTCAGTGAAAATCATTATTTCCTCCCAGGTCTGGTTCCGGGTGATAATGATGATGTTCAGACTGGAGCTATTGAAACTCAGGATGGTCACTTGTTGCTGGACAGTGTTCCTAATGATCTCTTCACACTGACAAGTGCCGGCGGTGATCTCTCCACTCTTGGTGAGTTAAACTCCCACAGTCACCAGCTCTCTGTCACTACTTTGAATTTCATTCCAATCGGCGATGTCACAGACCCTGGTTGATTCAAATTCATGCTGTGATTAAAGGAAATTAGTCTAATCAATGCTTGACTTATTTTAGCAAAGACATCCTGATGTTATTCCGTGTGTGATATCTCTCTTATTAACACTCCCACGGGAAATCCTTCAGGTGTTCAATCTGAGCTCTCTGATTCAGGCTCAGCAGATCCACTTCATCTGCTTTCACCCAGCGGGAAACTAACAACACAGTGAATGGAGCTGGAAAACATTCAAATTCCAGTACCCATCACCTGATTGACACTTATTTCGATGACCCGCACTGAAATTCGCTTTCAGTCCAATCATGTATCCATAATCTTTCTCTCCACAGTCTCCAGCTCTCAGACCCGCAACGAACCCACTTTCAGTCCAATCATTAATCCATAATCTTTCTCTCCACAGTATACAGCTCTCAGACCCACACTGATCCCGGTTTACCGGTTCAATCCATTCCTGAAGACAATGAGGATGTTCACTGTGACACGTTCACAATAGTAGACATTCCACCAACGATGGGCCGTGACTGTGTGCTTCAACATATTACATCTACATAAACCCGGTAAGACTAATGCTGTATTATTTGTTTCATTTATTTGTGCTGACAGTGTGCAGTCCCGGATGGTTTTTTAATTTATTTTATTTAGAGTTACAGCACTGAAACAGGCCCTTCGGCCCACCGAGTCTGTGCCGACCATCAACCACCCATTTATACTAATCCTGCACTAATTCCGTATTCCTACCGCATCCCCACCTGTTCTTTTATTTCCCTACCACCTACCTATACCAGGGGCAATTTATAATGGACAATTTACCTATCAACCTGCAAGTCTTTGGCATGTGGGAGGAAACCGGAGCACCCGGAGGAAACCCACGCAGACACAGGTAGAACTTGCAAACTCCACACAAGCAGTACCCAGAATTGAACCCGCTGGAGCTGTGAGGCTGCGGTGCTAACCACTGCGCCACTGTGCTGCCCTGACATTAATATGATAATGAGTGGTGTTTTCAACAGTCAGTGATTCTAAAGTATCAGAGAGACATTCTGTGTACTTACTATTGAAACAGGAGGCTTATTGAAACAGGAATATTCTGAGTCGGGAACATATGCTGTATTTGAGGTGTTTGTTTGATGTTTTGCATTGCTCTAACCCTCTCAAGTCGTTTTTGTTGTCCTTTCAGCTAACAGTCAGCCTCAACTCCTGCAAATGATGTCTGGAGGTGGATCACAGACTGGTGGAAAATATTCTGTGTTAAATCTGAGAGAATGGCATGAACTTTTACAACAGTGTAAACATGCCGAATGTGCTTTACTTCACGATATTAGCACCGCTTTATGTTAATCAATCACCAGATTACTTGGTGTTGAAATAACTAGATTTGTTATTTCTCCACGTTTTGTCTGAAAGTGTGTGTATTCTGTTTAATTAAAATACCAAACAGAATTGATTTCGGATAATTTCTCTGTCTGTACAAATACTGAGATATATCACTCCGCATGTAATTACTGACACTGTCACAGAGATTAAAACCATTGCTTATTAATATTGATTTTGTACGAAGATCGTTCTGTAACCGCTTCACATTTTCATATCCTATTAAAGAATGTTTAAAATACGTCAGGCGGCAAATATATGGTCTGTTTCTTTTACCTGCATTTATTGTAACAGCTTCCTCCACCGCTATATACTCGATGTGGACAAATTACTCCTGTTTATAAAGTAAGTGTTGATGTCCAGTGAAAACAATGCAAAAATAATAAAACATGTATTCAATGGGCGCCTTTGTCAATATTACTTCCAATATTATGGTTCAAGTACTAAATATACACCGATTCCTAGATACAATCCAACGTTGTTTTACTGTGCTGCACTATCCGGAGTGTGGCGGGAGAGCGGGGGAATCTGATCAGAAATTAATGTGTTTTTGCACTTCTGTTCTGAATATCTCAGTTAGTCATCAGTGGAGTGCAATTGTTAATCAGTCGGAAGAACGACGACACCGTGAATTACTCTCCAGCAGATTGTGATTTTTGTGATTGGTTGGCTTACTGAAGCACCCGTATCCACCAGCAGAGGGCGACCATTACTAGATTTGAAAACAGATTCTGCTGGAAACACTACTGGAAAAACAGGTCAGGTGTCATCTGTGGAGAGAGACACAGAACGAACTTTGCATGTTAATACGATTTCTTCAGAAACATATAATATTAGAGACGAACTACATTTAGCAAATACAGAACCGGGAAAAGGGGGCATGAAGAGAGTTAAATAATTAAGGTTTGTGTTCAGATGGAAGCAGGTGTGATTAAATGAATCCCGCCCGCTTTACGCTCTCTGATCTGTGTCCCTTTGCTCTGCAACACTTCATTCTCTCAACCCTGAAATTATCATTAAACTTGCTCACAATTGTTTTCTGAAAAGAACCCTGGGAGCCTAAGCTCTAACCCTCTGACATACCTTCCCACTTTCCCCTGGACTATGACCACACCAGCGAACATCAAGTCATCCTTTCCCATAGAATCACTGCATATGGAGAGTAGACCTGCGTGAGAAGGGCAGCGGCGGCATGAGATAAAAATCGTTAACAGAGAGCCCCTTCTACCTCTCTCGACCTGGAAGAGCTGAGGTGTGACAGCTCAGGAAAACAGATAGGTGATTGGTAGGTATCTCATCCGGGCCTTTTTTGATTAGCCAAGTGGTTTAAATCACGAGACGTTATTACAGATGATGAGTGCAGTTAAGAAATTCACTTTTAAAGTATTTAGCATCCAAATTAATTAATTAAGTCGAATAGAGACGGCTGGGCAGGCGATGTGTTGCAGCTGTAGTATGTGGGAGCTGAGGGACGCCGGTGCGACCCACAGTGACCACATCTGCAGCAAGTGTTGGCTGCTCGAGGACCTTTGGCTCAGTGTTGATGAGCTGGAGTCCGAGTTGCGGACGGTGCAACAGATCAGGGAGCGGGGAGAGTTATCTGGACACTGTATTTCAGGAAATGGTCGCACCCCTTATATTAATTACATCAAAGTTTGAACATGGTTAGGGAAAGCAGGTGTGACTGCGAGTGAGGCAGGTATGGGGATCTGGAATTTAGCTTTGGAGGAGCCTCAGCCAATCCCCTTGTCCAATAGGTACGAGGTTCTTGCTCCCAGTGTGGACGAGGGCACAGACTGCTTGGAGGATGAGCGAACTGACCACTGCACGGTGGTTGAGTGTGTCATTCAAGTGCGGGGAGAAATGTAGTCGTAAAAGAGGATAGCATAGTTAAGGGAATAGATACTGTTCTCTGCAGCAAAGACAGGAAGTCCCGAAGGCTGTGTTGCCTACCTGATGCCAAGTTAAGGAGATCTCTTCTGGGCTAGAGAGAAACATGAAGTGGGAGGGGAATGATCCAATTGTTTTCGCCCACGTAGGTACCAATGACATAGATAGGAATCAAAAAGAGGTTCTGCTGAGGGACCATGAGCAGTTCGGAGCTAAATTAAAAAGCAGAACCACAAAGGTAATAATCTTCACATTACGACCTGAGCCACGTGCAAATTGGCGTAGGGTAAATAAGATTAGAGAGGTAAATGCGTGGCTCAAAGATTGGTGTGGGAGAAATGGGTTCCGATTCATGGGGCACTGACACCAGTACTGGGGAAGAAGAGAGCTGTTCCTTTGTAACGGGCTTCATTTGAACCAAGCTGGGACCAGTGTCATGCTGCAACGTATAACTAGGGTTGTAGATAGACTTTAAACTAATTGAAGGGAAGTTAAAAAAATCAAAAGGAAACGAGAGATCAGAGGTGCAGGGTAGTGAAGAGGCGAAAAGTAATCAAAGTGTGACAGGAAGGGGCAGAAAATATAAGCCGAAGATTGCAGCAGAAATTAGAAGCCAAATGAGTAATAATGGTAAAAAGTCTAAGCTTAAGGCTCTTTATCTGAATGGGCACACATTTATAACAAGATAGATGGTTTGATGGCACAAATAGAAATAAATGAATATAATTTTATAACAACTACAGAGACAATTTTGCAGAATGACAAAGACTGGAAACTCAAAATTCAAGGATTTCTGACATTCCGGATAAAAAAGGCAAAGCGGGAAAGGAGTTGAGGTAACTTTGTAAATAATGAAAGGTATCAGTGCAATATGTTGGGCTTGTTGACGCTTATTCATACTGAACAAGCTCGGCATGGTGATCAGAATCCTGTGCTGATTGAACCACATTCAGATTGTACCAGCACGGCATGGCGATCAGTATCTGGGGCTGGCTGTCCCATATTCACACTGTACCAGCCGGGTAAGGTGATCAGTATCCTGGACTGGTTGACCCATATTCACACTGTACCAGCTCGGCATGGTGATCAGTATCCTGGGCTGATTGAACCACATTCAGATTGTACCAGCACGGCATGGCGATCAGTATCTGGGGCTGGCTGTCCCATATTCACACTGTACCAGCCGGGTAAGGTGATCAGTATCCTGGACTGGTTGACCCATATTCACACTGTACCAGCTCGACATGGTGATCAGTATCCTGGGCTGGTTGACCCATATTCACACTGTACCAGCTCAGCATGGTGATCAGTATCCTATACTGGTTGACCCATATTCACACTGTACCAGCTCGGCATGGTGATTTGTATCTGGGGCTGGTTGAGCCATATTCACACTGTACCAGCTTGGCATGGTGATCAGAATCTTGGGCTGCTTGACCCATATTCACACTGTACCAGCTTGGCATGGTGATCAGAATCTTGGGCTGCTTGACCCATATTCACACTGTACCAGCTTCGCATGATGATCAGTATCTTGGGTTGGTTGACCCATATTCGCACATTGACAGTTCAGCATAGTGATCAGTCTCTTGGGCTGGTTGACCCATGTTCACACACTGGCAGATCGGCATGGTGATCAGTATCTTGGGCTGGTTGACCTACATTTACATTGTACCAGCTCGGCATGGTGATCAGTATCCTGGGCTGGTTGACCCATATTCACACTGTCCCAGCTCAGCCTGGCGATCTGTAAACTGGGTTGGTTGACCATTATATGGGGGGAAAGCGGGAACAGGTTACTGAGTTGTATGATTAGCCATGATCATAATGAATGGTGAAGCATGCTCGAACGGCCGAATGGCCTTCTCCGCTCCTATTTTCGATGTTTCTATGTTCTATGCAGGGGTCTAACACTGCATTCTTAAAGGCAGGAGGATAGGACGATGCACAGGGATCTTCCTTTGCATTCTGAATGGGATGCGGCCTGGGATTACTGGGGGGAAAGTTGTGCTGGCATGAAGCGCATTAACATGTGCCAGTCCTCCGTTAACAGTGTGCTCTCTGTGTTTGTGAGGGGCCAATGGCACACTAGGCACCCTGTGTGAGTGGAGGGTGCCAGAAAGGGCAGGAGAATTAAGGTTATGTGGATGGTGGGGGCAATCGATTCAGCTGGTAGGATCTTGATGTTGTCATGCTGTGCCACTCTAAGTGTTGGCCAAGTTGGGAAATGCCATGGCACCCCACATAGTTGATCCAGGAAAGCATCTGATGTGCCTACCAACGCCAATCCTTGCCCTATTAGCAGCCTTCGAATATATGAAGGGAGCAACTTTATTTATCACATGGCAACAGATTTGGCTCGTCCGCCATTGTGTGATCCACTGCACCTGAGGATCCGTATGTGCTGGAAGCAATACCAACAGGCAGTTGCGATCCGTGTAGAGGCCCCTGGTCGTGAGCAGCA
Source organism: Heterodontus francisci (assembly GCF_036365525.1). Lineage (NCBI taxonomy): Eukaryota > Metazoa > Chordata > Chondrichthyes > Heterodontiformes > Heterodontidae > Heterodontus > Heterodontus francisci. The sequence continues at coordinate 1,801,184 of NW_027140322.1, forward strand.
GACATCAAGGGGACCTGGCCATTACGTTTGCCGTGCATCTACCAGCTCCCACATGATATACCAACAGATGTCAGATCACCAGTGTCAGAGGAGATTGTGCATATAGAGATGGTGGTGGCATGTCTCTGTGCCCTGCTCAAGGATGACCTGCAGCCCATGGGCTCCTGTGGACATCCCATGCCTTTGTTTCTCATCGTTACAGCGGTTCGCGAGCCTAATCCCTTTGAAGACTTTTCGGGGCCCACCAGAGACCTTTGTTGGGTCATGCAGTTAGAAGTGCACCGCTGCATCAGGGAGGTCACCAATGCCCGCACCGGATGGCCAGCGAGGATGTTCACTTCAGGCCGGAGACTCACAGTCAGACCCAGAGGGCTATTGGTTCTGGCATCATTGCCGGAGAAGCATACGTTGTAATGTTCATAGACTGCACACAAGTGGTCATCAGGTCCACTGCCACGCTACCACCTGCAGACGCAATATTAAAGGAGCCCACTTAATCCAGGTGAAGCTGGTATGTGAACACCACAGTTGCTTGCAGTGAATGTGTGACCACCTCTCAGGAAACTGTCATGACACCTGGGTCTTGCACTCGTCCCGGCCACCACCACTATTCACTAAACTGGCCAGAGGGAGGGGTGGCTTCTTGGAGATAAGGGCTATCCATTGCAGACATGGCTCCCAACACCAGTGAGAGACTCCACCACTGCTGCAGAGGAGAAGTACAACGCCAGCCACTGAGCTACAAGAGCCACCATTGAGCAGCTGATCGGCATGCTGAAAGAACGCCTTCAATGGCTGTATGGATAGGGTAATGCCCTGTACTACAGGCCGAAAAGGCCAACTCTTTTCTTTGCTGGTCTGCACAAGTATGCACCCAATCGGGGCCAGGCCTGGTATGATGAGGAGAGACGTCAACAGATTCCTCCTCGGAATATGAGGACGCTGAGGACCGACAACATGAAAGATACATTGGAGGGCAGATGACACCCAGGCTCTGCACACAGGGCTAGCAGTGAGCGAGGGACGTACAGAGGTGTAATATCAGACAAAGGCTGTCTGCTCCATAGGAACCACCATGAGCTCTGCAAGCCACACTGATGCAATGTCCATGTCACTGAGTCCCTGGAGACGCTCATGAGTAGTCATGGCATGGTAATGATGTTATTGCATACGTTGGCTCTCCTGAAGTGCCAAAGGTGCAAAGGGATGTGACGTTGCCGCTACATGCTGGCACATATCACTCCCACAGAGAAAACGAATGTGCAAAATTAAGATTATTCACCCAAGTGCAGCATGCCTACAAGAGGGAATGTTACACTTAAGTGGGTGAAGAGAATCACGACTTCACAGGACATTGGGACGCAGCAGGGTAAGTATGTGACAGCAACGCGGAATGTGTTAGGGTAACTGAGCAGGTCAGGCAGCATCTGCAGAGAGAGAAGCAGAGTTAACTTTCAGGTCTGTGAATTTGGACAAGTTAACTCTGCTTCTGTCTCCACAGATGCTGCCTGACCTGCTGGATTTATGCAGTACTTTCTGCTTTGCTGCCAGATTGACAGCAGCCCCACTCCGCAACAGTCATGTAAGTATTTCTCGGACGGCTGTCAGGAAACAGGTGCTACAGCGCTCTATATTAGTTATCAAGCGTAATTTAACAATTAACCAGAACAATAAACCCTGTGTATTCGGGATAACATCTAAGTTAGCAATTAACTGAAACGTTTTACACTCTACTTTAGTTATCAAGTCTAATTTTACAATTACCAAGAATTTTATACCCTGTGCATTCGGGATGAGATCTTATTTCACAATTAACTGGAACAATTCATGTTATGTATTAGATATCATGCCTAATTTAACAACTAACCGGAATATTATGCCTTGTGTATTATTGGTGACATCTAATTTAACAACCAACTGGAGCGTTTTACACTCCGTATTAGATACCATGTCTAAAAAAGCAATTAACCAGTATATTATTCCCTGTGCATTAGAGATGACATTTAACTTGATAATTTATTAGAATTTGAAGCACGCTATACTAGTTATCATGTATAATTTAACAATTAACTAGAATATTATAACTTGTGTGTTAGGGATGACATCTAATTTAACAATTAACTGGAACATTTTACAAACTATATTAGTTAGTTTGTCTAATTTAACAATTAGCAAGACTATTATCCCCTGTGTTTTCGTGATGACATCTGATTTAACAAGTGGAACGATTTACGCTCTTTATTAGTTATACTGTCTAATTTAACCATTAACCAGAAGATCATTCCTTTTGTATTTGGGATGGCATCTAATTTGACAATATATTGAAATTTTATACACTCTTATTAATTACCATGACCCATTTAACAATTAACCAGAATATCATTCCTTTTGTATTAGGGATGGCATCTGACTTGACAATATATTGGAATTTTATACACTCTTATTAATTACCATGACCCATTTAACAATTAACCAGAATATCATTCCTTTTGTATTAGGGATGGCTTCTGACTTGACAATATATTGGAATTTTATACACTCTTATTAATTACCATGACCCATTTAACAATTAACCAGAATATTATACCCTGTGTATTCAGGATGACAGCTAATTTAACAATTCACTGAAACATTTTACACTCTACATTTATCATCATGCCCAATTTAACAATTAACCAGAATATTACACCCTGTGTATTCGCGATGACAACTAATGTAACAAATGCCTGGACGTTCTATACTCCGTATTAATCATCATGCCCCATTTCGCAATTAACCAGAATTTTATACCCTTTGTATTCGGGATGACATCTAATTCAACACCTAATGGGAACATTTTGCACTCTGTATTAGATATGATGTCTAATTTAACAATTAACCAAAATATTATCCACTACTTAATATGAATGACATCTGATTGAACAATGCCCGGAACGTTTTCGTCTCTATATTATTTTGTATGTCCATTCAAACAATTAACCTTAATATTATCCCCTGTGTGTTATGGATGGCATCGAATATAACAAATGCCTGGAACGTTTTACGCTCTATATTAGTTATCATGTCCATTTTAATAATTAACCAGAATATTATCCCCTGTGTATTATGGATGACATTTAATTTAGCTATTAATTGGAACATTTGCACTCTCTATCGGTTATTTTGATTTGATTTAGAGATACAGCATTGAAACAGATCATTCGGCCCACCGAGTCTGTGCAGACCATTAACCACCCATTTATACTAATCATACACTAATCCCATATTCCTACCACATCCTCACCTGTCCCGATATTCCCCTACCACCTACCTATACTAGAGGCAATTTATAATGGCCACTTTACCTATCAACCTGCAAGACTTTTGGCTGTGGGAGGAAACCGGAGCACCCGGAGGAAACCCACGCAGACACAGGGAGAACTTACAAACTCCACACAGGCAGTACCCAAAATTGAACCCGGGTCGCTGGAGCTGTGAGGCTGCAGTGCTAACCACTGCGCCACTGTGTGGAGTTTGCAAGTTCCCCCTGTGTCTGTGTGGGTTTTCTCCGGGTGCTCCGGTTTCCTCCCACAAGCCAAAAGACTTGAAGGATGGTAGGTAAATTGGCCATTATAAATTGCCCCTAGTATAGGTAGGTGGTAGGGAAATATAGGGACAGGTGGAGATGTGGTAGGAATATGGGATTAGTGTAGGATTAGTATAAATGGGTGGTTGATGGTCGGCATCTCGAAACTAAACTAAACTAATGTAACAATTAACCAGATTATCCCCTGTGTATTAGAGATGATATCTAATTTAAAAATTAACTGGAAAGTTTTACACTCTGTATTAGTTAGCTTGTCGAAGTTAACAATTAATCAGAATATTTTACACTGTGTATTAGACATGACATCAAATTTAACAATTAACTGGAACATTTTACACACTCTATTAGTTGTAATGTCTAATTTAACAAGGAACAAGAATATCATCACCTGTGTCTTAGGGATGACATTAAATTTGACAATATATTAGAATTTTAAGCACTCTACACTAGTTATCCTGTGTAATTTAACCATTAACCAGAATATTACAACTTGTGAATTAGGGATGATATCAAATTTGACAATTAGCTGGAACATTTTACACTTTATATTTGTTATGATGCCTAATTTAACAGTTAACAGGAATATTCTACCCTGTGTATTAGGGATGGTGTCCTATCTAACAATTAACAGGAACAATTCATGTCCTATATTAGTTAACATTCCTCCTTTTACAACTAACTAGGATATTCACCCTCTGTATTAGGGATGACATCTAATTTAACAATTAGCTGCGACGTTGTACTCTCTAAATTAGATATCATGCATAATTTAACACTTAATCAGAATATTATAGCCTGTGTATTAGTGATGGCATTTAATCTAACAATTAACTGGAACGATTTATGCTCTATATTAGTTGTCTTTCCCATTTGAGAATTAACCAGACTATAAGCTGTGTAATGGTGAGTTCATGTTGTTTAACAATTTGCTGGCATGTTTTATACTCTATATTAATCAAGTCTCTGTTGGAAGCTGCAGACGGAAGATCTCCAGAGGAGATGAGGTCAGTGACAGTCCCGGGGGAATCGGAAGAAGTGTCTGAGTGTTGGCACTGAGCGTCTGCAAGGTGGAGGTCGGTACACCGGACAATAACAGCACCACCCTTATCTGCAGGTTTGATGACAATGTCGGGGTTAGAACTGAGACCGGCATGTTCAGAGCAGGGATAGTTTAGAGTGAGTGTGGGAGGCAGAGAAATTATGATGACGCGCTGACAGTTTTTAATGAAAAGATAAAGAGCTGTTAAGAGGCCAGAGGGAAGGGTCCAGGTAGAGGGTGCATGCTGGAGGCGGGTGAATGGGTCTTCTGGCCGGGGAAGGACTCCTGTGCAAAGAAGTGAGCATGGACGTCAAGGCAATGGAAGAAGAAGTTAATGTCGTGCCAAGCACGGAATTCATTGATGTGGGGGTGTAAGGTGATTAAACTGAATCCTTTGCTGAGTACCAAAAGTTCAGCACCAGAGAGGGGAAGGTCAGAGGGTATAGTGAATACATGGAAAGGGGTCAGATCAGAAGGGGTTGGGTCAGAGGGAAGAGAAACGGAAGGAGGATCTGCAGGGGCATTAGTTCCCATCAGCTGTTGGAACTTGCGTTCCATAGCACATGAAAGGAAGAAAAAAGACTAATATTAATGCGTAGGATAAGACGAAGGATGAAATGAAACTGAGGAATAGAACAGCTTTGAGATAACGTGAGGTGGTGCTTCTTGGTGGAGAGAGAGGTCCAGTGTGTACATGCGGAGGGCACATGCAGAAATCCAGAGTAGATCTCAGGATGCGGCAAGAACAGCTGTCCGACGAACGTTGTATTTCGTAGAGATGCCTGTAATCCTGCTGGATTAAAAAAAAGGATGCAAATTCAGTTGGAATCCACGTGGAATAAGTCGGAGTTGGAGACAGTCACTGAGGAAGGAAATGTTAATGTGAAAACATGTTTTGGTAGACACTTCAGCAAGCAGCACGACGGAAATAGAAAGCAATGAAAGTGAACAAGGTAAAAGAGGCAAACGAAAATCCCGTCGGAGAGAAGAGCAGAACTTCTTCAATGTAATTACTGGAAGAGAAGTGGCAGTGAATTAAACACTAAGATAAAAGCAAAATGCATCAGATGCTGGAAATCTGAAATAAAAGCAAGAAATTCTGGAAATACTCAGTGGGCCTGGCAGCAGTGAGAAGCAGCGTTATTGTTTCAGGTCAGTGACCGATTTTCAGAACTGACAGATATTAGAAATGTAAAAGGTTTTAAGCAACTAAAACGGGGTGGGCAAGAGATAACAAAGGAGAAGATGTTGATAGGACAGGGTCAGAGACTAATTGACCATATTGTCATGGAACAAAGGCAAATAATGTGCTAATGGTGTGCTGACATACAAAGCGTGAGGACAAAGAGGGTGAGAATTGACTGTTGAGCAGAACGCACTCCAGTCACTCACATTAAAAAAACAGTAGGTAAGCATAGTAGAAACAAACTGAAAAACCTAAAATAAAGTAAACAAATAAAAAAGGAAAAAGAAAACAAAAGAAAATATAACCAAAAATACAAAGGGGGGCGTCATGCTCTGAAATGATTTAACTCCGTGTTCAAGCCGTCAGGCTGTAGTGTGCCGAATAGGTAAATGAGATGTTGTTCCACGATGTTCTTGTGTTGATGTTCGCTGGAACACTGCAGCAATCCCAGGACAGAGATGTGAGCATGAGGGCAGGGGTGATGTACTGAAATGACCAGCAACCGGAAGCTCGGGGTCATTCTTATGGACTGACTGGAGATGATCACCATGCCGAGCTGGTACAATGTGAATATGCTTGAACGAGCTCAGGATGCTGATCGCCCAGTCAAGCTGGGGCAGTGTGAATATGGGTCAACCAAGCCAGGATACTGTTCACCATGTCGAGCTGGTGCAGTGTGAATATGGGTCAACCAGCCCAGGATATTGATCACTATGCCGAGCTGGTACAGTGTGAATATTGGTCAACCATCCCAGCATACTGATCACCATGCTGAGCTGGTACAGTGTGCATATGGGTCAACCAGCCCAGGATACTGATCACCATGTCGAGCTGGTGCAGTGTGAATATGGGTCAACCAGCCCAGCATACTGATCACTATGCCGACCTGGTACAGTGTGAATATTGGTGAACCATCCCAGCATACTGAACACCATGCTGAGCTGGTACAGTGTTTATATGGGTCACCCAGCCCAGGATACTGATCACCATGTCAAGCTGGTGCAGTGTGAATATGGCTCAACCATCCCAGCATACTGATCACCATGCTGAGCTGGTACAGTGTGTATATGGGTCAACCAGCCCAGGATACTGATCACCATGCTGCGCTAGTACAGTGTGTATATGGGTCAACCAGTATTGGATCCTGATCACCATGCTGAGCTGGTACAGTGTTAACATGGGTCAACCAGCCCAGGATACTGATCACATGCAGAGCTGGTACAATGTGAATATGGGTCAACCATACCCAGGATACTGATCACTATGCCGAGCTGGTACAGTGTGAATATGGGTCAACCAGCCCAGGATACTGATCACTATGCCGAGCTGGTACAGTGTGAATATGGGTCAACCAGCCCAGGATACTGATCACATGCCGAACTGGTACAATATGAATATGGGTCAGCCATCCCAGGATATTGAGCACCATGTCGAGCTAGTGCAGTGTGGATATGGGTCAAACAGCCCAGCATTCTGATCGCTATGCCGAGCTGGTACAGTGTGAATATTGGTCAACCATCCCAGAATACTGATCACCATGCTGAGCTGGTACAGTGTGGAAATGGGTCAACCAGCCCAGAATACTGATCACCATGCCGAGCTGGTTCAGTGTGAATAAGCATCAACAAGCCCAGGATATCGCACTGATACCTTCCTTTATTAACAAAGTTCCAATTTTGCCTTTTTTCCCCGAATGTCAGATATCCTTGAATTTTGAATTCCAAGTCTTGGTCAGTCTGCAACCATCTCTCTGTGATTTCTCTCAAATCACATTCATTTATTTCTATTTGTGCTGGCAAATCATCTATCTTGTTGTAGATGCTGCGTCCATTCAGATAAAGAGCCTTAAGCTTAGACTTTTTTCCCATTACTACTCATTTTGTTTCTAATTTCTGCTGCAATATTTTGCTTATATTTTCTGCTCCTTCCTGTCACACTTTGATTACTGTTCACCTCTTCACTACCCTGCATCTCTGATCTCTCATTTCCTTTTGATTGTTTTTAAAACTTCCCTTGAATTGAAACCCCCCCACCCCCGTCCCCCGCACTAATTAGTTTGAAATCGAATCTACAACCCTAGTTATACGTATGGGCATATGGGCAGGACACTGGTCCCAGCATTGTTCAAATGAACCCCGTCCCAACGGAACAACTCTCTCCTTCCCTAGAACTGGTACCAGAGCACCATGAATCGGAACCCATTTCTTCCACACCAATCTTTGAGCCATGCATTTACCTCTGTAATCCTATTTACCCTGCGCTATTTTCCACGTTGCTCAGGTAGTATTGCGGAGATTATTGACTTTGTGGTTCTGCTTTTTAATTTAGCACGAGCTGCTCATAGTCCCTCAGCGGAACCTCTTTCCGAATCCTTCCTCTGTCGTTGGTACCTACATGGGCTACAATAACTGGATCCTTCCCCTTCCATTCCAAGTTCGTCTGAAGCCAAGAAGAGGTCTCCTCAACCTTGGCACCAGGTAGGCAACGCAGCCTTCAGGACTCTCTATCTTTGCTGCAGAGAACAGTACCTATTCCCCTAACTATCCTAACCCCTATTTGTACATTTGTCTTTTCTTACCCACTTGAATGGCGCTCTGAACCATGGTGCTGTGGTCAGTTCGCTCATCCTCCCTTCAGCCTGTGCCTTCGTCCACACTGGGAGCAGGAGCCTCATAACTATTGGATATGTCTCCTCCAAAGCTAAATTCTAGATCCCCATACTTGCCTCACTCGCAATCACACCCTCCTGTCCCTAACTGCAGTCCAAAGTTGATGTAATTAATATAAGGGGCGCGACTGTCTCCGGAAGCACAGTGTCCAGGTAACTCTAACCCTCCCTGCTGTGTCACATTGTCCGCAACTCGGACTCCAGCTCATCAACTCTGAGCCGAATGTCCTCGAGCAGCCAACACTTGTTACAGATGTGGTCACCGTGGATCGCACTAGTGTCCACCAGCTCCCACATAATACAGCTACAACACATCGCCTCCCCAGCTATCTCTATTCTAATTAATTAATTTGGATGTTAAATACTTTAAATATGAATTTCTTATCTGTACTCATCATCTGTAATCACGTCTCATCATTTAAACCACTTGGCTAATCAAAACAGGCACGGATGAGATACCCACCAATCACCTACCTGTTTTTCTGAGATGACACACCTCAGCTCTGACAGGTGGAGAGAGATAGAAGGGATTCTCTGCCACAGCTTTTTATCTCATGCCGCCGCTGCCCTTCTCATGCAGGTCCACTCTCCATGTGCAGTGATAGCATACGAAAGGATGACTTGATGTTCGCTGGTGTGATCATGGTCCAGGGAAATTGGGAAGATACGCCAGAGAGTTAGAGCTTAGGCGCCCCAAGGTTCTTTTCAGAAAACAACAACAGAGATTCCATTGTCAGCAGGTTTAATGACAATGTCATGGTTGAGAGAATGAAGTGTTGCAGATCACAGGGACATCGATCAGAGAGAGTAAAGGCGACGGGATTCATTTAATCATACCTGCCTCCATATTAACATAAACCTTAACTATTTTATTCCCTCCATGCCTCCTTAGATTAGATTTAGATTAGAGACGCAGCACTGAAACAGGCCCTTCGGCCCACCGAGTCTGTGTCGAACATCAACGACCTATTTATACTAATCGCATATTCCTACCAACCATCCCCACCTGTCCCGACATTTCCCTACCACTACCTGTCCTAGTGACAATTTATAATGGCCAATTTACCTATCAACCTGCAAGTCTTTTGGCTTGTGGGAGGAAACCGGAGCACCCGGAGGAAACCCACGCAGACACAGGGAGAACTTGCAAACTCCGCTCAGGCAGTACCCGTAATCGAACCCGGGTCCCTGGAGCTGTGAGGCTGCGGTGCTCACCACTGCGCCACTATGCCGCTTTTCCCTGGTTCTGTCTTTGCTAAAAGTAATAATCTCAAGCATTACATGGTTCTGAAGAAATCGCATTAACGTGCAAAGCTGGTGCTCTTTCTCTCTCCACAGATGATACCAGACCTGCTCAGTGTTTCCAGCATTATCTGATTTCAAGTCTGATAATGCTCGCCTTCTGCTGGTGGTTACAGGTGTTTCAGTCAGCCGACCAAAAACAAAAATCACCATCAGCTGGAGAGTCAGCACGATGTAGTCGTTCTCCCGACTGAGTAACAATTGCACACCACTGATGACGAACTAAAATACTTAGAATTAAATTGCAAAAACACATTAATTTCTGATCAGATTCTCCTGCTCTACCGCCATACTCCGGGATAGTGCAGCACAGTAAAACAACATTGTATTGTATCTAGGAATTGGTGTATATTTAGAACTTGAATCATAATATTGGAATTAATATTGACAAAGACACACATTACAGCTAAAACATGGAATCAATGTTTTTATTAATTTTGCATTATTTCCATTGTACATCAACACTTACATTATAAACTGCAGTAATTTGTCCACATCGAGTAGATGGCGGTGGAGGAAGCCGATACAATAAATGCAGATAAAAGAGACAGACCATTTATTCTTCGACAGACGTATTCTAAACATTCTTTAATAGGATATGAACATGTGAAACGGTTACAGAACGAATTTCATACCAACTCTTTATTGATAAGCAATGGATTTAATCTCTGTGTCAGTGTTGGTAATTACATGTGGAGGAATGTATCTCAGTATTTGTACAGACAGAGAAATGATCCGAAATCAATTCTGTTTGGTATTTTAATTAAACAGATTACACACACTTTCAGAGAAAATATGGAGAAAAGCCAAATCCTGTTATTCCAACACCAAGTAATCTGGTGACTGATGAACGCAAAGTGATGCTTATATCGTGAAGTAAAGCACATTCAGCATGTTCACACTGTTGGAAATGTTCATGCCATTGTTTCAGATTTAACACAGAATATTTTCCACCAGTCTGTGATACACCTTTAGACATCATTTGCTGGATTTGAGGCTGACTTTTCAGCTGAAAGGATAACAGAAACGACTTGAGAGGGTTACAGCAATGCCAACCATCAAATAAACACATCAAATACAGTATATGTTCTCTACTCAGAATATTTCTGTTTCAATAATCCTCCTATTTCAATAGTAAGTACACAGAATGTTCTCTGCGATACTTTAGAATCACTGACTGCTGAAAACACCATTCATTATCATATTAATATAAGAACCAGCCGGGACTGTACACTGTCAGCACAAATAAATGGAACAAATAATACAGCATTGGTCTTACCGGGTTTATGCAGATGTAAGATGTTGAACCGCACAGTCACTGCCCGTCATTGGTGGAATGTCTGCTGCTGTGAACGTGTCACAGTGAACATCCTCATTGTTTTCAGGATTGGAGGGAACCAGCAAAGCTGTTTCAGTGCGGGTCTGGGAGTTGCATACTATGGAGAGAAAGATGATGGATTAATTATTGAACTAAAAGTGAGTTCAGTGCGGGTCATCTGTATAAGTGTCAATGAGGTGATGGGGACTGGAATTTGAATGGTTTCCAGCTCCATTCACCGTGTTGTTATTTTCCCGCTGGGTGATAGCAGATGAAGTGGATCTGCTGAGCCCGAATCAGGGTGTTTAGATTGAGCACCTGAAGGATTTCCAGTGAATGTGTTCATAACAGAGATAACGTCAGGATGTATTTTCTAAAATAAGTCCAGCATTTACTTTTGTTCAGAGATACAGCACTGAAACAAGCCCTTTGGCCCACCATCAACCACCCATTTTCGAGTAATCCTACACTAATCCCATATTTCTACCACATCCCCACTTGTCCCTATATTTCCCTACCACCTACCCATACTCGGAGCAATTTATAATGGCCAATTTACCGACCAGCCTGCAAGTCTTTTGGCTGTGGGAGGAAACCGGAGCACCCGGAGAAAACCCACGCAGACACAAGGAAAACTTGCAAACGCCACACAGACAGTACCCAGAATTGAACCCGGGTTGTTGGAGCTGTGGCTGCGGTGCTAACCACTGCGCCACTGTGCCGCCCCATTGAGGAGACTAATTTGCTTTAATCACAACATGAATTTAAATCAATCAGCAGTCTGTGAGATCGCCGATTGGAATGAAATTCAAAGTAGAAACAGAGAGATGGTGACTGTGGGAGTTTAACTCACTGATAGTGGAGAGATCACCGCCGGCACTTGTCAGTGTGAAGAGATCATCAGGAACACTGTCCAGCAACAAGTGACCATCCTGAGTGTCAATGGCTCCAGTCTGAACATCATCATAATCACCGGGGACCAGACCTGAGAGGAAATAATGATTTTCACAAAAATCACATGGTAACACTGAATATTTAGAATGATATTGTTAGACGCCAATCTACTCAGGCTTGCCAGGTTTGACTGTGATCTTCAGCTGGAATGAGATTTGAGGCTGACGAATGGTAGGACCATGTCGTGCCGCGGCAGTTGAGTCATCATAGGCCCGTCATATATTTTAAACGGCAGCCAGCAATCGATTGAAAGACAGGAGCACTGTGGGACATTGGGTGGGAGGACTGACAACTGATCTGTTTGTAAGATGGCAGCAGTCAGAGCAAGGGTGGAGCCCATGTTTTCTCATGTCTCCCTGTACGTGTTCCTCCAAGCGGCAATGGCAGGAGGGAAGCGCTTTTCCCATCGGAACGGGTGGAGGAGGCCGGCTAGGCTGGCAGGCAGGGCCTGGCAGGAGATTGAGGAGGAGTTGAGCAGACGTGAGGTAGTCCCATGTAAGAGGCTTCAGTGCAGGAACAGGATCAATGCCCTGATGTAGTATGGCAAGGTGAGTGCAGTGCCTTACATTAAGCTGACAGCCTTAAATGTCACACAATATGAAAATGAAATTGGAGGAAGGGTGCCCCCACTCATTGGTTCAGATCCTCCTCCATCAGATCCTCCTCCAGCTCAGTGACCACCTCCCTGATATGGCACAATCTTCAGTGACACTGCTGCTCTGACATTTGCAGGAAGCAGAGCCTCTGATGGTAAACCCACTCGTGGGTAGCATCATCTGCACTCAAGAAGCTGCTTGCGTGCTACTGTGCTGCCCTGCTAATCCACACTCTGTTCCAGCCTCACGATTCCTGTCCCTCGCTGGGTGCAGCAGACCAACCCTGGGGACTGCTGTTCTCTCCATCTCTGATGCTCCTCCACAATGGGAGATCTCAAAACAGGAGTGGATGACACCTATTGTAAATTGCTGCACTCACTTCTCAAACCCTTCATTGTTTTCATTTTTTATACCTATCTTATAAGTCAGAGAGGATGCTCATTCTGAATACCTCTGTTGTGATCGCCAAGATCGGTCAGCCTCCAGATTACCAATACCGTGATTCAATATCTCTCCCCCTCCCTCCAGTGCCACAATGCTTTTCACAGCCAAAACTGACCTTCCTCTGAACTTCCCCTTGGTTATCGATGGCGAGTCTCTGAAACTGTTAGTCTCGCCCGCCTTTCACTAAATTGTGAATAGTTTGGAAAATTGCCATGAATTTCCTGTTTTCTTTGCTCCGTTATCTGCCCAGTGTCTTAAAGTGGAGCCTCCACCCACGAGATCGGTCGACTCGGGGAATATCACCTAACCGTGTAAGGACGTCAGGTTTCCTTTGCACCGCTATCCAGCGGCATTTTCACTCCCAGACTGTGGTCACTGTGCAACAAAATTCTGCCCTCCATTTAAAAGTCACGTGTATCCCATTGAATCACCCATCCAACATACACGCAAATTTCACATTGCACCGCCAAGACAACAGTGTCAGAAAACATCATGAACTGAAAGTTTCATTCCATTATACTACTGGATACAATCGGGATGATTTTGTAGAAATCCAAATTATTTCTCAATTTTTTAAAACTAAACTCACTCAGCAAATCTCCATGTCTTCAGCAGCATCATTTTCGGGCGAGTGAGTTCTGATTGATTTAATTGTTGATTTTAGATATCAGACAGAGTGATGGATTAAAAAACGTGATGGTAACAAGTAAAAATGTACCCACCCCGAATTCTAGAGATGTTCCCTTCAGGATATTCTGATCCAGGATCCGTGTCACCCAAACTGTAACTGGTGTAATATTCAATCTGATTGAGGGACTCAATGGAATCAGTAACTGTTAAACACAAACATGGATGGTTATTGGAGAGATTGATTGGCACGTTCGAATAAATAACATAATACCGTCATCATCTGGTGACAACGTCCTGGGACTTTGTATCTGACGTGAATGTGGAAAATTCATCACAGGGACTGCAGTGGTTCAAGAGCAACTAGGGTTGGACCTTAAATGTTGGCTCATACAGCGAGCCGTTAAAACAATACGCAGTACAGCCGGTCGGTCAGATTTCAGACATCAGAGCAGAGACAATAGTGTAAAACATAGTCAGTGAGCACAGTTTCTTAATCCAAAATCCCTCCACCCTGTCTCTTTCCCTTTCAGAGTCTCAAACGGCAGGTGGTGGGGCTCCAAAACCGAGCCCCACCCCGGATAATGGGGTAGAAAAGTGTGCAAGGAGGGCAATAACGGATTTGAAATTCGAGTCATAGAGTCGCACAGCATAGAAACAGGCCCTTCGGCCCACAGCGTCCATGCCCACCATAATGCCTATCTATACTATTCCCCCTGCCTGCATTAATTCCACATCCCTCTATGCCTTGCTCATTCAAGTACCTGTCCAGATGCCTCTTAAATGTTACTACTGTTACACTCTCCACCACCTCCTCTGGCAGCTCATTCCAGATAAACACTATTCCTTGTGTGAAAAATTTTATCCCCTTTAAACCTCCTCCCTCTCACCTTAAATCAATGCCCTATAGTTTTAGTCACCCTTAACATGGGAAGCAGACTCTGGCCAGTTAACCTATCTATGCCTCTCATCATTTTATATACCTCTATCATGTCCCCTCTCAGTGTCCTTCGGTCCAGGGAAAACAGACCCAGCCTATCCAATCTCTCTTTATTAATCAAGCGCTCCAAGCCAGGCAACAGCTTTGTGAATCTTTTCTGAACCCTCTCTAGCTTAATCACATCTTCCCTGTAGTGCAGCGACCAGAACTGCACACAGTACTCCTAGTGCAGCCTAACCAACGTTATGTGCAACTGTAACATGACGTCCCAACTTTTGTACTCAATGCCTCGGCCGATGAAGGCAAGCATGCCATTCGCCTTCTTCACCACCCTGTCTAACTGTATTGCTACTTTCAGAGAACTATGTACATGCACCCCAAGGTCTCTCTGCTCAACAACACTCCCAGGGCCCTGCCATTCACTGTTTATCTCCTTCCCTGGTTCAACTTTCCAAAATCCATCATTTCGCACTTGCCTGCGTTAAATATACCATTTGCCAATCCCTTGCTCACTTTTCCAGTTGATCTATATCCTGTTGTAGCTTTAGATAACCTTCTTCACTGTCCACTATACCACCAATTTTGGTATCATCTGCAAACTTACTAATCATGCCCCCTGCATTCTCATCCAAGTCACCAATATGTATGACAGACAACAGAAGGCCCAGCACCGATCCCTGCGGCGCACCACTGGTCACAGGCCTCCAATCTGAAGAACAACAATCCACTACCACCCTCTGCCTCCTATCACTAAGCCAATTTTGTATCCAATGTGCTACCACACCCTGGATCCCATGTGTTCGAACCTTCCGGAACAACCTACCATGCAGGACCTTGTCAAAAGCCTTGCTAAGGTCCATGTAGACAACGTCCACCGCCCTGCCCTCGTCAATCCTCTTGGTCACCTCCTCAAAAAACTCAATCAAATTCGTAAGATATGTTTTCCCACGCAGAAAGCCATGCTGACTATCCCTAATCAGACCTTGCCTTTCCAAATGCATATAAATTCTGTCTCTCAGAATCCCTTCCAATAAATTTCTCACCACTGATGTAATGCTCACCGGCCTGTAGTTCCCTGGCTTATTCCTGCTACCCTTCTTAAATAAAGGCACAACATTAGCTCTCCTCCAGTCTTCCGGTACCTCACCCATTGCTAATGATGATACAAAACTCTCTGCCAGGTCCCAGCAATCTCTTCCCATAGCCTCCTAGGATACACCTGGTCAGGCCCCGGAGATTTATCCAACTGAATGTGCTTCAAAACCTCCAACACCTCCTCCCTTGTAATGTTGATATGCTCCAGGATATCGCTGGTCCCTCCCTTGAACGCATTAGCTTCCGTGACGTTCTGCACGGTAAATACAGACGAAAAGTATTCATTTACGACCTACCCCATTTCCCGTGGCTCCACACATCGATTACCACACTGATCCTTAAGGGGACCTACTCTCTCCCTAGCTACCCATTTACTCTTAATATACTTATTGAATCGTTTAGGATTCTCATTTATCTACCAGGGAAATCGTCTTTGTGTGTTTTGTTGTAACCTCAGAAATTTATCTCAATGGTTAAATCGCTCCCTAAATATATCACAGGACAAAGCTTTCATCGATTTTCTAGTGTTGTTGCCCCAGTATCATGAAGTGGAATTTGTAGATATTATGTTAAGCATCAGAATACAAAGTGTCAGAATAAGTTTTTTTGTAGAAACCATTGATTTCAGGTAAGGAGTTCCTGATGGGAACGTGTTTCTGATCCAGAAATCCAGTCACCTCGAGAAATAAAATCTGAGTCAATGTGACTGTCTCCTCCTGAGAGCAGTGATTATTTATGGTCTTGTTTAAATGGAATAAAATTACATGAAAGTTACAAACAAACTGAAATAACGTTCTTTAACCATTCGCGATGGGTGGGAATCTTCCCAAACCCATTGCTCATCTTACTATACACACTGATATAGACACACTCGCACTGTGATAGGCCACCTTCACAGGGTGATAGTGAACGGATTTCTGACAGTGTTCAGTCAGTAAACTGACCATTAAAATGGGGTATTTAAGTGGAAGTGACATTTGTCTAGACAAAATTCGGTATGAAATATAAAACACAGACCTGAACGCCGGATCTGATAGGAATCCTTGCCAGGTGGAATATTCTCAATCTCTTCATAAATTGCTTGGTATAAACCAGCCGGTGAACCCTTGCCACCAGTGACAGAACCTGTCAGATGAAGAGTAGGGAGATTAAAGTTTAGTTGCAAACCACGAGCGTTTAACAGTAAATTATCTGCGAACACATCCAAATCACAGAGATGCCGATAGTAAAGAGACAAAGCCAGGTATTGTGAATGCAGAGTAGTTTTGTTGTGCATATTTTCGGATAAGTCTATGTATCTATTTTTTTTGCATTCTCATATATTTACCTGCAGCAGACTGGGGACAAATTCAATCAAGTTTGTTAGAAACGATCTCCCCCTGACAAAGCCATGCTGAGTTCCCCGATTAATGCCTGCCTGTCCAAGTGGAGATTAATCTTGTTCCTCAGGACTTTTTCCAATAGTTTCCGTACCACTGATGTTAGATTCACCAACCAGTAATTATCTGGTTTATCCCTGCTACCCCTCTTGAATAATGGTACCACATTCACTGTCCTCAGTCCTCTGGTACATCTCCTGTGATCAGACAGGATTTGAAAATCTGTGTCAAAGCCCCTGCTATCTCTTCCCTTGTCTCACGTAACAGTATGTGGCACATCCTCCCAGGGCAGTACTGTGGCGCAGTGGTTAGCACCGCAGCAACCCGGCTTCAATTCTGCGTACTGCCTGCGTGGAGTTTGCAAGTGCTCCCTGTGTCAGCGTGTGATTCCTCTGGGTGCTCCGGTTTCCTCCCACATGCCAAAGAATTTCAGGTTGACAGGTAAATTGGCCATTGTAAATTGCTCCTAGTTTAGGTAGGTGGCTGGGAAATATAGGGACAGGTGGGTATGTGGTAGGAATATGAAATTAGTGTAGGATTAGTATAAATGGGTGGTTGATGGTCGGCACAGACTTGGTGGGCCGAAGGGCCTGTTTCAGTGCTGTATTTCTAAACTAAGCTATCTCATCTGGGCCTGAGGATTTATCCATTTTAAGCCCACTAAAACATCTAATACTTCCTACCTTTCAATGTTAATTTATTCAAGTATATCACAATTCCCTTCCCTGATCTCTACACCAGCATCATCCATCTCCATGGTGAACACAGATGAAAAGTAATAATTTAAAACCTAATCTATGTCATCCGGCTCCACACAGATGGCTACTTTGGTCCCTAATCGGCCCTACTCTTTCCCTGGTTATCCTCTTTCCATGAATATACTTTAAAAACTCCTTGGTATTGTCCTTTATCTTGCTCACAAGTGTTTTTGCATGCCCCCTCTTCGCTCTCCAAAGTCATTTTTTAAGTACGGCCTGTGCTTTCTATACTTTTTTAGGGCTTGCGCTATTTTCAGCGCTCTGAATCTGTCATAAACCTCCTTTTTATTCCTTATCTAATCCCCCATAACCCTTGACATCCAGGGTTCCCTTGGACTTGTTGCTCCTACCCTTCAACTTTACGGGAATATGTTGGCCCTGATCTCTCCTATTTCCTTTTTGAAGGTAAGAGCCCATGGGATCCAGGGCAATTTGGAAAATTGGATCCAAAGTTGGCTTAGTGCCGGAGGCAGAGGGTGACGGTCAAGGGTTATTTTTGCGATTGGAAGCCAGGGACCAGTGGTGTACTGCAGGGATCGGTGCTGGGGCCATTACTGTTTGTAATGTACATTAATGATTTAGACGTGGATATAGGAGGTATGTCAGTAAGACCGCAGATGACACGAACACTACTGGTGTCATAAACAGTGAGGAGGAAAGCCTTAGATTGCAGGACGATATAGATGGGCTGGTAAGATGGGCGAGGGAGTAGCAAATGGACTTTAATCCAAAGAAGTGTGAGGTGATACACTTTGGGAGGACTAACAAGGCAAGGGAGTATACAATGGATGGTAGGACCCTAGGAAGTACAAAGGGTCAGAGGGACCTTGGCGTACTTGTCCATAGATCACTTAAGGCAGCAGCACAGGGAGATAAGTTGGTTAGGAAGGCATATGGGATACTTGTATGTATTAGCCGAGTCATATAATATAAGAGCGGGGAGGTTATGATGGAGCTGTATAAAATTATAGTTAAGCCACAGCTGGAGTACTGTGTACAGTTCTGGTCACCACTCCAAAGGAAGGATGTGATTGCACTGGAGAGAGTGCAGAGGCGATTCACCAGGATGTTGCCTGGGCTGGAGCATTTCAGCAATGAAGAGTGACTGGATTGGCTAGAGTTGTTTTCTTTAGAGCAGAGAAGGCTGAGGTGGGACCTGATTGAGGTATACAAAATTGTGAAGGGCATTGATATGATAGATAGGAAGAAACATGCTCCCTTAGCGGCGGGGTCAGTAACCAGGGGGGATAGATTTCATGTAAGGGGCAGGTGTTTCAGAGGGGTATTGAGGAAGAAACTATTCACAAAGAGGATGATTGGAGACTGGAACACACTGCCAGAAGGGGTGGTAGAGGCAGTACCCCTCACAAAATTTAAGGTATTTAGATGAGCATTTGAAATGGTATAGCATGCAAAGCTAAGGGCCAAGTGCTGGGTAACGGGATTAGAATAGATAGGTGCTTGATGGCTGGCACAGACACGTTGGGCCGAAGGGAGTGTTTCTCTGCTGCATAACTCTATGACTCCATGACCTGATCTCGTGCTTGTGATCGTTTGCAAACTACTTCCAGTCTAGTCAAGTTACAAGGCTCGATCTTTTCAGCTTTATGATTGTCTTGTTACAGAGGCTGTTCTGGCCGGGTCCTTGGCAGAGATAACAGGTCTATGCTGTCCTAGCTATGGACTTTTTCTTATTCAGAGAGAGAAAGAGAGATTTTTCTATAAGAACTCTATATTATTATGAAAAGTGCTTTTTATTAAGAGGTCCATTTCTTATAATAAATCAGGAGTGGGTTAGATGGGTGAAATATGAGTGCAAGCGTTGTTTTGGAATGTCGAATCACCGCTGGTGAATACAGGAGGTCCTATACAAGTATCACTTGTCAAAATAACCGACAGGCCCGGTTAGACAACTCGCGATTGGATGCCCAGAGCCCGAATCTGAAGGGCAGGAATTGATACCCAATGGATGAAGAAAGATGAACAGTGAAATAAATAGCTGAATGCACAGCCCAAAAAATCAAATTATCTTCCTGATCCATTGTTACAATAAGTAAATTCTTCCAGAGTTTCATGTATTATGTGATGAACTCTCACAGTGAATGTGAACACTTCAAATCACTATCCGTTTTGAATGTCACATTTTATTCATTCTGGAGCACCTTGAATGGAGAAAACCAGCAAAAACGACTGCAATGTATTTCTAACAAGGTCACCTGACAGTCCATAGAAAGCTGCATTGACCGAAAGTCTTGCAAG
The DNA here is from genome assembly GCF_036365525.1 of Heterodontus francisci. NCBI lineage: Eukaryota > Metazoa > Chordata > Chondrichthyes > Heterodontiformes > Heterodontidae > Heterodontus > Heterodontus francisci. The sequence goes on from NW_027140322.1 coordinate 1,821,335, forward strand.
TATATGACATGAAATCTGCGATTTTCTGTTTGTTCCACGGTAAGATATGAGCCTCACCTCTTCTGATTGACTTTTTCTGTATAACCACCATCAGTGAGACCAACACACAGATTAGCAGGACTCCGAAGCAGACTGCAACTAGGATGGAAGTAGTTTTATATCCCTGTTCTTAATGACAAAAATAAAGAAAGGTTTAGCACAGACACAGTCCATCTTGTGTGATAAAATATTTGCAAGAAGTATTTAATAATTATATCCACTGCTTCCAGGCAATGAGTTGGGCTGAACATTCCCCATTATGTGGTGCACATTGCACCAGAGGAAAGTGTGAAACAATCTAAATTACAGAGACAGTGCCCCCATGTTTCTGATCAGTGCAGGACAGTTCAGGTACAGCCAGAAACTGGGATTAGCGGAATTTAAACTGGACCATTTGAAATATGCGGTGAGGCAACAAAATGTTCCAGTCAATGAGAACGTGCACATAGCATCTTCAGAAAATGACAACAATACCAATTCAACTAATACAAACTCTAATGCTAGCTGGACTATTAATAATGGTAAGTACCTGCAGATGTGGATGGGAAAGCAATTGGAGGCACATCGAACCCTATGGAATATATTGTACAAAAAGTTCAGGAGGATGAAATTTCAGCACTTTCCATTTAAACGATAAATACTGTTCTTAATTTCCCGAACTAATGAGTCAATTTAACAAAACAAGGTACCCTAACCCCACTCTCCAAACCCTGCCACCCTCACCGGAACAAATCACACTGGCATCTTCCTTGTGATCACAGTCAGATTGAGCCGGCGATGAGGAAGGACAGTCGGCCAGAGAAGATTCGCTTCCAGTGCACTTCACCTCATCCAGCCAGATAACACCGTCACCCTGAGAAAAAGTAGCTCCTCCAGGGGCCAATAGAGCGTGACCACAACCCAGCTGTCTGCAGACAACATTGGCATCGGACAAATCCCAGGAGTCATCACAAACCGTGCCCCAGCTGTTATTGCACAATATCTCCACTCTCCCAGAGCAGTTGGTGTTACCTCCAAACAGGCGCAACCAATGTCCAGAATCTGGCAAAGAGAATCAATTATTATTATTGATGTAGTATAAGACAGGAGTACAAGTCAGATAGTTGGTATAATAAAGAGGAAGTAGCACCTGGTGAAAGTACATGTTTACAATCATATTCTCGAATGCAGTCCTCTGATCGATGGAGCTGCTCCTCAGTTACTTTTGCTTCTGTTGAGAAGAGAAACATGCTGACTGTATCAGCCACCAATGTTTGAAATGACACTCACAGATTGAGACGTTTGTTGTGTTACCTGAACAAATAACACCAGCATCCTCCCTGTGTTCACAGTTGTGTTTCCCCCACGGTTCTGTTTGACACTGCCAAAGGAACGATTCGTGTGAAATACACTCCATCCCATCGAGCCAAATGGGTCCAGATCCTTCTCCGAATGACAGAGTGTAATAATCGATAGAACTGAGGGGACCGCACTGTAACTGTTTACAGATCACTTCTGCATCAGGTCCATCAAGTGTATCCGAGCACACTGTTCCCCAGGTGCCATTGTAGAACACTTCCACTCTCCCCTCACAGCGATGCTTCCCATTCACCAGCCGCAGCTCTTTGTGCTCTGTCAATGACACAAGAAATATCCAGATAGTTAGATTGATAACTCGTTGTATGTTCATACTGCACAGCTCAACACATGCTGCACCAGTTGTGTTCACTGATTTCCGGTAAGTATTCAAGAAAAGCGATAGAAAAACACCGGCAGCCCATAATGTATTAAAGAATAATCAACACGGATTGAACAACAGAAAGACAAACAACGTTACTGAATTGTTTTCAGACGTTACAGAAATATAACGGGGATAATGCAGTCGACGCAACATGCATGTTTTTTTCAGAAGGCCTCCGACAAGGAACCACATAGTGAGATCATGACTGGGGTCAGAGCATGTGAAGTCAAGAGATCAGTGGAAGAATAGTATAAGACGAGCTACAAAGCACACTGTCGGGTTTAAATGTGGTAACCCAGAATGGCGGAAGGTGGGAAGTCGTGTTCCACAGGTCTGGGGTCACTGCTGCTCAATATTTACAAAAACGATTTTGACTTAGACAAGGGAGACATGATTTCAAAATTTCAGATGACAGCAATTTGGGGATATAGTTAACACTAAGAACAACAAATACGAAATACGGAAGACGTTAGTAAAAGAGCCGAATGGGCAAACAATTGCCAAATGAGTTGAATACAGATAAGTCTAAGGTGGTCAGTGTTGATAGGAAGAATAAAGAGGCAACGTACTTCTTGTAAAATAAGGATTAAAATGATGTATAACAGCAAAGAGACCTCGGGATATAGGGGCACTAATCACTTATAAAGTGACAGAAACCGAAGCTAGTGATCATAAATATAGGATGATCATGAACAAATCTAATAAGATATTCAGGAGAATTATTTTTTTTAGCTCGGAGTGGTTTGAATTTTGAATTCCGAACACATGCAATTGTTGAAGTGATGAGCGTCGATGCCTTCAAGGTAAAGCTGTATAGGTACATGAAGAAGAAAGAAGTAGGCGGATATGCAAAGAGGGTTAGATGCAGTGATATGGGGCGATACTCGTGGGCAGCATAAACACCACATTGACCAGTAAGGCCGAATGGCCAGATTCTGTGCTGTCCATTGTATGTAATTCGATGTCATATCTTCCCTGTGAAGCCATGTGCACAACACTACGGAAAATGGGCACATGGAAGCACCCTTACCTGAACACAAGATCCTCACATCTTCTTTATGAGAACAGTCGTGGTTACCCCACGATGCTGAGGGACATTCCCAGAGAAATGATTCGTTACCGAAACACTTCAGTTCATCCAACCAAACTGGCCCTGAGCCTCGTTCACAAGATGCCGGAAGTGCCAGGTCCAAGGCCTTTCCACAACCCAGCTGTTTGCAAACCACGTCAGCGTCCGCCAGATCCCAGGAATCATCACAGACTGAACCCCATATCCCATTGTAATAAATCTCCACTCGGCCAGTACATGGGCTTCCACCGTCAGACAGCCTTACCTGCACGTGGTCTGTTGGACAACAGTACAGGAGGATTATACTTTCAATAGACATTCACCTCATCACTCAATGCAACTCATTGCACCATCACCAGCTTTAAAACAAGACATGTTAAATGCGCCTGCGACAGGTAAATAAAGCTATAAAACAGAATATCTGTTTACACATGCTTCTTACACAGAATGTAATGAACAGAAATGTTTCAGATATCCTACTACATCTGGCTTTGACATGTTATGTTCTCCAGTTCCCATTTTATGTTTTGAACGCTGTGTACGTTGTTGTACAGGCGATCACTCACACGAATAACAATTAATTTATACCCATGTTTTATTACTGTATATGTTCGTTGTCCATGTATGTTACCCTTATCTGTTATCTTGGTCAGACATTTACTGTCATCTCCTATTGCCTTTATCTTGAATTGCAAGTGACTTGCATTTATCTAGCGCCATTAACGTAATGCAACATCCCAAGGCGCAGTGCAGGAGTGATATCAAAGAAAATTTAACACAGAGCACCAAAGAATATATTAGGTCACATGACCAAAAGCGAAGTCAAAGAGTTTGCTTGTTATGGAGTATCTTGAAGCAGGGAAGAGAGGTTGACAGGCAGAGAGATTTAAGGAAGCAATTCTGGAGCGTGTGACCTTTGCAGCTTAAGGCACGGCCGCCATGGTGCGCAATTGAAATCAGGAATGCTCAAGAAGCCAGAACTGGGAGCTGTCAAACTGGAGCCGATTGCAAAGAGAGGAGCTGCGAGGCCAAGAAGGGATTTGAAAACAAGGATGAGAAATTTAAAACCGCGCATTGCTGGGAAAAGTAGGTCAGTGAGCAGAGGGCAGATGCCTGAGTGGCAATTGGTCGAGACAGCAGAATTTGCAGAGGTTGGAACTAAGGAAGCCAGCCAGGAGTACATTAGAATTATCGAGTCTGGAGGGAAAAGGGCAATCGACAAGAATAGATCACGGCAAATTCGGGTGATGTCATGGAGGTGAAAATAGACAGTGTTAATGAAGATATGGAGATTTGGTAGGAGGCTCACCCCGGGATCAAATGTAACACCAAGATTACAAGCAGTCTGCCTGAGTCACAGACAGTTGGTGTGGCGAGAAATGGAGTTGGCAGCAAGGAAACATGCGATGGGGACTGATGGTTTCTATCTTTTCAATACTGAGTTGGAGGAATTTTCTGCTGATGCAGTACTGAATGTCAGACTGGAATTCTGACAGTGTACAGGCTGTGGAGGGCTCAAGAGAGCTGAATGTGAGGTAGAGTTGGATACAGTGAGATACATGTGGAAACTGAGGCTCAGTTTGTGGATATCACTGAAAGGCAGCATGTAAATGAGAAATGAGGTATCAATGGATAGATCCTTTGGTGACACTGTAGGTGACTTTGCAGGAGCGGGAAGAGAAGACATTGCCGGTAACTTTCTGACTATGACTGCACAGATAAGACTAGAACCAGCTGAGTGCAGTCCCACCCAGCCAGGGGATAATGGAGAGGGGTTGGAGAGGAATTTCATGATCAATCATATCAACATTTGTAGACAAGTCAAGAAATAGGAGGAGGAAACGTTTAGATTTGTTACAATCACTTAGGATGACATTTGTGACTTTGATAAAAGTTATTCTGGTCTTGTGGTGTGGATAGAAATCGGATTTGAGGAATTGGAACATGCAGTCCATAAAAGATGAGCATGGATTTGGGAGGCGACAACACATTCAAGGACGTTGGCGAGCAACGAACAGTTGGAGCTGGGGCAATAATTTGCATGGACAGGTGGTCAATGGTTTCTTTCTGAGGAGAGGCATGATGACTGCCGATTTGAAGGAGAGTGGGCTGAACATGAAGAGAGAAAGAGAGAATCGTTAATATTGTCAGCTGTCATGGGACCCAGGAAGGGAATGTCTCTGTTCAGTATCTTAGTAGAAATAAGGCGCACACAGCAAGACGTGGATTTCATCAACAGCATAGGTTCAGAGAGAGCGTGAAGGACTCTAGGAGAGAAACAAGAAAAGCGAATTCAGGGTGATGGTGCGGGGTGGGGTTGAACAACTGATAGGAAGTTAGGCCCGGTGGATTGGGGAAGAAAGGTAAGTTGTGGAGGCGACTGAACAGATATTTTTGAACTTTGTGACAAAAAGTCTAGGAGTCCTCTCATTTATTTTTGGAGTTCAGGGTGGACGAGGCAGGGGAGTGGTTCAGGGGGAAGATTTATGATGGAGAAGATATGCTGCGCGTTTCCTTTGCCTTCCTGGATGATCATTGTCTAACGGGTGGTTTTAGCAAAGAAGAGCAGGAACCGATGATGCTTTATGTGATTGATCCATTCAGGATTATATTACCAGATTGTTGGCCAGATGTCACCCAGCCTTTCTGTTTTTTTAAAATTCTTTCATGGGGTGTGGGTGTTACTGGCAAGGCCAGAATTTCTTTTATCCACCCTATATATTACTTCCAATTCATACTGGAGAATGTAACGTCCACAAGTTCTACCCTTGAACATCAGTCTTGCAATATACAGTATCTTCGTGTAGAACTATGTTCCAGGGTCGTGTTGATTATAACATTATCATAAATAGATGTAATATTAATTGCATAACAGAATCACTTACTTTTGTAAGGATGGGACTCTGTATTTGACAATGAAGACATTTGAGTAATTTTAGAGATAAACCATACGTCTGAACAGAGAATATGCAGACCTCTCTGTCCAGACAGGCTGCTGCTATTATGTTCAATGAGCAGACGAAACTTGTGAGGCATATTATCAATTGCTATTGTCTGTAAAATATCAATGATCTAAACTACCAATTATATCAATATATGACTGTTGGAGTGAACAAAGAGGGCAGAAAACAGGATCTCTCTGCAAAATGTTGGACAGGATCAGGAAGTGTCATTGGACAATTGAACTCCAGATGTGTAGACCTCCTGGCTGAGCAGGAAACCAGTATTTAATCTGGACGAGACAAAAATGATTGGACTAATTGCGTCAGGCACTTTGGGGAATAAGAATCAGGATGTGACCCATCAGATAGAGAAGTAGAAGACAAGGAGAAGACACATGGCTTCTGTAGGCGGACATAAATGTTGGGTGGAGCTGAACATCTACCTAACTAAAGAACAAGATGACATACTCTACTCTGTCCAGTGACTGAGTGTGTAAGAACCATTCGGCACTGTAAACTTCTGACGTGAAACGATGGAATGTATTGAATGCCGCTGTGTCCGAAAAAATACTTACTGTAACCAATCGGTATTAAATCTGAATCATTAACTATCTCATATGTTGTAAGTTCCACTCTGTCATATTTAAATAAATGTTCGTTGGAACAACCCCAAACTATCATTAGCGAAATATCAGCACGGTTTTATGAAGGGTAGGTCGTACCTCACAAACCTTATTGAGTTTTTCTAGAAGGTGACCAAACAGGTGGATGAGGGTAAAGCAGTGGATGTGGTGTATATGGATTTCAGTAAGGCGTTTGATAAGGTTCCCCACGGTAGGCTATTGCAGAAAATACGGAAGTATGGGGTTGAAGGTGATTTAGAGCTTTCGATCAGAAATTGGCTAGCTGAAAGAAGACAGAGTGTGGTGGTTGATGGCAAATGTTCATCCTGGAGTTTAGTTACTAGTGGTGTACCGCAAGGATCTGTTTTGGTGCCACTGTTGTTTGTCATTTTTATAAATGACCTGGAAGAGGGTGCAGAAGGGTGGGTTAGTAAATTTCCGGATGACACGAAGGTCGGTGGAGTTGTGGATAGTGCCGAAGGATGTTGTCGGGTACAGAGGGACATAGATAGGCTGCAGAGCTGGGCTGAGAGATGGCAAATGGAGTTTAATGCGGAAAAGTGTGAGGTGATTCACTTTGGAAGGAGTAACAGGAATGCAGAGTACTGGGCTAATGGGAAGATTCTTGGTAGTGTAGATGAACAGAGAGATCTTGGTGTCCAGGTACATAAATCCCTGAAGGTTGCTACCCAGGTTAATAGGGCTGTTAAGAAGGCATATGGTGTGTTAGCTTTTATTAGTAGGGGGATCGAGTTTCGGAGCCACGAGGTCATGCTGCAGCTGTACAAAACTCTGGTGAGACCGCACCTGGAGTATTGCGTGCAGTTCTGGTCACCGCATTATGGGAAGGATGTCGAAGCTTTGGAAAGTGTGCAGAGGAGATTTACTAGGATGTTGCCTGGTATGGAGGGAAGGTCTTACGAGGAAAGGCTGAGGGACTTGAGGTTGTTTTGGTTGGAGAGAAGGAGGAGGAGAGGTGACTTAATAGAGACATATAAGATAATCAGAGGGTTAGATAGGGTGGATAGTGAGAGTCTTTTTCCTCAGATGGTGATGGCAAACACGAGGGGACATAGCTTTAAGTTGAGGGGTGATAGATATAGGACAGATGCCAGAGGTAGTTTCTTTACTCAGAGAGTAGTATGGGCGTGGAACGCTCTGCCTGCAGCAGTGGTAGACTCGCCAACTTTAAGGGCATTTAAGTGGTCATTGGATAGACATATGGATGAAAATGGAATAGTGTAGGTCAGATGGTTTCACAGGTCGGCGCAACATCGAGGGCCGAAGGGCCTGTACTGCGCTGAAATATTCTGATTCTAATTCTAAAAAACAAACATCGGTCGAGGCTTTCATTCTGCACAATACAACTTCCCCAGAACATATGCCTGCATTGACATGCTGCACAATGGAACTTTCAAGCATCTGGTCCAAAACATCTGTCTACTTTTATACACAGCCTAATGAAACTTACACCAGAACAACTCCCACACAGCTACCTGCTCTTATATACTGTACAATGGAACTGATTGCAAGCTCGACGCCGGATTTGATACCACAGCTGAGAGTCCAATTCTGTATTCTATTTATCACAAAATAGAGATCTTTCACGTCTATCATCATTCACCTCCCTTCCTGCCGCAGCCCATCTGCTGCTGAAATGCTCACCCATGCTTTGCTGTCTGTGGAACAGCATATTTCAATGTTCTCCCGGGTGATAACCCATCCTGCATCCTCCAGAAACATCAGCTCATCCAAAGCTTTGTCGCCTGCCCTCCATTAAGCCCCTCTCAGGAACGCCACTGCACTCACTGGTATCCCTGCTGCCAATGCATCGAGTTTTCAATTATGATCTTCATGTTCAGACACCTTCATGCTCTCCCCCTGCCATCAGTATAACCTCCTCCAGCCTGAATCATTTCGAGAGCTCTGCATTTATCTGAATCCAGCTTCTTGTACATCTCCCACTTCCATCCCCCACAACTTTCAGTCTAGCCTTTAACCATCTAACCACCCAGATGAGAATTTCCACCCCAAACATCTCCGTGTCTCCGCCTCTTCAAATCCAACCATCTGACTAAAAGTTTAGTCACCCACTCGAACATCTCTTTGACTGGCTCTGTGTCAGTTTTCTGTCGATTACATTCCTGATAAACTCTTTGTGATGTATGTGTTTATTGAAAGTTCTGTGAGAAAAAAGTTCTTGTTGTTTAATTGTGTCCGTGTTCTCTCTCCCTGAACACCACCCCATCCATCCCCAGCTCCCCCACCGCCCACCCTGCTCATCCCCTACCCCCAAATGAAATTACTGATTTGAGACACCCAGGAACAACCTGTATTATCACTTTTCTCAGCAGATTAGACATTTCACTTCTTTGTTATTGTAAAAGCAGTGAAGAATTTGTTTACCTGAACACAGGACCCCAACATCCATACTGTCAGTGAGAGACGAATTCAATGTGAACAAACTGCAGTTCTGGAGCTGCAATTCATTTCCTCCACATTGGACATCATTCACCCAGATGGGTCCTTCACTCTTTCCGTCCTTTGAATAGTTATAAGCGGCTGTCGCTTCACCGCAGCCCAGCTGTGTACAGACCACGTTGGCATCATTCAGGGTCCAGAGTCTGTCCTGCAATCTCCTCCAGCTGCCGGTGTAGTAAATCTCCACTCGCCCATCACACCAGCTTCCCCCGTTAGTCAGCCTTAGTGACCAATTTTCATCTACAATATGAAACACAATGGTGAAATTGAAGCATAATTCACTGCCACCAGAAAAGTTATTAATTTTGATGGTTACTATTTCTGTCATCATTGTTCAGAAGGCGTGTCGGCAGATGTTGCTCACCATCATCTTTTCTCAGTAAATACATTTTGGAGACATACCGAGTCGCTTCCACTGTTTAAACTGGGGGCCAAGGGTAAAATGAACTGGAGGTGAGCGCGGCACATACCGGCAATTGATAAGTGATGAGACCGAAGGGTGGGGCAGGGGCTTTAAATGGCTCCTGACAGATGACAGTTCCTTTCATCCCATATGGAGAGAAACAGACCAGTTTACGTTGCCACAATGCTTCCGATGACATCTCAAGTCGCCTCACAGGCAATGAAGCACTTTTGATTCGTGGTCACTAATGCAATAGGTGACAGACCCGAGGGACTGAAGGTTGTCCTCCTGTCCACATGTACTGATATTTCCTGCTCTCGCCCTGTACTTGAAGCAGCATCAACGTTTCTTCCAATTTCTCCCCCTCATTTTCACATAGTCCATCTTCAACTCTTCCATTCCCTTCCACAACATCTGTGTCTCTGATTCTGGGGACTCTCACAGTTATCTTGTCTATGATTCCTCACACCACGAATACTAGAATGACTCTATCACATTCTTCCACTTTCTCCATCTGCATTGTATCTGGTGATGCAACCGATCATACCAGTGCTTCCAGATATGTCTTCCTTTTTCCACAACCGAGGACTCTCCTCACCTCCTCATCCACCCACCATGGTTGACAGGGCCCCATCACGCCCATTCCATTTCCCATACCTCTGCTTTCACCCTTTCCCCCCTCGCAGAACCATGATAGGATTCTGCTTCTCCTCATCTTCCGCTCCATCAGCTTCCATATTCAACAGATGATCTTCCACTATTTCCACCACCTTTAATGTGATACCACTACCAAGCACATCTTCCCCTTCCCTCCACTTTTAACATTCTAAAGGGACCATTCCCTCTGTGACACCCTGATGCACTCTTCAATCATTCTCAGCAACCCTTCCCACAGGAACTTCCCAGGCAAGCGCAGAAGATGCAACCACTGCCCTTTTACCTCCACCTTTCTCACCGTCCAAGCCGGCAAATACTGCTTCCAAGTAAAACAACGATTTGCTCGTACTGCTTTCTCTTCAGTATACTGTATTTGCTGTATTGACTGATTATGATGCGTCTCCTTTACATTGGCACAGCAAACACAGTCGAGTGATTAATTTGCAGAACACCTTTGTTTAGTCTGCAAACTTCACCTTTATCTTCCTGGTATTCATTGTATACTCCACTCCCACTCTGACCTCTCCCTCCTCTTTCTCATACACAGTTCCAATGAAGGTTAACATAAGTTTGAGAAATAGCAAATTAAAAGCAAAATTCAGCGCGTGCTGGAAATCTGAAATAAAAACAAGAAATGCTGGAAATACTCAGCAGGTCTGGCAGCATCTGTGGAGAGAGAAGCAGAGTGAACGTTTCAGATCAGTGACCCGCCTTCACAACTGACAAATATTAGAAACCTAACAGGTTATAAGCAAGTTAAGTGGGTGTGGGGCAAGAGATAACAAAGGAGAAGGTGTACATAGGATGAGGTTACAGAATAGCTGACCAGAATGACTTGGAGCAAAGATGTGTTAGTGGTGTGTTGAAAGACAAAACGTTAGAACAGAAAGGGTGTTAACAGACTGAAAATTGAACAGCCACAAGTACAAACATAATAAAACAGTGGGTAACCCAACTGACCAAACTCAGATGAAACAATATAAAAACAAAAAAAAAATTAAAATTGGAAAAGAAAAAATAACTCAAAATAAAAGTAAAATGGAGGGCCCATCATGCTCTGAAATTATTGAACTCAAAGTTCAGTCCGGCAGGCTGTGGGGTTCCTGATCGGAAAATGAGATGCTGTTCCTCGAGCTTGCGTTGATGTTCACTGGAACATTGCAGCAATCCCAGGACAGAGATGTGAGCATGAGAGCAGGGGGAGTGATAAAATGGCAAGCAACCAGAAGCTCAGGGTCCTGCTTGAGGACTGTTGGAGGTGTTCACAAATCAGTCATGCAGTCTGCGTTTGGTCTCCCCAATGTTGAGGAAACCACATTGTGAGCAGCGAATACAATGTACTACATTAAAAGAAATACAAGTAAATCGCTGTTTCATCTGCAAGGGGTGTTTGGGGTCTGGAATAGTGAGGGGAGAGGAGATAAATGGGCAGGTATTACACCTCCTGCGATTGCAGGTGAAGGTTCTGTGGGAAGGGGATGAGGTGGTGGGGTAGCGGAGGAGTGGACCAGGGTGTCACGGAGGGAACGATCCCTTCAGAATGCTGACAGGGGTAGGGAGGGGAAGATGCATTTGGTAGTGGCATCACGCTGGAGGTGGCGGAAATGGCGGAGGATGATCCTTTGGATATGGTGGCTGATGGGGTGGAAAGTGAGGACAAGGGGAACCCTGTCACGGTTTTGGGAGGGAGGGGAAGGGGAGAGGGTAGAGGTGCAGGAAATGTGCCAGGCACGGTTGAGGGCCCTGTAAGCCACTGTGGTTGTAAGGACCTCCTATAAGGACTCCATTCCATTCTCCCAGTTTCTCCGTCTCCGACGCATCTGCTCTGATGATGCTACCTTCCATGACAGCGTTTCTGATATGTCTTCCTTTTTCCTCAACCGAGGATTCCCCCCCCCACCCCCACTGCGATTTAATTGTACTTCTTTCAATGTAATGCACTGCATTCGCAACAAAAACGACTTGAGAGGGTTACAGCAATGCTAACCATCAAACAAATACTCCAAATGGATGATCTCTTCAGAATATTCCTGCTTCAATAAGCCTCCTATTTCTTTATTAAATATAGAAAATGTACCCTGATACTCCCTTTTAATCATTCTCAACACCCCTTCCCACAGGAACTTCCCATGAAAGCGCAGGAGTTCCAACCAGTGCCCTGTTACCTCCACCTTTCTCACCATCCAAGCCCCAAAACACTGCTTCCAAGTGAAACAACGAATTACTTGTACTGCTTAATCTTTAGTATAATGTATTTACTGCATTGACTGATCATGATGCGTCTCCTTTACATTGGCAGACCAAACACAGTGGAGGTATTACTTTGCAGAACACCTTTTTCAAGTCTGCAAGCTTTACCTTTCGCTTCCAGTTGCCTGTCATTTTCATTGTCTACTGCACTACCACTCTGACCTCTCCCTCCTCTTTCTCCTGGACAGTTCCAATGCAGGATAACATAAGTTTGAGAAACATCACTTCCTCTTTCCACTAGACTCTTTACAGCATTTTAGAATGAACACTGAGTTCAGCAATTTCAGATCAGATTCCCTCCCCCTTTTTTTCTTTTTTGGACGATATTTGACTTCCAATTTGCACCTCCTCCAGAAATGTGCTTTTTACTTGGCTCTTTCTAACATACTTTTGCTCTGCATTGTTCGTTTTACCATTTCATCTCTCCTGTCTTTCACCACATCACGGAGCGTTCCTTTCATTCTTTCCTTGTTTCCCCCTTTCTTTAAAAAAAACTGTTAAATCTCTAAGTTCTGATGAAAGATCCACAATCTGAAAGGTTGATACTCTTTCTGTCACCACAGATGCTGCCAGAACTGCTGAGTATTTCCAGCACTTCCTGTTTTTATTACCTATATTGTAAATTGTGAAACGTGGGAGCACTTTTGCATTGAGCAATGTCCCACATACAGTGATCAGATAACTGAGCAGATAATCTGTTATATGAGGGTGCTGGCTGAGAGATAAGTATAATCCTGCAAATTGGGAGAATTTAAATTTACATCATGTTTGTGAAATTTTCAAAGACATAGCACATTGGTGAAATAACGAATTATGCCATTCACTATCATTTTATTGCAACCGGTGTGGTGGAACTTAAAATATATCTCACACTATGTATCTTACAACAAGTTCACAGTGTTTTCTATTAAACAGCTGATCTTTGCAGAGAATTCCATGATCATTCATATTTGAACTGCCTACATTGATAACAGTTTCAATGCTCGAGCAACATATCCATTCCATGGCAGTGGTCCTGGGAGCATCTTGCTGATTCTATAGCCCTTGAAAAATGCTCCAGATTTACCCGGAAATAGATATTATATGACGAGAAGTACGACCAACGAGTCATTGTATGTATAAATGTTTACTGGAGTGAAGCTTTGATTCATTTGTAATTTAATTCAGACCAATAAGCCCACAAACACATCTCAGAATCTTAGTGACAAAGGAAGCATGGGATCAGCAAAACGAGTGAATCAGAGACCTGTGGAAATAGTCAATGATGCTTGACAGCAGAGCGGTTGCTGTATTTCAGTTCAATTGACTGAGATGACTCACCCGTACAGATGACACCTGCATCGTTTTCATGGGAGAAGCTAAACTGTTCCCAGGATGAAACAGGACAATCCCACAATCGCGTCTCGTTCCCCATACACCTGTAATTTTCCTTCCACACTGCACCAGTACCCTTTCCAAAGCGGGCTCCTCCCGGGATTGAGTTTACTGCCCCACACTGTAAGTGCTCACAGACCACTTTGGCGTCTTCCATATCAAAGTAAAGGTCACACAGCGTCCCCCACTGGTGGCCATGCAGCACCTCCACCCGACCGGAGCATCTGTCCATCCCACCAACCAATCGAAGTTCAGGTTTTCCTGTATTGAAAACAAATACAAATCCAAATGATTTCTAAATCATCCTCTGCATAGAAACAGCAAAATAGAAAATGGGTAAAAAAAAGGAGAATTTTATCAACACGATTATCCAACCATACTTTACACAAATTATCTATCAAAAAACAATTAGAATTACTACAGCAACACAAAAGTAAAATACTGCGGCTGTTGGTGATCTGAAATGAAACAGAAAATGCTGGAAATACTGAGCAGGGCGAGCAGCATCTGTGGAGAGAACAAGAGAGTTATGTTTCAGGTCTGTGTACTTTCCTCACAATAATTATTACAGGACCTCTTTAAGAAGTTGGCTGAATACTCAAAAGTTAACAGTTCTTCTTTCAAACGTTAATCGACAGTTGGACTTTATCTCTTGGTACTTGGAATATAAAACTCAGAAGGATGTGATGTTTCTATTGTATCTGTTGTCGCTTTTGGGCACGGCACTTCACAAAACCATCGGCTTTGGAGTAGGTGCTGGACAGAGTCACTAGAATGACAACTATGCTTAAAGCGTTACATTATTGAAGACAAGTTGCATAAACCTTGTTTGCAGTAGATTGCGTTTAGAAGGATTAGACATTATCGAGTTGACGTGTTTAAAATGTTTAAGGGGTTTGATAGATGCGCTAGAGAAGATCAAAAGAATAAATACAAAACAAGGCCATTTAGGAGCTGCTTTTCTTCATGAGGGATGTGGACATCTCTGGCAGTTATTGCTCAAATTTATTTGCCATTGAAACCGTTGTCAGGACCTTCTTCTTGAACTTAATTTGATTGCCTGGGCAATGTTCTTCTGCAAGTTCTGAGCTAGGTAGAGTTCAGTCAAAGGTTTTAAGCATAGTGTGTACCTTTAGCTGCATATGTTACAAACAGAGTGGGAAGTGTAGAATTTGGTAATTAGTGTGAAAGACTGAAATCTAGCCTTAACATTTAGAATTTAACTTGCAATATAAAAAAGCTGCAAGGCAGTTCATGTTAGCAGTTAATCGTGCAAGTCAAGTTAGCAGTAAGCAGTCAATCAGCTGTGATAGTCCGATCTGGGGTAATTACTGTCTGCTGGAAACGGTCTAAACTGTTGCAACTTGAATGTGCCTGCAAAGGCAAAGAACATTAGACTTAATTGCAAGTGGGTTTGAGTGCAGGAACAGGGATGTCTTACTTCAGGGCCTTGGTGAGACCACATCTGGAGTAATGTGTGCAGTTTTGGTCTCCTTATCTGAGAAAGGATGACCTTGCCATGGACAGAGTGCAAAGAAGATTTACTGGGCTGGTTTCCAGGCTGGCAGGATTTACGTATGAGGAGAGATTGGGTCTACTAGGCCTACCTTCACCAGAGTTTAGAAGAACGAGATAGGATCTCATAGAACCCTATAAAATTCGAACAGGACGAGGCCGGCTCGATGCAGGGAGGATGTTCCCGATGGCTGGGGAGTCACAGTCTCAGGATATGGGGTATGCTATTTAGAACCGAGATGAGGAGAAATGTCTTCACTCATTAGGTGGTGAACCTGCGGAATTCTCTACTGCAGAAGGCAGGGGAGGCCAAACCATTACATATTTTCAAGAAGGAGATGGATATCTTTCTTAATGCCAAAGGGATCAAGGGGTATGGGGACGAAACGGATCAAGGTACTGAATTAGATGATCAGACATGATTATTTTTTATTGCTTGGCAGGCCCGAAGGGCCGACTGGCCTACTCCTACTCCTATTTTCCATGTTTCTATTTTTAGACTTCTAGTAAGGCAGAGTGTAACCACAGATTGCAATGTTAACTGAATAAATAATGAACACAATGGGAAGTTAGAGTTTGCTCAGAGTAAGAATTCGGTGCAGAGGGGGAAAAGGATGTTTTTTTTTAATTCTTTCACAGGGAGTGGAGGTTTTTGGCAAGGCCAGCATTTATTACCCAACCCGAATTGCCCTTGCAACGATGGTGGTGAGCCGCCTTCTTGTACTGCTGCAGTGCATGCACTCTCAGTACACCCACAGTGCTGTTAGGAAGGGAGTTCCAGGATTTGACCCAGCGACGGTGAAGAAACATTGATATTGTTCCAAATCAGGATGGTGTGCGTCTTTGATGGGAACTTGCATATGGCGCTGTTACCATCCATCTGCTGTGCTTGTCCTTCCAAGTGGCCGAGGGCTTGGGTTTACAAGGAGGTGCTTTGTTTTGTCTGTTCAGCTTGAGTAAGTGTGTGGAGTCACCGATTTAAGACAGCACCACATCCAGCAGCAGCAGAGCCTATTGGGAGAGGCAGGCACCAGACAAATAGAGGGGAAGCAATTGTCAAGTCAGAGTATGAGGGGATGTGGATAAGTTTCAAATAAGTATTACGTTAATTGGTGAGTGCTCAGTGTTTCGGCATTAGCTAACCAGTAAAATAGCTTTAAAGCTAAAATGCATCGACAAATAATTTTAACTCTAAAATAAAGACAGACTAAGTTATGGCAGATCAGTTATTTTTTTCTGGATATAGGATTTTGTGGATGACGCAATTATCCCGAGGGAACATGTCCATAGCAGATGTATCCACCTGCAAACTCTCTGGCTCTGGGTCATAAAGCTGGA
Source organism: Heterodontus francisci (assembly GCF_036365525.1). NCBI lineage: Eukaryota > Metazoa > Chordata > Chondrichthyes > Heterodontiformes > Heterodontidae > Heterodontus > Heterodontus francisci. The sequence goes on from NW_027140322.1 coordinate 1,837,746, forward strand.
GGGGGAATTGGAGATACCCCAACACATACAGCAGCAAGAGGAATATTGGACAGTTTGCTGCAGATTTCAGTCACAACAGAACAATTATTTAATATCCTAGTACAAGTGGTGGGTACCACCACTTGTTGAAGGTGCGGGATCAGAATGAGGTTGTTGCAGCTTATAGTGCACAGTAATGGAAATCCAGATTTGTTGGTGAACGAGGATATGCAGAAAGTGAATCTATCCAACAGGAACAATGTACTGGCTATTTGTGAGGATAAGGATGAAGACTGTCAGAAGGACAGCCAGAATGTTGACCGTGATACGTTGGAACAGGAAGCTGTGGAAAAGGTGGAGGAGTGGATCATAATGTGATACTTTTAAGTAGTTCAATAGTTAGGGTTTTAGGAGTCCCAAACAGTATTTCCCCAACTTGTGCGAAGTGAGGGATATCCCAAATCAGATTGGGAGAATGCAGGGGAAATATCCTGTCGTTGTGAACCATGTAAGGACCAACAGCATAGGAAAGATGAGGAAAGAGGTTCTTTTCAGAGAGCACCAGGAGCTGAACTAAAAAAGAAGATCTCAAGGATTATAATCTCTGGATTATTATACAAGCCGCTTGCACATTTGTATGGGGTGTGGGTGGGGGTGGATTAGGGTGGTCAACACGTGGTTGAAGGTGTTGATGTTGGAAAGAGGTGTTACTTTTCATGGCACCCACCACTTGTACTGGGATATTAAATAATTGTTCTGTTGGAATGCGCTTCACCAGAACCGGGTTGGGATCAGGGTCCTAGAATGAAGGATAAATAAGGTTGTTACAGGAATGATAAACTAGTTAGTGGGTGAAGGGAGGCTGGTGGGGGGGCGGGGTGAGGGGGTAGAGCACAGTTGGAAATGTAAAATAAATAGGCACCACCGGGAGAGGAAAAACAGAAAGATGCTACATTTGCGTAAGGCAATTTTACGGGTTTTCACCACGTGAATTTGCTCTTAAAACAGCAGTTCTTTCTTGAAAAAGGAGTTGTTAGAAATATTGGCAGACCTCGACATTTTGAGCAGTGTACTGTGCCCATTGTCTGGAGAAACAACTGGAACTAGTGGAAGTTATCGGTTTATATGTAGTGGAGAAAGGGAATATGGACAGGATCTTACTAGTGATAGGTTATTACATGTTCTTGTTCTGGCTGCTATTGGTCTGTTAATTATTTTCTATGATAGGTCGGTATATGCAATTGTCCTTGCTGCTTTTTGTCAGCTACTCTGTATCGTGGCAAGTCATTCCATACTATTGTTCTGGTCGTGTTATGTTGGCTGCAGATCAGGTGATGGTGTGTCTCTTGAGGATAGACAACCAGATATCCACTGAGGAACAGGCCACTGTTAGGGGGACAGTATGGTGTTTTTAGATCTCCATAGCTTCCCTGATGCAATGAATGAGACATGTCTGCCACCGTCAAGTAAGCTCAACTCAATGACCACAGCATTAAATGGTCCAATTCCAAACTCACCTCATCTATTATGGACTGCCGTGCAAGACACAGTAACATGATCAGCATAAAAGAAAACAAAAACATGGAAAAATGGGGAAAAGAGCCCAGATTCTCGTGAATGGCAGATGTAGAAAGAATAGCAAAGGGTGACAAAATAGATCGCAAAAGCTACACAACTTTTACAATCACTTCTAAAATAGGTTGTAAGTAAGAGCAATGTAGCCTCATTAAAATGACAATGGTGATATTATAAATGAAAATAAGGAAATGGCGGGAATTATACATAATTACTTTGCATTAGTATGGACATGGACGTCACTTTTCTTAAGGTTCCTTGTTGCCACAGTTGACCAAAAGCCGCCTTGACGTCGAGGACAGTCACTTTCATCCCACATCTGAAATTCAGCTCTTTTTTCCATTTTTGGACAAACGGTTTAATGAGGCCTGAAGCTGAGTTGTCCGACAAACCCAAACTGAGCATCAGTGAGTAGTTTATTGGTAAGTACTGCTTGATAGCGCTGCAAACAACACCTTCCATCACTTTGTTAATGATTGAGAGCAAACTGCTGGGTCAGTAATTAGAAAATTGCAATTGTTACACGGCTATTTAAAGAATGTTATCGAGGGAATCGAGGGAATTATAGATTGGTTCGCCTAACAGCTGTTGTCAGGAAATTACTAGAGTGTACATTTAAAGATGGAGTGTCTGATCACCTTGAAAAGTTACAACCAATCAGAGAGAGAGCCAGCATGGATTTGTAAAAGGTAGATCATGCCTGATTAACCTGATCAATTGTTTTGTGGAGGTAACTAAAGTAGAGGGCAGGGGAAGCTCAATGGATGTTAATCAGATGGACTTCCAGAAAGCAAACAACAAAATCCCTCATAACTGATTGTTGGCTAAAGTTGCAGCTCATCGGATTTAGGGCAAATTATTGACTACTTAGGACGTGAGCTAAGTGGCAGGAGACAGACAGCAGGGATAATGGGCAGATCATATAACTGGCAGGATGTGATAGCGCCGTCCCACAGGAACCTCTACTATTTATTAATGATTTAGATGGCTGGACAGAAAGCCGTATATAATTGACATACTCAATATTGCCATTGAAAAATATCAACGATATTGTAATCATGCATATTTTAAGCATAAATTTGCAACAACAAAAAAAAAGATTAAGTGACTGTGTAAAACTATTACAATATTGGCAAGTGTGAGGTGTCCAATTTGGAATTTAAAATGTTCCAGTATTTTCGAAATGGTGAAAAAACGGAAAATAGACTTCAGGGTCATGGGCAAGGACAGGAAAAAAAACAGCAAATGGAATGCTGGGCTTTATATCTAGAGGAACGGAATACAAGGGGCTGGAAATGATGCTACAGCTAAAAAAAAATCCTGGTCAGGTCACATCTACAGTAGTGTTCGGCTGTGTGCAAACAAAAAGTATTTTGGGCAGTTAGAACTGTGCAAGAAGTATTGTGCGACAAGAACTGATGCTAGGAGTACTATTGATCATATTTTGCATAAATGATTTCGACTCAGGGAGGGACATACAATTACAATATTCATTAATGACATGTACTTGGGACAATGGTTAATACTAAGGCAGATTGTGATAAAATACATGACGTTAACGAAATTGTAAATTAATTCTAATGCAGATAAATGTACACTTACAGATTAGGGTAGGAAGAATGAGAACACATTTTCCTTGGACAATGATAATCTAAATTGTGTCGAGGAGCAATGGGATTCAGGGGTGCAGATAGAAAAATGAATACAACAGCAATACGGGTTAACAAAGCTGCAGAAAATACAAAAACATTGAGGATTATTTTCAGAGAGATACGTTGAAAGGGGAGTCATACCCAGCACAAGGAAAGATTTGCTGTTGATTGGAGTCGGTTGATTGGGTGCGAACTGGTCAGTGTTTCCCTGCTTTTCTAGGCAGTATGCAACTGGGCAATTTTCCACCGGATCAGTTGGATCCTAGTGCTGTAACTGTACTGGATCAGCTAGGCTCCAGTTGTTGCTAGTTTTAGAGCACTGATCTTCAGCACTGCAGCTGGAGTGTTATCGGGCCCCTAGTCTTTGTTATGTGCAGTGTGCTCAGCCGCTTCTTAATGTTGTGCACTGTCAATTTTAGAATGGACCGAAAAATAGAAAGCATTTGCACAGCAGTAGCTCATTGGCATGGATTGTCACGCACTACTTCTCAACTTTTGCCAGTCTGAATAACTACCTTTAACCCACACTTTGTTGACTGTTTTGCAGCCAGTTTTCTACAGTCTGTCATGATCACCCTTCACATTATGCAATTAATTACCTTGAAACCACATTCACAGTTTTAGGTTTAAAAACTGGACAGACAGCTTCTGACCAGCAAGATGCAACAGTCAGCATATAATCATAGAATGTTTACAACACAGAAGGAGGACATTCAGCCCGTTGTGTCCATGCTGGTTATCGGCAAGAGATCCTCAGCTGGTCCTATGCTTCTGCCCTTTCCCCATAGCCATGCAAAGATTTTCTCTTCAGGTGCTTGTCCAATTCCACATTGAAAGCCACAATTGAACCTGTCTCCATCAGACTCGTAGGTAGAACATTCCAGATCCTAACCACTCGCTGTGTAAATAACTTATTCCTCATGTCACGGTTGGTTCTTTTCCCATCCACCTTATAACAGTGTTCTCTGGTTATTGACCTTTCTGCCAAGAGGAACACTTTCTCTCTCTCTACTCTGTCTATTCCCCTCATGATTTTGAACACCTCCATCAAATTTCCTCGCAGCCTTCTCTGTTCTCAGGAGAGCGACCACAGTTTCTCCAAACGATCATTGTAACTGAAGTCTTTCATCCCTTGAACCTTCCTTGTCAATCCTTTCTGCACCCATTCTATAGCATTCACATTCTTCTAATGTGCCGTGCCCAGAATTGTACACAATACGCCAGTTGAGGTGAAGCCAGTATTCCACAAAAGTTCATAATAACTTCCTTACTTTTTTACACTATACCGCTACTTAAAAAGGCCATGCGCAGGCAACTGCGGGATCTTACAGAGCAGTTATCTTTGTGATTCCCACAATAACTGTGGACCCATTACTTCAGCTCCCCGAGGCTGAGGAAACTCCCTCCCTCCCTCCCTCCCTTCCCTGCTCCCCAGTCTCAGCTTCACAATCTGTGTGATATATCAGATCTGAAGCCAAGCGATCATTGCAGGTTGGCAGCCGGGCGGACAGTACATGCCCGGCAGCGGCTGTTGGGTTGATGAATGGAGATTTGGATTGAGATTGTGACATTTCCAGCGGTTCAGATCATTCACTGCGGATCTGGGGAAAATCTCAATAGAAACTGCTCTGTCTGCATTGTAAATGTGCTGAGTATCAGGTATTGGCTGCTCCCGGTGGAAAATGTTTCTTAAATATAATACTAATAATATAATTTTAAACAGTGATCCTAATATTAACAATAATTCTAACCAGAGATAACTGGAATTATTATCATCTGACTTTCTGGGTACGGACCATCGCGGATTGTTTTACTTTCACTTCTTCACAGAATCTAACAGCCGCGGTGGGAGATGAGAGACTGAGAAAGATTTTTACCTGAGCAGATGACGCCGGCATCATAGAAGTGTGACCAGGTATAGTGACCCCATTGAGCTGACTTACAGTCCCGCAGAGAGGCTTCGGTCCCGCCGCACTTTACATTCACCGTCACAACGGGTCCGGACCCTTCCCCAAAGTGAGCCCGGCCCGGTGCAGAGACTGCGGTCCCGCAGTCCAGCTCCCGACACACAACAGCGGCGTCCTGCAGGTCCCAATCATTGCCATACACAGTCCCCCACTGCCCCCGGTAGTGAATCTCCACTCTCCCAGTGCCCCCATTCACCAGTCTCAGCTTCACCGTCTCTGTAAAATATCAGAAATATCATCAAGCGGTTCTTGTGTGTTAAACCCACAGGTTCCCAGTGCACAGACCCTCCCCATTCACCAGGTATGAATTGACAGGAATATCAGTCTGCACTCAGAACCCTAATAAAACCCGGAGTATATATTACACATGAAAAAAGGAAAGGGAAATATTAATACACGGTGCAAACGAGCAGGGAACCCGGAGACAGCCGAATATTCCCACCAGCACAGCGGCTCGAAGGAGAACTGGATGGGGACAGGCTCAGAATAGTTTTAACCTGCAGAAGTGGGGAGATGGGCGTGGCTGTAATGATCACATGTTTACGTACTCAGAACTCATTGGACGAACACAGTGAGACCCCAGCACCAGGAAAGAGCAGAGGAAATTGCACCCACACCCAGTACAGCCAATGAAGACAGGGCTGGATGGTGATGTGATCTTGATGTCAGCGCAGATTGGTTAGCTGGACCGTTGGGCCGGCAGCGGTGTCAGTGGAGCTGATCCTTCACACTCTGCTCTTCAGAGACCCTCAGTTATTGTCCCTCTGCATGAAGACAGCAGTCATCTCTCAGCTAGGTAACAGTGTGAGTGGAGCTGATCCTTCACACTTTGCTTTTCAGAGACCCTCAGTTATTGTCCTTCTGCATGAAGGCAGCACTCATCTCTCAGCTAAAATTAAAGATCTTCAGTCACAGTATGAGGGACACCCTCCCTTTCTGACTCTCAACTGGGCAGCGGGTTAATCCGTGATCAAAGAAAATGCTGAGATTTTCGCCCAAGCTTCATATTTAATGGGATGGATTAGAGCAGAGAGATAGCAGATAGTGTGAAAATAAAGGGCGATTACCTGACGGGTCAGCCTTACTGTTCCCAGGTCTGCCTGAAATGAGAAGTTAACAATTAGAGTTCACTGGGGCAAGAAATGAATGAAACTGTCAGAAAGAAAAAACACAAATACAACTAACTGCAGGGTCATTATTCCCGTGCCTTGCAGAAGAAATTATATCGGGATCTGTGATTTCATTCCTAAAAACAGAAAATACAGTTTCTGCACAACATTAATATTGGTAATGGGATAAAATATATCCAGAATTGTTTTCACATATACACACACTGACATCCGGATACACTCTCTCCTTGTGCTGACGGTGGGTGGGCTTCATGTATTACCAGTGTGAAGGTGCCTGAGAAGGCGATGGTGATGGTCCTCTCCCTTATAGAATCTTACAATGAAACAGCACAGAGGGACGCCATTCGGCCCATGGTGCCTATGCTGTCTCTTCGTCAGAGCAGTCTAATTAGTGCCACTCCCATTCCCAATCGCCCTGTAAATTTGTGCTGATGGTGCTCTGATCATTGATGACCCGTATGTAGATACCCTGAGAAGAGGGTAGTGATGGATACCCTTTTAAACCCACACTGATGGCACTGTCAGTGAATTCAGCTTTCCGATCTAAAGTTCGAGAAGGGATGGCAACACAAGTTAAAGATTTTCCGATCCTGCGGTAGATTTCAATGCCTTTCAATTTACTGCAAATTCTTCCACCTGTAACTTTCAAAGTATCTGTAAACGTGTAATTGGGCTATTCTGTCGTTCAATAAATTACATAGCTTCCTCAAACGAAACAAAACAAGATTAACGGTCTGTCAGCCTCCTAACTCCGTGCTGACTGTTTCTCAGTAAGCTCCTGCAGTTCTGATTCTCTTGTAACCTGCCATCACCGACGTGCCCTGTTCTTTTACCCATTAATAATGTTCGATCAATGGTCCCCCCGTTTACTGGTTAAGCGTTTCTGCTTTTCAAAAATTCAGTTACTCGGTTGACCTGAACCCAATCCCCCTGATCACAATGTGTCTCACAGATCTCCAGGTGTTTTTCTATTCTCAACATTATATACTACAGACGGTGTGTTGACCTGATCCCAATCCCACTGATCACAATGTGTCTCACAGATCTCCAGGTGTTTTTCTATTCGCAACATGGGGTGGCACAGTGATGCAGTGGTTTGCACCGCAGCCTCACAGCTCCAGCAACCCGGGTTCAATTCTGGGTACTGCCTGTGTGGCGTTTGCAATTTCTCCCTGTGTCTGTGTGAGTTTTCTCCGGGTGCTCCGGTTTCCTGCCAGAAGACTTGCAGGTTGGTAGGTAAATTGAGCATTATAAATTGCCCCTAGTATAGGTAGGTGGTAGGGGAATGTAGGGATAGGTGAGGATGTGGTAGGAATATGGGATTAGAGTCGGATTCGTATAAATGGGTGGTTGATGGTCGGCACAGACTCGGTGGGCCGAAGGGCCTGTTTCAGTGCTGTATCTCTAAACTAAACTAAAATTATATACTACAGGCGGTGTGTTGACCTGTTCCCCAACTCCCTGGTGAAATTATATCTCCCATGTATTATTGTCTCTTTGTATACTCTGGTGATATATTATAGACAACGGGACACCGATTCCTGTCCTCAGCTGTGCTTCCCGAGTAATTTTGAATGTGTTACTGTTTCCCAACTATATCTCACTGGTCTCTTAATGATCCTAATTCTGGAATGTAAAGAGTGTGTGATTTCCTCCCAGTCCTGGAGCCTGAGCATTCCTACTAACTTTCCCTGATAATAGTCAGTTCCCACAAATTCCCCTTTTCCAGTCACCCAATGACAGACGTGGGGGAGGGGGGGAATAATCTTTCAGTATTTACTGAAAAACGGTTCCAGTCTCAGTGTTTCTGTAGAGTCCGTGAATCGTCTTCAATCCACTCATTCATTTCCCCTACTCTTCATGCATTTATCATTTCAGCCTGTAACCATCCATGTCACGTGGGATTTTTTCTCCAAATAATCCAGTGGTTCAAGGAGAAAGCCCACGAACACCCTCTTAGGGAAACTAGGGATAGACAATACATGGGTGGAGGACAACGTCGCCAACATGACGACAGTGGTTCAAGAAAACACCCCGTCATCCTGTCTGGATAACTAGGGTTGTTCAGTAAATTCTGCCTGGCCAGCGAACTCATATCCCGAAAATGATTTTAAACAATTATAACCGAGATACCCATACTTGTCTATTCGGCCTGTTTATCTCTTGCTGTCTCAGAGAAATGTTCAGTCAATCCCCTTTCTCAATCAATACTATTTTTCCATTTATCTGCACTACTCCTCATTTCTGCTGATTCCTCCATTTTGCTCTCAGATCCTTCCTCGCAGTTTCTAACTGCTCTCATTATTGTTCTTGAAAAAGTTTGAATGCATTTCTGTGTACCGTTTTTCAAATCTCCGATATATGCAGAGGATATACTCACTATTCCAACACTCTTCTGGTCGGCCTCCTACCCTAGGTAAACTTCAGCTGATCTAAAACTCTGCTGCTGTTATCCTGGCATGGACAGTCCCGCTGTCACTGACTCCCGGATCCCAACGCCTTAGATTTCAGTGTTCACACCGTTACCTTCCTGATGTTTAGACTAATGGGTTTAGTGCAAAACTGTTAGGTTATTTTAACATTTTATACATATGTTAAATTACTATGGTACCGTATTACTGCAAACAGTAATATAGAAATATTAATTATTAATAACAATAAACTCAAAGGAGGTGAACAGAAATGGGACAAACGTTGGATATTCAAATCCCAAAATTTAAACTCTTGAATGTGTTACAAAACCAGGGACAGCGGTGGTTTAGGGGATACAAAATACAGTCAATGCAGAGAGTTTATGAGTACATGCTTCGAATGGCAGATTATTAGATGGGTCAATAATCAAAATAATTATATTATATCAAACTATTTTACTTGAAATTTGAGCTACTTCCACAAATAAATGAGGTATTTTGGATTTCAGAAGCAAATTAATTGATAGAATTACAGTTATTGTAGCTTACACTCACAAGCAAAGCACTGGACAGAAGGAAGTCATATCAAACAATCCGGATTCTGTGTGTCAATACTATTATCAGTAACGTTTAGCATCTATCTCCATAACACATCAACGAGTGTCTGAAGAAACGTTACCACGGTTCGAAATAACCAAACACGCATCGAACCTTTACAGTACCGAGAAAAAATGTTCTGTGCACTGTCTGTTGAATTTCTATATGCAAACAAATTCAGGATTTGTTCCACAAGGTGACCAGAGTATGGCACATGTAGAAGGAGATAAAAGAATTTAATAGGAGTAGGATTAGGCCATACTGCCTACCCAGACTACTCCGCCATTCAGTAAGATCATGGCTGATCTATTGCCCCAGATCAACTTTCCACCTTTTCCCAGAGATTGGGAAACAACTCTGGATCTTTCATTAAACACTGCATCGCACCATATATAAAGTTTGGGATATGTGGAAAGAGATTCCAAAATACGTCTGGATATTAAATACTACATCAAATGTATGAATCATGTAGAAAGAGACTGAGAAACACTAATTATTACACAACACCGTGCATATAAATGTATGAAATAGAAATCATGATTTAATGTCAAAAGACATAGTTTTGAAGATTGTCAGTGACGAAATAAAATTGTTCATCCGCCAAATCGCCTGAAAACAGCAGCATACTTTCTGGAGGGTATAATCGATAATCAGTAAAAATGAAGCAATATGCATTCCACCTCCAGCTAATATATTGTACAATATTTATTGTCCTTTCTGAATATTCCAAATGCTGTACAAACTATTTAATCTAATTCTCTCCAGCACATGGCACTTCACTGAGACATTCCGGGGACAGAAATCTCAATGTGCGATGAGTCAACTGGATGCAGATCCCGGTATTCTACAGTTCTGACTCCCATACACTCGATTGTAACACTGACTACTTTCTACTTCCAGGAGTCTCCGTTTTAAACGTCTGATTAGAATTTTAACTCCAGTCTGCTGCGTCCGTACGAGAGCCATAGGAAACAATATAAAACCAACTCTTGCCGCACTTCTGTTTGATTTTGGTAATAAAACAAAATTTAACTCAAATTATCTCTGGAAATGCAATTAAATATTCATCAGATGACAAATATTAGATCCGTTTTTGCTTTTTGCGACAAAAATGAATAACAGTTCCTTATTTGAATTTGATGAACTTAAAATCAAACAGGACAGAATGTGTTCAATGACAAATTTATAAATTAAGGAAACTGTTTCAATATTCACTTGTACGATTTCAATAAATGACAAATCAAAATAAATATGCACATGCCCCATAAATTGATTTTGATCTGGGGCTAATAGCTAAAAAAAAGTTTCAGGGAGTCAGATAGATTTCATACTTTCTCTCTGTCCTATGGCTTGCAGAAAATATTCTTAAATTACCTTAAAAATCAGAATTTTAGAATGCAATCCCTTTCACAAAACCAAAAGAAAATTAATCATGGAAGTCTGTAATAACATTAAGGGAGCGTTTCCCTGTCGTGAACCTGCATTTGCTGTCGATAGGCATTAACAAATGTCACCAAACCCGCACTGGAAACAGTGAGAAACTGTCATATTAATTATTACTTGACGCTGTTCATATGAATATGTGAAATAAGTTGAGAATTTATAATACAAAGTTCTAAAGTTCAAGGTCATCATTAAGTAAACAATAACAAATGGAAAATCGTCCGGAGATTTTGGAATATTCATTAACATTATCTTTGGGAACGGCACTTCACAATGACAGTAATAACTAATGCTAATTGAAATAATATTGGTTCTGCTACAGTTAATACATTATACAATATTTATAGATCATGTACAACACTCGAACGTGGAACAAACTATTTAAATCATTTCAGTTCCACTCAGTATATCACACAGGGTCAGACAGCACTTCTACTGTGAAATAACTGGGACAGAAATGCCCGCGTGGCTTCGGTCAGCAGTAGATTTAGCTTTGACTGCTGTTCTATAATCCCTGCATTACCATCGACCCCACACCCCGAGACCTTCTATTCTCACTGTGATCACTTTCTACTGCTAGATTGCTGTTGTTAAATAATCTGCTTAGAATTTCAACTTCAGTCAGTTGTGTCGGTACGAGTGCCGCAGAGGACCAAATAACACAAATTGCCACGATATTTGTTTTCAATTTTGCATTTAAATCAAAATTCTGCACATGTCCCACTTGGGAATTTAGAAGACGTGTTAATAAGATGCAAGATATTATAAAAACAATGTTTTTTGATCGCAAAAGAATGGATAATTGTTCCCTATTTAATATTGATGGAATGTAAAATCAAACCAACAGCCCAAGATTCGTATTCAACGTGAATTCTACAAATGAGATAAACTATTTCAATATTCGCTTCATATGATCGCAATGAATCACAGTGTTTTTTGTCATAAAGCATGCCTGCTTTTTAAAAATGATTCTGAGCAACTAGCGATTGGAGAAACGGATACAGGGAGTCATGTGCAATTCATTGTTTATCTTTTCTGTGGCTTGAATACAATTTTCTTTAAATAATCCACAGAACAGGCTTTTACAATCCAATTAGTTAATATTCACGGAAATACAATTCGTTAAACACATCAAGTATCTGATAACACTGGGACTAAGCTGGCCTGTCAGTAAACCAATAAAGTTTGTAACAGACAGAGATTGATAAATGTAACCAAACACACACGGGAAATAGTGAGAAACAGAATGGAATCATCAATGGAATAAAACAACAAATATCGAGCCGTTGGAACAATCATAAAGAACAATATCGCTAACTCTTTACACACAACATGTCACTGTGTGAAAATATGTGATTGGGAAAACTTAACTATCTTCAGGCACTGTACAAAAAAATGGAGGCAATAGAATAATTAATTTAATATAAAAGATACTAATTTTGAAGATCATCACTAACTGATCAATAATACAGAGCAAATTCCCCAATGATTTAGGAACTTACAGTGACATCATTTTTTGCAGAGTGCTCTTGATAATTATACTAATCATGAAAACGAATTGAAAAATATTGGTTCCACCTCCAGTTGAGTGGTTATTATAGATTGAAGGTAACACTTCAACATTGAACAAATTATTTTAAAATATTTAGTTTCATGAACTGTATCACTAGGAGAGCAGACAACACTTGTGTTGAGAAACATCTGTTTCAGAAATGTGTGTGGCGGTTCATGGTGGCAGTAGATGTAGTTTTGACTGGTGATCTGCACTCAGTGAGATAACTTACACCTGACTCTGATACACTCTATTCAAACAAAGACGGCGCTCTACTTCTATCAGACTCGCTTTAAATACTCAGATTAGAATTTCAATTCCAGCTGGCTGTGTCAGTATAAGAAACACAGGGGGAAATATAAAACAAACTCCCGCAGTCTTTGTGTTCGATACAAATTCAACTGGGAATTTAAAATACCTGTTAATTAGATGTAGAATATTCCAAACTCGTTTACTGTAACCAAAACAATATTACTGTCAGCAATAGCTCAATTGCTAGCACTCTCGCCTCTGAGTCAGGAGATGGTGGGTTCAAGTCTAATTCCAGAGACTTGAGCACAGAATCTAGGCTGCCACTCCAATGCAGTGCTGAGGGTGTGCTGCACTGCCCAAATTCTTTCCATCGGAGGAGACGTTAAAGCGAAGCTCCGTCGGCCCTTTCAGGTACACTATTTGGAGGAAGGGTAGGGGTATTATCCCCAGTGCTCTGGCGAATGTTGATCCCTCAATCAACATGTCACACACAAAAAAAGTATTCTGGTCATTATCACATTGCTGTTTGTCGGCGCTTGCTGTGTGTAAATTAGCAGCCACGTTTCCTATATTACAGTATGGACAACACTACAAAACAATATCGAATTGACAGCAAAGCCCTTTGGGACGTCCTGACGGCGTAAAATGCGCTATGTAAGCGCAAGGCATTTTTATATAAATGGGGCTTTATTCCTATTTGTAGTTGAAAGAACTTAAAATTGAAACATTCAATCCAAAATTTGTAGTAAATGAAACTACTACAAATTATATTACACAGTATCCATTTCATACCATCCCAATGAATGACAACTGAAAATAAAATAGATCCGTTTTACGTAAATTGATCTCAGACACTGACATATTCTATTCTAACAGCGAAGTGTCTCTTTTTCTAACAGACCCTGCTTAAATCGACCCATGAGATTTTCAACGCCAGTCTGCTCTGTACGAGCGGCTGGTAGAAGGCAATAAACAAGTGCCAATATTTCATTAAACTCTACACAAGAAAATTAAAATGTATAAAGCATTATTTACTTTCTACATCTCCTGAATGGGTTCTGTATTAAAGATGATAATTAGATTAATAATATACATCTTGTAATAATAATCAGTGTATCAGTAAATAACATAATGCATTCAAAAATCTGTAACTTACAGTTCAAAAGCTGCAGTAGAGACAGGGTCAGGAAGGTTTGCATCATGGTTCTGGCGCTGGGTACAGCGATGAGAACAGAACATTACCCGAACGCAGTTCTCAGACACTAAGAGCTCCTTGCAGCAGCTTCTGAAACTCTGGCTGTTGTGGAAATTAATTCTTTGACAGAAGTTTCTGCAGAAAAAATGTTTTCTTCCAAATAACCAATAGATTTTGACTTGTGTGAACCGTGAATTACAAGCTGGTAAAATACACCAATGAGACGAAATGTGACCATAAATGGATAAAATGAACCCAGGTTCCAACTACCAGCCTATCCTGCGAGGATAATGACGTGTGACAGTTTGAAAAGTAAATGAATCACTGATCTGGCGTCCAGATCATAGATTCATAGATGCACAGGAAAGGCCATTCGGCTACTTTAGTCAGAGTCGTCCCTTTGAAAGAGCTGTCTAATTTATTGTCACATATGTAGCTTTTTCACGTAACCTGGAAATTATTCCATTGCAAGCACTTGTTTAATTGTCTTTATAAATTCCTCTGGAATCTGATTTCATCACTCTTTCGGGTCGTGCTTTCCAGATCTAAACAAGCCTTAGTGTGAAGAAATGTCTCTTCACTACCTTTCTAGTTATTCTTCCGGTTCGACAGAAGGTCTCGGACCCAGGCCCATCTCTGGAACCGCAGAGAAGAGGTAGGTGAGGCGGTGTCACCAGAGCCAGTACGCAAGGCCCCGGCGAGAGGGCCTGGGCGGTTTTCTTGTGCTGCAGGTGGAGGGAGGTCCCGGGGAATGAACTGGTTCCTGGTGGGGGTGCTCTGTGCGTCACAAATTGGCCATGAAGGAGGCAACGCCCCACCGCACCCACAAGGCCACAGGGAGAATGCTTCGTTTTACAAGGTGTCCTCTCCATATGGTGGAGGACATCGCTACTGGTAAGATCCCAGCGGCGGTGGAATGATCCCATAATTGTCCCTTAATTGGCCACTGAACATCCTCAATCTGCCATTGGGCGAGAAGGCTGTTGTCGGCCTATCCTGCCTCCAGGATCACTGGACGATGGGGAGGCGCTGGGATCCCCATCCTGCCAAGTCCCTTGTCACACACCGCTTTTCTCCGTGCCCCCTCCCCACCCCTCCCGGCTTCCAATCACGCCTCTGGGGGCCAGTAAAATCCTGGCCATGATCTCTGATGACAAACGTATTCATGAGAGGAAATAAGTTCCGCATTCTTACTCTACCATAACCCCTCATTATTTTGAACTCTGTTAGATCTGGGATGGCGGGACTGGCGTATGAGGAGAGATTGAGTCGGTTAGAATTATATTTGTTGGAGTTCAGAAGAGTGAGGGGGAATCTCATTGAAGCCTACAAAATTCTAACAGGACTTGACAGGGTAGATGCAGGAAGGATGTTCCCGATGTTGGGGGAGTCCAGAACCAGGGGTCACAGTCTAAGGATGCAGGTAAACCTTTCAGGACAGAGTTAAGGAGAAATTGCTTCACCCACAGAGTGGTGAGCCTGTGGAATTCGCTACCACTGAAAGCAGTTGAGGCCAAAACATTATATGTTTTCAGGAAGGAGTGAGATACAGCTCTTGGGTCTAAAGGGTTCAAAGGGTATGGGGCGAAAGCGGGAACAGGTTACTGAGTTGGATGATCATCCATGATCATAATGAATGGCGGAGCAGGTTCGAAGGGCCGAATGGCCTACTCCTGCTCCTATTTTCTATTTTTCTATCCCACTGAACTTTCCCTGCTCCAATTCGAAAAATCCAAGCTCCTGAATTCTCTCCCTGTAAATGAATTCCCTCACCCGTGGTGCCTTCTTGATAATCCTCCTTTGTACGTTTTGCAGGGCCTTGAAATTCTTCCAAGGTATTCGTGCCCGGAATTGCACACAGGACGACAGCTGAGTCATAACAATTGATCTATTAAGTAGCAGCTTGATGCCCTTTATGTTTGAATTCAATAACCCCATTTTCAAATCAAATATCTCGTACACTTTCTCAATCAGCTTCTCTACTTGCCCTGCAATCCTTAAAGATTTATGAACATGCATTCCCCTGTCCCTCTGTTCTTGCACCTCCTGCAAATGGTACTATTTATGTTATATTGACATGATGCTGTCACAATGAACATCACTTCTGACTTGACCACAATAAATTGCATCTACCGTTGATCTGCCCATTTCAGCAGACTGTCTACCCTGAAGTCTGCGATTATAATATTCACGATTTAATGCAGAGCCATGTTTTTCACCATCCACAAATGTAAAAATTATACATTCTAAACCCAAGTCTATGTAACTTGCATGTAGAAAGTAAAAACAGTAGTCTTAAGACCAACCCCCGGGCAACAGCCACTCTCGCCTGTCAGGAGAACATCCATTCACCACTATTCTCGACCTCCTATCTCTTACCCAATCGACTACCCGAGCTGACATCGTCCCTTTAATAATATGCATTCCCATTTTCTGAATAAGTCTGTTATGAGGTACTTCGTCAGCATTGGATGCCCAAATACACAAGGCCTACTTCAGCCTCTGACTTGATTAAAGAACTCAATCAGTTAAGTTACACGCGATTGGCCTTTTATAAATCCGAGATGTTTTTCTCATCTTACCTCATGCTTCTGCAAGTGAGAATTAATTTTGTCCTTGATGAAGGCCTCTAGTAGATCTCTCAACTTTCACTGTGGTTAGACAGATTAGCGTGTAGTCACATGGTTTACCCTCTCCTCTCGTTTTGAAAAGGAGTCTAACGTTTGCCAAATTCCAGTCCTTTGGCCCCAGTGCGATATAAAAGGAGTATTGAAATATTGTGGTCAGACCTGATCTTATCTCCAACCCAGCTTCCTTTATCTCCCAGAATGCTTCCCATCTGGACCAGGGATGTTGCCGACATTTAGTGACAAACTGTTTCGCAACGCGTTCCCATCTATTTTATCCTATGCAGGATATCTGCATCCCTCTCCTCGATTGGGACATTAATTTCAGCCTCTTCTTTTTTGAAGGCAGTTGCAAATTACTCATTCTGTACCTCAGTCACGCCCTCTGCCTCGACAGGAATATTTATTTGCTTCTCCATAATCGGCTGCACCGTTCCTTTATTTTTACTTGTATATGTTTGACAAGATTTCTGATCCCCTTTACTCTTAGCTGCTAATCTTTTCCATGCTTTCCCTTTGTCCTTCTTGTATTCTTTTCCAATTCTCCCTGTGCACTCTGCTTTCTATTTGGTTTGAGATTATATTCTTGAATTGGAATTTGTAATGAATCTCTCCTTTCTCTTTTCCTTTAACTGACAATTCATTTTTCATCCAGAGAGTGCAGCATTTAATTCCCCATCTTCACCTCTAGACTTGAGTATTCCAATGCATTCCTGGCCAACCTCCCTGTTTGCATCCTCAGTCATCCTGAGGACATCCAAACCTCTGCTGCCTATATACAACTCTCGCAAGGAGACGTTCATCCATCACCTCTGCACTCGCAATAGCTTCTGGTCATGCACCTCAACAATATTGAAATTCCCACGTTTATTTTATCATCTCCCCATGAGCTCTTCTCTCCCTATCTCTGTAATCTATTTCAGCCCTATCAGATATTTGTCCTCCTTCAATTCCGGATACCTGAGCATTCACAAATTTAATCGCTCCACCGCTGGTGGTCTTATTTTCATCTGCCAAGATCCGAAATTCTGGAATTCTCTCCATAAACCTCTGCCTCTCCACATATTTTTCCTCCTTTAAGATGCTGCTTAAAACTTACCACCTTGACGAAGCATTTGGTCATCTGCCAGAATATCTGTTAACGCTGCTCGCTATCAAATTGTGTTTGATAATATGACTTGGATAGTTTAACTATGTAAGGGCACCTCATAAATAAGAAACTGTTGACCTTGTTTTCCACCTTCTCCTTTACTCTTCTCCAGTTAGAAGTGTGCTTTGGAACGAAGTGCATTTAGCTCTTTGCCACCGTGGCTGAAAGGGCCTTTGAACCTCTCCATTCCAGTTCCACTATCATTCCTTCCATCCTTCCTTCACATAATGAATTTGCCCTTACCCTCACCTTTCACTCCACCAGACTCTACATTCAATGAAATATCCTCCATCACTTCTGCCAACTTCACTGCAATGCTCCCACCAGACATCCTCTGCTCTATTTTCAGCATTCTGAAGGTACAGCTTGACCCACTCTTCCTTCACTCAAAACACCCACTACTCTTCCAATGTCACCTCCCCAGGCAAGTGTTGGTGATGCATGACCTGCCCTTTCACCTTCTCTCCTTCAACTGTCAGGACCACAAACAGTGATTTATTTGTATTTTTGTTTTTGTTTAATCAATGCATTAATTCTTAACAATTGTCCTCAACACCATGGAGATGAAGCATACATTCTGCAATTGCTTTGCTGAGTTCTTCCATTATGTCCAGTAGCTTCCATTCACTTGCCATTACAATTCCCTGTCCCACTCAGAGCTGACCCCTCTGTGTTCAGCCGCCGACATTGTTTCAATTTTTCTGACTCAGCATCAACTTCAAAAATAAACACGTGGGAACTACTGCCCCCATTTGTTTTTGACAGCAGGTTCTGGTAATGATTCTGTTCTTCATTTAATCACGACTGCCTTCCACCCCATCACAGTTTCTCTCTTTATCTCCTTCCTCTGTTCCCATTTTCCCAGCCTCTGTCCTTACTGAAACACTGTTACAGCACAAACCTTTCCTGTTCTGAAGAAAATTCTCTTTCTCAAAATGCTGCCTCGCCTACTAAGTAGTTCCAACATTTTCAGTTCATGATTTAGATTTCCAGCATCTGCAGTATTTTGACTTTTTAAAGAAGTTGATGTCATAGAAAAATGTGGTTAGGTTGCAATTGAATATAAATACATACACACAATAGATAAATACTTCGGAGAGAGTGGCACATGGGAATATGATGGGATCAGGAAAGTAATCTTCTTCGGCACACACTTGGTCAAATGTTGACTTGTTGCCCAGGGTAGTCACCTCGATTGCCATGACCACCATTACCAGCAATACAGCAATCACTGTTTTTCTGCTCAGTTTTGCTGTATTTGCCCACTGTGGAACAGCAGAGTGTATCTGAGACATTCCTCTCAAAACTGCTGCACTCCACATAAGGACTGTGTAGCTTTCTTGGGAAAACTGCCAAATATTTGAGGAAATGTGATCTCTAATTGAGACTGTCGAGAGACGCAGAACACACTGAGACACTGAGTGGTCATCATAAGTTGTGAATTTTCACCATCGTTGAACTAGACAGGGAGGGATGTGATGTGTTTCCTCTAAAACAAAGGAATCTGTTTTCTGGATGGTGATCACTTGGAGTCAGGAACGGCTTTCCATTGCCGAAATATGTGAAAAGCAGCTCACAGTCTGCAGAGCCTCAGAACAGCCACTGTGTGTTTTTCTGTTCTGTTGAAATGAGAGGAAGCACCTGGCGTTGTGGTGATTTCTCTGCTTCCGTTTTTCTTGCCTGCTGCTCTGCAATGTCAAGATACTGCAGCAGCATATTAAAACTCGGAATCTGAAATTACGTTGTTTAAAATCCAAAAGGACAAAGTATCGGGGGAAGAATTTCTGGGCAATATCATTAATTCATTGGAAATATTTGACAGCTTAGTGTCTGCAAGTAAACGTACCTCTTATCACAAAAACTGAATCACAGCACAGAATATCTGTAATCTGTGTACAATTTCCAAATGTATAACACACAATATCAACAGGCCATGATAAATCACTCTGAGTCCAAATCAATCAGCAAAGTCAGATACACCAATGCATCAATTCTCGCTGTGGTTTTAATTTAAAATAGAAGAACCCATGAGATGTTGAGGCTGTTTCCTGCATAGGTGAATGAAGCAGGAATACTGTTAACAATCAAATACAATCAGGAGGATTGAGCCTGTGTTAATGTAAAGTGTTAACTCGCTGCGATCCGATCACTGGAAATGCAGCCTGTGTCAATGTCAGTAGTTAACTTGCTGTGATTCAATTCAAAGAGGGGATCTGAAGGTAGACAGTTGCTTCAATAAATTGTCCACTGTACCTCAATAAATAACATTTAATGTCAGCCTGATTTCTCTGGGAATGAAAGTAAATCTGGGTAATGAAAAGAGTCTGAAGAACTAAAACAGATCAATAAATGAACACAGCTGAGCAGCCACTGTAAAGTTAACACAGATAGAAAATGTTCAAATGATTAATTCCTCTGGATCTCACATAGAATGAAACAAAAACTCCCCAGAAATGGACATTTAATAAAATAATTCCACATACTGCATTGTCAATCCAGACAAAAATGATTTGAAACAAGGTAAAGCCCCCACAATACTGCCACCCACTCTTTGGTTTCTGAGGATATGTCCGGTCCTTTCCCAATATGATAGACTTGTCCCCCTGAGGTGTGTTTTGCAGATATCACAGACTGACAATTTCAGCATGAACCAAGGGTGTTGACAGCAACTGGTTGTCAGAGAAACTTGAAACACACGCACAGAATGGTGGTGATTGAAGATATTTGGGTCAATCTCTTGTATCTGTGAGGAGCTAATCGATCCTGAAAACAGTGGCACTTATACATGAACATACTGAGAAATGGTAGCACTAACCAAGGAAATTGCAGTAAGCACTGATACTCAGCAATGAACCTGGATAAATTATGTTCCACATGCAAGATCTCCTCAGACTTTTTCAAATACTTAAGAGAATGCAGTATGAAAGTAGAGATCTGAGGACCTCTCTGCCAACACTGTCATTTTCTGGGATCCCTGTTAATAATGTGACACTCAGGCAACCTAATAAACACTGACGTTAAATTAGAAAGTGATGGAAATACTCAGCAGATCTGACAGCATCTGTGGAGACAGAATTAGCATTTCAGGTCTGTGACCTTTCATCAGAACTGGAAAAGGTTAGACATGTAATAGTTTTTTTTCCAAAGTGAAAAGGAGGCGGCAAGCAGAAATAAAATTAAGATGTGTGATCGGACGGAGAGCAGGAGAGATTTTTTGTTCTTGTTGTTATTATTCATTCATGGGGAGTGGGCATCCTTGGCGAGACCAGCATTTATTGACCATCCTTGATTGCCTTTGCGATGGTGTGAGTTGCCTTCTTTAATTGCTGCAGTCCTTGGGGTGTAGGTACACCTACAGTGCTGTAAGGAAGGGAGTGCCGGAACTTTAATCCAGCGACAGTGAAGGAACGACGGTCTTGTTCTTAGTCAGGATGGTGAATGGCTTGGAGGGGAATATTAAGGTGGTAGTGTTCATATGCATCTGCTGCCCTTGTTCTTCTAGGTAATATGGGTAGCGGCTTTGGTAGGTGCTTGGTGTGTTGCCACAGTGTACATTGTTCTTGATACACGCTGCTTCCACTGTGTGTCTGTGGTGGAGGGAATGAATGCTGGAGGTTGTGAATAGGGTGACAATCAAGCGGACTGCTTTCCTGGATGGTGTCGAGATTCTTGTGTGTTGTTTGAACAGCACCCATTCAGGCAAGTGTAGAGTATTCCATCATACTCCTGACATGTGCCTTGTAGATGGTGGACAGGCACTGGGGAGACAGGACATGAGTTACTTGCGGCAGAATTCCTAACATCTGACTTGTGTCTGTAGCCACAGTGTTTACCTGGCTGGTCCAGTTCAGTTTCTGGTCAACGGTTATCCACTGGGTATTTATAGTGGGGGATTCAACAATTCTAATACCAGTGAACATCAAGGGGAAATGGTTAGATTACCTCTTGTTTGAGAAAGTCACTGACTAGCACTTGTCTGGTGCGAATGTCACTTGCAACTCATTAGCACAAGGCTTGAAGTTGTCCATGTCTTGCTGCATATGAACACAGGCTGCTTTAGTATATTATGAGTCACAAATGGGGTTGAACATTGGACAATCATCAGAAAATATCCCCACTTCTGGCCTGATAATGGAGGGAAGGTCATTGATGAAGCAGCTGAAGATGGTTGAGCCGAGCACACTGCCCTGAGGAACTCCTGCACTGATGTCCTGGTGCTGAGATAATTGTCGTCCAACAACCACAACCAACTTCCTTTGTGCTAGATACTACTCTAACCAGTGGAGAGCGTTCCCTCTGATGTCCTTTGGTTCCAGTTTTGCTTTGGCTTCTTAATGCCATGCTCAGTCAAATGTTGCCGTGATGTCAAGAGCAGTCACGCTCCCCTCACATCTAGCATTCAGCTCTTTTGCCCATGTTTGGACCAAGGCTGTAATGAGATTAGGAGCTGAGTGGCCCTGGCGGAAACTAAACTGAGCGTCAGTGAGCATATTGTTGCTGAGCAAGTGCTGCTTGAAAGCACGATTGATCACCCCTCCCATCTCTTTGCTGATGATCAAGAGTAGACCGATAAGGCGGCAATTGGCCAGGTTGGATTTGTCCTGCTTTTTGTGGACAGGACATACCAGGGCAACTTTCCACATCGCCAGGTAGATGTCAATGTTGTAACCGTAATGCAACAGCCTGGTTCGGCGTATGGCCAGCTCTGGAACACAAGTTATCAGTACTATTGCCAGAATATTGTCAGGGCCCAGAACATTTGCAGTATCCGGTGCCTTCGGCTATTTCTTGATATCAGGTGGAGTAAATAAGATTGGCTGAAGACTGACATCTGTGATGCTGGCGACCTCAGCATGAGGCAGAGATGGATCATCCACTCTGCACTTCTGGCTGAAGATGGATGTAAATATTGCAGCCTTGTCTTTTGCACTGAAGTGCTGGGCTCCACTATTAGTGAGGATGTGGATATTTGTGGAACCTCTTCCTCCTGTTAGTTGATCATCTGTCCACCACCATTCGTGACTGGATGCGGCAGGACTGCAGATCTGTTTCAGTGTTATTGGACCTGCACTCCTCCAGGCAAGTGAGTGGGGACAGTATCAAGAATGATTTTTTAACTGTTAGCTTGTAGGTTGAAGAGCGTCCACAAAGCTTGTGGGAGGGCGGGGTGGGGGGGGGGTGGGGGTGGCGGGTGGTGAGGAGTTTTATATGAACTGTGGGAAAAATGGAGTTCATCGACCAAAGGACTTACCTGTTTTCTCTACAAGTTAATTTATCTGGTGTGTTCTGTGGCTGGACGCCTTGCCTGATTCAACAGGCTGGATTTTTCAATCCTTTTGGAGATGGCCTGGGAGTCAGGATGGTTGGCAATACGGGTGGGGAAGGCATCGGGTTGGGAGCTGATCTGTGTGTTGTGGAATTGTTTAACTCTGTCTATCACATGTTGCTTCCTCTGCTGGGCATGCAAGTAGTTCTGTGTTGTAGCATCACAAGGCTGACACCTCATTTTTAGGTATGCTTAGTGCTGCTCCTCGGAAGCCCTCCTACATTCTTATTGTACCAGGGTTGATCCCACGACTTGATGGTCATGGTAGAGTGGGGGATATGCCGTGCCATGAAGTTACACATTGTGGCTGAATATAATTCTGCTGTTGCTTCTGTTGCCTATGGCACAAAGCGTCTCGTGGATACCCAGCTTAGAGTTGCTAGATCTGTTTGCAATCTCTGCCATATAGCAAGGTGGCAGTGCCACGCACTACAATGGTGAGTATACCTCAATGTAAAGACAGGACCTTGGCTCCAGAGGGACTGTGCGGTGGTCAATCAGAGAGCCATAGAGTAATACAGCACAGAAACAGGCCCTTTGGCCCAACGTGTCTGTGCTGACCATCAAGCACCTAACTATTCTAATCCCACTTTCCAGTACTTGGCCCGGACCATTGTATGCTATGGCGTTTCAAATGCTCATCTACATAATTCTTAAATGTCGTGAGGGTTCCTGCCTCTACCACATCTTCAGGCAGTTCGTTCCAGACACCAACGACCCTCTGGGTTAAAATTCTTTTCCTCAAATCCCCTCTAAACTCCCTGCCCCTTACTTTAAATCTATGCCCCCTGGTTATTGATCCCTCAGCTGAAGGAATACGTTTCTTCCTATCTAACCTATAAATGCCCGCAGAATATTGTATACCTCAATCACGTCCCCCCTCAGCCTTCTCTGCTCTATGGAAAACAACCCGAGCCTTTTCAGTCTCTCTTCATATCTGAAATATTCCAGCACAGGCAACATCCTGGTGAATCCCCTCTGCAATCGCTCCAGTACTATTACATCCTTCATATAAGGTGAAGGCTAGAACTGTACACAGCACCCTAACTGTGGCCTAACTTATATTTTATACAGCTCCGTCATAACCTCCCTGCTCTTATATTCTATGCGTTGGCTAAAAAAGGCAAGTATCCCATGCGCCTTCCCAACCACCTTATCTACCTTTGCTGCTGCCTTCAATGATCTATGGACAAGTACACCAAGGTCCCTCTGACCCTTTATTTCCTAGGGTCCTACCATCCATTTTATATTTACTTGCCTTGTTAGCCCTCCTATGCATCACCTTTTCAGGATTAAACTCCATTTGCCACTGCTCCGCCCATCTCACCAGCACATCTATATCGTCCTGTAATCTAAGGCTTTCCTTCTTCTCTATTTACAATACCATCAATTTTAGTGCCATTTGCAAGCTTACTAATCATACTTCCTATATTCACATCTGAATCTTTAATGTACACTACAAACAGCAAGGGTCCCAGCACTGATCCCTGCGGTACAACACTGGTCACACGTCTGCACTCCCAAAAACAACCCTCAGCCATCAGCCTCTACCTCCTGCCACTCAGCCAAATTTGGATCCAATTTGCCAAATTACCCTGGATCCCATGGGCTCTTGCCTTCTTAACCAATCTCCCATGCGTGGCCTTAGCAAAAGCCTTACTGAAGTTCATGTAGACTACAGAATCCACTTTACCCTCATCGACACATCTATTCACCTCCTCGAAAAATTGCAATCAAGTTTGTTAGACAGGATCTTCCCCTGACAAAGCAATGCCGATTACCGCTGATTAATCACTGCCTCTCCAAGTGAAGATTAATCCTGACCCTCAGAATGTTTTTCCCAATAGTTTCCAAACCACTGATGTAATTATCTTTAAGATCCCTGCTCCCCTTCCCACATTCAGTGGCCTCTAGTCCTCTGGAAACTCTCCTGTTTCCAGAGAGGATTTTAAAATTTGTGTCAGGGCCCCTGCTATCTCCTCTCTTGCCTTATATAACAGCCTGGGATGCATCTCGTCTGGGCCTGGGGATTTATCCACGTTAAATCCCACTAAAACAGCTAATACTTCCTCCGTTTCAATGCTAATTTGTACAAGTATATCACAATCCCCCTGCCTGATATCTATGCCTACATCCTCCTCCTCCATCGTCAAAGCAGATGAAAACTAATCACTTAAAACCGTACCTATATCCTCCGGCTCTCCACACAGATTGACACTTTGGACCCTAATGGGCCCGACTCTTTCCCTAATTATCCTCTCGCCCTTAATATACTTATAAAACGCCTTGGGCCTTTCCTTTCCCTACACATTCTACCGAGCTTGAGGGGCAGAATAGCCTGCTCCTGCTCCTATTTTCTATGTTTCTATTCTCCTCTATGGCCTCCACTGTTTTTAGCGCTCGAAATATGCCACAAGCCCCCTTCTTTGCTGATCCAATCCTCGAGATCCTTTGACATGCAGAGTTCCCTGGGCTTGTTAGACCTACCCTTCATCTTTACGGGTACGTGCTGGCTCTGAACTCTCACTATTTCCTCCTTAAATGACTCCCAATGGCCTGATGTAGACATTCCTTCTATTAGGTGCTCCCAGTCCACTTTAGCCAGATCCTGTTTTTCATATTGATATTGGCCTTCTCCCAATTCAGTACTTTTATTTCCGGTCCCTCCTGGTCCTTTTCCATAGCTACCTTGAATCTTACAGATTTATGACCACTAAGCCCGAAATGCTCCCCCACTGGTACTTCTATTACTTGTCCAGCTTCATTCCCCAGGATTAGGTCCAGTACTGCCCTTTGTCTTGTCGGACGTTCTGCGTACTGGCTCAAAAAACTCTCCTCTATGAATTTTAAGAACTCCGCCCCCATTCAGCCATTTCCACAAAGAATATCCCAGTTAATATTGCTGGAACATGAACTCCCCTACTATAGCCCTATCAGTGTTATACCTGCCTGAGATTTGCCTACGTATCTGCTCCTCTACCTCTCCCTGACTGTTTGGAGGCCCGTCGTACACTCCCAGCCAAGTGTTTGCCCCTTTTTTTGTTTTGAAGTTCTACCCATATGCCCTCATTTGAGGATCCCTCTAAGATATCATCCCTCCTTACTGCAGTAATTGACTCCTTGATCAACAGTGCAATGCCACCTCCTCTTTTACCCCCTCGTCTGTCTCGCCTGAAGATTCCATACCCTTGAATACTGAGCTGCCAGTCCTGCCATTCCCACAAATATGTTTCTGTGATAGCATTAATATCAAAATCCCATGTGTTAATTAATGCCATCAAATCATTTGCCTTGCTAGTAAGACTCCTCGCATTAAAAAAATAGATGCAATCCATCCTTGCATTATTCGCTCGTGCCTTAACAGGTCTGTATTTGCTCTGCCTTCCAAACTCACTTAGATTTTCTTCTTTATTTGACTGCAACATCCCGACTGTACCTCCAGCCTTATATCATTGCGCTGCCAAATTAGTTTAACCCCCAACAGCAACTCCCCCCCCCCCCAACCCCAACAGCACTAGCAAATCTACCAGCAAAGAGGTTGATAAAACACACACACAGGCACACACACACCGATCAGACCCCAGGCACTGAGCGAGACAGATATATAACCACATACACAGACTGACAAAGGGAGCAACACACACACACCGACCAGACCCCAAGTTCTGAGCCAGACAGATATACAAACACACAGACAGAGAGATACACACAAACACACACACACACACAAACACACGGTGGGATGGGAACCTTTGCAAAGAGTCAGAGGAGGGACGATCAAAGACAAGGACAAAAGACAGTAAGAGGAATAGGAAAAGTGAAAGGCAGAGAAATCAAGCGCCAGAATCAAACATGGCCACAGTGAAAAATAGTGGGAAGGGGCCAACTAATGTTTTAAAAACAAGCTGTGTTCCTTAACACGTGGGGCATTCACAATAAAGTGGATGAATTAATCGTGCAAATAGATATAAACGAGTATAATGCAGACGGGATTATGGAGACATGGCTGCAAGGTGATCAGGGATGGGAAATGAACATCCAGGGCTATTCAGTATTTTGGAAGGACAGACAAAAAGCAAAAGGTGTTGGAGTTGCATTGCTGGTTAAAGAGCTTTTTAATGCAATAATCAGGAAGGATATTAGCTCTGACGATGTGGAATATGTATGGGTAGCGCTGAGAAACTCTAATGGGCAGAAATGGTTAGTGGGGGTTCTATATAGATCCCCGAACTGCAGTAGTGATGTTCGGAATGGCATTAAACAGTAAATTGGAGAAGCATGTATTACGGGAACATTTGTATTTTCGGGTATCTTTAATCAAACTATAGAGTGGGCAAATCAAATTAGTCACAATACTATAGAGGAGGATTTTTGGAGTATAAACGGGATGGTTTTCTGGACCAATACGTTGAGGAACCAACTAGGCAAGAGGCCATCCTAGACTGGGTATTGTGTAATGACAGAGGAATAATTGACACTCTGGTTGTGCGAGACCCCATGGGGAAGAACGACCATAATATGATAGAATTCTTCATCAAGATGGGGAGTGACGTAGTTGATTCTGAGACGAGGGCCCTGAATCTTAGTAAAGGAAACTATGAAGGTATAAGGCGCGAATTGTCTATGAGAGACTGGGAAACGTTACTTAAAGGGACGACGGTGGAAAAGCAATGGCAAACATTCAAAGTGTGCATGGATGGACTGAAACAATTGTTTATTTCTGTCTGGCGCAAAAGTAAAGCGGGAAAGGTAGCCAATTCATGACTTGCAAGGGAAATTAGAGAAAGCATTCGATCCAAGGGAGATGCATATAAATTCGCTAGGAAAAAAACAACAAACCTTCGGATTGGGAGCAGTTTCGAATTCAGCAAAGGAGGACCAAGGGATTGATTAAGAAGGGGAACATAGAGAATGAGAGCAAGCTTGTGGGGAACATAAAAACTGACTGTAAAGGTTTATATAGATATGTGAAGATAAAAAGATTAGTGAAGACAAATGTAAGTCCCTTACAGTCAGAAACAGGGAATTTATTATGGGGAACACAGAGATGGCTGACCAACTAATTGTATACTTTGGTTCTGTCTTCACAAAGGAGGACACAAATATCATACAAGCAACGTTGGGGAACACAGGGCTTAGTGAGAGATGGGAACTGAAGGAAATCAGTATCATAAGAGAAATGGTGATGGGAAATTGGTGGGATTGAAGGCTGATAAATTCCCAGGGCCTGATGGTCTGAATCCCAGAGTACTTAAAGAAGTGCCCTAGAAATGGTGGATGCATTGGTGGTCATCTTCCAAGATTTGATAGGCGCTGGAACAGTTCCTACAGATTGGAGGGTAGCTAATGTAGCCCCACTATTTAAAAAGGGAGGTAGATAGAAAGCAGGGTATTATAGACCAGTCAGCCTGACGTCGGTTGTTGGGAAATTCCTAGAGTCCATTATCAAAGATTTTATAGCAGAGCACTTGGAGAACAGTGGTAGAATCGGCCAGAATCAGCATGGATTTATGAAAGGGAAATCATGCTTCGCAAATCAACTGGAATCCTTCGAGGATGTAACTAGCAGAGATGATGGGGGTGGGGGGGGGGGGGTGGGTTGGGGGAGGTAGCCAGAGGATGTGGTTTACTTGGACTTTCAGAAGGCATTTGAAAAAGTCCCACATAAGAGATTAGCATTTAAAATTAAAATTCATGGGATTGCGATGGATAGAAAATTGGTTGGCATACAGGAAAAAAGGAGTAGGGATAAATGGGTCTTATTCTGAATGGCAGGCAGTGACTAGTGAGGTACAACAGGGACCAGTGCTTAGACCCCAGCAATTCACAATATATATTTATGATTTAGATGAGGGAACTAAATGTCGTATCTCCAAATTTTCAGATCACGCAAAACTGGGTGGGAGGATGAGTTGTGAGGAGGATGCAGAAAGGCTTCAGGGTGATTTAGACAAGTTGAGTGAGTGGGCAAATGCATGGCAGATGCAGTATAATGTGGATACATGTGAGGTTATCCAATTTGGCAGCAAACGAAGGAAGACAGATTATTATCCGAACGGCTACGAACTGAGAGAGGGGAATATGAAATGAGTGCTGTGTGTTCTCATACATCAGTCGCTGAAGGTAAGCATGCAGGTCCAACAGGTGGTAAAAACTGCAAATGGTATGTTGGCCTTCATAGCGAGACGATTTGAGTACAGGAGCAGGGATGTCTTGCTGCAATTATACAGGGCCTTGGTGAGGCCCCACCTGGAATATTGGGGGCAGTTTTGGTCTCCTTATCTGTGGAAGGATGTTCTTGCCATAGAGGGCGTGCAGCGAAGGTTTACCAGACTGATTCCTGGGATGGCGGGACTGATGTATGAGGGGAGATTGAGTGGGTTAAGATTATATTCGCTGGAGTTCAGAAGAGTGAGGGGGGATCTCATAGAAACCTATAAAATTCTAACAGGGCTTGACAGGGTAGATGTAGGAATGATGTTAACGATGGTGGGGGAGTCCAGAACCAGGGGTCATCGTCTAAGGATACGGGGTTAACCGTTCAGGACTGAGATGAGGAGAAATTTCTTCACCCAGAGAGTGGTGAGCCTGTGGAATTGGCTACCACAGAAAGCAGTTGAGGCCAAAACATTGTATGTTTTCAAGAAGTCATTAGATATAGCTCTTGGGTTTAAGGGGATCAGAGGATATGGGGCGAAAGCGGGAACAGGTTACTGAGTTGGGTTATCAGCCATGATCATAATGAGTGGCGGAGCTGGCTCGAAGGGCCGAATGGCCTACTCCTGCTCCTGCACACATACATACACCGATCATACCACACGCACAGAGCCAGACAGATATACACACACACACATGCACTGATCATACCACACGCACTGAGCCAGACAGATATACACACACACACATGCACTGATCAGACTGCAGGCACTGAGCTAGAGCGATATACATACCCACACTCACAAAGAGACAGACAGGCACAAACACACAGCACACACGCATACATTAACAAACACACACACACACAGGCACACACCGATCAGACCACAAGCACTGAGCCAGGCAGGTATGCAAGCAAACACACAAACACACAAGCACTGATCAGACCCCAGGCACTGGGCTGGAGCGATATACAAATGCACACAAACAGAGACAGACACTACACACCCACAGACACTCACCAAACAGACCGGGGGCACTGAGGCAGACAGTTATACAAACATTTAGACACAAACAGAGACATACGCAAACGCACACACACCGATCAGAACACAGGCACTTAAACGGACAGATGTACAAACACACACTCACCAAGAGAGACAGACAGGCACACACACATAAACACACACACACACACACACACAAACACTCATCAGACCCCAAGCACTGAGCCACACCGATATAGAAACACATACAAACACAGACACACACTACACACACACAAATGCACACCAATCAGACCCCAGGCACTGAGCCAGACAGATATTCAAACACACAGACACAGGCACACACAAACAAACACACAGATCAGGCAACTGGCACTAAGCCAGACCGATATAGAAACGCACACACACACCCACACACAAACATAGACAGACAGACAAATACTCACCATACACACACCAATTAAACCACAGGCACTGAGCCAGACAGATATGGAAACACATACACATGAACACATGCGCACATATACGCAATCGCACACACACACTTATCAGAGCCCAGGCACTGAACCAGACAGATATACAACCACATACACACAGACAGACAAACAGAGAGACACACACACAAACAATCACACCAGTCAGAACCCAGGCTGAGAGCCAGATAGATAGACAAAAACACACACACACACCCACACATTTACATATACATACACACACACACATCAATCAGACTCCAGGCACTGAATCAGACAGATATACAAACACATAGACACAAACAAGAACGACAGACTCACTCACACACAAACACACACACGCACACCAATCAGAACCCAGGCAGCAAGCCAGACAGATATGCGAACACAGACACACGCCACACACACACCAATCAGAACTCAGGCACCGAGCTAAGCAGACATACAAATAAACACGCACACACACACAATCACACCAATCAGAACCCAGGCTGTGAGCCAGACAGATATACAAAGACACACACACACACACAATCACACCAATCAGAACCCAGGCTGTGAGCCAGACAGATATACAAAGACACACACACACATACACACACCGATCCGACCCCAGGCACTGAATCAGACAGATGTACAAACACATAGACACAAACAGAAAGAGACAGACTCACACACACACACACACACGCACACCGATCAGAACCCAGGCACCAAGCCAGACAGATCTACAAAGACAAATACAGACACACGCCACACACACACACCAATCAGAACCCAGGCACCGAGCCAGGCAGATATACAAACACACACACCACACACACACACACACACACACACACACACACACACACACACACACACACACACACACACAAACATACACCAACTCACACAGGCCAGCTTTGATTAAAGCCCAACCTGCTGCTGTTGGGGCACTGATTTCCACAATCCCTACCAGCCTCGAAAAGTAGAGAGGCAGCATTGACAGATTTAGTGGTTCGAATGGAAAGGAGCTTTGTACGGATCCCTGCTGTCCTTTAGTTTTCTCTCATGCAGATCAGTGAGATATAACATACAGCCCCATGGGAGCAGACTCGTGCTATGGGAGCTGCAGGCGGTGTCCTCTTTCAAGAGGGAAGTGCATCTGCGCCCTTGACAGACCCTCGTTCGATGCCCATGCAGGCACCACCAAGTTAGTCGAGATGCACCAACCAGAAGTCAGTCCCACTCTCAGTCGCACTGCCGAAAATTCTGGTTGTAAATATTTGCAGTGCCATTTTTATCACTGCAGTCAGCGTCCACCACGCTGAGGTCAAAGGGGCGGCTCGAGAATTAGAAAACACACAGCGTTCAGGAAAACACTATTAGGTGGCACAGGAATGAATATTAATTTGAGTGCAATTTGTGAACGTAATATTAGTTAAACGTATATCCGTGTCAATTTGTGCGGATTGTTTTGTTAATAACTTTAGTTCCTTCACAGTGTGGGCATGTGAATGCCTCATGCAGGGATTTTCTCTGTCCAGGTACAGTGGAGATCAGAGCTAAATGTAAGAGAAGAATGATGTTCGTGGATCACTGGGTGCAGGGGTGGGAGGAAAGGGTATGGGTAGCATTTCAATACATCCAACATTTAATAACTTGTTCTCAGACTTCTCATGTTACTCGCTGCTTCACCATGCAATGCCAGGCACCACATGGTCAGCTTTTGGTGTGGTCTCCAATTCTGCCTGCACGATGACAGTGCAGTGACTGGCACGATAGAGCCATCTCTCAGTGTGGGGCTCCAGGTCTGGCTGCTGAGACAGGGCAGTGGGAGGGAAATATAAAATATCTGTCAAAGAGGAGAAGTGCTTTTGTCATCCCCCAATGTGACGTCCCGGTCTCACTGCAGTTGCTGTCTCCTCATCACTATCGCCATCTGCTGGTGTCCCATCTCTTTACAGTTACTGTCCTCTCCCACCATTTCCATCTGCTGACGTCCCTGTCTCACTGCTGTTACTGACCCCCTCTCACCATCTCCATCTGCTGGTGTCCCTATCTCTTTACAGTTACTGTCCTCTCCCACCATCTCCATCTGCTGGTGTCCCTGTCCTCCCTGCAGTTACTGGCCCCTCTCACCATCTCCATTTCTGGTGTCCCTGTCTCACTGCAGTTACTGACCCCTCTCACCATGTCCATCTGCTGGTGGCCCTGTCTCACTGAAGTTACTGTCCCCCTCTCACTATCTCAACCTGCTAGTGCCCCTGTCTCACTGCACAGTGACATAAAACCACACCGCAACTACTCTCCATCCATCCATCTATCTATCTATCCCCGGGTATTGCCTGTACCAGTACATCTGAGGGATACTGGTGCCATCCACGGTGCATTTCCGCTTCACCTGCTCCGCAGGAAATTTGGAGACAGCGGTGGTAGTCTGGTGGATCGTCTGTGAGTTCACATCTGGGAAAGAGACAGTGAGAGGAGGAGATTGGTAAACAGGGACATTCAGTCCAGTGGAGAGAGTTAAAGAAAGAATGAGAGAAAGAGGGAACAAGTGAAGAATTAAGTGGAGCTATTGTTGAAACAAACCCCTTATGATGAACCTGGGTGATCAGAGTCAGTAACAGATACATCTTTTACTTTCAGTTGCCCTCTGAATCAGCAAAGGGGAGAGAGCAGGAACGATGAGTGTTGTCAATAACCAAACCCACTCCTTACAAGTAATTGGGATGAACAGGAAGAACATTAGGAAGTGAGGCAGAGATGGTGACGTTCATTTTCCACGTCAACAAATCAGAATGCAGAAGATTGTCAATGCCTCTCTTTCTCTCTTTCTTTCTCGTGTTTCTGACAGGGAACTTGTGGGAGTGAAAGGAAGATTGGAGAGGGAAAGGAAAGTTATTAGCAATATTTTTGTACGTCACACTCACTTACAATGAAACAGGATTATCAGACCCAGTAGCAGATACATCGTTCACTTCAACTTGTTCTCTTAATAGACATCGGAGTGAGAGCAGGAGCTTAGAGTCTTGTGAGGGTCCAACTTCACTCTCTACAAATCATTGGGAGGAACATGAAGAGCATTAGGAAGTGGTACAATATTGGAGACGCTCATTCCTCCGGTCAACAAATCAGAATTGAATTGGTTGCCAATCTCCTTCTCTCTCTCTCTCTCTCTCTCCTCTCTCTCTCTCTCTCTCTCCTCTCTCTCTCTCTCTCTCTTCTCTCTCTCTCTCTCTCTCTCTCTCTCTCTCTCTCTCTCTCTCTCTCTCTCTCTCTCTCTCTCTCTCTCTCTCTCTCTCTCTCTCTCTCTCTCTCTCTCTATCTCTCCTCTCTCTCTCTCTCTCTCTCTCTCTCTCTCTCTCTCTCTCTCTCTCTCTCTCCTCTCTCTCCTCAGTTTACCTTCCACTCTCTTGCTCTCTCTCTGTCTCTGTCGCTCTCCTCATGTATCTAGGGTTATGTCTCCCACTCTCCCCCTCTCTCTGACTCTCTCTCTCTCTCTATCTATCTCAGTCTATCTTCGCTCTCTTTCTCTCTCTGACTCTCCCTTTCTCGTGTATTTAGGGTTATATCTCCCACTCTCTCCTTCTCTCTGACTCTCCCTCTCTCTTACTCTTGCTATCTCTTCAGTTCTTTCTCTGTCCCAGTCTCTCTCTAGCTCTGTCTCCCTATCTGTCTCAGGCTCTTCATCTCAGTCTCTCTTTCTCTCCTTCTCTCTCTCAGTGTCCCTCTCTCTCTCTCTCTCTCTCTCTCATTACGTGTCTCTTCCTGTCTCGCTTTCTTTGCCTGTATCTCTGTCCTCTCTCTCTGTCTCAGTCTCTTTAACTCTGTCTGTCATTTTTCCTCTCACTGTCCTCTCCCTCTCTAGATCTCTCTCTCTCTCACACACACACACAATCT
Source organism: Heterodontus francisci (assembly GCF_036365525.1). NCBI lineage: Eukaryota > Metazoa > Chordata > Chondrichthyes > Heterodontiformes > Heterodontidae > Heterodontus > Heterodontus francisci. Next base: position 1,872,126 of record NW_027140322.1, read on the forward strand.
CTTTCTCTCTCTGACGAAGTGGGTGTCCTTGTACTGTTGATGTGTATCAAGCTGGAGGTCTGCATGATCTCCTGCTCTTTCAGGTTTCACACTAAATCCTTCCCGAAGCCACTCTTCATTCTCTGGTCTATAGCGGTCCCTGTGGAAAAGGAAAACACAGGTCAGTGCATAAAAACCCATCTTATTGTCATTGATTCGTGATAGTTACAATCTCAGTTCTGGTGGCATCATTATGAATCGTTCTTTTCCCCTTTCTCCACTGCCTGCATCTCTAATCTCTCACTGCCACTCTAACTGTCTGTTCTTAGGCATGACGTCCTGCAGTTACCTCCTGCAACCCTTCCCCCTCACTAAATGTAAAAACTAGTCCCTGCATTAGAAAACGGACAGCTCGTTTCAGCCCTAACTCTATGGGAGTGTGCAGGAAACATTTGCATGGAGGATAGGAGAAATGTGTGGGTGTGCCAGGTCCAGAGGGGCTGAATGGCCTCCTCCTGTTTATTGTGTCTTGATAAACACTGTACCAGACGGTTGCATCTTTCCTCATCCCAGGGAAAGAAGACACTGTTCCAGTGGATAAAATCCAAATCTTTTTGCTGATATTCTCTCCTGATAGTTACAACCTTTCAGTTCCACTATCATCCTTGTTAATCATTAATATAAAGATAGAAAGCTTTGCAATGCAGAAGGACGGCATTCCTTGCATCTTCGCCAGTGTCTCAACATTTAGTTTCTGAGTTTTATTCTACCCGTCTCTTATTGTCACAAAAACGGTCGCCCTGCAGCTCCAGTCCACTGATGGCTCGTGCGTAGATTTCTCATCCTCAGACTCAAATCCCTCATTGACTTCGGCCTTCACTACCTCTGAACCACCTCCAACCAAACACCCCTCCGAGATAGTGTCTGCATGTTTGTTGGTGTGTCTGTCTGTGTGTGTGTGTACATATGCATGTTTGTGTCTGTTCTTGTGTAACTGTACTGAGGGAGCGCTGCACTTTAATATGTTGGCACTTTTCCAACAACTATCCATAGTTTATTTGCACCACATGTAAACGCCTCTCATTGAAGCAATCAGTCACCAGGTAATAAAACCTCAGGTATATCAGCAAAACACAATTGGCCCTTTTACCCCTTCTTGTTTGCTGTCACCAATTAACTCAGGCCTTGTTAACTGTTCAGGGGCCGTATTTAGAGACACATCACTCTCGGAGAGAAATAATGAATGAACACAGTGTTGTGAGGGGCGCTGTAAGGGGGCCTGGGGAATAAAGGCTCCCTCGACAAATAATATATAAAAGGGGCCTGGGGTTAAAGGCTTCCTTTAAAAACAAACGGGGTTAGTTACAGAATAAAGCTCCCTCTCCGCTGTTCACATAAAAAAGAAAGAGAAAGCGGGGTTGGCTGTTGCTTGATTGAATGTGCTGACTGCTGGTTGCAGCAACGAACCTCAGCTAAAGAAGAAAAAAGGGGCGCTATATTAAACTGGAGCTGGGCCCTACTGGGAGATTACAGCACCCTCGAGGCTGC